>NC_084919.1:4699660-5401076 GCF_949316345.1 Pungitius pungitius | reverse complement strand
TGTTCACTTTGACATGCTGATTTTCACTGGACCGTCGCAGTTCTACTCACTTGGCAATTTTCGGAGGTTTAAGTTGGCTGCAATTTGCACTCTCATCAGTAGCTGCCACTTTTAAGGTTACATGTTTGTTTTTAGACCTCCAGTGTCTTAGTTAGTGTTTAGTACCAAATTGTGCACGGATCCAACGGCACAGAAATTTTACTCACTGTCTACCTTGTAACAGAGGTGAAAACAAGTGTCACCCTGACACCCAATTAATTTCTGATTCTCATTTTCTTTCCAAGTCTGAACTAAGGAGAATTTATTCAAGATGTATCAGACATGTGACCACAGAAAAGGTTACAGGACACAGTAGGATGTATGGATAGATCCTTACACCCGTGGAAGTTGCCGGTGTATTATGTGCATTTGCAATTGAGAAGAAACAGAGGGCACAATAGAGGAGAAAGGGCTGGTAGAACAGCAGCAGAAATACATCAGAAAATATCGTCAGTCTTGTCGGTGTGTTAGTGAGATCTCAGTTCATGGTCCAGAGTGTTTCTGCCCCTTATGGAGCATCAGAAGGTCTCTCAGGTAAAACACAAAGTATACATTTAGTCTCTACGTTATCACCTTTGCTTCAGCCACGGCAATGCAGTCGTCCCACATGTGGAGCTCCTGGTACATCTCTATTGCTTCATCAATAGAATTCTGCAAAAAAAGAGTTGGAAAAAAAAGCAAGTACAGTGTTTGCCAAGAGTGGATGATCTGGTGAACTCAACCGTGGAATCCTAATTGAAAGGTAAACTATCTGAGCAATCATAAGTGTCACCAACACAGACTGGACAGAAGATAGTGATTGATGGATTTGAATTCAAAAGGAGTTTTGCCACAATGTGTTGCTAAGAATGCATCTGCAATTAATCCTACCTTATTTCTATAAATATACATATTAGAAGTGTGTATGGGGCATGTTGCCAACCTGCTCCATGTAGTGCATCTCAGCCAGTTTAAAGTTCTTATCCAGCATTGCCACGTGGGCTTGGACTTGGAAAAACGTTGTTCCATCCCCTCCCTGGTTAAGAGAGACATAGACACAGATACTCTGAGTGAGACACACTTTCTCCTGTGGTCCCTTTAGTTTGTTTAGTTTCATGACATTTGATGTGTATATGGGCGGTTCTGTGATGGACTGTTGTGTTTTTTTCTGTCAGGTTACAAAACACACCAATTCCTGTGAAACCTTGTCAGCGATCTTGTTTGTTTGGTGGAGGAAACGCAGAGTCGAGACGTCCCCCAATGCGGCAGAACACCTATTATAGAGGAAAAAAGGAGAAAAGAAGATATGTTGAGTGAAGGTGGAACCTAACATTGACAAGAACTGAGATAAAATAAAGCTTTTGTCTAATTAGCCTTTAGGTACGCTGCAGTCTGAGGAGCAGCAAGATAAAAAGCCTTGTCTTAGCATTTTGCCACCACATTACTAACTCTCTGTGAGAAGTTGCATCAGATTAATTTCCGAGCCATGAAAGCTAAACAAAAAAAGTCAGTCTGACTCTTTCGCTTGCCTCCCTCCCTCTCTCATTAACATCCCTTCCATTCCTCATTAACATTATACACTTCAGACAAAAAAATGTCTTCCTTCAATTTCCTGATTTATGCAGATCAGGCCGGGGCCTAATGACTAGCATGTGCATTATTAATGAGAGAGAATTCCCTTTTTTAAGAGTTTCTCAAAACAGAGAAAAATATGTAGAGAGGATGGTTATTATTAAAAAAACTGTCTTTGATGTTTAAGAAGTTAGAGAGGAAGGTCAGGCAAGGAGACGTGTGTGTGTGTGTGTGTGCATTTGTGTGTAAGCACACACGTGTGTCCAAAAGCTTTTTCATTCCAGGTGACGAAGGTGCCCTTGTTGTCTCTGGTCTCTAGTCACAGAGATAAGCCTCACGTACAATCAAGACTGAGACAGAATCTAATTAGCTCAGAGACACTGACATTAGATTTTGTGTGTGTGTGTGTGTGTGCATGTCCTTTTATAGCTACGATTACGAGGACAATCAGTCACTTTGAGACGGGCCTGTTTGAGGGTCAGACTTGGTTTCGGAACAAGAATATAGGCATTTAGTTCTGCCCAGTTAGTTGTTAATTGTGATGGTTAATGTAAGGGGGAGGAGCTAGGGAATGCATGAGGTCCTCACAAACATAAAATGACATAGTTGTGTGTGCGTGTCCTGCTTACCTTTCTGCGATGTGCAGCTGGTGATTCTCCAGAGACAATTTGCTGAGGGTCTTCCACATGGCTTCAGTCTCTGGAGACATCTCCAGAGTCTCAAGGAATGCTGTGGCTCTGTCAACACACATGATGAACAGATGTGAGACTGGGCTGTTACATTACTTCACAGCAATAATTAACTTATGATACTGCCTGCCATGATAACCACTGCACAATACATGCACATGGCCTCCATCATTAGCGACTAACCTTATCTTCTTCTCACCAGACAGAAAGTGTGTAAAAATGGATTTGATTTCAAAGCCGCACTCCACAGGTTGGTAAAGCTGCTAAAAACTGAATTGCCATTATAAATTATATTTTAAGGAATGAATTACTCTATACACCTATTCTAAATGTTTAATGTTTAACTACAGAGGATTAATTATTTTGCTTGTGTCCTTTTGGTTGATTGATTCCAATTAATGAATGATTAACCAATGAATTGGTTAATGAATTAACCAATTGAAAAACATATACATGCCACTTACACTATCACCTCTGTGGTTATTCTAAGATGGGGAGCCAAACTAACCCTGACCAAAATAAATCACAACCAACCAGAAATTACATAATAATGTTGCTTTAGACGGTGAGACAAGCACAAATCACCAAAGTCCCATGAAAGGTTGGCTGGCCTCACTGTTTAGAGTTCAAAGGCACAGTGAGAGTTCAGCTGCAGCTCCTCCAAACTGTGAAAGGTCAGTGGGCGACTATGTAAAAAGCGCCTCTTTAGAGTTGTTCAAATCTTGCCACACGCCTCCCGGCCGCCCTGCCAGCTCTGAAGAAACCCTCAAGATGAGCTAGAGGAAGCTGCTGGATAAAAGGACATCTGGCCTGTTCTGCTCACCCTGCTGTCACTGTGACTCTGACCCTGAATAAGCAGCATTGAGTCGTAAAGGGCGGACGGATGTTCAACTCGACTGTAATGGCGGTGATGGGGCTGACTTTTGTATGCAACGGAATATCAGGCAAATTAGTCAAAATGTACCTGTCGTAGTCCCCGTCGTCAATGGCAGTACCAAACTCAATGAGGCCTTCGTCCAGGGTGTACGTCACAGTTTTGACGCCCTCCGTCACGATCACGTCCGTCTTCTGATCGGCTCTTTCTAGATCAACAATGTCTCCCTGTCAAAGCAAAGTGACACCATTCCTCAAGTACCGCACTCAATTCTTATATGCTTAGAAAACCGTCTCAGAATACCGTACTCAATGGAATATAAAATACTTTAAACTAGGTCTGCCTCAATCAACTAAAAGAACAATTTTACTTAAACATCATTGCAGCAGTAATAATAATAAAATGGCACAATATATATTAATATCTAAAACAGTACTGAGTTTAGATATATCTTGCCGATTATACAAGGATAATTATACATCAATACAAATTAGGACTTGGAGTCACTAGAAAAAGAATATTACAAAAATTGACCACAAGATCTTCCAATATATGTAGAAACCACTGATTCTGCATCAACATGAGGTGAGTTTATTCATCATAAGGAGAACTACCACTGGCAAAATAACACTGATGATGTAATTTGGTCTATTTTCAACATGGGCTTGGACACATATTTTACATGCTTTACAAAGCTGGGGTGTTGTTGGAAAGGCATTGGAATAGCACTGAGCTTAGAGGGAGAGATGGAATTCTGAAAAGGTCAAATATGTCACGTATTGGCAGGTCGTAAAGTTGACACACTACCACTTACCCTGATGGGGAACATGGTGATGCTCTCCGGGCTGTCGATGCTGTACCAGATGCAGAGGTTTCCCCTGTTCTGAGCCACCACCACGTCGCTGCCAGGCACCCACTGGACGTAGGAGCAGAAGTTTAGCAGCGTGGTCTTTGTGCCCGTGTCTACGTCATAGAGATGGAGCTGAGGAGGAAGGAGGGGAGGGTGGGGGGGGGGGGGGGGAAGAGAAGGGCGATTCTGATTGTTAATTGCATCACCCATGGTGGAATTTGATTTCCTGCCTCGAGTCAGAGGAGAAGATTGACACCACTCTGTAATCAGAAGACAGTTAGGTTAGCTTAGCATAAGGATTGGGAACAAAAGATGACAACATGTGTCTACCAGCTCTTTCTATCATCATTGATTAAAATGGAGTATATCGTCTGTTTATTTATTATTTTATCCCTTGTTTTCGGTTTTCTCTTTCTTTGCACAGCAGCAGGATTCTCATTATGATGCCAGATCACATAAAACAAACCCTCCTGCAGGTCAATAATATCAATATTTGCATAAAAAGGGACTTAGACCTGGGAAACCAATTGATAACATATGCTGATGAGTCGTTGTGTTGATGTTCACTACAGGTCTCTGACTATAACATGAAAAGATATTAAACAGCCTCTTGAAGCACAAATCACCGTCACACAATGCCACTTTTAATTTATAGGACAATCTCTCCGAAAAACAGTTATCACGTCCAAAAAACGCTTCAAACTTACATACAGCCAATGAGTTAGTAGTACATGTAGTGATTATGCTTATTTACCAAATCCCTCTGAAGTAAAAGGCATAGTTGAGCTCCTATTGCTTGAACAAAGTTGATTACCTTCCAGTGGCTCCATGTGAGTACTCACACAATTTATTACACTATACCGTTGATGAGTTGAGATTAGATTCTATAAGCTACTGTGGGTCCCAAAGCACTTAATATGTATGTGTAGGTGTGTGTGTGTGTGTGTGTGTACAACCGACCGCCTGCAGGTGTAATCAGCTGCTTTAATATCTTACCCCCCACCATTTTTAATAACGCTGCATCTATAGTTTTACCCTGGAGCTCAGTCAGGCGTGTTTTAATGCAGTGAGAAAGAGCGGCCTGTTGATTAGAAAGCAAGTTTCAATAAAAAAACGTTTGTTATATACAATTTGCCCTTCTTTTTTTATTTCTTACAGGTGTGAAGTGCAGTGAATAAATGCAGATGTGCAAAAAATGTAAAATAGCCGTAATCATTTTCAGTCTGTTATTGATTGTCAGTTACATTTGTATTCACTTTAAAGGAAAAGTTTTCAAGGTTTTTAAGTGGGGTTCTATGAGGTTCATACCGGGATTTATTACTACAAACAAACAACCAGCTTATAATTAGACCTAAATCTAAATACTTATTATTATCCTTCCGGTTCTAATTACTCTCAAACTTCCAATATTTTGCGTGTTGGAGTTCTTTCTGAATTCACTTGTGCAAATACAGAAATAATTCGGGTTTGCAGATTAAACAAGTTACAAGTTATTTTTAAACCCAACTTTTACAACAAAAAGTCCAAAGCCATTGAGGGATTCCCAATTACCAGAGTTCTCCATGTCATCGCGCCAGGGCTTTGAAAACAAACCATTTCATTACACCGGGAGCTCACAGCTTCCCTAATTAATAAAAAGCTGTGAAGTTGTTTTGGGGAAAAAAACAGCTTCCAGAGAGAGGACCTTTAATTCATTTGACTCTGGACAACAAGGCAGACTGACTGAGACAGATGTATGGATTTTTAAACTGAAATTACTTCATTATTAGAAAAATTTGAATCCCGTTGGAAATCTGTATTTGCTCATTTTAAAACAATGATGAACGCATTGCTGAAAAGGCCTGCTGGGTACAGCTTGGTCATCGTCTATCTTATCTAGCGAAGGGTATACTTACTTAACCCCAACTGTGCTGGTAAATGCAACTATGTCACGGCACATGTTTTGCTCAGGACCCAAGGGTGTGAAGTTGTTTGGACGAGAAAGCAACATCGCAGGCAAAGCAAAGCGCCACGTTGTGAGCAGGGCACATTTTCAACGGGAATTGCACTTATTGTAAACAACTTTTTTTTATTAAAATAGGTACATTTGAACATGACCTAACCTAGAGGGATTTGATTGACCCCATCCGACGGGTTGGAAAACATAAATACGAGCAGTCACGATTTGAACAGGATAAGGGGAGACCAGGGAAAAATCATTCATGCTGCACAAAACCCTAATTACACTTGAATGATTGTTAATTGTTCAATTAGGCAGCTTGCTTATTTCATACATACAGTTTCTCACATTATGCTGTCTGGCTTGTTTGCACCGCATTAATTTAAAGAAATAGCCTCATTGCATCAGAAAAAAATATAGTTTTATCCCTGCAGTAAAGTTATCTTGAGACTCTGCAGCCCCCCCGTGGCATCCACATTTATTTTGAAAATACTATTGTATCACCTGGACAAGAAGAACGTCTCCACAAAAAGCCACAAGCCATTATTTGGGTGATGGACGTGGCTTTAAAATTAGAAAAGCCCTGACCACGGAGATTTTTCTACTCAACTCATTACTTTACTAATGATCATCTTATCCATCATCTGCCCAGTCTGCCTTAAGGGTCTCCCTACCATCATTTCCACTCCCACCATCCCTCAGGGCGCTGAAGGTTTTTTATTCTCACCCGCAGCTTCTTGTCCCTGAACAGCAGTTTGTGTCCCGTTTCATTGAGCTCCAGCCAGTCAATCTTGGAGTTTTGGCTGATGGTTCCCAGAATGCAGCCTCCGGCCAAGTCCACTGAGGGAGAGAAGGACAGGACAGGTTTATACTGAGCGGCAGTCAGACTGCCAGTTTGACAGCTTCTCTTGCTAAAATTGTTTTTCAATCAAGTTATCACGCAATCTCTTCGTAATAATTATGTATGATTCTATCTGAAAAAGTACATGCCTTAGGAACTAGTTTATGTTATAAGTCTGCTGATGCTCAAATGTTTTAATCAAAATGTAATATGATCTGGGCAGGGTGGTCCACTCAATGGAACTAATACGGTTTGAGGATGCTAGAGTTATTGTAGCAGTTTAATAAAACGGACAGTGATTATGTTTGAAAAGTAGCTGGCTCAATGTGTAAAACCAGTCATGCATAATGGTTTAAAGAGATACAATAAGAGTAATAATAAGAGTACAATAACGGTAGCATCATCAGCATCCAAAAGTGTGCAGAAGTTGCAGATTGAAGTCGTTCTACAATCAAAGGCCTTCCACAAACACACAGCGAATGTTTATCTGCAAAGTTATGACTCACTATTACTCAGTCAGGCTCGAAGAGGTCACAAGCAAGTAGGGATGAGGCCGTAAATTTGTTGATTCCTACATACAACTTCCTGCTGCTCTGAATACTCACTCAAGAGTGCCAGATTAGGATTATTATGCTGGTGAAAAGAGTTCCCAACAGATGTTGTAATTCCTCAAGTGTGAGTTAATTCAAGGATGTTGAACCCAATTGGCAGCCCTATTGCAAGACCTTTGGGGAGTAAAAAAAAAGGCTTTTCTCTATATGGAACTGTAAGATCTAGAATTTTGGTAAAAATCAGTAGTTTCAGTTCATAGTACATGTTGTTACACCATAGTATAGATGGCTGCAATAGTATAGATGGCTGCAAATTGTCATTAGGATAGAAGCTGGATGACAAAAAATGCTTGCTTGCCAAAGACTTGAGCTTGGACGACACTTTGCTGAGAAGAGCTGAAGTGTGTGGATACTTTAATACTGTAGATTAATATTTTTCTTAAGTAAAATTAGCAGTGCCCAGTGTGAAGAAAAAAAAAACATTGTATGGACTGGCAAATTTCTAAACATTGTACAGTTATATACTGATGCATTCATCGCTATAGACAGGGCTTATTAAAGCTATGCTATGTAATGGATTTTAGGAAAACATTTTCATTCCATCCCGACGGCAATCAATAAAAAGAGTGCTCTGACAGACCAAAGAAGAAAAAAACACGTGGTATCTGGTCTACATAAATGGAAATACTTGAGTAAAGTACCTGAAAATGTCCGTAATTGAGTAAATGTACATTACAATACTGTAAATACCAAAAGAACAAAGTCAAATGGTCATAGTTACCAATGCAGATGGTCTTTATATCGATTAGATAAGCAAGTTTCTTGTTGTCTTCAACTCCTCTCTGCTTCCTTTCATTCAGTCGGACACTGCGCAGACACAAATACACAAACACACCTTCAGTAAAAAACTACATCCAATGTAACATGACATGACATAACATGAATTTACACTGACTCAGCAAGGAAGTATCAAACCCAGCATCTGTTCAGCTACTTTTCAAATCCTGAGGTACCCCTGTTCCCGATGTTGTCATGCCACAGCGCCCAGCCAGAGGCGAGGAGCAGTACGGGCATGCTGAGATCTGCTGGCATCAACTGCAGTCGGCCATTAGCCACCCGGGTACTGTCAGTCATGACCCTTTTGACAGGGCTATGAATTTGAACGTGTAGCTGTGCTGCTCAACGGATGCCTCCCTGTACTGATGCTTAGAATTTATCCACAGCTCAATACACCCATCTAATGGGAAGAGCAGGAAATTCATCTTAGGGATGATTCAAACTGTGACACATTTTATACTTCAAAAAGGTCTGGAAGTATAAAAATCTGGAAGTATAAGTAAGCGAAACAACTATTTACATCTGAATCGGACATACTGACAAAACATCAGTTGACCACCAATGGGGCCCTGCATATGCTTTTCTATTTGGAACCAGACAAACCTGTTACAGTTTTCATTTCTAAACCAACTTGACATGGTGTGTTTGTTTTGTTGGACTGGACCCACCTGATGAGGTGAGGGTTCATAAATTCGGTGCGCACTGATCCCAGGATCTCATTGTTACTGTATTCCACCAGACTCAGCTCCCCGGCATTAAAAATCATACACACCTGAAACAGCAAATGCAGTTACATAAAATAAATTAGCCTGTAATATAATGGGAGCAGTTTTAAGCCACAGCTGAAACTTACTACTGGAAAGGTATTGTTAATATATTCTACAATTTTCTGCTCCTTGGCGAGTATTGACTTGGCACTGCTGTAAACTATATGGGAAAACCCCCACAGGTAGATTTATGTTTAATACTCAAAGTGAAGAGCTCCATAACAGTCCCCTTAATAATCTGTGTGTGTGCGTGTGTGTGTGTTTGTATACGTACGGATTCATTTTCAAAGAAGAACTTTTCGTTTCCCCCTGAACCGGGCCATGGCACCTGAAAGGGAGGCAACGGGGTGTATTGTGTGAAGGAAGAACAAGTAATGTAAGGGTGGCATAGCAGGACCGGTGGGGGACACAGGCTTGAGGAGGTGAATGGAGCTCATTCACGCTGTTCAGAGCGGAAACGGACAGTCTGGCATAACACAACTGAATGAGAACGGCTTACGTCTTTTACGTTCTGTTGAAACCTATGACTGTGTGGGCATGAGTGTCAAAGGCTGGTATTTCAAAACCTCAGCAGGTAATCTCAAACATAGGCAAACATAAGTCAGACATAAGTCCTACCTCACTAAGTTTATTGGTCAGTAGGTCTCCGAGAAGAAGAGTATCGAAGGTGTGGGCCACTAGGTAGCGGTCCTTGCCCATGATCTTGACTTGTTCTATCTCATAGCCATAGTAGGACTTCAGGACCACCCGCGTTCCTGTAGAGAGGTTCCTCACTATCACCTAGAGAAGAAAAAGGGGATTAAAACAGTGACGTGGAGAAGACAAAAATGCCAATAAAGAAATTAATATGATGTCTCTATTTGTGTTTTATGAACGACTTGAATCCAGCACAATTCACCATATTGGAAGTGGATTGTGAACCAGTTAATTGATTAACAAATAGAATCCCTCACAACGGGAAAGAAAAAAAAAGAAAGTCAAAAAATGGAAATTTACTTTGTCAAATTCAAGACACATCAGCTTTGTTGGTTCAGACCCATATTTTAAGTTCCTTCCGGTTGTCTCTACCTGGCTCAGCCCGACGTAGGTCATCTCAAACTTGTTCTTATAGATGACTCTTCGCAAGCAGCAATCAAAGAGCTCCACTCCCCCACACAGCGTTCCCTGTCAAGACACAAACCAAACAGATCAACATGTAACCCCTGCTGCAAATCTTCATTGATGAAGCAAGCAAGAGCAATTGTCTGTCTGAGTCACACTGGATTTCAAATAACACTTTATAAATAAAGCACTTACAGCGCAGAGACGTGATCCGTCTTTCTTCCACGCCAAGCTGGTAATGGTGTACAGGTTGACTATCTCTTTAGGCTTGGCTTCATCCCACGCGCCTCTCCTGGGAGCCCAGTTAAACACCCGCAACCTAAGAGATGGGGGGGGGGGGGGGCAGGGCGGATGAAGGGGTGCAACTTATTGAGCTCTGTACAAAAGATTCAAGTATTTAAGCTGATGGGCATCACTCAGTGTTTTCTGTAAGATGTCAACTGAGAGACCACCCACTGACCGGTCATAGCTGCCGAACACGACGGACTGTCCGCTGGGGCTGGTGGCGGCCACGACGAATTCCCGCTCGCTCCGGTCGCGGCCGTAGTCGAAGGTCTGCAGGACGTGGCCCTCTCTGCCGTAGGCCACCACCTTCTTGTCACAGCCGCCCACCATGATGCTGTTCGCGGCCCAGGCCAGGGCGTAAGGCGGGCACGGGTGCGTCAACAGCTTACCCTGCGGTCAGAGAGGCACAGCGTGTTTGGCAGTCCAACGGCATCGAACGTGTGCCACGAAGGCGGACGGACGTACCTGAGACTCCCCTGAGCCTTCGTCATCGAAGAAGTAACGCACGACCGTCCCGTCGGCGTGGCCTGAGAGGATGCCTTTACCGGAAACACTGACAGGGTACAAATTTTAAAAAAAACTGGCTGAGTGCACCACAGAAAAAGGCAATAAATAAGTATGCCATTTGGGGGCGTTTAGAGGGACGAGCCTGTCAGCATAAAGGTTACAAGGAGTTAAAAAACAACTTATGCTCAGTGGTCATAATTATACATGATGATTATGTATTTACTTGGATGCCAGTGAGACGACACAGGACTCAGTGCCGTAGATGGTCGATGACTTGTTTGTCTGAGTGTTGGCCAGGCGAACCTGTGAAAAAAGTATTTAAAATGTACAAGATTTGCATTCATCATTTGACCAAAAACAGACACCTAAAACAGTCTACCATACTACCACTTATAACACATGAAGAAAATGTATAGAAATGGTAACTATAGGTGAGAATGTGTCGCTGACCCACCTTCCCGTCCACTAATCCATAAACAACTGCGTGCTCAGCAGGCCAAAGCAGGCAAGTCACCGCGCTCTGCAAAGCAATGGATACAATTATGCATTTCCTACCAAGAAAAAATACCTTTTCCGACGCTCACACCAGCCATTATAGTTAGAATTTTGAGTAGGACGTCACTCGCAAACAGGTCAAATGTCCCCGTCAGTGAGTTCAGAAGCAGAGACATCACATTGCATGAAACGCACACGCGTCAACTCCTGTTTACTCACAGTCTGGACGAATTTGTTGCAAATGGCTTTCTTGTCGCCCCTGGGAGAAAAGATAACACAGGTCACAAACATAGTTTGGCATGCGTTGATGTAAAAAATGATATTATCAATATTGGAGATGAAATCGTTCCCAGGACATTACCATTCTTCGCCAATTCTGTAGACAAAGATGATGTTGTCGGACTGGCCGATGGCGATTTTGGTGGAGTCCGGAGAAAAGGCCATGTCTTTGACAACATAGCTATCTTTTCCGTACTGACAAAAGATTCAATTTGATTTTTATTGGCACAACTTGTAGAAGCATTCATAACAAGTAAAGGAAAAACGATTGTTCGGTTGTATGTTTTTCTCCTTTAATTAAGTGAATGTCTGTGATTGGTTTATTAGTCCTGCAGCAGGGAAATGTTTAGCATTTACGGCAGCGTAGGTTAAAGTTGGAATATGAGAGATAGTACAAATAAACCAGATTAAATACACGTACCGTAAATAGGTAGTATTAAAAAAACAAGAATCCATGCGAGTTGTGCCTTCCGTTTGGTGTGGTTTTATTTGCTGCATCCTCACCATCCTTTCATAAACTTCTAAGACATACTTACACCACACGCCCTCCCGACTCACCTTGGAGTCTAGGGGTTTGGTAGAGAATTTGTCCCTCTTCTCTCCCTGCTCGTCATAGAGAAGCACCACTCTATCAACCGTGCAAACTGCGAACTTGGTGTTATTCGGTGCCCAGGCCATGCACAGCACTTTGGCAACACCCTCCTGTCAAGGAAAGCAGAGAGGACACCAGTGGTAAGGAGTGATAACCAGCCGCTTATCTAAACGCCGTAAAACCGATACGTTCTGTGAGGCCAAAGGCTGTTTTGGCTGTGAGTCTACATGTGACTTTTGCCAATGGGCGAATCCTTTTAGACGCAGTCTTCGCTTGATTGTGTGTCAGCGGGTCCTCGTTCCAACCCTAACGCGCAACAGTGGCTAACGAGCAAAGTGAGGTAAATTAGCTTTAAAAAAAAGCATTTTCGGCTTTAATACCATTCAAACTCATCAGTAAAATCACACGGACAGAAGAAAACGATTGTTACGTTCCGGCTTCTTTCGTCCAAGATCATCAACTGTTACAGTCACACATTTGAACTGATGTTGCTCTGAAGCATCATTGCTAGCATTAGCTAACTTGTCACTTACCTGAGGTATTAATAGTGTTTTGAGATACTTCAGTTGCATTTTTCGGAAGTATTTGGAACGGTCCTATGGGGTAGAATCGGCAAAGATGTTGAGATATAGTGCAATCTTTACACCGCGTTCCTTTTGTTAACCAGCTCCGAGATAGCATCTAGGAAGGAGGACATATATGTCGTAAACACAACTGCGATCTCCTTAGTTACCGCTGGGGCTGTAACTAAGGAAGGCTTTTGATGCATTTAGGGTTGTGGGGAATGCCAGATTTTCCCAGAGTTTCATGTCGTTCATTTGACGTTATATTGTAGCGATTCTCGCGAATAAAGCTCTGGACAATGTGTTCTTCTTGGGATTTCATTATAAACCAGGAAACAGGATACTGTGGGCCATAGCCTACGCCGAAACAAAACCGTCGTTTTCCAATAGAAGAACTCTAACAACGTCCCCGCGTCCCCTTACTTAAACCCACCCCCAAACATCACTACATCGCACATTTTCATGGGTGGCACTAGGATGATTGACACATACACTGTGAGCCCCTTACTGACCTTCTAAACTCGGCAAATGTGTAAACTCGCTCACAGAACATATCAGTCCTTTACACCATGAATTCATTGGTTAATAACTATATTAGAAAGCGTTCAATAGGTATATGTCTATTCGAGAATCAAATATTGGTGAAAACAATGTGTCAAATACAATCTTAAAAGAGTTTCCAATGTTATATGGTAATCGTCACAAATATTTAGTGTATACTATAAACAAGGAAAATTTCATCGAGACCAAGACAAAAGTGTGGAGATGCCGGGGATTGAACCCGGGGCCTCATACATGCAAAGCATGCGCTCTACCACTGAGCTACATCCCCTTCCGTGGTTGTGGTACGAAAATATTGAATTATAACCTATCTACACCGATTTGTTTATAACCGCGCAATATGGTTATTTTCTCATTCCGTTTTTCTTGTTTGATATGCAGATATTTTGAATGTTTTTCTGAATCACTCTTAGTCTGGACTCTCCCCTGAGACCTGTTGTTGTCCTCGGGCCACAGAGACAACTGATCACAGGATCACTGAGCCACGCAAACTCCTCCACCACGTTGAGGTGGCGATTTACGGAGGAGATTTTTTTTGTTTATGTGGGAAACCCAGAAAGGAGGGGAAAAACCCACAGCGGAACCCCCAGTGAAGCCGAAATGGAGCCAAGTCCAGAAACTTTTTGCATTTGAGACAACAAACACGTGAACGTAGTTAGAAATAGAAATATGAAGCTATATTTACGATATTCGTTCTATGATATTAAGTTATGTGATATTAGAAATATAAAGTATAAAGCCATGTCTGCTATATTAGTTATATGATGTTATATGAAATTAGAACAATAAAGTATGATACTATGTTTGTTATATTAGTCCTATATTATGTCATATGATATCATTACTATATTATGTTATATGATTAGCCCTATGTTATATATCATTTCTCCTATATTATGTTATATGATGTTAGCCCTATATTATGTTATAGATAATTTCTCCTATATTATGTTATAATCTTTTCCTTCAATCCCTCTTTTGCCCCTCATTTTGTTTTTAAAACCAGCTTATTGGACGATCAATAAAAAGGAGGGATGGAGAGAAGATGGAGGATGGGGAGGAATGCTCAGAAGGACAGTGTGAGGTAGAGGAGAAGGAGGAGGAGGAAGAGGCAGTGACCCACATAATACAACGAAGCAAATCCAAATTATCACCATGTAGACCTCACCTTCACACCCTGCCGCACCTTCCTCTCCCCCCGAACAGTCACAACATCATGTGCTTTCACAATAAAAGGCATCGACGATGACAAGTCAGGTCCAGCAAACATATCAGTTGTGTTATGGTGGTGCATATCACCTCACATCTTTCACCTTCCTTCTCAGGATCCTCTTCTGACCCCCCCGTCCCACATCCCTACACCCCCATCTCTCCCAGGAGAGGTAAGTATCTGACAAACAACAAGGTCAGGTCTTCCTGCTAGGAACAGAGGGACAGATAGATGGTGTGACTTGGTGATAACCAGGACATTCTGCTGTTTCATCCCAAAATAAAAGCCTCTCAAAATGCCATACATGACCCAACTTCTTTCGAAATCATTCAAAAGGTGTTTTTTGTAAATTGCTCTCTACGCACATAGTTTAATATTTCCTCCGGCAAAATGCAACTTTTAGAGCCTTAGTTCTCAAGAACACACTGCCTGGATTTGAAAAGAATCAGGTTCAATCCCTAGGAGGAGTTCGGTCTTTTACAACTCTAAGAATTTTTTAATGATTAATCTTTAATGATTAAATGCAGCGCCCCCTAATCTTCAGGGGTTTAATGTTTACACATCCGGCAATTTTGGTGAGGGCAGGCCAAGCCATTTGGAAGTTATAAATCTTGCCAGATTAAGCCACACCCCTTGCAAAATTCATTAACCGTAATATCTTCTTAAAACCATAAGACAGGTGAGGGCAGGCCAAGTCATTTGGAAGTAAAAAATCTGCCAGATTAAGCCACACACCTTGCAAAGTTAATTAGCCCATATCTCATCAGAACAATGGGTTATCAGCATCATTCTGATATATCAATAGTACATTGAACCAATAATGATCCACCGAAGGTTTTGTGACAATCAAACTCAGCGTTTAGGAGAAATTGCCCAAAATGTGTTTTTCACTCAATTCAAATCTAGTTAGGCGCATTTGCATACTATGATTGACTTTTTTGTAGAGCATGTCGAAGAGGACCTGTGTTACAACTTTCAAGTTGATCGGACATTCGGGCCGGAAACTGGCCTAGTGTGGTCTTTTTCAAATTTCAAGAGGGCGCTATAGAGACATTTCTTTATACACAAACGTGAGACCCAAAAATGATCAAATTTTTTAACAGTCCAGATATCCATGCCAAACTTAACAACTTTTTGAATATGATAAAGGCCCCAAAAAGGCCCACGGTTTGTGAGAATAATAATAATAATTCCTTGAAATACAATCGGTTCCTCTACGACTAGATATTCCAGGCTGACAAAGACTGCCTAAATTCAACATATAAACTGTCTTGATGTTGATTTATTTAGCAGTTTTTCTTACTGTATATTTTATGAGATCTATTTGTTTACCGTAATAACCTGAAACCGTATAGAAAATGCCTCATAAAATTGAATATCCTTAAGTAATTTATGCAACAATCATTTTACGCTCAATTATGAAATTATAAGATACATTTTCATTTAAAAAAAGACAACCTTAAATCAAATGAATGAGAAAAAAATTCCTAATGGTTTTGAAATTATGATTATTCATAGAGAGAGCATGACATGTACGCAAATTGTGGCACTTTCGAGGTAAGGGTTTTAAAGTGATTGATAAAAATTGATCTTTGCCGTTTTTTCACGTGCCCCCCATGTGATGTATGATGTTGTAATTGTTTAAGCTGAAGATTATATGTATATTTGTTTTGGATTTTATTAATGTAAACAATGTAAAGTAAATGTATTTGCATGTCTGTACTATTTTTATTTTGAAACTTCTCACCGGAAATGCAGTGCGCACTACGTCAGATCTCCCTGCAACACGAGGGTTGATTTCCACACTGCCGACGGCGCGTGTGGAACACTTTTCTTTGACCGCGCCGTCCAACTAACCATCATATTATCGAACTAAACTCGCTTTTTGTTCCAACTGCTCCTTTATTTACTCAAAATCCGTGGCCGAGGCGACAGACATCGGCTCCGCGGTGAAATTTGGTCTTACTCCGTAGTTTTTTCTTAGTCCCATCTTTCCTCTCCTGCTACCTCGCGCGGTGTGAGTTTCACGTGGAGACCGGAGGGCTCATCACCACGAAGCATTCATCAATTTATCAGTTACGGTGGTTAGCATCAGCTATCTGAGGGAAACATGTCAAAGATGGCAACCTTGATCCTAGAGGACGGGACGACGTTCAAAGGGCTCCTTTTCGGTGCAGATGTGTCAATTTCGGGAGAAGTTGGTACGTCCATTTTTACGCTAATTTCTTAACTTAAATTTCCCAACGTTACTGCTACTTCAGCTAGCTCGTACCGTATTTACCTGCGTACGTCCCGCTCGCTCAAAAAGCTGACTTCACATCAGACTTTTGGCACACGACGTGGAACGAGTCGACGGCCATGGGTCGGAGTTGCAAAGCGCCAAACCCCCTTTTTTCCAAACTAGTAACTCTACATTACTCCCACAGCGACGTGCAACCTAACTTCCTTCCCCATCTGTTAATTATACGTTCGGTTGGTTGGGGTTCATTAGGCATGCGCACGCCGGCTGACATGCGTGCTCTTCTTTTCCATATAATTCACCATTCGATGTCAGTGTCTTTAAACTCTACGTGTCCTTCTACCACCTCTGGTTTGGAGTGGCAGCGGCATTAGGGTGTTAATTAAAACTGGAGCTTTTTCCTTTTAAATTAAGTGGAATTTTGCTGTAATAACCGCCCCTCAATGTGGTACAGGTGTGACTAATTAAGAATAAGGCAATATTTAAAACTATCACGAGTCTCGTTTAGTGATCCGAGGACCAGATTTAAGTCAAGCCTGAAACTTGCATCGGACTTGACCTTTTATGTTCACCTTTCTAACAAATTGCTTTTTCCCAACACGCTGTCTGAAATCTGGTGTCAGCGACTCACAACAGACTGTGTTACACATTGAAGCTCCACCCGCATATAACGGCATCCTTTGCGCTTCCAGTGTTTCAGACGGGTATGGTGGGCTACCCTGAGGCTCTTACTGACCCATCCTACCGCTGCCAGCTGCTGACCCTCACTTACCCTCTGGTGGGCAACTATGGCGTACCGCAGGACCGAGAGGGAGAATTTGGACTCAGCCAGGTGTGCAGCAATAAGTCACTCAAGCGTCGGATGATAAGCTAATGGGAGGGATTTGGCAGCAAACTCTGTCGGTAATCATGGTGTTTATTATGCACACCAACACCAGACAGTGATGACTTTTCTTGTGCTCGTGTTGTCCTCCTCAGTGGTTTGAGTCATCAAAGATTCACGCTGCAGCCCTCATCATCGGTGAGCTGTCGGAGAATCCCAGTCACTGGAGTTCAGTCAAGTCCCTGGACCAGTGGCTCAAAGAGCAAGGTGTTCCGGGATTACAAGGTGGGGGAAGCAAAATCTAAATGGACTAATACTAATGAATTCATTCAGAACTAATTGCTTGATTTGACAGAATTAGAACCAGTGTTGAAAAAAAAACAGATGTTTGCAAGCGTTCTGATATAAAAAGACCACATGCTTGTCGTTTCTATGGTCTCCAGGCATCGACACCCGCCGTCTGACCAAAAAGATCCGGGAGAAGGGCACCATGTTGGGGAAGCTGGTTGTGGACGGGACTCCAGAGGACAGTATTCCATTTGATAACCCAGACAAAAGGAACCTGGTTCAGGAAGTCTCCATGAAGGTAACCCACCGAAAATAAAGAACTTATCACTTCATCCTAAATTTTGTGCGTTTTTTCTGTCTTCATATTACCATCAAGTTAACTAAAATGTGTGTAGGAAAAAGATCACAGGTATAGAAATTAAAAGGATTGTTCTTGACTTTATATATCATTGTATCCGATTACATCTCCTACGTTTGTGTCCAGGAGCCCAAGGTATTTAACCCCAGCGGTGATTTGAAAATCACAGTAGTTGACTGCGGCATCAAATACAACCAGATCCGCTGCCTGGCTCAGAGGGGCGCCTGTGTTACCGTCGTACCCTGGGACCACCCGCTGGACAGCAAAGGTCAGTCACATACCTCTATGATACCAACCCACTTCCTTTTGGCTTCCGTACCAGACAACATAAGGGAAAGCGGTTATCATGGGTTGGAAAACACATTTAGGTTCAAGATGTCGGCATACATATGGCTTGTTTTTCGCCATAATGAGTGTCTATTCAAAATTCCTGTTTTCATTATCACTTGCTACCTTTTCCATCCAATTCATGTGTATATTTGGAAACTCGATATTTGGACAATTTCTAATGTATTCTACACAGTCACTATTAGCACAGAGCCCAGAAGGTGATTTATTTAGGGTTTTGAGTGCGATCTTTGGTGGTTAAGTCCTATGCATGAAGAACAAGTTTTATTGTCTTTGAACATTAGACAGTCTAGACCCCATCCCCCACAACCTTATCCACCAGCTCACGACCTCCAGGTCCCCCTCCCCCAGCTCTGCAGTGCTCCATGCCTGGCCCCGCCCCTCCTCTCACCCACCACAATGATTGCGCTCTACTGTCAACAAAAGTGTTCACTTGTTCAAAAGTCAGAACCCCTGCAAAGCAGTTGCAGGTCTTGTGCTATTACGATGTAATGCAACAATATAGCCATATGTACATGTATGTGTAACATACCTGTCAATTAAAAGGTTTCTTTTTGGTGTATTTTCCTAGATTTTGATGGTTTGTTCATCAGTAACGGCCCCGGGGACCCCCAGCTCTGTCAGGCCACCATCAACAATGTGAGGAAAGTGGTCTGCGTGGAACGTCCCAAGCCGGTTTTTGGCATTTGCCTCGGACACCAGCTGCTCTCATTAGTCATTGGATCAAAGACCTTCAAGATGAAGTTTGTACCTCATACTCCACACACTGGTTTTCCTCTGGTCTTTATTTATGGCATTCTATTTGGAATTTTCATTTTCATTTCCATCTCCCATCTAATGTTTGCTGCAAATAGGGCTAAATCAGTTAATCAGTCAAATTTGGTTTTGAGCATTCTTCTGGTTTAAACTCGCACATGGAGTTCAGTCTGTTTCTTGCCAAGCTAATAGAATATTTTTGGAGCAGGACAGAGACCAAAATGCGCCCTCGGAGACCGAAACCAGGGAACCTCTTCAAAACCTGTGTACACTATCTAGAAACACAGACATTCATGCCCTTCACGGAGAGTTGTGATGTTAAATCCAGATTTGTGCTGTTCTCAGCAGTCTGCTCTCTCCTGACTGGTCTTGTTATGAGAAAAGGCTGAACAGACAAGCCGGTCCGCTCCCCACTGTAGAACCCCACAGCAACATCTGCGAGACTCCACCGTCGGCCACTTTATCAGGCTCAGAGTGAAGGTCACAGAGGACGGAGACATTTTCCCATCACACCTCTGGAATGTTGGCATCTCATTTGTGGGATTGCAGCTATATTGAGTTCACAGGGAATCTTTAAATGAATCGTGTATTGTATGTCAGCGTTAGACCATAATACTTTCCCTCCTTATCTCAACCTGAAGGTCCCAGAGTTAAATGTAACAAGATTTAAATTTGCTTAAGCTAAAAAGTTGTCTTTTTTAAAATCTGCAGCACACTTTGTTATGCATCTTTTTGCCCTGTTATAATATTTCATCCTAAAAATTGAAGTGATTTTTATTTCCAGGACAGAGATTGTTTCAGTGGCTTCCTGGTCGTACAAAGTTTCTAAAAAAACGTTTTTTTTTCTTCAAAAAAGAAACTGTTGAGAACATTTCTCCCACAATGCTTGGATTACATTTTTGTTACTCTTGTCATTTAGGTACGGTAACCGTGGCCACAACCAGCCTTGCATCCATAAGGGAACGGCTCGATGCTTCATCACAAGTCAAAACCACGGCTTCGCCGTTGACCCAGACACGCTGCCCGAAGACTGGGACGTCCTGTTCACCAACGCCAATGATCACACCAATGAGGGCATCGTGCACAACACAAAACCCCTGTTCAGGTAACGCGCTGAGTGACATTGTGGTGATGTGATGACAACTACAGATGTGAATAAATGATTAAATCTACGGTCGTGCTTTTTTTCCCCATTGTTTCTTTAGTGTTCAGTTCCACCCAGAGCACATGGCAGGGCCCACAGACCTGGTCGGCCTGTTCGATGTCTTCCTTGACACTGTGAAGGACCACAAGGCTGGCAACGCCACCACATCTGGTAAGAACCCAGATTTTTTTTTTAACATACCTTTTATACCTTTTTTTGATTCTCTAATTACTTTAATTGCTTCCTGATGTCTGTTGCATTAAAAACGTAAAAGACAAGACAGCATGTACAGTTTTGCTTTCTCATTAACTTGTGGAAATTAGTGCATTACAGTAACTCTATGAATATGAGCAACACAGTCCAAAACCTTGCTTGTTATTTTTCCAGTCAAGCAACGTCTCATGGACCACCTCACCTACCCGGGTTCCCCGAAGCCTGAAGAGGTTGAACGACCGAGGAAGGTGCTCATCCTGGGCTCTGGAGGGCTGTCCATCGGCCAGGCCGGGGAGTTTGACTACTCCGGCTCCCAGGTCTGTGAGAAATGCCAACAGCAATTCAAATATTCCGAAAATTAGGAGTTTATGAGAGGGCAGGCTTGTTTGGTCATCTGACGTTGTTTTGTCTTGTTCTGTAGGCCATTAAAGCCCTCAAGGAAGAGAACATCCAAACTGTGCTGATCAACCCAAACATTGCCACTGTCCAGACCTCCAAGGGCCTGGCTGACAAAGTCTACTTCTTGCCTATCACAGCGGAGTATGTCACTCAGGTACGGGTGAACGAACATATTTAACATATTTTTTTTGTATTTTATTTAAGGTTCAATACAAATAATATTTTTGTGTTACTGAGAAGTTGTGGATTCTCCCAGTTGAGGTGAGCTGGCTTGCGTGCTAGTTCCTCAAGTCTTTTTATAATTGTAGTCAGTGCAACAAGAAAAGGACAATAAATTACTTTATCTTGTACTGATTTCTTGATTTTCTTACAGCGGCTCATTCCGTATGATATCAATGCTCCGTGCCGTTTTTTTGTCCTCAGGTGATCAAAAATGAACGTCCAGACGGCGTGCTGCTGACGTTCGGTGGTCAGACAGCTTTGAACTGCGGCGTGGAGC
The DNA here is from genome assembly GCF_949316345.1 of Pungitius pungitius. Classification (NCBI taxonomy): domain Eukaryota; kingdom Metazoa; phylum Chordata; class Actinopteri; order Perciformes; family Gasterosteidae; genus Pungitius; species Pungitius pungitius. The sequence continues at coordinate 5,379,478 of NC_084919.1, read as the reverse complement.
TCACCAAGCTGGGTGTCCTGGAGAAGTACGAAGTTAAGGTTTTGGGGACACCCGTCGCGTCCATTGAGATGACCGAAGACCGGAAAGTCTTTGTGGAGAAGATGGAAGAGATCAACGAACACGTCGCACCCAGCGAAGCGGCGCTTTCTGTCGATCAGGTGAGGAGGCTGTTCATCCGTTCCTTCAGAACATGCCTCCTGTTTCTTATGTGTGAATGCGTCCCCTCTCAATCTGTGTGTTTTTATCAGGCGGTGGCAGCTGCCGAACGCCTGGGATACCCGGTTCTGGTGCGCGCCGCGTTTGCGCTCGGAGGTCTGGGCTCCGGCTTTGCCAACAACAGGGAGGAGCTCATCGCTCTGGTGACGGCAGCCTTCGCCCACACTTCCCAAGTGCTCGTGGACAAATCCCTGAAGGGCTGGAAGGAGATAGAGTACGAGGTGGTTCGTGATGCCTACGACAACTGTGTGACTGTGAGTACAGAAGCGCATTGCGCATTGTTGTCAAGCATTAATGAGAAGCATTTTAAGTTGCACAAATGGAATTTTGGCAAAATGGACTCTCCTGCCACAGCATTTTTTAACTTTGACGAATCAATAAAATCAAGCCCCCTGAAACCAAAAGATGTGGAATCCTTTCATTCCTAAGACATTTAATTTTCCATATCAGTATAGATAACCAACATAGTTATTTTTTTCACATTGATATCTGAATTTATATATATATATATATATATATATATATATATATATATATATATATATATATATATATATATATATATATATATATATATATATATATATATATATATATATATATATATAATTTTTGGGTTTGACTAAATATATGTAAAACACGAAGTGTCAAATGATGAAGAGGCATTTCACAAGCAGCAAAACTCCAACCTATTACAAAGGTGAAGTGGAATATTCTAAATAGCATTTTGTATATAAATCTCACTTTAGCATTTGACGATACTTGTATACTTGAGAGTCCCTTTGTTGTTGTTCAGGTGTGTAATATGGAGAATATTGACCCCCTGGGCATCCATACTGGAGAATCCATCGTCGTGGCGCCCAGTCAGACGCTCAACGACCACGAGTACAACATGCTGAGGAATACGGCCATCAAAGTCATCAGGCACCTCGGCATCGTAGGAGAGTGCAACATCCAGTACGCCCTCAACCCAGAGTCTGAACAGGTACACGATATTTAAGTGTTCATACCTGTACCCACGTGTAACTTGGACTGAAGTACAAACACAGATGACTTTAATACCTCTGCCCTAATGATGTTTTGCAGTACTACATCATCGAGGTGAATGCCCGTCTGTCACGGAGCTCGGCCCTGGCCAGTAAGGCGACAGGTTATCCTCTTGCTTATGTCGCGGCCAAACTGGGCCTGGGGATTCCACTGCCACTGCTCAAGTAAGCGTGTAATATCCAAATATGTTAGAAAGAAAACAGTAAACCTCTCAGACTAAGCGTTTACTGTGTAGATATGTGTTCGTATTTTGCTAAAATGTGTTTATTTCAAACTCTGGTATTTCATAGGCAATGTAAGAAATTAGTCACTTTTACTGGACATTAACTAATTATTGACTCGTGCTATTTATTTACTTTTCACTATTGTTTATAAATCCTTCCAAAACGTCTTGGAATTGTGCAATTCAGGATTGAAAATTCTCAACAAATCTATTTCCTGTAGGAACTCTGTTACCAACTCGACAACAGCTAACTTTGAGCCCAGCTTGGACTACTGCGTGGTGAAGGTGCCTCGCTGGGATCTCAGCAAGTTCCTCAGGGTTTCCACTGAGATTGGCAGCTCCATGAAGAGTGTTGGTAAGAGAAAATGAATGCGATTACCACTTACAACTTGTTCATCTTAGCCTGCTGTTGATGAAACCGTATTAGCACGGAGCAACAGTGAGTAGGTCTTCACCAGTACTTCTTCTCGACAGGTGAGGTGATGGCCATTGGCCGTAACTTTGAAGAGGCATTCCAGAAAGCTCTGAGGATGGTGGACGAGAACTGTGTTGGCTTTGACCATACCATCAAGCCTGTCTCTGAGAAGGTAGAATAAAAACGACCGTTTGTACCTTGTCTAAATTTTAAAAATGTTCTGTTGGGTTACCGCTGTTACCTATAATCGGCAGCTTGTTGAGCTCTGTTACCAAAATATTGATCAAATGACTGCTAAAAAAACGCTTTTGCACAAATGCAAATTTACTGATCCATCTGTCAGTTAGATAATTGTCATCGTACTGTTCAAATGCTCAAAGCTAACAAATAACTTGCACATAATAGTTGAGATGTAAGATCACACCTTGTCTCTGCCCACTTTGCTCATCAGGAGTTGCAGATTCCTACGGACAAGCGCATCTTTGTTTTGGCGTCGGCCTTCCGAGCCGGATACACGGTGGACCAGCTGAATGAGCTCACCAAGATCGACCGCTGGTTCCTGCACAAGATGAAGAACATCGCCAGCCACGAGCAGTTGTTGGAAACGTACAACCAGGTAAATATGATGAGAGGGAACTGATGGTGGGGGGGAGGAAGAAATACAACACGATTGAACCCGATATTTGTTGTTCTTCCTACCAGGATGAGAGCGCCATGCCTCCAGAAGTGTTGCGAAAGGCCAAACAGCTGGGCTTCTCGGACAAGCAGATCGCACAAGCTGTACAGAGGTGATTGAGAAAGACAAGACACGTTGCGTCATAGATTTCTTTTTTTTTTTCAAGTTGCCGCAGTAAGTCGGCACCACAATTTAATTTGTATACCAGACGGGATGTAGCTAATCTTGTGGTGCGTGAGTCAAATCCATTCTGTTATTGTCCTTATTCATACCAAAATGAATGGTCTGAAATCTGTATTCTCTTACAGCACAGAGCTTGTCGTGAGAAAGCTGCGTCACGATTGGTCCATCCTACCTGTAGTGAAGCAGATTGACACAGTGGCGGCCGAATGGCCCGCCCACACAAACTACCTGTACCTGACCTACCACGGCACAGAGGACGACCTGGCCTTCAACGACCAGCACATCATGGTGATCGGCTCTGGCGTGTACCGCATCGGCAGCAGCGTGGAGTTCGACTGGTGTGCGGTCGGGTGCATCACAGAGCTCAGGAAGGCATGTCTGAACTAACTGGCATGTAAATGACTGAAATGAGTACGCTATGATAGGAAACATTTCACCGGTAGCAGTCCTTTTTATCTCTTTCTCATTTATTGCAGATGGGCTATAAGACCATCATGGTGAACTACAACCCAGAGACAGTCAGTACAGACTATGACATGTGCGACCGCCTCTACTTTGATGAGATTTCCTTTGAGGTAAAAAAATGTCCTAATAACCAAGAGTAACTTATATCTTCAACTTTTGCAACTTTTGTCCTTATTTCCAAAATTGCCAGATTTTATGTTTCTCTTTTTTTGTTCAACTTGAAAGAAATGTTTAGAACACCTTTTTAATGCATGTGTGATACTGAATAAATTTGGCCATAACCTGAAATACATTCTGAGTAATATACGTAAGTAATTTGGGAAAAGGAGTTGCTGTTTGATGTATACGTGGTTTACGAAGCCACAGAACTTGAGTTTGATAAGTCCCCCCCGGCCATATCTCAGGTGGTGATGGATATCTATGAGAGAGAAAACCCAGAGGGAGTGATCCTCTCCATGGGCGGCCAGCTTCCAAACAACATCGCCATGTCGCTGCACCGTCAGCAGTGCCGCATCTTGGGAACTTCCCCCGAGTTCATTGACTGTGCCGAGAACAGGTTCAAGTTCTCCCGAATGCTGGACACCATCGGAATCAGCCAGCCGCAGTGGAAGGAGCTCTCCGACAGGAAGGTACAGCGGGCCAGCAACATTTGTTTGAAATATACACTTTTGGAGGGAGAAGTGGATGTATTGGTAAGGATCTATATGGGATATAAATATATAATCACGTATAATTTTCCCATTTCTTTTTTTTTTTTTATTCAGTCTGCTGTGACGTTTTGTGAGACCGTGGGTTATCCCTGTCTGGTGCGTCCTTCCTACGTTCTCAGCGGAGCGGCCATGAACGTCGCCTACAGCGACAGCGACCTCGAGAAATACCTCACCGATGCTGTAGCCGTGTCCAAGGAATACCCTGTTGTGATCTCCAAATTCATCCAAGAGGCCAAAGTGAGCCAAGAAAAGAGTGAAAACTAGTAAAAAAAAAAAGCTGAACTTCATAAAATGTCTTTATGGGCTGTATGTCATGCGTTGTGTCCAGGAAATAGACGTAGACGCTGTCGCCTCTGATGGGGTGGTGATGGCCATCGCGGTGTGTGAACACGTGGAGAATGCCGGCGTCCACTCCGGAGACGCCACACTGGTGACGCCCCCGCAGGACCTCAATCAGAAGACGATGGAAAGGATCCAGATGATCGTCCATGCCATCGCTCAGGAGCTGCAGGTCACTGGACCTTTCAACTTGCAGCTGATCGCCAAGGTGAGGACCTTGAATGAACAAATTAAATAATAGGTCTGGCAAATTATTTATTTAGATGGATAACTGGTTGAAAAACGAACAACTATCTTACTAAGCGGTGCTTTTTCTTCCCCAGGATGACCAACTGAAAGTGATTGAGTGCAACGTCCGAGTCTCCCGCTCCTTCCCCTTCATATCGAAGACACTGGGTGTGGACCTGGTTGCGTTTGCAACACAGACTATTGTGGGGGAAGACGTGGAGCCCTTGGGCCTCATGAGGGGGAAAGGGATTGTCGGAGTGAAGGTAACCCAAGTTACTCGTTAGCGCTGAAGTTTCTATTGAGACTGGTTTCCTTAAATCTGAGGATCACCCGCCATTTATCATTTCCCCTTATTACTGTGCGTCATATCTCCTCACCATTCGTCACTTATCCTTCAGGTCCCCCAATTTTCGTTCTCTCGCCTGGCCGGAGCCGACGTGGTGCTCGGAGTGGAGATGGCCAGCACTGGCGAGGTGGCATGTTTTGGGGAGAACCGATACGAGGCTTACCTTAAAGCTATGCTCTCCACGGGTTTCAAGATCCCCAAAAAGAACATCCTGCTGTCCATCGGCAGTTATAAGGTACAGGCATTGACAATAAACTCTCTTTTAAGCAGTTATGAGTTTGGTTCCTGGCTAGCCGGCACATTTGCTGCTGTTCATCCTGGAAATTAGAAAAAATAGATATGTTTAGAAAGTTTATTTGTCTCTGAATTTATTGTGGTAATTTGACCAATAAAAAAAGCTTGTGTAGTCATTAAAGTCTAATAGGCAGTTGGCCTTTTTAAACAGTGTTTATCATGTTTTGTGTGTTTTACAGAACAAGAGTGAGCTGCTACCCACCGTGCAGTCTCTGGAGTCCATGGGTTACGACCTGTATGCCAGTCTGGGTACTGCAGACTTCTATACAGAACATGGTGTCAAGGTAACTGAGCCGTTTCATATATGGATTTATTAGTCTCACTTATTACACAAATATATATTACATGTCATGTAGCTGACGCTTTTATCCAAAGGGATACAAACTCAGAAGAGCAACAAACTAAAAAGTGCAATTTCGTCAAATCGTGAATAGTCAGCCAAAGCCAACCGGGGGGACATGTTCATGTTGGCGTGGAACTGCCGTGTGTGGGGAAAAATAACATTTTTTTTTAATGTTTTTTTAAATTGCACACTTTTTCAGCTGGGAGGGCGGTAATTTCGGGGGGGCTGTTATAATGGCAGGGGAAACACTTAGTGACACCCAATGTATGAATATTATATTGCAAGTTATTTCCCGTCCAGTAATAAAAACATAACGATCACATTAGAATTATCTTCAAAGCCCCAAAACAATCCTCCCGACTTGCGGTTTCAGGTGAAAGCAGTGGACTGGCCATTTGAGGAGGAGGTGAGCCAGTGTCCCACCAAAGAGAAGCAGCGCAGCATCATGAACTACTTGGAGGAAAACCACTTTGATCTTGTCATCAACCTCTCCGTGAGGAACAGTGGAGGTCGCCGGCTCTCCTCCTTTGTCACCAAGGGCTACAGGACAAGACGCATGGCCATCGACTACTCCGTCCCACTCATCATCGACATCAAGTGCACCAAGCTCTTTGTGCAGGTCAAATTCATTGGTGTCTTCATTTGTTGTTGCTCTTTAAGAATGTTATTGAGCTTTTTGTTGGATGTCAACGTGCGTGTTGATTTTGTCTTTAGGCTCTTCATCAGATCGGAGGGGCTCCACTGGTGAAAACGCACATCGACAGCATGACGTCCCAGACGCTGGTCCGTCTGCCGGGTAAGTCATGTGTCAAATGTTCATAATTTGTATCACTAACTACACAAGGGATTTAAAACAAACTTTTGCATTACAATTGTTTGCTCTATGCTGAATGGTATTATATTTTTTGAGGTATCAAGATTCTCTTAAGTGCATTTAAATCATTTCCTGGTTCCCAAAACCTTGATACTGTTGGAATGATGTCTCCAAAGGTATGAATAACCAGGTTAAAGGTTATGACTCACATAAGACCAAAACCAGGATAAGAATTGTAAATAGAATATCAGTGTACATACCATTGAACGTAGTGTTCAGAAATGTAACATTTTGATCCTCAGGTCTGATCGACGTGCATGTTCACTTGCGGGAACCCGGTGCCACACACAAGGAGGACTTCTCCTCTGGGACAGCAGCTGCTCTGGCAGGAGGCGTGACCATGGTGTGCGCGATGCCAAATACTTCCCCCGCCATCACTGACGCCGGCACCCTGGCCTTGGCACAGAAGGTACGCAGAGGTTCCTCTTTTTTTTTAATCCACTGTCAGAATTTTTTTGGGCTTTCATGAACATAAGATATTGTCCGTCATATTATCCAGAAATAAGTCCTGTGTCACATTGTATCATCAGCTGGCCAAAGCGGGCTGTAGGTGTGACTACGCCCTGTATTTGGGCGCCGCTTCGGACAACACCGACGTACTGCCGTCCATCGCCAGCCAGGCTGTCGCCCTGAAGATGTACCTGAACGACACGTTCTCCACCCTCAAGATGGACAACGTATCTCTCTGGATGGAGGTATGTCTAAGCCAACCAAGTTTCTGGTAATATACTGTTTCTTCAAATGTAGGCTAGAAAATAATTATTTTAATAGCCGCAATGGAACGTGATTATTTGTGAACTATTCCCTTTTCTTCTGCTATGTGATAAGAGTAGAATGCTGAATATATTTTTGGCATTTAAATGTAGTTGGTGTATTTTTGACATTATTCTTTGAAACTCCTTTGAAATGTTAAACCCTTTCTGTCAAATTACAACCAGAGCTACATGTGTCTCAAACTTGTTTTCTATTATTGTTTTGTAGTAGAACCCTTCTGAAACTATGGAAAGGAAATAAGTGTCAGACAATAAGTGCCTCAATATATTCAGGAATTTATTTTTGTGATTTTCAGTACTCTGCTCTTGTCAACTGAAGGAATTTGACATTGACATTTTTAATTTGGTAGACTGATTTTTGGAGTCTTAAGACCCTGTTAAAATGTGTCTTTTGTTACCCACCCTGTACACTTAACCCTGTTTCTTGTTCTATATTAAGCACTTTGAGAAGTGGCCGAAGCAGATGCCCATTGTTGCTCATGCTGAGAAGCAGACTGTGGCCGCTATCCTTATGGTGGCCCAGCTATACCAGCGGCCAGTCCACATCTGCCACGTGTCCTCAAAGGAAGAGGTAAAATATTTTGCATTTCGAGAAGTCAAAATTTCAACAATATGGTCAAACTTGTTCACGAGTAAAAGGCTGGATTGTGAGATTGCACACACATTAGCATACACATTAATAAGACAATCAATGTATGCTCATTGTATGTAATTTGTAAATATATGGTTCTTTCTATATGGATTATGTATGTATGTATGTTCTGGTGATGTTCCTGCTGGAAGTATTTAATGACAATTTGCTCCACAGGCCTGATGTCTTCATGCCACATTTTATTATTATAAACACAGCATATTAACCCCTCCCCTTTTCCCTTTTTAAGATCTTGATCATCAGAGCAGCAAAGCAGAAGGGCATCCAGGTCACATGTGAGGTGGCCCCTCATCACCTCTTTCTTTGCGAAGACAACGTGGCGATGATCGGAGACGGACGGGCGCAGGTACGACCCATGCTGGGAACCCGCGAGGACATGGAGGCTCTCTGGGAGAACCTGGACATCATCGACTGCTTTGCTACGGATCACGGTCAGCGACCACACAGAAACCAGTCCGACAGTGAAATAATGACACCTGAGGACGAGAGCGAATGTTTTACTCGTGAACATGTTTTTGTGTCGTTAGCTCCCCACTCTGTTGAGGAGAAGAGCGGGGACCGGCCCCCTCCGGGGTACCCCGGCCTGGAGACCATGCTGCCGCTGCTGCTGACCGCAGTCAGTGACGGACGTCTCATTCTGGATGACATCATCAAGCGTCTTTACGACAATCCACGCAAGATCTTCAGCCTTCCTGTGCAGGAAAACACCTATGTAGAGGTACACACACACATTGAGATGCTCAAGATTGGAGGCTAAAAGCATACAAAGGAACCACTGCTTCATATGTGATCTGGTGAATAATCCTCACACTGGTATTTTGTTAATGACTTCTTCACTTGTCTGGGCCATCAGGTGGACTTGGAGCAGGAGTGGGTTATTCCTCAGGCCATGCAGTTCACTAAGTCAAAGTGGACACCGTTCCAGGGTATGAAGGTGAAGGGAAAAGTCCGCCGTGTGGTTCTTCGAGGAGAAGTGGCCTACATCGACGGCAAGGTAACACACACACACATAGTCGTAGCTTTATTGTCTTCACCAGCCAAAAAGGGTTAGGATTATGAATAATCTGAGTCAATGTTTTTACTGTTTTACATTTATTGTGGTTTGAACACAGGAATTATAAAACCTTAAAATACATAACGGAAACACCTGCATTCCCATCAATGCATTAACCAAATAAAATAAAGGGCTAATATAAGATTCAAAGGAGTTTATTAATTGAATGGTTTTGAAAATGATTTTGTAATCATTGGGGAAGTATATGGAATTTACATCTCCATACATACATATTTTGGGGCTTTTTTTATTTCCAGCATACACATTAAATTAGAATTGAACAAAGTAATGAATGCAAGAAAGGTATGTGTAATGAGCTAATGCTTTAGATCCAAAAACAAGAACTTAAACATGATACGTGTAACATTCTTGTAATTTTCGGTAGTTGGATAGGTTGGTCGTTCTTAATGCTTTTTTCCTCTCTCCACCTCAGGTGTTGGTGCCTCCGGGTTATGGCGAAGACGTGATAGCGTGGCCCACTTCTTTGGTTCATCGTTTTGAACCTGCCAAAGAAAGTCCAATGGTATTCAAAGTGGATGAAATAATAATGGATTAAAAATGAAAACACTTGCGCAAACTGAGGAATGGAAAGTTAAAAATGGATACATGCTAATCTGGAGGACATCGAGTTTTATATTTCCTCTTCATTGTCATCATGGTTCCCTGTGTGGATATTCGTTGCATAGGTTAAGAGATTGGGTATTTCTTGTGGTTTTTAGACTCCAGAGCATTCACGTCCAACCCCTCCCCGGGAAGGTCCAATACGAACCAGAGCACCCAGCCCCCGCCGGTTAGCAGGTGAGAGCCGCTACCTGCTGCCTCCTCGTATCCACCGCTCCTCCGATCCTGGACTACCACCAGGTACCACAAGTCCCATAATGCTGGGTGTACAAACAGTACAGTAGGAGAAAGTAGCTTGAAATATTTGCCTTCTGTATACAGCATCATACTTTGCTTGTCTATTTAACTGGTGGGTTGTGTCGCCTCGTTCTCTGCAGAGATGGTTATGCTTCCAGCAGCAAGCGCTGGCGACGGCTACAGCCACCCTCCTCCTCTGTCCAGGATGCTGTCCCCTCAGTCTGGAACAGGACAGCTACTTGCTGGACCGTTGTCCCACCTTCAGACCTCTCCTCTGCTGCACCCACTGGTGGGCCAGCACGTCCTGTCTGTCAGACAGTTCAGCAAAGAGCAGGTACACCACACACAAAAAAAGACATTGGGTAACATTCGAGACTTGTGCAACCCTTCTTGTTAATGCCCATTATGTCCTATAATGTTTCTCAATTTATATGTTTTGTTGGTTTCAGATGTCCCACCTGTTTAATGTGGCCCACACTTTGCGTATGATGGTTCAGAAAGAACGAAGCCTGGACCTCCTGAAGGTTGGTGCTCTTCATAACGTTGTTCAGTATGTGTGAGGATGCGAATGCACTACACTTGTTTTTTTTCAGGATTTCATTGTTTTTTACCGCAGGACTTGATTCTGAAATTTAGATTTGGGAGGGGACATTTTCACAACCAAAAAAGCCCTGTTTGGGGTAGTGCTTTTAAAAGTAAATTAACTTTGTGGTGGGGTTAAAATAAAGATGTATTACTGATTTAGGATGAGGGAAGAGTATTCCTCTTAAAAAAAGATTTAATATACAGTTGGGCTTTGGTGTTGAGGGAATGAGTCCAGGTTGGATGATGAGTAGTCCTAGGAACGAAGTTATGATTAAGCAGACTGATGAATTTTGAAATATCTGCTACCACAGTGTTTATAACTCGTGCCGGAGAGTAGTTTAGTATTTGTCCGTCTCAAGCCGAGCACTAGATGCATCTCCTGTCTGTACTGTCCAGGGCAAAGTGATGGCATCCATGTTCTACGAGGTCAGCACCCGCACCAGTAGCTCCTTCGCGGCGGCCATGCAGCGTCTCGGCGGCTCCGTTGTCCACTTCAGTGAATCCACGTCGTCGACACAGAAGGGAGAATCTGTGGCCGACTCGGTCCAGACCATGAGCTGCTACGCCGACGTCCTGGTGCTCCGACACCCGATGCCTGGAGCCGTGGAGGTGCGTGTGAAGTCAAGCATGTTTTAAGCATATTTTATGTTTTCATAAGTTTGATGTGGATTTGCACTTTCTGCTGTTTTTGTGGTCCTCTGATGCGGTTGAAATGATACAACTTATAATATAACTAAATTTATGATTATATAATTATAAATGTATTTATTGATTGAGTAAATAAGGTTTGCATGATTATTTTTTTTAATCTCAATTAAAAAGGTCACACAAATTCTCCTGCTCCTACAATTTTAAGATCCTGTTTATAAATGTGTTTGTGAACTCTCATTTGGGTATATCATGGATGGCCCTCCAAGATATGACATATATAGTTATTTTAACATAAAGCTTTTAAGGATGTATATTTTATGTATTTTTGTACTGTTTCTTTGGTTTTAAATATTAACAATTTTATATTTGGACCCCTTAAAATGGTTTCTTAGCCAGAGGGCAAAGCTTAACTGTTTAACAAACAAAGCAATAAAGACACTAATTGAAAAATAATGAAGTTACCTCATTGGTAACTTCATTATTTTTAAAATACGTTTTAAAATACTTAAAATGAGCTACCTTTCATTTGTGTCACTCGTCTTCAGAGTGCCTCTCGTCATTGCCGTAAGCCTGTGATCAACGCTGGAGACGGCGTCGGGGAGCATCCAACTCAGGCACTGCTTGACGTCTTCACCATCCGAGAGGAGCTGGGGACGGTCAACGGCATGACAGTGAGGGATTTATAAAAAACATAGCTATCGCACCTTTTCGACAGCTGCGTTTTTTTGTTTTTTTTTTAAACATGGGCTTTATTGATGTTTCTCGTATCCATAATGCCTTACCTTTCAGATAACTATGGTTGGGGATCTGAAACACGGCCGCACGGTTCATTCCCTCGCCAAGCTGCTGACCCAGTATCGCATCACCCTGCGCTACGTGGCTCCAAAGGACCTCCACATGCCAGCAGAGATCATCAGCTACGTGGCCTCAAAGGGCATCAGACAGGTGGGGAAGCGACTGTTGACATGGTATCACAAGCCGCATTTGTCCAAATATAATCGGATACATTGCTGTTTTCACATAAACATTTCTTTTTCCAGTTTTTTAATTTATCTCAGTTTGGGCCCAAAAAAAGCGTATTTTTTACCTGTTTGCAGGAGGAGTTTGAAAGTATTGAGGAAGCTCTGCCAGAGACAGACGTCCTCTACATGACAAGGATTCAGAAGGAGAGGTTTGCATCGGAGGAAGAGTACAAGGCTGTAAGTGAACTTGTGTTTCCTTCTATTAACAACTTGTGCTTTAGTTTCTTCAGATTAAAGTGTGTACAGTAGAACAGTGATTCTTAACCATAGGGCTGTGGCCCCCGATTGGACCGCCAGCGCCACCTAGAGGGCTTTCAATTTTTGGGCAAAAATTCGCCCAACGCCGTCTTGCAAAAGGCAAACAGCGTTGAGATGGTCCGCTCGTCATCACCGCCGTCCTGCTGCCACCGTGTGAAATCTTTATGAAACTGCCGCTCACGCCAGAGACGCACAGGCAGCTGAGAATGATCGCCTTTGAGTTGCAGTAGTTGGTGTCTAACCGAGAGTCTCTGGCACCGAACCCCTGCAATAGAACATGCCTTTTTTTTTTACTTGGTAAATGATCATTTATGGGATGAAAAGTTGTTTAAAGCAAGTCAGCTTACATTTCCATGTGTTTTGTGTCTCAGTGTTTTGGCCAGTTCATCCTCACCCCTCACATCATGACTGTGGCCAAAAAGAAGATGGTGGTGATGCATCCGCTGCCGAGAGTCAATGAAATCAGGTCAGTCCCAATTCAAACCATGAGGCTTTCCTATGCAATAACCGGTCGACCTCCGGGGGTGTGAAAGGAAAGGAGGTCTACGTGAGTTGTTTGGAAATACTTTTTGGGATGTTTTCAACGTATTTGACAGTATGGAGATAACAAAGAGACAATGAGAAATGGCGTACTTCATCAGCACAGGCACTCGGCTGGATGTGGACGTCGTGGGCCTTAAAAATCGGATGTTCTAGATGTCCTGAAAGTTCATTCTTGAGCTTCCAAACAGTCAATAAGAATGAAGTCACCTCGGTGTCATTTTTTTAGCCGAAGATTTCAATAGTCACACAATCTTCCTCAGCAGATTGCACTTGTCCAGTTATTATAGAATAATAGATCTTCAGACATCCAGATTTCTTGGAACTTTAACGGCCTTTCCCTGGAAAGGAAACTATCTCAACACAAGGTTCATTTAGTTTGTCAATTTACATTTAACTTGAATTTTTCAGAGCAACTTACATTTTTACATTTTAAGAAGTTCTTGGAGCAATGTAACATGATCAAATTGTACCATTTCTAACATGCCAATAAGCAGGTGTCTTTTTGGATATCACTTCCTAAGTATGCGCTCATTGGGATTTTACCACAGAGCCAGTTCATAAGACTGCAAATGCAAGGACTTTCACCAGTAGATTCCACTTAAAGCTTAATTTAGTTCCTTTACTCTGCAACAGACACAGAATTAACAGATATTTAATTAGCAAAAGTACATTTTCAGTTCTTAAATGGCATACATTTCTGTCAATTGATTAATCCAAGAAGCTTAAGTCAAGAACGCTTCCAGGGAGATATCATTTCCATTTAATATAGTGATATTTAATGTGATAAGAGTTTTTTGTTAAAAGCAATTGATCTCGGTGGAAGCCACTTGAAATGCACTTTAATAATCATTGACCGCTCTTCTACAGTAGTGTGTTAGAGCAGTTCTTGAGTCTCATTAAACGTATCCTCTTTTGTTTCTTGTTTTTCTCTCAGTGTGGAGGTGGACACCGACCCAAGGGCGGCGTATTTCCGTCAAGCAGAGAATGGCATGTACATCCGAATGGCCCTCCTGGCCACCGTACTGGGCAGATAGAGCCACGTGGTGTCTATTTGCGGCACAAATTGTGGACATTTTTAAGAGGGATACGTCCTAGACACCATTCCAGCCCTTCAGTGGATTTCTCGTTTCTAGTCCCGGAAGCGTGTTTGTAGAATTAAATACAACAATGAAACTAACTTAATCGTTAGGTTTCCAAACTCGTTTCATGCTGCTACGGACCGTTACTTGTTTTTCAACAATTGTTTTTTTTTCCCGTTTTCCTCTAATCGGCCACTGAACTAGAAAGACTAGACTCTGAAGTCATAACCTCTATGGCCTTATGATGTGTGTTATTAATTAAAGGTATTGGTCACTGAATGAATGAATTTAAAGGGACCCGTTACAATATTAAAATGGAGGAAACGGTGAGAGCTAGCTCTGTTCTGACCAATAATACTTCCAGTTTGCTGTACTATCTACTTCAAAGTGTTGCGTTAACTGAGAATTAATACACACACACACTCTTCAAACTCTGCCGTTAATGGGTTAGGAGTGATTCCTTATACTGCTGCAGTTTAGAAGTACTTTTATGCTCTGTCAACTATTGCCATTAAGTGTTGATGAATGACTGTACTATGTGGAGAAATTAATAATAAAAACTATTTTCTCTTTGCATGTGATGCACTTATTAATATCCAATACTTTTCTATTGTAGTAATTTCATTATTTACTTCATGACCCTTGAGTTTAAAGTAATTTAATTTAATTTAACCAAGAATTGATTTTGATGTGCACCAGTCAGAGAAATTGCATCGTTGGGCCAATTAAGTGGTTTATTACCCGATATGTATAATTTAATTTTGTTAATATATAAATTAGTTTAGAGTAGATATTTGTAGTATTTTGAATGCATGGATGATGGCAGAGAAACTCAATCAAACCAAGTGCGTTACAATAAATGCTGCATTTAAGAACTGTAAGACATTTTTTAATTCAATCCAACTCACAGGCCTGTATGACTCGACACGTTTTAAACATTGAGACAAAATTAGATTCCTAGAGACCAAATGATAGATCAAAATTTGAATCCCTCAAAATACCGGAGCTGCTCAAGTGTTTAAGATGCAACTCTTGCCCACTGTGATGCTGTCATCTAATATCCTACGGGAATGTGTATTCCTATGATTCTTATAATACCTGTATTAATATAAGATGTCACAATCTGATTTCCTCCTAATTACACAGCTTTAGTTGAATAATGAATTCAAAGCAGTTGGAACATTCAGAATGCCTAATAGGTGTTTGTTTTCCTCACGCCGCAGCATATCAATTCCGAGATTATTCATTTGCGAAATCGTAATTAGCCGTTTGTGCTGGAAAAGTGGATTTTGGGGGAAACCCTTGAAAGCAGCACCCCGTTCCCTGGAAGGAGGAACCAGCCAATCACAGCGCGTCTGCCTTCTCGCGAAGAGACGCGCACATGAAGAGGCGACCCGGCGGCGCCACAGCGGGCCATCACTCCTCCGCCACCGGTCCCCCAAAAAAGACGAGCCTTCACTGGAGAGTTAAGACATTAAACCGGATGCCTCTATGATCCAGCCAACCGCACGGCGAGATATACAGTGTTCAGTTTGCACAAGGTAAGGCGTTTAGGGCATTACTTGATCCGCTAGCTTGAGGTTAGCTAACCGTGGATAGCTGTCACGGGCACACGTAGGCCAAACTCAATGCAAAAAAATCTGGCATGTAAAGCTTGATTCTCCACCAAAAAGGGCAGCGTAGCGGGAGCCCCGTGGACACGTAAAACGATTCGAAGCGCCTTTATAAACCCACGCGATGCACTTTGCGCCCGGGACATTTTCCACAGCATCACGCAAATGTTTTTTTTTTTTTTTCCTTCTTAAAGTGTTGTTCTTCTAAACGGGAGGGCGGTGGCATCGAGCACTGGTGAACGCAGATTTCTGCGGTTTTCTGCGGTTCCCGCCCGGTCCGGCGCGCGCCGGATCGTCGGTTAATGCCAAAAGAAACACCGCGGCCACATTGGCCCGTGGTCATGTTTCGCATTCATTAGATCACATCGCTTCGGATGCATCCGTCCTCCCCCGCGACAGCGGTGCCGGGGCTGCTTTCTGGCTAACAGGTAGCCCGCCGTCACGGGGCGCGAGCACCAATCTGACATAGTTAACGTTAGATAGCTATAAAGTACTTCTCTTGGTACTTCCTTTTTGTAGTCTCGTGTTAAGCTGACAGCGAGGCTGCATGTCACCATCGCGGCCGACGTGTCCATCGCTAATCTGATTCAATTCAGCCGGAAAGAAGCCTTTCTTGACGGAATAAGCGGCGTCAAGTGGAATTGTATAAATGTCCCTTTTGTTGTAACGTTTTCGAGTGTAAGGTGGACAGTGACGTTAGTGCAGCGGGATTAGCGATGGATTAGAGCTGCGCGAGGACAAGCCTCACTCCCTCACTCACTCCCTTCCTTCCTCACTCCTTTCCTCACTCCCTTCCTCACTCCGTCACACCGGGTGCTTCGCTTATTCCCATCTCTCCTCCGCTGTAGTTCACAGGGAAAGATACCATCTACTCCACTACTGCTTTGCATCAGTTCAAGTTACTTCGCCGATTCAGATTCATGATACAAGCCGTTATCAACAAGTGTATTATGAAGTACTTTATTGATTCCTAGGGGCAAGTTCACAAACTACCCATCAGAATATAAAGTAAGGTTTTATGAGAAAAATGTATAAATTGATTACTTGTAACAGAGTCATTTTACGTTCAGGTAGAATACATGGAGTACTTTTTCCACATCTGGAGCTGAAGTTGTGAAAACTTGAGAGAAACCACAACAGTGACCGAACCAGGCTCTTCTCCTGCAGGGTGTAGATGTACATGTCACATGACCTTAATATGGATTCTCCCTCGCTCTCTCTTGTTAAGCTGGTGTCAAGATTGATAATCAACCGGAAGCCTTTACTGCAGACATCGTAACCCCCCCCCCCACACACACACACACA
The DNA here is from genome assembly GCF_949316345.1 of Pungitius pungitius. Taxonomy (NCBI): domain Eukaryota; kingdom Metazoa; phylum Chordata; class Actinopteri; order Perciformes; family Gasterosteidae; genus Pungitius; species Pungitius pungitius. The sequence continues at coordinate 5,362,726 of NC_084919.1, read as the reverse complement.
CACACACACACCACCACGCATGTTGTTACCATTCAATGCGAGGAGATCAGGACGGTTTCGTTTCTTACTTCTGGCTTTCCAACTTTAATGATGAACAGATGCAGCACAGTTTGGGTCGTGGTTGGGGTTGGGAGTCTGCTAGTGATGGAGGCAGGATACGCACACACGGACTGGGAAGCTCATCTCCATCCTCCCCCCGTGTGTAATGAATGGTACTTTTTAATAATACTGATTAAACACCCAACATTGAAGCTCACAAAATGCGTTCTACTTTTTCTCTCTGAGCTGCAGTCATCAGATACAACTGTTGTGGACTATGGCAGAGATATATTTTAGTTTTTCTCTGGGGGCTTGGCGTTGGCTTTTATCACATTGATAACATGTCACACACACACACACACACACGCACACACACCGTAGCTAGTTCTATTTTTGAACAATCAAGTGACGTGCTATTTTAAGAGTGAAAGAGGTAACATCTTAAAAGATGTTGTCTTCACTGAGAATTCTTAGTTTTGCCCTCAATTGTAGTGGAGCAAAACAGGACTTTGGTGTATCGTGCTGTTCTAATAATAGGCTTTTACAAATGGTGTTATAAGTACTTCTCAAACTGGCCCTGAGTAGTAGATTAGGTGTGTCTGCCCACACATTTGCTCTTCTGCTTTTTGGTATTTGTTTATGATATGTGTTTTAAACACTGCTATTACAAGTTTATTTGTATTTTTAACAGTGGTTTAGGTAAGGGTTTCTGCTCTGCAGTACTTTTAGTGTTTACAGTCATATGGTAAGACTGGGCTTTTGTTGAACAAATATCTTGTAAGAGGTTCTATTAGACATTAGGAAAAACTGCTATAATGCTTCATACAGATGCAAAAAAAAAAAGCAGCGAAGGAAGTCACTCCTTGTGTTTAAAGATGATTTTTTTTAACCTTAAATATTAAAATGAAATATATATACAACTATGAAACGTTGTGTGTGTGTGTGCGTGCTCGCATCCATTCAGGCTTTTCTTTTTTTCAAGACTGCACCACCAAGACTGCATTTAGCCAATCAGCCTAATAGACCTGGCTCAGTGACCCTCCATTGATGGCTGCAGGCTGAGGGATCGATCAGTGCAGACTTCTGTGGCTTGGAGGTCTTGCAGGTTCACGCATGAGGCGGAGGCCTCGTCTACTGAACTGTTTCTTCCCGACAGACTGTTTGGACAACTCGGGGTGTTTACATCAGCTCCCTTGGCGTCAGTGGGAACGCCATCTGGTCCCACAGCGCGTCCATCGGCGAGAACAAACATTGGCCATTTTGATCTCTTCTTTGCAGGGTTTATTCAAAACAAGAGTCCGCTCGTCCTAATGTTTTAGAAGCATGGGAAAACCTTTCAATTTGTTGGTCGGTTTCCTTTGTTAGTAAGAAATTGACAACTGGCTGGTTTTCAATAGTATTATTTTTCAGCTCTAGCTGTTGACTGGTATTTGTGTCCATTTATTGCTGCCATATTGCAACCAACAGTGTTTGTAACTTCTTGAAAATGAGTAATGCGTAAAGGGAGTATGAAGCTTTAACCACACAAGGCTCTTTACTTAATCGGATGAGAGACAGTAAAGGTGAAAAGGCTCCTTTCTAAGCGCTTCTAATTTCATATTTTTCATGTGTAGTAGCTGAGAACACGGTGCAAAAGGGTGGCGAGTTCTGCTTGCATGTGAACGGACAAAACGGCGCCAAGTGGGTGAAACTGAAGCGTGACAAACGAGACGTACCGAGTTCATGTTGAACGTTAAGCTGGTGGCAGCACTGTGGACCCCTTCATGGACACGTATTCTTTCTTTGGTTGCTTTTCCTTCATCCTTCCTGTAACCCTGGTCTATACGTGTGACAATATCTCTCCAACGCATATAAACTGATGTTGGTCGTTTCGTGAAACCGATATGATTTATTTTCGAGGTTAATTGTCAGAAAGGTGTTGTCATCTTTTGTCTGTCTTAAATACCCAAAGATATTCAGTTTAACATTAAAATTGAACAAAGACGAGGGAAAAAGGTTCTGTAGTAGACTTATCGATTGGGATGACGTTTGACTAATTCATGACTCAATCAAAATTTTTAGAAATACATTTGTAATAAAAGGAAACTACAGTGCAGCTCTTTAGGAATTGTGACCGTTTTGTCGGCCAATACGATCTAAAATCAAGCCAATTAATCTAATCTCATTTCATCATCTTCCAACCAAACTGCCTGACAAATATACCACTACCACCCCCCCTCCCTCCCCACTTCATACTGGTGTGAGCTGAAATAACAAAGGCCCACAGTTCAAGCAGCTTTAGCATTAGCTGGGGATTTGTAATAACTGTGAAGGTCATCGGTTTTTAATCCTCTGCAAATCTGCCCACTTTGTAATATCTGGGGTTAAAAAAAAACAACAAATTGCCCACCCTAAGGCAGAGATGCTGTCCGATCACACTAGTGCTGCGTGACTAGACAAACCTCAAGGCCCCCTTTTTTTAAAAAATCCCTATGTCGATGTGTTTCACTCTGACGGTCTAATGGAAATGCTCGATGACAAACACAATAACACAAATGTTGTGCGCGTCGGCTCAGCAGCCGCAGTCTGACCGGCACGCGGGCTTTCTCTCCCATGGACTCGGACCGGTAATCTGTCGAATCAGCAACACGTAATCTTCTTTAGTCCACAACCCGGACAGCATTATATGGCTGGCTTAGGAGTCGTCGGGGTGTGTGGGTGTGTGTGTGTCTCTGTGTGTGTGTGTGTGTGTTCGTACAGTAGCCATGGTTTGATAGTAAGCTCTTGTTGCGTATTGTGAAACACCTCCAAGCTATTCAACAGTACAGTAATTGTTTTACGTCAGTCCTGACACAGTAGCAATTCTGGATGAAGTTTTTGATTTGTACGCCTAAAAAGGTTGCCAACCTTCATGTGCACCCTCAGGGATGACCACATGCAGCTGCTGCGTTGTGCGTGAGGCTTTGACGAGGAGGAAAAAAAAAAAACCCAACTGCCATCTCATTTAGCTATAACCAAATGTTCTACCCAACTCTAAGCACATGTGGTCTCCTCACATCTTCACCTCACTCGTGTCCCTTTTTTCACTCTTCTAAAGTCTGATGTCACATTTGATGAAAGGAAATGAAAACATTTCTTTTGACGTTTCATTATTTTAATTTAACGTTTTCAAAACGTATTCTATTTTTTTATTTCATAATATTTATGCAAAATGTGGGCCCTCAGCGTTCTGCCGACGTGTTCTATATTTGAACGTTTTAAATACGCGGTCACAGCGGTGAACGCCACGCTCGGGTTCACGCTGGCCATTGAGGCGGAGACGCGGTGCCAACGAGCTCAGCTGTGTGGGACAACGGGGCAGTGTGCAAAAGACCCACACCAACAATAACACTGTAGAATAACCAGATGCTTACCATGATGCATGATTAAAATTCAAACCAATTAGAGTTGTGTTGCAGCGCCATATTTGATGGACATAATAACCGTTACATCTGGCCTACTTTATTGCGTGTTTTTTTTGTGTGTTTTGTTAGTAAACCTGATCCACATGGATGCTGTACTCCTTCAGACAGAAACGCATCCGTAGTCTGTTGTGTTGTTCTGCTGCGTTGTGGCGTCTGGAACCAAAGGCTTTAGGGTCGACTGCGCCGAGCCTCGCAACATGGCGATAAGCTGCAATGCTTTATCTTTTTAATCCTTCCTTCTAACCTTTTTTTATCATATCTTTACTTTCTCCTAATGACAGACGTGAGCCATGGCTGAACCGAACCCCTCCCGCCCCCAAAGGAAGATGTCTACCGCTGGGGAGAGCGTGTACAAGGTGCTAGGGCTGGAGAAGGGAGCGACGGCCGAGGACATCAAGAAGGCCTACAGGTGTGCAGGCTGCCATCATCAGAACGCTTGCTCCAATCAAGATGTGTCTTCAGGAGGGATTAGGCCGACCACTTTGTATTTATTTCTGTGGGCTCTTCCTAAAGCCTTTGCCTTCCCTTAAATGAGTTGATCCTGTTGCTGTTTGCAAACACTGCCTCATAGGTGGTCTGGTCACTCAGGCGTTCCTCCACCAGTCGTAGACCTTTTCACCCAACTTCTGGAAATGCGCAATCGTCGTGGTGATCCTCTTCCGGTCTGCTCAGGGCGACGGCGGTAAACAAATGGTGCAGGAGTTATTGTAGCGTACCGGGCTGCTCTTGTTATTCCAAAAAAGAAGCCAAATCGATCGTTTTGTCCTGTTGGTTTTGAAGAAAATGGATCCAGGTGGGATGAAGGACCAAACTGTAGCGTTTAAAAGGGGCGCACTGCGGTTTGGGGATCACTGTTTGCCGCTTGAAACCAGAGGCTGTCCCTAGCCTTTTTCCTTGGAACGATTTCACCCCCAAAGGAAAAAGGGAGCCTGTGTTTGTGAACGGTGCCAAAAACGCCAGCTGTTGACTTCTGTAGGAGCAGAGATAAAGGAAATAGCAAAGAGAACTTAAAAACTGGACCACGGGTAGTTTATTTATTTCTTTTTTTCCACCACCAGACTTGCAACGTCAGCGAATGTAATTGTAGGTAAATCTGTGAGTCTTGGATCCATTTTCTCCTGAAGTGTGGACGCTTGACAGGAAGTCCACTTCCACCTTGACGCATTTCCGTTTATTGTGAAAAAGGTCTATTTCTAAAGAGTAATAATCATTTATTGTGACTTTGATGTGGGTGGAGGAACCATAGTTTGTTTTGACTTGTTTTTATACTGAAACCTTTCGTTTTGAACAGCCATTTTACTTGTGACTTGCTGCTAACAATGAACATATCGTAAATGAAATCCAACCCGATCACTCCTTCTCCACACCTCGCGTTGTTTGATTCCCCGTGTGCTCCTCCTCTCTCCCGTCAGGAAACTAGCGCTGAAGTACCACCCGGATAAGAACCCGGAGAACCCAGAGGCGGCGGAGAAGTTCAAGGAGATTAACAACGCAAACTCCATTTTAAATGACGAGACCAAGAGGAAGATCTACAACGAGTACGGCTCCATGGGCCTGTACGTGTCCGAGCAGTTCGGAGAGGAGAGCGTCAAATACTACTTCCTCATGTCCAAGTGGTGGTTTAAGGTTGGTGCTGCGGCTCGTAAAGTCGCTACATGTTGCTAAATGTCACTATTTTCAGTCACACTTAACCTACCTTCTCTTTTTTTTTTAATACATCACTAACGCAGTGCTTAATATATGTGTGTGTGCAAAAGGGTTAAATAAAGTCCTATAGGGTCCTTGCGTGAATGGCTCTTCGGGCCTTAATGTCTGGACGTGTTGACTCCCGCAGGGTCTGGTGCTGTGCTGCACCATGTTCACCTGCTGCTGCTGCTGCTGCTGCTGCTGTTTCTGCTGTGGGAAGTGCAAACCCCCCGACGACGAGGAGAACTACCAGTACGTCGACCCCGAAGACCTGGAGGCCCAGATCAAGGCGGAGCAGGACGGAGGTAGGTCGCGCGGCGCAGGCAGGTTGTGCACCCTTTATGCCTTGTGATTAACTGCTGTCCATGTAGTAGACAGTTCAGACTCCCAAGGGACAGCAGCATTGGACACACGCGGATTGTTAAATCTTTAATTGTTGAATAAATTGGTGTTAATGGAGACCTTGTTTAACAGAAAAATATATATTTTTTTAAAGGTGTTTATGAACTTGTTTAGTGTAGTCCTCTCATTCAGCCACTGGTCAGCTTCTCCCTCGACGACGTGTAAAAGTCATTCACCGCAGGGGTATTTGGTGACGTATTTGATGTTGAAGGACAAAGTGTTCCGAGTTTGTCAGCTTTTTTTCTTTAACACGGACCTTACTTCAGGGCTCAAACATTGACCATGAGACGTGGGAACCTGAGGTGCAAAGGACAAATGCTGTCATTCCTAATTTAACTTAGTGTTTCACTGAAAACCCCCTAAACTATGCTCATCCTAAAATGAAACATTGACTGTTAGAATTCCAACTAATATAATCTTGGTCCGTAATACTTAATACTGTTGTTTATTCACACACTTACTTGGTCTCATATTTGCTTACCAGACACTTTGGTGTTTCTAGCAAGAGAAGTAAATTTCCCTTTTCTTTGGATCGACGGTGTTAAGCAGGTTCACGCACAGCTGTTGCCTTCTGAAATTTAAGAAAAGCAGAGAGGTACAGAGGCAGCTTTTGCACGGGTGTTTTATTGCCAAATGGAAAGAATACATTCATTTATAGTTTATAGCACTGTAAAAAACATTTACAAACTGCTTTATGGTTCAAAAATAAATTAGAAATATTTGAGTTAAACTGATTCCATCAGTAGAGAAGAGAGAAACCTGTAAAATGTTAAAGCTTTTCATAAAGTACACATTGAGGAAGTATGATAATTATCTCCTGTAACTGCATCCACTCGTTTGAAGGTGGAGCGAGCAGCGGGCGGATGAGGGATACGTGAGGGATGCATTCTATGGCTTAGGAATTAACTTTTTATTTACAAAACCCACGTGACCGTCACAGTAGCCTGACTACATCCACTCTGCTACTCTTATTATTCTTTGCCGAGGCATTTAATGACAAAAAATCTCTGAATTAAGAAACGGCACAGCAGTCTGTTTCAAGGGTTCGGAGGTGGTGTGGAATGCTAGGCCGGATTTGTATAGAAAGTTCTTGCGTAGTCCAGCACGTGTGTTACCGTGGAATCGGCATCTGGAGGTGAAATCTGTGCAGAAGGTAAACGCCGGCTCTCACGCTGCAGCGCTCCTGTGTTCATGCTCCGATCCAACAGGTTACACAGTAATCATAGGCCAGCCCAAATCTAATCCAGGCCCGGAAGGCCCGGAAGGCCCGAGTCAGCCCGCCCCCATTCCACTGCCGATGCCTCCCCCGGAGGCCCAGTCGCCGAGCCCGGCCGGTCCAGCAGGGGAGGAGAACCCGGGAGAGACCCTACCAGAGTCGAAATGACTCGTAAGAGCCGCCTCGTCACATTGTCCCGCTTGGTGTGTCCTTGTCGGCTCGCTGTCTGGCTGCACGTTGTTCGTCACCACGTCACTCTTCCATGAGCACCGCGTCACGTCACGCCGCCTTGTACCTCCATGTTGTCTCCATCACTGTTCAGTTTATGTTTCTACCTTTTTTTTTTTCTTCCACTTGTCACTTTTTTTCACTTGTGTTTATTGAGGCAAAATCTGATATTTCTTTTGCTTGATCCCTGAATGGTTAACTTAAAGAAGCCTTTTCTTAGTCAAATATTTAATGTTTCGTTGCACTGCATGTTCCATTCTAGTTTCATACAGAACAGTGTGTGGTCTGCAATCTGTCTTCTGTTTTCTTTTACCATGTTACAGTTTATAACCTTAGCTTATTGTCAGGTTTTTACCCCCAGGAGAGATGTAATCTTTGCTGTAATGGGGTTTATGATATGGAGACGGTAACGTTGTTACTTTCCTTACCTCCCACAGGAAAGTGACAGTGGGGATAAGCCTCAACTAGCAGAAGCAGGTAGGGGAGTTAAATTTCCTTTATGATTTTTTTTTTTTTTTACCCACCGCCACAAGAAGCTCTGTAGAGAACAGCCCTCATATCTTTTGTGTGGACAACCAAGCAACGGCGTTGTCCGCCTGTTTTGATTGGATGCAACAGCTGTTCAGATCTCCATCTGCCTCCCCCACTTCTCTCCCCCTTTCTGATTCAGCCTTTCGAGCCCCTCCTATGATCCAGCCACATCCGACTGCTGCCAGAGAGCAACCTGCCGAAAGCCACCAGCCGGGCCCCGGCCCCCACCTCAATCCTGCCCCCTCAACCCACCGGATCTACCCTACTGGACCACACCTGTAAGGTGGGGGCCTAAAGGCTCCAGGGCCCCCTCAATGGAACTCAAAGTTATGGAGACGTATTCATGCAGATTAAACCACCTACTGGGCTTGAAAAGGCCACACCCCCCCCCCCTCCCCTCCCTCCGCCCCACGCTGCATCTCCCTCCAGCTTGCTGCAATAATGTTAGCCCAGCCTGGGCTACATGGGATCCTGCCAACAGTTGGTTATCCAGGACTAGGCTTAACTACTCCTCACTAATCTGTTCTAATCATAACAAAACCGGAAGGACTGGGCCTCAAGATGGCTGCAAGCGGTGAGCTGCGGGGCTACGCCGTCATAGAAGGCTGCATCCTCACGATCTGTCTGCTAACAGGACTAGGACTGGAATTGAATCTCTCCAGACCTCACCGTACGTCTCCCTCCATTGTGGATGGTGACCGTTTCCCACGGGAGCCTGTGTTCTTTCCCTCTTTCACTTAAAGAAAAAGGATTTTTTTGAATGCCACCTGTGACTGCTGCACGGCAGTGTGACTGCAGAGGACCTATTTTGTTGTTGTTGTTGTTGTCGTTCTCGTTCTTCAGTCTCGTCTCAACGAACAGTCTCATTCCGTTTAATATTGCACCGTCTAATTTACATTGGGGACCCCCGGTGAATATCACACAGACATGACGAAGCGGAATCCGAGGAGATTTGACTCGGCAGAAGCGATCTTTTGATGTCTAAGCCAAAGGCGGGAAGTGAAGGCGTGGAGCCCGGGTCGCAGTCGAGGCTTTTCTTAAAGGCATGCATTATTTTTGTCCCTAATGCATGCTTCGTCGTCGTCGTCATCCCTCCTTCCCCTCGCCCCGGCACACACTCATGTACAGCGCTGGAATACAGTGGGCCCACCAAACCCTAGAACTGCCTGGTACACACAAACACACACACACACACGAGTCATCGTCACTGGGCTGCAAAAACAACCCAGCCCAATGTATTGACTCCAATGGACATGGACAGATGCCATACCATGGAAGATAAATGCACAGCTCGTCCTGCGCTCCCGTTGTTCAGTGAAACTATAAAGCCAACAGCTCCGTGTAGCGTGCCAACGCATGATGACTCGATGGTCTCCGGAATCGCCATTTGTTGTTTTTTCTCCTATAAGTTTGGGTCTATGCACCTTGCAAAGCGAGTCTGTTCCTTTTTGATATAAGTCCAGGGTTTTATTTGACCTCTTACTTCCAGAACATCCAAAACCGGCAACTTTTAAGTTACTTGATAAACTGTCCACTCTGGTCCAGATTCACTAAGGCTGCATTGCAAGGGAAATCATCTGGTTCCATTCATAATGGATTAATAAAGTGACCCTAGATAAAGATGACTGAGATATCATTGTTCTGCTCTGATGTCTGGCTGGCATGAGTGTCTCATTTGCTTATTTATTGCTCCTCCCTGTGCAGACCTTTAGTGAATCTGGATCCGTGTTTAAGCTGCACAGAACCGCACCATGACGATTTTTTGTCTACTTAAATGTTCTTACAATTTGTGGTTTTTGGTTATTTGTTAGACGGGAGCATAAATCACAGGTAGTTTTTAATCGTGGTTTTCTTCTGCATGGTCAACGTTAGTGCTGCAGCTAGACATGGGACCGTTTTAATCAATGAAATGTGGTATAAAAAAACTTAAAACTGGCACTAAATCAGACTGGAATCACTTTACCTTGCACAAAGTCAGGAAGCAAATATTTTTCACTCATCTGACCCATTGATTTTTGTTATTTAGCGAACTCCATTTTTAGTTAACAAAACATTTTTCAATCTTAAATGAGGTTAACCTAAACTACCCCTGCATGGATAACAAATGAACAAAGGTTAAAATAAGAGCAACATTGTGGCTCTGTTCTTTCTTCTCTAATAATTCTTTAATTTAATTTAAATCAGGCTTTTCCAAAGACACTCTTGAGGGTTTTCATGATTGTCCTCATAATGGAAATTCTCCACCATCAACTTTTGTTTGTATTTTCAATTTCATTTCAATCCAATACTCTATTAAAACCTAACATCCCATCCCTAGCTGCAGCAAACAACATTTCTTCCATAATCGATAGCTAACTGGCCACAAGGTGATTTTACTTTAAGGGACTGAAATGATTCATCAACAAATTTTTCCCTTCATCAAATAATTGACTAATCGTTTCAGCTCAAGGTCTTCAATCAAGATTTTGCAACAGGTGATCAAGATGGAAGTTATTGTTACTGGTCTGTACACGAGGCTTTTGACCTGTGTCGGGAGTCTTATTAACCACAAACCTGTGTTTTTATTGAGTCTAATTCAGCTGTGTTCCATGTACAGTCGACCTTGATGCACTTCGCCATGTCTAGCAAGTTAATATCATGGGAATGGTATTGATTAACGTTCACTCTACTTGAGATACACACACACACACAGTTTCATATTGGATTAATTGCCACACAGGTGCTTTGATTAATTGAACATGGGGAATATTAATGTGGTGACATCATCTTGGGGGGGGGGGTGATTCTTCATCAAAGACTTGTTGTCAGCAACTTTTATTCATTTGTTTTATTGTCTGGAACTCACCATGAAACTGAACTGACCCGACGGAGACAGAAACCTTTTCATGTCTACGTATCTAAAATAAAAAAAATACATGAGAAAAATGTTCCTATCCAAGGGTGTTTGAACCGGAGTTTCTGTCTCGACTGATCACATTCAAAACCTTTAAGAATGTTTACTCTGGTCAATGCGTTGATGTGTTGTTGAGAATTATTGTCTCGTGCAAAATACTGTTGCTTGTAGGTACATTTTTAAAAAACATTTTTTTTCTATTTCTAAACTAAATGTTCTCGCTGTCCGCTAGCAGATTATTCCTTTTGGTTTTCCTCCCACAATAAATAAAGGCCATAGTGCGTCTGTGTCAAACTCCGCTGCTAATACTCCTCAATATGAATATTGCCCGGCGAGCTGCAATAGAATAACGTAGACCTCCATGTGGAACCAGCAACCAGGAACGTCTTCTTTTTGGTGAATTACAAAATGTTTCTAAGCCAGCTTGGACTAATACTTTACCTCCATGTCTCTATCGACGTGTATCTCCTTAACCACCGATACTTCTTCACCTCTCAAATCAAAAGCGTTAAAGCAACGAGGCCACAGTGCGCTGAAAGAAGACATTATTTATTATTTTTGCAATTGTTGTAAGATAAAAGTAAATGACAAGATTCATTATTGTGAATTGAGACGTTTAATGAATTAATGTCTGTTTTGTAAGTTATACTTTTTTTTTTTTTAATTCGTCACATAGCATAATATAAATGTAATATACTAATGCGGGGCTGGGGTCAAATAGTGTTTTATGTTGCCTGTTGATGAGTGAAGTCTCTCAGTACTGGTCCAGTGCTTCGTGCTAACCTGATAGCATACGCTTTGTGTTTGATAACATGAACTCAATGCACGTGAATGCTAACAACCGTTAGCATGGAGCTAACGTTCTGTACATGACGTTCGGACTTGTGTTGTCCTTAATCGACTGACTGAAGTAGGACAATCCACTAAATTGCTGTATTCCTAGGAGTGACAACATATTTAAACGACAATTACAACATTTTATCAATGGTGTTTTTTTTTTTTGAGGGGGGTGTACTAACTTGTGGTTCCATTTGGACGATGTGTAAAAGGATTTAACATTAAATTCAAACGAATAAAAAGTGTTTTTATAATCATTTTGTCATTCATTTGTCATTTTCATTTACCCATTTGGCGTTCTCGTGTAGTCACAACAAAATGCGACAACATTGTTGCTTTGTTCATGGTGTTTGTGGAAGTCTTTGGGCGTGGATACACAATAATTACCTAAACATGTAAGGAGAGGAAGCTGTTCGTAGAGATGCCTGAATAGCTGTGTGTCTGTGTGTCCTCCCCCCCCCCCCCCCTCCCCCCTCTCCGGGCCTATAAATAGTTAGTAATCCCATTAATAGCTTAGTCTATTTAGCCCATTCCATTCTGGGGATTAGAAAATACCTTGTGGATTTGGCTGACCTCCCTGCTATCTACTCGCTTATCAGGAAGATCATAAGGTCAAAGGTCAGAGACGTGAGGTCAAAGTGTCTCTGGGTCACATCGTGGAGGAAGTTTTTTTTTTTTTATGGATTCTGGTTTAAAATCTGGATAGGACAGATTCATATTAATTACGTCGTTGTTGTGTTATTGACATTAGTTTAGGCTGTTCTTCATCTGACTTACATTTTAAAATCAAATCATATATAAGATGGGTTACCACACTTCAATTATAAATAATGATGAATTAATGACAAATATATATAACGAAAGTTAATTTCTTTACAGCATAAATGTAACAACTGAATTGTTTTTTATTGTTGCTAAATATGAAGTGTGCTGTTTAAAAGAGTAATTCATGTAGATTGTAGAGATTGCTACTTATCTACATATTCTTAACACCATGTGTAGTTTGAGTCTCCGCCAAGCAGTGCAACCGTCTGTTCTAATTCCTAAACCCAGAACATACGTGACTCAACTAAATGTTCTGGGTGTAACTCTAGTTGAATGTTTGCTAGGAGCTGTGTTTGTTCTGGCTTGATGACTCAATCAAACGCACCACACATTTTAAATACAGCTTACTTGTGGAAGTATGAGTTGCATGAAGTAGGAATCCTGCCTTCAAAAATGTGCCTCAATAAGTGTAACATTTGTAAAAGTAAAAAAATCAAAGCTTAAAAAATGAAGTAAAAGTGCATAGTGACCTATTTCAGTATTGTTTATATATATATATATATATATATATATATATATATATAGTTAGCATAAGTTAGCATGTTCCCTTTGACCACACTAACTAAGGGGGAAAACTGCCTTGACTGCGAGTGTGACGAGTACTGTTGTGACAAACCAAAGTCTGAGCTGAGAAACGGACCCCTGTGTTGACGCCAAAGTGCTAACGAGCTGAGGCATGGAAGCCAGAGGTTGTCTTATGCCACAAGGATCCCTTCTTCAGTGTCAGACTTCAAACAAACATTTTCATTTGAGCCACGGTGGCACCAACCACTGCCCTGTCCTTCGGGCCACGCCCGAAATACCCAATAGCAACCCAAGCCAGAACAAACTGAGGATCTAAGAATAGTTAGCAGCCCGGCTGCTGTGGGACGGGGACGGGGACGGGGGGGGGGGGGGGGGGGGGTAGGCGGGCCTTTATGTGGGGGTTAGACAGGCTGGCAGTGGGGGTGAGATACATTGTAAGAGCCAGAGAAGAAGATAGAGGGACACTTCTGTTGCTCTGCTCGTTCCCCTACCTCCGTCTCCTCGGACCTCTCACTCGCTCCCTGGAGAGGGATGAACTTTGCCCTCAGGCCTCCACCGTCAGGCAGATCTGGGCCCGGTGGCGGCAGAGGAGCCTCCATGGAGAACCTGGAGAAGCAGCTCATCTGCCCGGTCTGCTTAGAGATGTTCTCCAAGCCCGTGGTCATCCTGCCCTGCCAGCACAACCTCTGCCGCAAGTGTGCCAACGACATCTTCAAGGTGAGCGTGCGCTCCGTCTCAGAGGGTCGTTCATCGGACCCTTTCACCCCCGACGCTCATTTCAAGCAGCCATCGTTGTTTCAAATTTCAGGTGCTGTTTTGGGTGTTGACCGAATTTGTCAAACAGCCAGTTGTGGAAGAAATATTCTGATTTTTTTTTTATCCATGCAAAAGATATATAGCACAGCATAGTACTGCATTCAAGTATAACTTCACTAAAAGTACATTACGTTGTTTTTTTAAAATATATTCAGTAAATATTGTAATTCATCAATGTGTAGGACTTTTGATGTACCTTTTGCAGTACTGGTTATTCAATAATGCGTCATCTAAAATCATAATCTGCAAGGTAATTTGTAATTTTTGAGACATCCTCCCACTTGTTCTCCGTCCCCTCTCTCTCTCTCGTCTTCCTCCAGGCAGCGAACCCTCTGTGGCGGTCCCACGGCTCCTCCGGCACGGGGTCCAGTGGCGCTCGCTTCCGCTGCCCCTCGTGCCGGCACGAGGTGGTGCTGGATCGCCACGGGGTCTACGGCCTGCAGAGGAACCTGCTGGTGGAGAACATCCTGGACATGTTCAGACGGCAGGAGTCCTCCAGGTGAGTCTTTCACCCGTATGAAGCCCAACAGAGATTAACCGAAGGGGTCGTAACACACATCTTCCACAGAGGTTTCACAATGTGAGGTCTTTATATGAAACGTTGCAATCAAGAGGCACCACCAACAGAGAGCAGTGTTGTGTTGTGTGTTACTGCCAGTCTTCACCTTTGTTTGACAGCTCCATTGTGCTCATTGCAGACAACAGGGTGACAATTCGAGGCCTGAATTGATTGGTGATGGCTTACTCTTAAATGATTTAATGTGTTCCTCATTTTTATTTACACAGATAATAACCACGGCTGAACTAGGATCTAGGAAGTCTGGAATGAGGGGAATAAAATCTGACAAAGCATGATGTGACAAATCACTTAGCAATAATATGAGACAGTTTCGAAACACTTCCCCCCTCAGTTTATTTTATATTTGTACTTAGTTCAAGACGTGATGTCTGTGCACAGAATAATATACCAAGGAAGAAAAAAAATGTCAAAGAAATCCAATAAGAAGAAAAAGAAAGATAGTAATTCGTCATTTGAAAACTATTCATGCTTTCACTATTTAGAAGCGCAAAGAAGCGTTGTTGTTTCTTAAGTTTGAGATTTTAAACTGCAGAATAAGAAAAAAAATAGGCAAGGAGACCAAAAAAGTCATCAAACATATCTGATGGCATCTTAGATTTGAAACTGAGAACAAGGCTGTAGGTGGAGGTGTCTTTAGGTGACCTTTATTTGGTTGAGTAATGGCTGCAGAGAATAGCAGTTATTCAGGAGCTTTGCATTTTCACTTCAACCACCCTATTCCCTAAGTAATAACTTGACCAAATACGCCAAGCAAGTGTTACAATATCATTGAAGTTGGCCATAGCTTCGTTCATTTGGTTTCCTCAATCATCCGACTCGTGATTCAACACGTTTTGCTCTCTGAAGTTAATTGCTAACAAATTTGCGTTAACGTCAAATGTTGAAAAGTCGAAGCCCCCTGGACACATCTGCCCTTGTTTTGTAAGCTTGCACACTGACTACAACTCCACACTGATATTTAAGTCACCCTCACTCCGAGATAGAAGCCCAAGCGTGAGTCACTGTTGGCGCCCGTCGGAGACAGAAGGCCAGGAGTCCCCTCATTGTGTGTGTGGGCGAAAATACAAGTGATTGTTCACAAATGTTTGGTAACTTGTAGTTTCTCCTACAGAAATATTTTTCACTACTTAATCATCATATCGGTCAGAGACACCTACGTCGGAATACAAAGAAAACTTTTAGTGCGTATTTTTATGCTTTATATAAACGGGATTGGCTTGTCAGGATGCTCCAATGCATCCCAAATACACAGCAAAATCCTCAGAGTTAATTTTCCAGTGTTGGGAAAGAGTTGAAATCTCACTGCAAATTCACTGCAGAGTCAATTTCTACGAAAGAGTTGGAGTCATTATCCAGTTTCAAGATTCATTTGCAACACTTAGTAGAGCTAAATTAACTCTTTGATAGGTTTGAACTGTAACTACAGTGTAACACATCTTGGTGCAGGGCTTAACTCCATGAACCACTGGCTTAGATGGAAGCAAAGGATCACAACAAGTTGGGGTTATTATATGAGTTGAGAATAAAAAGATAAAGTAGTGCGTGAACGTAGGTGATCCATTTCTACTTTGTGTCCCCTCCAGACCTGTGAACATAAAGCCAGAGCAGCAGCAGCAGCAGCAGAAGCTGCTCTGTGAGGAACATGAAGAGGAGAAGATCAACATCTACTGCCTGTCCTGTGAGACGCCGACCTGCTCCATGTGCAAAGTGTTCGGAAAACACAAAGACTGTGAGGTGGCGCCACTCAGCAGCGTCTACATGAGACAGAAGGTGAGGACGGGTCAGCGTCACGTTTATTTTGTAACAAGATGTTGTGTGTCGGTAACAAGCAGGTGTTTTAAGAGTTTATATTTCCAGCTGAAGCCAAGGATTTTTTAAAGGTCAACACGCCAATAAAAGAGGGTTTACAACAGTCCGGGTAGACGTCTCATAAGTGAAGGTGGCCTTTAGCTTAGATACTTCTTAGATATACACAACACACAAATAAATACTGTACTTTACCACTGAAATCTGCCCGGTTATCAAAAGGTCAATTATAGTGACATCAGATATTGTTTTACATCAAACATAATAATTCATCTGCTCATTTGTGGCCCCCCCTCCCCCCCCCCCCCCCCCAAGGACAAAGCGCAGTGGTTTTTGTCATGCAGAAGGCAGCCGCGGCGTCCGGCGTGTTATTGAGCAGTTGGCTTTGTTGACATTTGGGTGCCAGCCTCTCGATCTCCCACTCTGTCGCTGATTCACTCATCTGAAATTCAGATGAGGCTCCAAGGATAGTTGCTGATGCTCCGTGTTCACGCAAAAGGTCAATCGGAAAAGAACAAAAGTCGGTGATTTATCCGCCGGGCCTACTTCGGGAACGTTTGAGAAGGTTCATTACGCCGATAAATGACAATAAAGCTGCAGAGAAGAGGTAAACAACCTGTAAACAAATGCGCGTGATGTCACACGAAGGCCGAAGCAGATGCACGCTAATGAGTCGTGATCCGGTGCTGCGTTCCTCCGACAACACAACCCTCCAAATGGGGTTTAACAAGAGAAAATGATCAGGGATTTTAGAAGAGCACCTTCATCTGCATAGAAGAACATTTAGTGACAAACGGGAAATGTTGATTGGTTGAAAGGTATTTTGAAAAAAAGATCTAATCTGGTGATGAGAAATGCTAATTCAATCTTACACCTGTACTATATTATATGGCATATGATATCAAATTAGATTTGACAATTGGAATAATAATTTTTTTCATAATTATTATTTGTCCCTTACAGACAAGTATGTATAATGGAATGGGGTTGCGTCAATCAAATATGAAAGCTTAATAAACAAATCACCAGATTTAGACCCCAAAAGAGCTAAATAAACAGAATGGACCCACTTTGGCGTAACAGTAAACATGATACAACTCACAAAGGTGAAAACACACAAAGGGTCTAACTGTTGACGTGAATCATTTAGATTAATGTCACTTTGTGTTGTGGACGTTTGCAGACCGACTTGAGCGACAGCATCGCGACGCTGGTCGCCAGTAACGACCACGTCCAGGCAGTCATCACTCAGATGGAAGAGATGTGCCGCACTGTCGAGGTCAGACACACACACACACACACACACACACACACCAACAGACACGCACATGCAAACTACATGAATATTTTTTTATTCTCTTTTTCTCGGGGCCATTCTGTGATGTAATGGCCTTCATGTATCAGCCGATAAAGAGCGCTGAGTGATACTCTGTAACTCAACCCGGATGCATCCCAACATCATTCACATTTTCTGGATTGCCTCGTGTTGTTATTGTCATCCTCCACTTTCGTATTTGCATCTTTGCCCCATTGTATGGAAACTGCTACACAATGGTTTCCTTCTCAATTTGATCTGATAATAGAAACATACTTAAAACCAGGTCCACATTCAAATGAGTCAGTGAGCAGACACCAAAGTGTCAGTGTATTGTACTCCAGCTCTGCCGCAATCTCCTCTCTCACCTCAGGAGAACGCCCAGCGCCGGCGGGAACATCTGGCCGGCCGCCTCGACGGCCTGGTGGCCATCTTGGACGAGCGGAAGCGGGAGCTGGTGGGGCTCGTCGCCAAAGAGCAGGAGGATGAGCTCAGGCGCGTTCGCTCCCTCATCGGCCGCCTCGGCGACCAGCTGGAGGCGGCGGCGGCGCTGGTGGAGGCGGCCATTCGGTCCAACGAAGAGCCGCACGCGCCTTTGTTTATACGGGTCGGTGAGGCCTGCAGGGTTGAGTTGCATCGGTCGGGCGCTGGCGTTGGAAAATACACCCAGTGTCAGTGACCAGTCTGCAGAGAGCTCAAATGAAACAGCATTTTGACCATAAAGTGCTAAATTATCCCTGATATAGGGTGAGATATGTTTGACTCGAACCAATCAGATTATGAATAGCAATGGAAGCAATTACTTAATCAAACATATTGATGAGCATTTCAAGTCTTTTAATGAGGGGTCCCCGAGGGACCAAATGCTCTTTCAAAAGCTTTCCTACAACGATTTCATCGACTGACGTCAAACCCTAATTTGTCAAATCTGTAAAAAAAAAGTGTATTTTCAATTCCTTTGAATCCAAGTATGGTGCAGCTTAATGTAGGGAAAAAAGCACTTTATGGGCTAACAAGCTACTAGCAGCAGTGTTTTATCAAAGCCTTTTTTATTTTATCGGTTGACCAAATTGCCCAAAAATGCTACCATTTCTGGCATGGTGTCTGGTAGTGCAATTTCAGTTAAACAAGCTTTTGACATAATTTGAGCGTTGAGTTAAAACAAAATCTTAAAAGTTACCCTGAAGACATTCACGCCTCCTCTTTCGTGAGACAGAAGGTCTGAGCCTCAGGTCTCCCTGTTTAATGCTCCCACAGAGCAGGTGTTAAAGGAGATTTAAGGAGCACTGCTGGTGGTACCAGGGTAGTAAAAACCATGCGGCCATTCTGCCATTATTTGTAAAAAATCATGTTTTTATTGACGTGTCTTAAGAACGCGCTCTGACCGATGTCGCTGGTACTGACGCAACGTAATTCATTTACACGCTGTCTCATTTCTGTTTGTCTTCTTAACTCCCCCAGAGCGCCAACGTCATACTGGAAAAGTGAGTAGAGTGTTGTTCCTGCTGAATCTGTGAAGAAATTTAAAGACCGTTTCTCAAGTGTTATTCCTAAAAATTCACAATGTATGTTTTAAATACTTCTCAACAATTCAAAATGACATTGAATGACAGTTTAATGTTATGCTCGACAATGTAAACAACAAACTATACAATTATTTTGTGTTAAATTAAAATGGCATATTATAACATCATTTCACTTTCCCACCTTTTATCAAATGCAAATATCGATGTCATAATATTTGAGTAATTTATCATATTTTTAGGTAGTATGGTAGTATGCTATAAGTATAACATACTATATACTGCAATGTTCTATTTAGTCATTTTGTATACATTATGTAGCTAATGATTCATTTATAAATCTTCTCTCAATGCTGCTGCCAATACCCGGCAATGAGATCACTGAGTGTGTGTGTGTGTGTGTGAGTGTGTGTGTGAGTGTGTGTGTGTGTGTGTGTGTGTGTGTGTGTGTGTTTGGTTAGCTGATGGACCAAGCAAATATTAGCCAAAACGAATCATCTTTTCAAATTGTTTGCCCGATTAAGTATTTATAGTTGAAGATATCAATAACAGACGGGTTGTATATTATATGCGTTATTATTCAACAGCAGTGTGTCTTATGATAAGTGAGACCAGGCTGAAATGATGGATGTATTTGTAATCCGAATGGAAACCTCACCACATCTGACCATGAATGAGCCTGGCTCCTTTTGGAATGAATAAAGCGAGTTGTAACAGTGTGTAAAGCTGGTGACGTCCCTGTTGGCAGGATAGCAGAAGCAGCGAGGTCCTCTCACGTGGAGCCCCCACAGCTCGGCTCCGAGGGCATGAGGCAGTTTGTCTTCGACACCGATGACCTCGCCGACATGCTGAGAAACATCCACTTCCCATCAGGTACGCGTTCCTTACATGAATGTACTGTACATTATATATTCACACGTATCATTGTAAAAGTAGGGTATTACTGTCATGGCGGTGGAGCTAAAGGGGTTGATATATATGGCTATTTTCATTCAGTTTTACTTGTCTAAACTGCTTAGTAGTTTAATTTACAACTAGGGTTCATGTCTTATGAGTTTTTCATATGTATTATTGAAATCTTTACCTGTAAATTAACTAAAGCACGTAAATGTAGTGAACTAAAAGTAAATCCTTTTGAGCGAGAAAGGTGTCCACAATGTACATTTTGGAGTTGGGCCTTAGTTTGCAGCTCAGGGATTAAATAAAAGTCAATGAGGTTACTGTTTACATGGGAAATAAGGTAATGCATTGTGTTAGAAAAATTCTCACTCTCACTCATTTCACTGGTGTGAAATGATCAAAACCGGTTTAACAAACAGGAGACAAAGTTGACACACATACACAAGTCAAGTCAGCTCGAAGGTTTTCATGTTCACAGCAGGACTATATAGTAGTGAGATAAACATAATCAAACAGGGTGGAACCTCTGGGCAAATCCCAGGTGCTGGTAGTCGCGTGGATGGAGACGATCATCTTCGACACCACAAAATTATGAAGATCGACAAAACATCTTGATAATCAGATGACCCAGGACACCATGTGCCTCTAAGTGGTTTTTTTTGTGTGTATTTAGGCGACGCAGATGAAGATCCTCATGAATACGGAGAGGAGTCAGAGGAGTTGTTGTTTTCAATGACTGAAGGGAGGAGTTGAATTTTTTCTGAAGGTAAAAAAAGTAAGAATGATCCGATCTTCTCTGAGGGTGTTTGAATCCCCCTGTCAACCTCTGTTGATGAACTGATCTCTCATTAGTAATTCAGCTTCCAGTCATCAGCTGCAAAGGATGCACCTGCCCCTAATGTCAAATGTTTACTTTTAAACACGTTGGTCGACACACACTAGACGACTGATGTTCTCCATCAGGAGATTGCTCATTTGTGATCGAGACACACACACGTTTGCACGCTGAAGACCATCTTTGAACAGAAACGCCCCAAGAAACATAGAAACATATTACAAAGAACCCTTTATGTCATATTGTAATAGTATCTACATGTATTAAATAGACCACACAAAACAGATAAATGACAGCATTTACTCTTAATATGTACCTCTTTATTAGCTTCGATATAATGAATGAACATACTTGTTAATGTTTAAATGTTTTGCTGTTTTGGTTGGTAACGATTTACTTGTTCTTGTGCATAGTTTCCCTTTGTAACTTGGTTTGAAAGGTTATGACTGATTCAAACCACAACTGTAATGATGGTTTTCATTCTGTACACAGAACTATCTGCTGGAATATAATCTAGACGAATCAACCTGATGAACTTGCTACATTCTTCAGAGAACAATGCCGCGTGACTTCTGGATGTGTAAACAAACTACTGTTCGCTAACAAGTTATCCGTAGCACCCTAAACTGATTTTTGCTGACGTGTGAAATCCTCCCTAACAAGACCACTTATGTCGAAAATGGAGGGAGGATTCCCCCTCATCCGCCCCGGGAAGGCGACAGCATCACTCCTGCTCACTCGGCCAGAAGCAGCAGCATCTTCCTCCTCCTCCTCCTCCTCCTCCTCCTCCTCCTCCTCCTCCTCCTCCTCCTCCTCCTCCTCCTCCTCCGCGTTTGGCCGAGCGGCTGGAGAGTCACTGGTGATCGTTGGGACGTGGGATGACGAAGACGCCGATCTGTGAATGTAGCCACACCAGAGGACAAGGAGGACAGGACGAAACGCTGAAACCACGGAAGGAAATGCTACCTTTGAACGTGTGTATCTCTCCCAGCATCAGCCTAGATGCAAGAGCCCCGAGCACATTTTAGCCTCCCACATTGTTGTCAAGAAATCCAGTGCATTGTGGGTAAATATAACTCTCTATGTATAGCACAAAGTGGATTTAGCACCGCATCCTGCGTTGTGGGAGGGGAAAGTAGAAAGATTTCCCTTGTGTGTCTTTTTCCTCCGGCTTTTTCTCATTTTTCTCTTCACTGATCATTTTTTTTTCAGATGTTAAATAAATAACCAAAAATGCACAGACTCATATGAACCTTTCCTGATCCCCTCCCAACTCCATGTTTGATGTTGTGGTTTTCTCCCGGTACTCGGGCTCCCCCCCCCCCCACAGTCCAAAGACATGCAGGTGAGGTTCTCTGGTGACCCACAATAAATGTGACACTTGATTACTGCTGGAAGCTCAGACTGATTAGTAAGATGACAAACATGTGTAAAATTACTCCAGCTGCACAGGCGTTTGTGTGCTTGACCAAATGAAGCACAATCTCATGCTAATAATAGGAAAGTCAAATCTCCCTTATTTAACTATGAAATGTTACTAAAACTTAGGAACAAAACGCTCCTCCTCTCATATGTGAGAGCGCTTTTGATATCTTGAGCCCTTTGAGAATTGAATGAACTAAATGACATAATAAGGTGTTGGAGGTGCTGGATTTTGCATCAGCTGAAGTACACATGAGTCATGAGCTTTGTATCTAAAAAAAATAAAATAATATGTAGTGGCGTAACTTGCAAAGCGTAACAAGAGGAACCAACACGTGCCCTCTCTCACACACACACACACACACACACACACACACAAACAGAGGGTGATTATAGGCGGAAGAATCCCAGAAGAACACCCCCACGGTTCGGACTGAGTCAGAGAAACAAAGAACTCAGAGACCGTTTCAAGTTCTGTGTTTGTTTTCCTCTGTTTTCCTCGTGTTTATCCATCTCAACGACCCAGACAGTGACGTCCATCGTGTCTGGGCCTTCGAACATCCACGGATCGACAGAAATGCTTCCAATCGAGATGTTCTGACTCAACAGACATTTCATTGCAGTTCAGTTTAACACATTGCTTTCGTTAACCGGTGACATTTAGGGCTAACGAGTGTTTTTAGAGCCGTCAGTTGGATGCAGTGGACAGGACGGAGACCTTCGCAGTCCAGAAGCTCCCTTGCATTGGTTTGAAATGGCCATTAATACCTGATAATAATAATTGTAATGCTTGTCCAGTGGGTGGCTTTGTGCACATTGAGAATATTTTTTCACTTATGGTGGCGCTGGAAAAGTTGAAAAAAAAACAGATAAGAAATAATGAAAATAATGTAATTTGTTTTTGAGATACTTGATTGTAGAATAAAATTGCCGCCGCGTGGTGGTGCTAGAAAAAGTCTACAAAACCACCGTTAAGAATTCTCTTCTGGGGGATATGAATATCCCAAAAATAGGTCCAATGAAAACTGGTGAAAGTAGGTGTTGGGATTTTGTAAAGACTGCCACGACCCTGTGTCCCAGATTTCACCACATTTTTACAAACCGATCCATAAACAACATGAAGCAGGTTTTTTTTTTTATCAACGATTACTATACATATCAAAACAATAACAGATTCAAAAGATTTTAATGTTTTCACTTTTTTATTAAAAAATATAAATGGCAAAAAAAGCTTTTTGTTCTTTTGCACTGTCAGACATAATTGTTTTGGGGTAAACGAGACATTTTTTTTTGTTTTTGAAGATCAGCATGCTACAGGTTATACAGTACCAGAGATAATGCACCCAGTCCATCTGAAAGAGGAGGCTGTAGACGGAAACAAATCAACATCAAGTGTGTTTTGGTCTCTCTTTCTACCTCAGATCTACATTACATATTTAGATTTAGATGAGATCTATTTACAATCGTGCCGTTACAACATCAACATCGGAACGCCGTCTTATAACTTATAACAAGTTGTCTTTTCGTATTTCTAAAGATTGATCATTAGCTTGAGGCTCTAGTCCCCCCCATGACCACTTGTTTTTGAGGAACGTAACTTTGCTTTAGTGACCCATTTAATAATGTTGTAGAAGGTAAAGAAACCCCATAAAAAGAGTTTAACTATAGTTAAACTCAAAGTATCATAAGATGAATGTCCATTGAAGGATCATCCCCAACAAGGTTACACTAAGGAAAAAGAAAACGCTTTTATTTGGATGATTGTTCACCATGTGATCATAAATCCAGTGACTATATATTTCACCAAAATGTTTTGGTGGAAAATGTGGAGAAAGGTTTGTCTGAACAACACTCATTACTGGATATATGAAGTATAGGAATGGGAAGCACACCTCATATTCAGGTACATGGTGGTAAGCATCAAAACATTTGATCATAAAGACCGATGATAGAAACCCCAAAAAAATCATTTCTGAATCAAATGTCCAACTTTGTCCAAACGTTAAATCGAGAAATGACACCCGACAGGATCTCTTCCAAAAGTCGTCGTTTCGTGGTTGGAGGGGGGGGGGGGGGGGGTGAAGCCACCGGTCAGTGGACGGGTGAGAAGTTAATTTTCATATTTTGCAACAGAGACTTTAAATAACAGTTAATAATTTACATTTTAGTCGCGCGTTTCGGCCATGCGTAAATTGGCACCACGTGTGCGTAAAATGAAGTGGAGGTGCACAAGGAAACAACTAAAGTCAAAAATCTTCAATACTTAGACAGCGGTTTGGCTGTTGTCATTAGCATTTAAAAAAAGAAAGATACATATAGAGCTTTAATTACTTCCCGACCTCGTCGAGGACTTTGCGGTTGATCAGAGCCTGCTCCCGCTGGCTCTCCATCTTGGCCATCTGGATCATATTCCTCAGCAGGTGGAACGTGAGGTCGATGGACAGCGGGGCTTCTTCGCTCCTTTTCAACAGCTGCACCGCCGTCCTCGCCATCTCGTCCTCTTCCCGGGGCAGCAGGCGCGCAGGGCTTGGGGATCTCTGGCGCAGAAAGCGCACCATGCCGTCGCCCAGCAGCTCGGAGGCTGCGCCGTCGCCGCCTTCGGCCGCTCCGAGGAGCGCTTGGTCCAGCTGCTGCGCCCGGAGGCGGCCGCTGCCATCCAGCCAGCCGGGCACGGCGCGCGGTCTGCCGGCGGCGGGGCGGAGGTGCGAAGCGAGGAGGACCGAGGAGAGGAGTAGGAGCAGTGGGACCGGCTTCATGTCCTGCAACCGGAGGGATTTGTTAAGGTGCCGTGGAATCAAACACCCGTGATCCACTTTAGTGGAAATTGCGTAGCATGTTTTGTATCATGAATCTGATACATAACAATACACTGGAATTCTATTTAAATGGCCCCGGATAATGACCGTTTTTAAGCATCCTGTAAAAGAAAATACGGGGACCTATAATGTTTGAACTTCTAAAAATATAAAATTGACCAAAGGAAAAAAAGAGTTGCAACGAACAAGATCATTCTAGATATAAAGAAATGCGATAGCTAAAGATGGCTTTTATACATTCAATAAAAATCGTTATCTGGACAAAAACGAGTAAACGAGAAGCGCTGCACTTACTTTGTTGTGTCCAGATACTGAGGCGTACACTTTGTGATCGGCCAGTGTCTCTCAGGTGAGAGCCCAGTGTGGAATGTCCCTGTGAGGAGGACTGGAGAGGACGCCGGGCTTTATACATCCTGCCTGCTCCTTTGACGTCAATGCAAACACATCCACCGGTTTGGACACTGGACAACTAAGGACAACAAGGCGATATGGTCCCGAGGGACAGCTGATGCTGTGATGGACAGGTTATAAAGGGTGCTTCAGGTTTATCTACGAGGGACCTCCCAGGGTACAAAAGGGGGAGAAAGGGGCTTTTAGGAGGAGCTCTCTGACGTTGGTGATTTGGCTTGATGGGGAGATTGATTAAATCTTGCTACTTGACTTGATGTTGCTGGTGTTGGATATGCCAAATTACACATAAGATGTCAAGTCCCTTTTAACATCCAGTCTTCCTTATTAAAGTGCAGAATTCTTCATTATTTCGAGCGGACCTCTGCTGTTTCAGACAAAATAGGGAGTTGTTATCTTACCTGCAACTGTGTTTAAAATGTAAAAAACATTTCAGGGTCATTTGCTCAAGCGCTAATGTTGACATTTTGAGAGAACAAGACATTTTCCAGACTTCAATGGTTTAATATTTAGTAGCAGAAAAATGTTTTTTGAGGGACTTAAACTGAGAAACATGGACCAAATGCAGTGAAAACTATACATCTGTTTATACATTGAACCAAAAAACACATGAAGGCCTCAGTGCTGTTTCATTGACCTTTTCACCCTGAAAATGAATAACGCATATTTGGATTTGCGCCGCCGTAAAAATCTTAGAACACTGTTAAACATTTGGTCTCCAGCTGAAGCAACTTTAACATCGATTGATTTCCACTGATGAAGCAGTGCGTTTGTATGGGGCAAAGAACGCAGCTCCACAGCCTCCACCAGCCAAAGCTATGTTGGACAATAAAAGACTTAGAGAGGTCAAACAAACTATTGACATCATTATTAGAAACACTTTGTTTAAAAAAAAAAAACTATTTAATTCAGCAATGAAGAATCTAAACTTCAACCATGCGATAATTAAACAGGGGATAAGTCAATAACAGCTTCCGATTTCTTACTGTGGAGTTCCATCACAGGATCAATGTCTCCGGAATCTAGACCCAGCACCCAGTTAGCTTAGCACAAAGAGCAGGTTAACAAAATTCACCAAAAAATCATTTCTCATCTCTTACAATTACATTTTTACACAGTACGAACACATACAATATAATATTTATTAGTGGGTGCTGCTAGATAAATGGCATTTACTTTAGAGGGAGCCTGGCTAACTGGTTCTAATAGTTTCCTGTTCTTATTGCTAAGCTCATCCGCTGCTGGCTGCACCTTCACATTGATCCTATACAGACCTGAGATCACCTTACCCTGAGCAAACTTTTCTTTTAACACCAGGTTGTGTAGAACAAGTGCTAGGGCTGCACAATACATCAAAGTCCACATGTGCAATGAACACACCACAAAAAAATTGGATATTGCACGACAGGATTGAAGTGGAATAAGAAAACTTCTGCTGCAGCGATTTGTGCTCAGTTTCAATTTCAAACTCAATTTGTTCAATAAAAGAATGTTGGAAAGCATTTTTTTTATTTTTATTGTACAATCAATTGGTTGTATTGCAGCAGTATACTGAAAGCTGCTAAAGGGCAGAACGGAGTACACTTTAACATCTATTTAACAAGTAATTCCTGGCGTTCCTCATGTCAGGCAGCAATAACAAGAATGTCTTCACAGAGCCGTGGATTTGTTTTCCTCCAAAGGCCAGAATACTTTGCTACTTTTACAGCTTGTTCTTACTTATCACTCACCTTTCTGTACATTCTGAACAGAAACCTAAGAACAGCTTCCTTTCCTTTCCCAGAGGAATGTTATTGGGAAGCATGGAATAACAGTTCCTGAAGTAGAAGTACACACTGTACACAGGTGGAGACAAATGGATAAAAACGCATGAATACAAATTGTGGAACATATCGATGAAAATCAACAATATGAAGAAAATCTAAGGTCTAAGGACTTCATTATAAGACCAACAGACCAAAGCAGTTCAGGTGGTTAATGAAACATTATTTTCCTTTGCAACTAGTGGGTGTTAATGTGTGTGTGTGTGTGTGGCTATACAAGGCAGTAAATGCAATTTCCAAAAAGAACAAACTTCCACAGACATTCATGCAAATAAAAGTTGCAAGTGTGAATTTGTCATTCAGAGAAGACAAGCACTTTCTCCCGACCTTTACAAGTGAGTGAGTCAGTTTTACACATTGGAAATACCAGAAGTAAGTTAGACCAGAATGGCCCCTATCACACACACACACACACACACACACTACAAATGAGTGTAGAATCATTATAATCATCATCATCATCATCATAATCATCATCATCATCACCACCAACAACAAGACAGGCCGGACTTGTGATGATCGCTCACATCTTGTTGGCCTTCCATGTCAGGTAGGAGTTCCAAGTAACAGCAACAATCTGGACCACAGCCAGCCTGCAAGCAAGGAGGAAATCACACATGTTTACCCTGGATGGAATTCACCTGATCACAATATCTCCGGAGTTTAGCAAATGAAAGAAGGAGAGAATGCAATTTCTTCACTACTTCAAGAAAGATATGGACAAAGAAAACACAACATTTAAATAATTCTGCAACTACATTAAAATAACACAAGCTTTGAGCCGATACAACTAGACACATGTGATTGTCAGTGCATTAATAGCGGCGTGGACTTCTTACCTGTAGTGGAGTGGAACGAAGTAGAAATTGGCGATCTGGACTGGAGGCCAAAGCTGAAACATAAACACGGGGACAATATGATGCTCAAGAAGTCACTTGTCTCAATAAAATGGCAATGCAT
Organism: Pungitius pungitius; assembly: GCF_949316345.1. Classification (NCBI taxonomy): domain Eukaryota; kingdom Metazoa; phylum Chordata; class Actinopteri; order Perciformes; family Gasterosteidae; genus Pungitius; species Pungitius pungitius. Next base: position 5,334,897 of record NC_084919.1, on the reverse strand, counting down.
ACAGGAAGAAAACTTACGTAGTAATTAGCGATCAGAGCATCTGTGTAGTCCTGTGGAACAAGAACAAAAATAGTTTTAAAAAAGTCTTGTAGTGAGTCACGAATTAATCAGTATGGAGTTGTTGATAATGATTTTTTTCTGCTATTAAAACCTGTAAAGAAACTCTCAAAGTTCCGGCCTCCTACCGAGGTCGTAGAGTCAGCCCTCCAACCTCTTCCATCACTCAACAGTTGAACCGCCGGTGTGGGGCGAAGTGAGAAACAGTGATGTGTCGGCACTCCAGTTGGTGGGAGGATTTCATTCCAAAACAAAGCTGCACGCAGGTTTTGTAGCCAAAAATATCAGCAGATGGCAGAGATATTGTTGAGTAATGCTTAACGATCGACATCTCTATTAACCCCCTATGAATACAGTATATTCTAGTCAATTTGTGGTGTGGGACATATTTATTCTCTTTTAATGTCTAACATTCATGCAGCGTTGCACACGTTGCTGCATTAAGGAGGAATTAAATGAGGAAGAAAAGAAAAGGCTGCTGGTTATTTTTAAACAAAGCAGCAGCTTAACAGATCAAGAGTATGTTGCATTTTGAAAAAAATTTGTCTGCCATTCTATTTTATTGTGCAAATCGTGGGCAAATGTGCTATTTTGTGTCATTTTAAATGAATGATTAATTCATTCTACAGCGAGTGTTCACTTAAAGGCTTCAGAATGTAGGGAAACGGGAAGGAGCTGAATGGAGAAAGAGCTCAGGTGCGCATTTGTGTCTTTAATCCTTTCAAGACTGCAGTGCTTACTCACAGGCAAATACCTGCTATTAGTACGTTTCCACCAATGGGCCCAACAATACAGAATACAGTGAAACTAAACATGAAAATAAAGTGAACAAAGTGAAAATGGGAGCCATCTAGGTAAGGATCTGCCAAGTTACGACACAAATGGTGGCGGGTGCAGAAATACTGACAACACAAACCACCGCACACAGAACATCTGTGCACCGTCACGGAAAGGTCACCTCAACACGTCTCGACACAGAAAACAACAAGCCAATGTTCCGGTTACCATCGCTTTTCTGTGTCATTTCTCTTTGAAACTGTTCTCTAATTATGGCCAAACAACCTACTTTGCCACCTGAGGGGAAATTGCCCCCCGCTTACGAGCGCGTCTGAGACCCGTGTCAACGTCGTGAACAGGTGGGTGGGGGGGGGGTATAAGCTGGTTTCAGACCTTTTCCGGTTACTCCACAAGAAACCAATAAACCTCCGTGTCCCCGACAAACAGAGACACAAGACGAGGGACGACCGTCCTCACGTGTGCAGGAGAAGTGGCGTTTGCCCCGTTGTTTGGACGTTTAACCGCCAGAGCGGCTGCTGTGAATGTCCAATCTCACATTTCCTCCGTGCCAGGCGACCTTTTTTTTTCGTAATGAGAACATTTTTCATTTATTTTCTGTCCTTTCTGACATTTACCAGGTTGGCCTTTGGCGTCCTTCTGTAAATAATTGATGGCGACCAGCAGCACGCTGGGTAAGCAGGAGGCGCTGACGGACGTTTGAGCAGCTGCCGCCGCGACGCAAGTTAGCTCTGACCTGGCGTACAAATACACACACACACACATATGTATATATATATGTAAATATATATATGTAAATATGTGGAGGTCTCCAGCTATTTCCACAGTACCCAGCCCCCCCCCCCCCCCTTCCTTTCACTTTTTCCATCACAGGAAATAGTTTCTAATAATAATGGAAGGTGAGTGTTGGCGGCCAGGCGCTGTGTGCTCTCATTTACCTGCACTCGGTTCATGCGGACAGGAAACTGATCTCCAGCCAGTTTGTGTCCCGTCTCAGGTTTAAATTGCCAAACACGAATCAAGTCCAATCAAAACAAAGAGAGTCCAGCCCCGACTTAAAGCTACTACGGGGAGTTTGAACTGCTATGAAACGGCTCAGTGGAGAGCGGGGTCGTCGTCCCATCAGAGGACCGGGGGTTCGATTGATGTTTCCTTATGGCAAGGCTCTCGTCACCTGATGGGCATCCACTTATATATACATATATATGTGTGTGTGTGTGTGTGGTGGCGGGGGTGGGTTTGGCTTAGCTACCGAGGGGGGGCTGGGTGGGGGAGTGGCTCAGGGAACGGTGCCAGGTGGAGGTCTAACTGGCCTCAGTTGCACAGTGTGGGCTTAATTGTTTCTCCCCCTTTTTTAAATGCACAGTGGTGGCGATCCGGGTTCTGGAGAGAAGGCTGAACCGAGACTGCAGGGAGAGAGTCGGGACAGAGAAAAGCTGGATCTCTGCTGCCAATCCTTAATAAAGACAATGACTGTACAGCAACCCTGTGCGTAACCACCTCCTTGTTACCGGAGTCCCACGAGTGACCGGGCACATTACAAGGTGGTGATGATGATGACATGTAGTGTTAAGGCGCTTCGATTGATTGGAAGACTACAAGCGTGATACAAGTACAGTTCCACTTGCCATTTAACCTTCGATTGTTCTGGTAGAGCCCAAGAGGATCTAAATTCTGACGCTCATAATTTGCAGTGAGTTGCATGTTTTAAGGATTTAAGAGATTAAACAATTCCTTCCTTCTAGACCAAAGCTAATACGTCTGGTGAGATATATTTTCAATTAGTATTATAATATTGAATGCACCTATCAATTGTCGCTCTTCTCTTTAAAAAGTTAAAAATGAGGTTACTTGATACATATGAATACAGTCCATGCTTCAGTGTTTTAATTAAAAAAAATTGTGCTGATAAAACACGATGCCAGAGAGAGTAGAATGAAAAAGATATGTCCCATTTGGAAAATGCAACAAAAGACATTTAAACATGCTCCTTAAACATTTCCATTTTGATTTAGAGTGATTAACGTTTGGTCTCTGACTAAACTTCCAGTCTCCTCAACTTCCCACTGGAATACTTTAGACACGTATAACATGCGTCCCTAGAAGTTTAGGCCTGGGAGTAATTACTCGACTTAAGTCCACTTTTAACCTTCCAGCCTTGGCAAACAACAACGAACCTGGTCTTTTTGACAGAGAGGAAGAAAGCGAGGTGTATCCCGGCAGATGGCTCTTCTCCCTCTGGCAGGTAGGAATGTATTTAAGGAGACCTTCATCTCGAGTGTTCACACCTCAGTCAAATAAGTGACGGAAAGCATTTGAGACGCGGAAGGTGACCCGACTTTGTCCGTGTTTGTTTTACTAACTGCGCGTGTGTCTTTCCTGTCGTTGTGCCTCATTCCCACAGACGATAGACATTTATATTCTAAACTGTTGCAGTAAACTCCCACGAGGCCGCGGGGGGGCGGGGAGGCGGAGACGGCGGAGGGAGTGGCGCCTCGCCGATGCGCCGCCATGTGAAATGAAGCCGACTCACCCTCTTGAGCTTGGTGACGTTCTCCTCCAGCGTCAGGCCGTTCAGAGCGCCGGAGATGCAGAGAAAAGCTCCCAGGAAACCCGGAGCGAAGCACAGCTGAGGTACAGAGATGAAGGGAGAGAGTCGGCTTCAGAGAATAAAGCCAAAGAAATCATTAAAATCACTTTGGTGATACTATACTACACTAGTATTAAATTAATGGAATGGACATGAGAATTATAAGGTGGGGTTTATACCCAATAACAATCATCTGAGAATTCATTTTTTTGTTTTTTGTCACAAAATTCTTTTAAAAACAAAAACAAAAATTTATCGAGGGCTGTGGGTGTAATTTTTGAATATGATTTTTTTTTTCACATTTAACCCATGCATTAAGGAAAAATAAGGACAAAATTTATATTTTCCTAAATGGAGGATGAGCAGCATTTGGGACTCTTCATTGGACGCTTAATGGGCGCTTCTGCTCATCGAGTCCAGAATCAACCAACGCAGGCTCAGTGTGACAGCTTGAGACGCCCCTCAGCCTGATTTGAGCAAATTGTATCTGTGTGGTTCCGGCCTCATCCGACCTGTTAGGCACAAATCCTGTTAGGGAGACACTTTGTTTCTTTGGGTCGCTGAAGGTTCGGTTGGTTCAGTTGCCGGCGCTGCCACACCTCCTTTAAGCATCAAACTAAGGACTTTTTCACGCCCGAGTCCCTCGGACCCAGCACGGCTGAGTTTAGACTCCGATCGACGCTAGTAACCTTTACAACGACGACAACCTGCATAATTACAACAGGCTTCACAGAAGCTCACAGACAACATACTACAAGGGAGGATTTGATAATGTATGTAAAATACTTTCTGCAATAAATGAATCAATTCAACCACTTTTAATGACCTATGTCTAGTTTATTTCCAGGCCTTCAAAGCAAAAAGTAGTAGGAGAAGATGAAGAAGAGGAGAGGGATTCTTTTCTCACCTGGTCCACAAGCATTTTCTTCATGGCAGCACTTTTTGTTCCTCCAACCACCAGCCGGTCCAAAACTTTGTACCAACTGCCGATTACTGGACCCTTGGTGGTGAACAAAACAAAAGATGATTAATGGGGCTTCTTCTCGAGCTCTAAACGTTTCCTAATACAGTGTCGCATGTGGATCGTCCACTAAAGCGCCACACACACTTTTCGGTCTGATGCATCACTCCCTAACTTCAGCGTCCGCATGCCGACTGCGGGTTATTTGAATGGAAGCCACTAAACGTCCTTTACTCATGTGAGGAAGAATGATAAATGATGAATGAGTGATGAGACGGTGGTTGCTTTCCAGGTGAAATCGCAAAGCCCTCTTAACGCGACACAAGTCCCGTGTATCAGAGTGAAGACAAACGTCGGCACTTCTCCCCTCCATAATTCATCGGGACGAGGCAGCCGATTGGCCGAACATAAGATCAGTATAGAAGTATAAACCTTGCGAGGGGCCGAGCTGCTGTTGAACTCAATAATGCTGAAGGACCTGAAAGTGAGCAAATTCACAAACATGCAAAGGCCCAAAGAACACGCTGTAGAACATGGATGAGCACGTCATGCCGGGCCTCTTCCAAAAGAGCATAGACGGGATGGACAATGCTGTTGGATGTTTCGGGGGCTGTGGTTTATTTAAAGACTTTTCTTTATCCTTTTTTAGTGTACATGTGGACACATGTGTTACATCAGCTTACCACAAAGAAGAAACCGATGCCCATCATGTTGGCCGTGCGCCGCACGTTGTGATTGGCCAATCCTCTTCGCTCAATCAGCTGCTGGGAGATGACATCACCGACACCCACCAGAGACCCTGAAGGACAAACAGGAAAGATGCTGTGTGTGAGCACATGAGCACATGAGCTTTCATATCCTGGAGGCTTCAAGAGAATCTTTTAATTGGTATCAGGAAAGAAATGTACAAGATAAATACAAGCAGTCAAGAGACTAAAACGGTTCATTGATTACATTTGCAAAAATTTAACATGGATATACAGATATACGTCTAATTAGCGCTGCATGTTCTGAGGAAGATATGTGTCTATAATGTTGAATTTTGCAAAATCACTTGCAATAAATAGAGACTCAGATTCTTCTGCTTTGAGAAAAGGCTTAAAATAAAATAAAACAAAATGCCTGTTGAATAGAAACAAGAAAATGATTTCCAACATTTTTTTGTTGAATAAATTTAAAAATACCTAAATATTATAAGAAGGCTAAATCCTCGGTAATCAACTTGTGGAGTGTTTTTTGTTTTCATTGTGATCAGAGATAAAACCTCATTGTCTCATCAAAAAAACACGTTTACAATAATGAAGCAATGAGATTGCGTTACATTCACCATAACATTCACTCATATGAATAGATGTGCACGAGATTTATCACCGAGTTGACTGATTTGAAAAGGGAAAAAAGCTTTAGCCCCTGTAATTGTGTAATGTTTTATTGGTTGCACTAATTCTGACAACTGCAATGCAAGTACCTAAATGTTAAATGAATTAACCAGAAATTATTTTAATTCTTTGTTTTTTTTTTACAAATTGTATTAAAGCAACTATCACATCGATTTAATGATGAGCTTCAGACATTTTGTGAACATTGCTTCTATCTAGTGGCGATTAAAATGTACTACAAGAAAGTACTAAAACACCTTTTTCAGACATTCTGTAAAATATTTGGTTTAACAGAAGAGTTAAATGTTTCAGTAATAGCCTTCATGTCCCTGACTTTTGGGAGAGTATTTTTGTTCTCAAAAAGGTCAAGAGATCCCATTTGTGGCAGATTGTGGCAGTTATCCTGATCACTACCTTTTGGTGTACAGAGAACACATTACTATATAGTGACTATTGAAAAAAAAAAAGCTCTGGAGTTAAATACGGATCTATTACTGTTTAATTGGTCTGATGAAGGTATACATATTTGTTGCAACGGCTAGGAAGTCCTGTAATTAACCAGGGTTTTTCAATTGAAAAATATGTCATTTTACAATTGAGTCTCAAAGCTGACAGTAATAAGAAACACGCACCAAAAGGAAAATGGGGGTCACTCCGTTCACAGGCTGTCTTTGTTTATTGTGAAACTGGGGCAAAGGTCCAAAAAGGTCCAAAAAGCAAGATCCGAACCTCTTTTTTTGTGTAAATAAGTTAGGTCCAATAAATAATAAAGAAGGGATATATATGCATATTCTGTGTCAGAACGTAGCAAAGAAGGTTTAGGCTTCTCCAGTCAAATCTTGAGGTAAAGTTACTTGTAGTCTTCTACACACTGGCAAAATATTACTTTGCTTATTTAGATGATATATGATATATGACCGAATAAAACAACAACAACGAAAACAATGAGTGCATCAGTCATTATAATTTTAATAGTATACATTAGTGGGAAATGTACGCAGTGTATGTAACGTTAGTGTGCTAGAAGGACTTATTCCCACCAGCGGTCACTAACTGTACTGTCCAGGGGTATTTGGTCATCCATACTTGATAGGATCTCCACAGGCCTGCCATTCTCCTGCCTACGCAAAAAAAATAGAAATAACAAAAAAAGGATGCTTAAAAAACGGGATTCTTCCAGTTTACACCCCGCCCACCGTTAGGCACGCGATGTGACTTAAAACGAAGCCACCCGGCTAATGGGCTCCGTGACGTCTATTAGAGTTAATTAAAGTAGAAGTAATGAAACACGCTACCTCCATAGGATAACACTCATAAGTTGTATTATAAAGTGCATTTTAAATAAAGATGCGTCCTCTGAAAACTATAACTACGCCAATTTGGCTTCAAGAAATTCAAATAGAAGGTGAAACTAGTTGTAATGGAGGGGGGGGGGAAAACCCAAGAAAACTTACTAGTCACATTAAGTAATGCGTTTCGGCGTGACGTTTTAGCAGCAACTATAGTAACGCGTGTTAACTTTAAACGCGTCAGGTCGCTGCTAACTCATGTTAGCTTAAAGTCTGGAACAACTTGTTAGTCAAAGTCACTTCTAGCGTCATTAGTGTAATTAACTGTCCGGGTACATGGAGGTAAGAACACTGACCTGCTGCTGCTCACAAGCACAACTACCACGACACGTAACACTAGTCCAACGTGTTTTAATCCTCAACACATTACAGTAACGTTGGACGTTTAAATTAAATGTGCACATGGACGTGGATCCACCGAATGAGCTTATGAGTGGCCTTCAGGGGTCCTTATCGGCTCCGAATTTGGAGTTGTTATTGTTACGCAAGCGATGCACAATATGCACTTTGTTGTACATTTAAATTAGGATTTACTCAAGTCAAAATATAAATTGGGAGGTTCCGTTCAAATCAAGTAAAAAGTTGTTGAAAGTTATTTTAAACAATACAACAAATTAAAGATGTTGCACACACACACATGTTACAAATTTAATTGAGTTGAAAGTGCAACCCCTCAAAACCATCTGCAGATGGGTTAGAATTTTCATTAGGCTTCAATTCAAATACATACGGTACACGTACCTTTTCCATCTATCTCTTCTCTCGCTACTGACGTTACATGTGTAGTACACAAAGTAAAAACGAGTATTTCCTGTAATCATGAATGCAGCATTAAGGCCGCAGTGTATGTCACTTCCGCTGTAAACAAGAAATATTGAAATCTCCTGCCCTCATGTGGTAAACCCCGATGTGAGACAAAAAATAAAAATGTGGAAATATTCTCCATACATTGATCCATTATTAATTATGACTTCATTATATAATATTATTATTATTAGAAATTATTATCTTCAAAATGAGATTACTGGGATCATATCTATCCCCACTTTCTGATGGGAGGAGGGGCTGCAAGAGATTGGACCTTAAACAGCCACCTTAAACAACATGAATTCAAACTGAACTTTGGACAAAAAAAACATGCTAAATTTAAGAATTACCTCAAAGAGGTGATTTAATGAAGGGGAGATAAACTCATAATATGAATATGACTGTAGTGACATAAGATGACACTGGGTATTTCACTGCAGGATGTGTCAGAGTCAGGTCCAACTGTGTGTTGAATGTAACTATTGGTGCTGCATTTTTAATGTTACCATCATTAACATAACTTTGTTTATGGTCTTATTGAATATTTACATGTGAACATCAGGCCAAATGTTACACCAGGAGGGGAATAATGTATGTTATGCCAGGGACAGTCTTTTATTAGATAAATATACAAAAAAAAATGTCTAACGTTTTAGATGCTTTATCATCTCTATGCAACATAGAGACTCAATGTAGTGCAGGAGTGTAGAGACTAGCATAGAGTACGTAAACTAAATCAGTTCTTAATATGTAAAATATTTTTACACAACCCCGGAATCATCGATACTTAAAAGAAAAAGAAGAAAACACTCAAGAAAATGATTCAACCCTTTATTTTCCAATGAACTATTCTTTTACAATTTACACATTACAGATGTTAAATCATGGACAAACACTGTATTTCTGGGTTGCAGATGGCGATGAAGGCTGACCAGGAGGATGGAGTGTAAGGATGTCGTTGTCCCTCTCGGTCAGCAACATACTCAGTTATGCTTACTGTGAGATACATGAGAAGATAAAAAGTTAAGTCAATACGTAAACCGTTCATTGAATAGCATGTGTAGCATGTATTCTATTAAACCGTGTTTTAATGTTTTAAGATGAATTATTTATATTTTGCTGAGACTGTCAAGTCCAAAATCTGAAGCAGAAAAGGGGAAATTCAAGCTTAACTTCCTGGGATTTTATTTTCTCTGAAATGAAGAGCTTTATTTGAACATGCAAAAATAATGCATTTTTAAATGCAGTCATACTTTTATTTAGTTAATTGAGAGAACATTATTTTCATTTGCACAAATATGTGACAATAAATATTGTCAAAGGAGTTTTAGAATCGTACTAAATTCATTTGATTTGTTAGTCGTGTATTGATTACATACAGATGTTGATGCAACTCTATTCCTCTATTTCTTCACTCTATAATTCACATTATGAACTTTCAGACATTTGCGTCTAGAAATGTTCTCTAACTGGACCTTTTCACATTTTAGTTGAAGACCCCTGATGTAGAGGTTTGCTTCAGACCCTTTAAGGAGAAGTTAATTCTGCACCATTACCTGAGCAGATGAATCTTGACGTCCCGTTTTGGAGCTGCAGCGGGCCTGGTGAGGACAGAGGGCAGCTCCAACAGCTCCACATCGGGCTGATCCTGAGAGGAAATAAACGTGGAAGAAAGTCACTAAACATGGATGTCTTGGAATGTAAACTTTTGGAGGGTTGTTTTAACATACCAGGCAACGTTTGACTCTGTGGCCTGTTGTCTCGGGCTCAGGACTGCGCGGCCTCTTTGTGCTCCGTGGGCTCACACCGAGTGAGACACCAGAGGACTCCGAGTGGAGGCCCTCGGTTGGCTCCTCACGAGATCTCAACCCTTTGGATGAAACCTCCGGCTGAGGAGGACGGCGTCTCTTTCGGTCCCGTGGTTTGGTGGAGGTTGCAGCAGGTCGGCTGGAGCAGTGAGCCACAGAGGCCTGTTTAGAGAACGAGGGGGGAAAATGTGTTGGTGTGATTTGTGTCAACGCGGGTGTGCGTGTTCACATCTGTAGCTGGTCAATACCGCCTGAAATAGTTTGTCGCACCGTGTCAGCTTTGATCTTCTTGCGTCTTCTGGACGACCGCGTGCATTGGCCTGCTGCTTTGGGACCACTCGGCGCGGTGGCGGGGATTCGACGGCCTGCTACGGGCTTTGGTTTCGGAAACGATATGTCGGGCATCTTCCATATGAGTTGGTGCTTGGCCATGTATCTGGCTGTTACATTCATCCCACTATTATAGATCTTACGGCTATGTGCCAGACTGAAGACTGCGACAGCGAATAATACAAACAAGATTTAGAATAACAAAACCACATTGCTTTGTTGTTGTTGTTGTTGAATTAAGATAAATGCAAAACATACTTGTCTTGATGAAGGACGCGAGGGGGACGTTCAAGCTTGTTGTCGGTGTTTTAAGCTCCTCCATATTGAAGAATAGGCCGATCAACCACTTGGTGCTCTGCTTGCCTCTGAAACACATGAAAATACAGTAAACACATCCGACTACCAAAATAACACGCCAGTTCTGATACTGAACATTTGTATTACATGAGAACAGATTAACAGTAAGGGGTTAATAGCAATTAGAAAGTGACATCATTCACTTAGTGGCTACTACTCTTGCCATCATTTAAAAATAACCTAAAATCCCGGGGCCTTACTTGGCACACATGTGGTACGATCCAGAGGCGGACTGTGGGTTAATGTGGGCCCGGTCGATATACAAATGTCTTTCCAGATTTCCTACCAGGATTCGGATTTTAGACTCAACCAGGCCAACCCTGACGAGAGAGAACACATGGTTTTCAAAAAGCGCCACAGCAGGTGGATAGAAAATGACAAATGCTGAGATGGCGGATAGAAATCCCAAAGCCTGACCCAGTTTCCCTTTCTTTGCTCTGTGTACTCACCACTCGAGATGCTGCTTTCCAGGGGCTGAAGAAGCATGCAACAGGATGAAATGTCTACAAACAACAGAGTCACCGCATTGAGCCTTTGTACACAGGCTGTCATCTTTAATACATTTATCTTTTTTTCTGTTTCACCAATAGTAGAATCTCTGATCAATGTGTAACACCATTTAAACAAAAATCTTCATCATTGCATTTTAAACGTTAAACGAAAGAACCTCTGTGGACTCTTTTAAGGGGTAATGCGCTCTTCTTTATGAACCTGCGTGTGTTTATTTCATGTAGTTTTAACAACACAACTTGTTACTCAAGCTCCCAAATCAAGAACACCGCCTGTTCTGACTTTTCTACTGTGGAAGAAATTGAAGAATAGAAGAAAGAGCAAGAAGGATTGTAACCGTAGCAGATTTATTAAAACAGGAGGATACAATAAAGCAATAGAAACAACGGAAGCTCCTGGAACTACAGATTAAAGTCAGATAGCACACATTAACAGCTTCAGTCCAGATTTTACATCCATGAGGACAAATAAGAATTCAACTCCCTCATTTCAGTCAAGTACGGCTTAAGGGTTTAAAGGTTAAATGAATATTTATAAATCCAAATAGAAACAATCAGATGATTCATGTCTGCCAAACAAGAACACAACTAAACTCCACCTGCGCTCTCATTGGGAAACTGGCATTCCAAAAAAAATATCAAGTCATAATTTATATCAGCGGCTCGATAAAAAAAGAATAATAGTGATAATAATACCAGCATATTGATTACACAACAGGCATTTGACAATCGTGTTGGGTCACAACAACAGAAGCATCAGAGTATGATCAGGAGGAGAGAACACAAATAGTGCAACGTGTGAACTCAATACTTTGGTTTTTGAGAACAACACAAACCACGGCACGAGAGAACAGGAGATCATTCACAGGGTTTTGGGTTTTTGTTTTACATATCCATACATATCTTGTATATATACAGTGTGTATATAGTATATATATATTACAAACAAACCAGTGGAAAATGTTCATTAGTTATAAAGGTGTGTGTATCTGTGAATTTTTAGGCAGCTTAATACATACTGGTACTTCTTTAAAAAGTCTGGCTTTTGAAAGAGTTCCAACCAGTCAGCTTTCTTCTTTTTTATGTCCTCAGTGACGGCCAGGCCTGTGAATGAGGAAGGAAACGTTTGAGTCAAACAAAATCACAGAATTGAATATTCCATATACCATTTAAGTTCTCTGAGTTTTAGGAGCAAGGAGAGGTCTGAGAAGGATTTGATGGATGTCTAGTGACTACACACCCCATTCGATCTCCTCCCGCCACACGGCCAAGGTGGAGGCAGACACGTTGAATGCCGTGTTCTGCTGCGGGTACGTCGGGGTGATGATGGGCATCACGTCGCAGCGGTTACTTGGATTCACCTGGAGGTGCAGGGCAACACAGTATTTACTCACGTGCCTTTTGTGCCAACTTACCAACGTTTGGAGCGACGCGTCCTTACCCTGGAATCCCAAACCGGAAGGTTCAAGTTGTAATCCACCGGACGCTTCAACTCAATCGGGACCGGCCACTTCCTGAGACGCAAGGAATTCATTTTGCATTCACACTCGGCTTCACTTTCAGAGTGGAGGGAAATAATAAATACCTAAAGATTCAACCCAGCATGCCTTTGAAGGTGTTCTGGTTAATATTTAACTGGCCTCACATCCAAAGGGTGGGTTCACAAATGTCATATTGTTTAAACAAGCTCAAACAGCATTTAATGGAAACCAGGCATTAACTAGACCCGACAAACTGGAGAACTCACCACATGCTGTAAACTTTGAAAAACTTGTTGACCAGGGTGGACGCTGTGGCGTTTGGGTAGAGCTGACAGATCCTGGCCACCAGTATGGCCCATGACACCCCTCCCAAGAAGCCCAGCATGCTGGAGTAAATGTCACGCCCTGAAGAGAAATACGAGGGTGAGGAAATAAAGTAAGTAATACAAGTATGTGACAATATCATTATTGCTGGATTATCGGATCCATGCATGAGCGGTTGCTCGAGTGTGTTGAACTCACGTTTGGCCCACAGCCTGATGGCTCTCAAAACCAGTTTAAAGCTCTGGACATTTGGCACAGACCTCAGGATCTCCCGTGTGACTCTGTAGCCTACAAACAACACAACAATCACAAAAGGTAACAGAAACAGCCACGCCGGTACCCGTTTGGGCTGTCAGATGCCAACGCTGCAGCGATCCGCACCATTGAGACTCCTGATGCATTGTATGCTTGAGGTCTTCAGAAAGGTGTTGCTTAGAAGATCCATGTTTCCGGGGATGTTGTTGCGATACACACTGGCAAAGAGTAAGTCAATCTAGGAAATAACAGGAGTGCGAGCAAAATCGTTAAGACACATGCAAGCAAATCTGGAATAGTTATGTTGCAGATAGTAGTTTTACCTTTTTCTTTAGCTTACCTTAATCTCCTTATAAGACATAGTGATGACTGGGACCAAGGTGCCTTGAATGGTCTAATGAAAACAATATAGTCAGTCATTAGCCCCAAGAAGGGAGAAAAATGCTCTTTGACTTAAAGAATCACAGCGATAGCAATAAATCCGATAGACTAACCCGAATGTCTTCCACTTCCTTCTGAACCTTCAGCTTCTCAAAGAAAGAGGTGAAGAAGTGATTTCTCTCAATGAATCTGGGTCCGACGCAGAGGGCGTCAATATCATCATCTGTAGGAACAGCACAAACTCATATGAAAAGGAAAGTATACGTAAATGCTCCGAGCCGTTTCCTTCACCATGCACAGCTTGAGCCACGGTCTTATATGCTTGAGAAAAGAAACTGGTGATTACTTTTAGAGTCAACCCCCAGATAATAGGACCCTATTGTGAAGATTTTGCCTCCAACCTTTTCTGTCAGAAGATCAGGTACGTTCTGAAGCCCAAAAAAAGTTACAATGTAAAATCTATTTATGCCAAAACATTCCTTGTTCAAGGAAAAACTATAGATAGATGGATGTCTTACCAGCTCTTTGCAGATTTCTTTAAGCCACTCCTTAAATAGTGACTCCAGCTTTTTCACAACATTCTCTCTGCAAACATTGAGAGGGTTGTTTTAAGTCTGAGTTAAAGCAAAACCATCACATTTTATCTTCATTCAGTTCAGCAAGAACTCACAAAACAGACTGAAATCTAAAATAGCTTTTATATGAAAATAATAAGGTGAAGCTGATGAAAAAAAAGGTAGTTCGTACCTGCGTTGCACCTTCGAGTCGTCCACAAACGCATCACACGTGACCAGAGTCTCGACCAGCTGTTCGGTGAGGATCAGCTGGTCCTCTCCAGGCTGGTCCTCGCTGATGGGAGCGCTGATCCCGTACCACCATGGGGGGTCCGGGGGGAAGGCAGCTTGGCTCTTACATGGACTGAAAAGGGACATTTACGTGTCACAGTGCCACAATCTCCTTTCCGCGTGTATTACACGTACACGCGCGCGCACAGAAACATCACAGAAGCATTGGTTGGAAATATGATGTGAAGTCAGAGTACAATTGTAAAAGAAAATCTGAAATAAAATGTACTGTATCATCGATATCGTGTGTTGTGTATTGATACCAGTTACAACATTTAACATGTTTTGATAAAACAATGGGGGGAAACAACACGTTACTTACGGAGACATGGTTGCTTCGATTGATCGCTTGTTTTATGGAAATATAATCGTTCCCAGTATGAATAAGTCTGTCACTCTGAGTGGCTGGACACGAAGTGAGTGGATTTCAGAACGATCGAGTCTTTCCCTTCCACAAGAGGTTCTCGAACCAAACCACGAAATGTTGTTGTTCGGAGGTCATTCAACTCTTATTCGTGTTCTCTTTAAAGAACAGGATTCCCTGATGTTACCCAGTGAAATGATTACGTCCAAACTAAATGGTAAAATAAAAAGTCTGTTTTGGGACAACAGCAACATTTTCTTCACAGAAAACCTGTACCTGACTTAAAAATATCAAAATGTGACTATTTGGCAAAGAAAAAAGTAAAAAATCTGACAAACCTGTTTTGAGTGCTTTGCAACTTTTAAAAAAAAATGAAAATAAAACAAAAAAAATAAAGATATATCCATATAATTTGACTTTTATTATCTGGAAGTGAACATGGAGACAATACACCGTTGTTTTTACACAAGATAATTAAATTATTAATTAAAACTAAGCCCTACCTTAAGCTAAGGGTAACTTCAATACGTTAACATTTCCCCAGTGCTAAATAGTACAGCAGTTCAGCTAAACATGTGCTCATTCAGGTCGCCTTAACTGTAGCTGTTTAAAGAATAAAAGTTTGTGCAATGAAGTATCACAGGTATCCAAACCTGTGTGATTTGGATTGACGGTGAGCCAGTGACCAGCGACAGTGAACCTTGCACTGGCATAACCCCCAGAACTTACTTAATTGATTCACTTTGGACACCTGATGCTTTTCGAGAGTATACCGACCCTCAAAAAATGCAGTAAGCTGATACCTTGAAGCAGATGTTATGCTGACTCTAGTTTTTGATGCGGTGGTAATCTCCATTTAAAATTAAAAAGCATCCACAAAACATCACATTGGTTTTCTTTAATTTTAGTGTAAAAATACCAATGAGTATGTCATTGGTATTTTTTTGGCAGTGTTTGGGCAGTTAGAAATATGAAAAAGTACTTAGGTAATGGTAACAAGTAATAGGCGAAGGCAATACATTTTCCATCATACATCATAGGTAAGTTTAATATCTTTATTGCTCATTCTATGCTATTTTAATTTGTGGTTCATTTGTTCTCTAAGATTGGTGCACTTGGCATTGTCACCCCACAATGTTAAAATGACGTCACATAAATACTATTTATCACATGGTGTAAATGTATGTTTGAACGTTACAATGACTTGTATAAAAGTAGAAGGGTATCATCGCTTTATTACTTTTACAGCTTGGTCGAACCCATTAACGGGGGCCTCTGCACTTGTGTTGGCTCCTCTAGCCCCCAGGTCCCTTTGCCTAGCCGTGCGTAATTCCCTGCGCTTTTCGGATTCCTTTTGCGCGCATACACCGTGCGTTACGGGTTCGCTCCCCACCCGGAAGCGCGGCACGTTCCCGCCTCTCTGCCGCCTTCTTCTGGCACACAGGAGTTTAACTTCTGATTACATATGGGCAACTTATTGACGTCAACCGTCCACCGGTGATCGATTCCGGAACCTGGTTAAACGGCTTCGGGTCTCTCTGCGTTGGCGGTACCGCACGCGGTAGGCCGAGCAGCGCGTGCACAGGAACCGCAGTCGGTCAGTGACATTGGCACGTTAGTGGTGTTGTGGTGCTGTGCACAAGTTGATGTGTGTGCGGAACGCCTATCCCCCGCGGTTCTCCCCTTCAGCGCCTGCAGCCATGAGCGAATACTTCAGCCTGTCGGACGGTGACGTTATCGGCTTCGACCTGGACCACACGCTCTGCCGCTACCATCTGAAGGAGACCTCCAGGGTGAGTGTGAGGCGCGTGCAGCAGCTAGCTCCGATACGTAATCATACGGTGGCCGTGCCGCTTCTATCCGGCAACACATCTGTATTAAAAATAGCACGCGGCCGTCAATAAGCTCCACGGTCACTTTGGCGGTTTTTTTCTTTTCTTCTCTCGTGCACTGATGCGTTGTGTCGAGGAAAAAAAAAAAGCCCTCTTGTTGTGCGTTAGTGGTTGAATGGAGAAGGGAATGTGTGCTATGGAGGGGGGGGGGGAGAGAGGGATTTCGACTCTCCTGATGCTGCAGTCACTCTGCGTGACTCACGGGTGGAACGGCGGCGGGGGGGGGAGGATCGTGCGTGTCTGCCGATGCTCCCCGATGCTCCGCGGCGTCCCCGCGCCTCATTCGTTACGCGTTAGAAGCATCGGTCGATCGCCGCGGACTCACAGCTGGGACACCACTGTGACGCCGAGTGACAAAGCGCACAGCGGCTGTTTGTTGAACAGCCGGCCAATCGTTACGGCCTGGTTCATCGGGCCTGCGGTTCATTTGTGTCCTCGCTGCTCGTTACCTTACTTAAAAAAAAAAAAAAACCTTACGTCAAAATGGGTATCTATACTTTTCTATTACTTTTTACTCCTTACATTTTAAAAATAGCCTCGTTACTCATATTTCACAAAAAGAAACCCTAATACAGATAAATCGCGCCATCCGGATAGAGTGAGTTGGATTGTGGTTGGATGAGAAGTATAAACAAATAGCAAGCATTCCGACACCCGATTGGTTTAATTCGCGATGCACCTGCAGATCAGAGTGACGCCGGGGGGGAAGGTTCCTTTTTCGGAAAGGCAGTTTGCGGTGGTCGGTTCCTCCGGTGGTCGGATCCTTTTTCAGAACCTCAGTTGGGTATTTAGCGACGTGGACCCGCCGCCTCCTCCTCATGCAAAGTCCATGTCACGTTAAATGAGTATCTTCATGACCATCTAACGTCACAACACAGCGACCTGCAAGTAGCGCAGCGTTTTAAATTAAGTGAGGCTTTGGAAATTAACACAAAGGGATTCTGTATTTGCTCATAAAGCTGGACAAAAGGGTTATGTTTTGATAACCGACCTCTGACAGTTCCGTGTTTCCCTTACATTACTTTTACTTTAATGTAGTTCCAGTAGAACCAGTACTTTTCCACGTTTACTTAAGTAAACCCCTTGAGTTGATACTTCAACTTCTACAGAAGTTTTTTAAACCCCTAGTATCTATACTTCTACTCTAAAGACCATTGCATAATACATATTTGTACACCCTCTCTTAACACCCCTCTCCTGTAATGCATAACCTACTACAACTTAGATTACTTCATTTAACTGCAATTGGTAATCAAAAGCTCTTTCTTAGTGCTCATTTAGGGAGTCACTGTCTCGAGGCGTGTAAGGTCAGAGGGCAGACACAGGTCTGATAAGGATGAGAGTTAGAGACACACCAAGCACCATACAACACTCGCGCTTTGTTCCTTATGTTTACATTAATGTTGGGAGACCACACATTGGATGTGATGGGATCTTGTGTTGCAGTGAGAGGACTTGCTCCTCCTCGATGCCAGTTTAGGGCCAATAGAAATCGTTCCTTTTATATCTAACACGAATTATAAAACATAATGTTCTTCCTGATGTTAGCCAGTTGTTCTTCTTCTAACAAGAATTTAGGATAGGAATATATAAGCATGATGCTATCCCTGCCTGCACCTTTTCAGTCACAATGTACATTAGTTTGTATATATGCTCTACGCATTTTATTGTATGTTTATGATAGAATGAAATACCACTTCATCAACTGTCGCACTTAAACACACAGTGAAGAAACACCCGATACTGAGTAGTTCCTCTCTGCCTGGTGGAGCTTTTTCGCTCATTGTAAGGGTTTCCACTCCTATAGAGCGCCCTTCTACGGTGTTTCCAGCAGCCTTGAGAGGCGGTTTTCATTGGAACCCCTCTGACCAACCCGCCACTCACCACCTGCTCAGCATCTCGTACACGGCAGGCGGAAATACTACTTTTCTCTCTGTCTGAGTTGGCAGTGAATGTTTGCTATTACACATTTATAAGATGTCACGGTTGTGCGAAATGAAATCAAATGAATTGGGAGAAAGAACGAAATGCAACTACTGTGCGGCCAAACATTAGTGGAACCGAAAGAGTTTTCAATGATCGCCTTAAACCACATAATGTAGTTTTGATATTCCCAGCATACCTCTGCTGACAGTGCTCTTTTCTCCTTGTTTTTGCAGCTGATCTATGAAAGTTTTGCCAGGTATCTGGTGGAGCATAAAGGCTATGACAAGGACCTGCTGAACCTGACCCCTGCTACCTGGGATTTTTGGTGAGTCAGCAACCGTAGTATAATGAGCTACCTGTTTAAGCCTTAGGAGCAACAAGACTCCATTCATCGTATGACGTTTCATATTTTCTACCCAACCTGGTGGCAGCGATCAACAGTATCAAGAGTAACAATATTTGGTTTATGTAATATCATCTCATGACCCTTCACTGACTACAGCTTATGGTTATGGTATGTGAAGAAAGCAAAATCCTTGTTGCATTTTAGTTTGTTTTATCCAAAGGATTTTAAAGGCAAATGGGCTTATGTTGTTACTGTTTTTTAGATACCCAGTGTTTCCGCTAGGATAAAACACCTTTTATAATTAATCACTTGTGCTTTGTTAAAATGTGTTCAGTGTAGTGCAAGTGAAGCTTTGCGTCTCCTGGATTTGTAGACAGCAGTGACGATGTGTTGATATAGTGTATTTCTAACATGCTACATGTTGTGTACAGCTTCAAGGGACTCGTGGTGGACCTGGAAGATGGAAACCTCGTGAAGCTGGCTGAGGATGGAACTGTCTTGCGGTATGCCCTCTGCTGCATGAAAAGAGATATTCGCTCTGACACTCCAAACATCTCTGCAGTTACTTTGTCAGTGCTTTTACTGATCTTTGAAATATGTTAATAGAAACCTTTTTATCTCTTGGTTGATTAGAGCTACTCATGGAACCAATGACCTCAGCACTGAAGACATCATCAAACACTATGGTCCAAAGAGGGAGTGGAAACACTTCAACAGCCTCAATACCTCCTTCACAAGATCCCGTAGGTCTTTATTACCTATATCTGCATGTTGTTTGCTCTTAAGTAGTCTGAGGTGCCTTTCTCCACATCGGCCGTCACCTGATGTCATTGACTTTTTTATTTTGGTCTTTGCAGCAAAATACTATTTTTATGACAACTACTTTGATCTACCCGGGGCTCTCCTCTGTGGAAGAGTTGTCGACATGTTGCGCAAGGTAATATTTTATAAGATATAGTTACAAATTTCTAATTGCAATTGGCGAAAAGAATATTCAATTTCAACTTTCATGTTTCAACAGCGTGGGAATGAGGTGAATTCCGACTTTTGGAAAGACATGGTTGCTGCCATTGACCACAACTACAACACGGCTGCGTTCAAAGGTACAGTTTTTAATCCAAAGCAGAGAATGCGGCTCACTGTGAAATAAGAACCACACACATAATACACAAGAAAGATCTTTGTTTTTCAAAGTTTTATTCTGTGTTTTGGTCAGCAAGCGGTACATAACTTAACACATCCAATCGGACATAGTTGTTTAAAAAAAAAAAAGAAAAAAGATACGCAGTTTGAATTTCTCAATGTGTGTTGTTTTACTGATCACAGTGCTTGTGTGAATGTACAGATCTCTAATTACATACAACGTACAAGGGATCACCGTTATGTGAATGTTTTGTATGTATATCACAGGAAATTCTTAAACAACAGACATTAATAAAAAGAAACAAAAAAAGCACCATTTAAGAGACCTTCCAATATTGTTTCATCTTTCTTGGAACTACAAAGGCACACACAGTGGGGAAAGGGATCAATTTAAACCATATACTGTAAAATTGTAGTCATCATTACACCTCAATTACAAGTCAATTCCCTTCTTGGCAAATTATTTTGAACAACATTACTTTTATTGTAAGATTTGAATGGCAGTTTTATTTATTTTTAACCTACCATCTTGATTTGGAATTTAGAAGTAGTTCAAGGGTTGTAAGGTTTTGAGGTTTTACTTGTTTTAGCAGAATCACGTTGAGGCAATCAAGAACCCAGAGAATGCGCAATGAACATTCTCTGCTGCAAATATACCATTACTGTCCTCATCGGGGACCTGGATATAGACTCTGTCACCAGCATTCAACATAAGAACAGTACTGCCTGACATCTGATCCAGGAAGCCTTTGTTGTACTCATCATAGGTGAACATAACTGGCTCCTCGTTTTTGTAGAGGGCGACTAGTGCATTGGCACCATTGACGTGCATATGGTAGCTGAAATAGTAGAGGCCTGGGACCTGGCAGGTGAACACACCACTGTGGGCATCGTAGTGGTTCTCCCCATTGTACACAACCTGGTTGAACGGAATAGGGGTTGCAGCTTGGGGGTAGGCTATGGTCAGCACAGCACTGAAGGCGGACATGGGGGCTTTCACCATTTCATGAGACATCCCAATGTCGTGGGACTTCATTGGCATGCTCTTCTCATTGTGGTAGACCATCTCGCCTGGTGGGCCAGGAGCACCAGGAGGACCTGCAGGGCCTGGGTAACCATCTTGACCTCTGGGACCGGGAGTTCCAGGGGGACCCCGAGGACCAGAAATTCCCTTAGCTGTTATGCCAGCAGGGCCAGGTGGGCCTGGGAAACCCGGATGGCCCTTAGCCCCAGTGGGACCTGATGGACCAGGGGGCCCGACTGGTCCCATAGATCCTGGTCTTCCGTTCTCACCACTTTTTCCTTGTCCTCCTGAGGGGCCTGGGTGTCCTTTTAGTCCAGGAGCACCATTTGCACCTGGAATCCCTGGGGGACCATTATGGCCTTGTACACCCTTTTGGCCTTGAGGACCAGTATGCCCTGGGAGTCCTTGCGGACCTACTTCCCCTGTAGAACCTGGCTTTCCAGTGAAACCTTGGGCACCCTGGTCACCCTTGGTTCCTCTCGGGCCTGGTGCACCTACCATACCAGTGTCGCCTTTGGATCCTTGGGGGCCTCCCTCACCCGGGAATCCCCTCGCACCCTGTGGACCAGCTGGGCCTATAGGACCTAGAGCACCTGTCTGACCAGTATAGCCAGTCGGGCCTGGCTCTCCTTTCTGACCAGTTGTTCCTGGAGTACCGGGGGAACCTCTGCTACCTGGTAGTCCAGTTGCACCTGTCTGGCCAACACCTGGCATGCCAGGTGAGCCTGGTTGACCAGCTGGACCTTGTGGACCTTTAGAACCCATAGGTCCAGGCATACCTGGGCTACCATTCTGGCCAGGTTTCCCTGATGCTCCAATACCTGGAGCGCCTGTGTGACCCTTTGGTCCTGGCAAACCCATTGCCCCAGGAGAGCCATCTCTTCCTGGCACACCACCCTTGCCAGGTTCTCCAGGATAGCCAGTTGCACCAGGTATACCAGCTCCAGATTTGCCAGGCATTCCAGGTGGGCCCATTGGTCCAACTCCACCTGGCGCTCCTTGAGCCCCAGAAACTCCAATGCCTCTGTCTCCTTTGGATCCAGGAAGACCGGGAACACCAGGATGTCCCTTCAAACCAGGCTCACCTCTTTGTCCCACTGCCCCAGGGTAGCCAGCTGGTCCAGGTTTTCCACTTGAAGAAAGTCCAGCAGGTCCAGGTGTTCCATGTGGACCAGGTGCACCTCTGGCACCCATTGGTCCAGTTGCGCCAGGTTCCCCTTTCTGACCAGGGATGCCAGGGCTGCCTGATTTTCCATAGCCACCTGGTGAACCAGGTTTACCAGGTTGAGAGTAGCCAGGGGGTCCAGGAGGACCTGGAGGGCCTTGTTGTCCAGTATGTCCTACACCACTCTTTCCAGGAGGTCCGTATGGCCCCATTGGTCCTGGCTCACCTGGAGGACCTGGAGGACCTGGGTGGCCTACAACGGCTGGGAAAAACATAAATACAGACACGTGATGCAATTATTCTGATGATATAAACAACACAGGTTGTAGAGCTCAGGTGTTTTTGTTTAGATTTATTTGGTTTGATGTGTATCATTTGATTTAGTAAACTGACACTAAAGTAGGGTGTGTACTATTGATCAAGAAATAGCTTCATTTTAAATGGTCTTTTTAACCTTGGTGGAGAAATAACCATAGGTTTTGTACTCTTCTACATATGGCCGCAATCTGACATGAAACACAGCCCCCTATTATTGCAGGCCTGGTTGTGGTGACAGCACTCTTTCCCAGGATAGTCTCCACAGCACCACTGGTTTGAGGTGATGTTCTCACAAAGCTTACGCCTGTCGGCATGAGAGCAGCTCCTGTGAATTTTGGTATAATTTACCTACACAATACTGCACCCCTTAATTTCCTGCACTGAAGGTAGTTAGTGGTCTGCAAGTCGTCAACATCCCCCTGATGCACATCCTGCCACATGTGTGGAGTTTATGGGCCAGGGCAAATTGCTGTATAACACAAGGTTGTTTTTTTTTTTACTGGATTTTTCTCTCTAATCTCTATTTATCAATAAAGTCAACATAAGAATAACCCCGCCCTATAAAACCATGATGCGGCAAGTCAAGGCATTGTTTTTTTTTTTTTCCCCGGCTGTTTTTTTTTTTTTTTCAATCTTTTTCAAGGGCTAACTTTGATATTTGATAAGAGAGAGACAAATCAAAATCAGGAGACTGAGAGATCAGGAATAGCTTGGTGCCTTAACACCTGCGCCAACCAGGCCAGTGGTCCTTTCTCTGAAATAGTTTGTCAGACATTTGTGTAATTTTTATCCTTGTAGGAAATTATAATACATGTGTGTTTTTGTGTATGCAAATCTGTGTGTGTGTGTGTGTGTGTGTAATATATATATATATATATATATATGATGCATAATAACATTTTCCTTCTGACCTCTCTTTTTCAAAATGTTATTTTGAGAAAAAAGGCTGTCATTTTAAGCCACAATAGGATGTGCTTGAAACCCCACGAGGACATTTGTGCCAGAAGTGGACTTTTCAGCAGCCATAAAAACCACAAACTTGAGGTGATGATACTGGCCGAAGTAGCTGAAACCCAAATGACCCAAAACACTACTAAGCACTACTATGCTCATAATCAGAGTGGCAACCATATCCATTCTTAAATTCGTTTAAAAAGCACAGCCCTTTCTTCAGTAAACTTGCTGTGGTTTGTGTGTTTGTTGGATTCACTTGTTGATCTGCGTTGCTGTGCAGTCTATGTTGAGCTTTTTTGTAATTACGTGGTGTGAATGTGAAACCACAAAGCAATTTGTTAGGGTGTGCCTTCAACGCGGTAAAAACATCTGCTTGGGGAATCTCCAAGATTTTTTGCACTTATTGTTGCATTTTCTGTTCTATTTTTATATTGAGTCACGCGAACAAACCCTATTACAACGCCTTAAAAAACGTGTAAGCAAGTAAACGTGTCAAAAGCAGAATTTGAATCTTGGTTTGGTTGGGATTTAATACATTGTGTTATTCATGATCCTGGCAGTTACACCATGATCACCGGTTTATCTTTTGTTCATGAAGCATGCAGAATTGGGCCTCGTTCCTCGTATGTGGCTTACTGAGGGAGCCCGATACATTTTTAGGATAAGATTACATCAATCAGGCTTTTCGGGGTCCACGGGCCAAGTTGGCCAAAATCACCGAAACTTGAACCTGCTTCTACGCAGGCTTAATCAGCTGGATAAGCTTGTTACTCCCCTGGAAAAAAAGGAAGCTCTCTTCCCCATTGATGAAGGAGCGATATCAGTTAGTATTTACGTTTTATAGGGACAGAGTTCTCCGAGATCACAACGATTCTCATCTCATCCCGCTCAACAGACTTGTGGTTGTTCCATGTGTCAAATTTATCAAATACACACATACTGATTCGCCCATACAAAGATTCGCACACGCATGTTGTGCGTCTATATCGAACTCCTAGTTCTATATGGCCATCTCCACATCCATGTAAACTCACACATATATGTGAGAAATAAGCGCATACAGAACATTTTGTCAACACGTGCGAGGAACCTTATATTTTTCCAGAGCACAAATGCTCTTTTACATTTATTCTCCACATGCCAGTTATATACGTTCACAGCAGTTCAGCCAGTTCAACCACAGCCTCTTGCTCTCAGCCAATGGGCCTCCTGGGCGTGCACCCTGATGCCCGTTAATGAAGGAGGGCGGGAATTGGGCCGCCTCATTTACTGATGTGTAGGAGCCCGCAGTTCTCCAGGTACTGGTGCATAAGAGCTGATCTTACAGATCAGACCTAGTGGTGATCAGAATGGTGACTATAACCATTTGAATGTGCAATCAGGACATTTGTGTGTCAAATATTCCGGGCTTTACAAGTCACGATTTTCAGATCAGTTGTTATGGATTCAGCATTGTGCTTTATTTTATGTATTTATTTATTCAAAAAGTGCACCTTTTGGCGGACACCTGCCCCATCGCTTTTCAGCTTCACAAGTTAAAAGTCTGAGAATGTGGCTCTCCTCGTAAGTGGAACTAGAGTTATTTTGCGGGTTCATTGGTTTCTATTTGTTTTCTTTTTCAAACAAAGGACAGTTGGCTAATCGAACTGATACAATCTGCCATCAGTTTAACTGTGCAGCCTGCAGTGATTTGAAATAAACAATGGTTTTGGCTGAAGTTTAATTATCATACAAAACACCCGTAGATCCTACTTCTGTCTGGTTTAATTTGAACCTTCTGTCATCATGCAGATTTCAGAATTTAACACTAACGCTCAATGCCCATGATTGTTCTCAAAGCAAAACTTTGTAAAGCATTTGTCTACATAGACACCCCGAGGGAGAAATGACGTGTGGGTCTCACCTTGGCCCTTCACCGGTTGGGCAGACTTGGTCATTTTTGGCACATGGTAGTACTTCTCACGGGTCGCTTCAGCCAAAGCTAGGAGGACGAGGAGAACACTTGTCACCCGTAGGTCCATCTTGGGAAGCTCAACCTGCAAACACAGAATACGTTAATGAGAAGAAGCATCATTGCATAACCGCACGCAACGAAATGGCCTCGTGAGATGAACCTGTGTGGCTGCACTTCACTGACAGTTTGCAGGGAAAAGCGACGTGCAGTGTGGATGGTAAATCAACAAGATTGGCTGCGGAGAGTAAATATCCGCTTTGCTCTCTTGAAGCGAGAAGCTGCTTTGAAAAGCATCAGCTTTTTAACGCTAATTAAAAGAAAAAGACATTCCATCACAGGCACCTAAATCCCTCCCACTGTGAACGCCGCCGTAGCCCATGGGTTCATGGTGCACTTGCCATGCCACCAGCGCACGCACCACGAGCGACCCTTTCCTCAGCGAAAGCCAGGCTTGCAGTTGGCAATCCCCCCCCACGCACTGACCTGGAATCAGAAAGAAAACCAAACGCCCCCCCCCCCCCCCCTTACCGTGAAGGTCTACGCTCCGGAGAAACAATGGGGGGGGCGTTGGGAGGGTGCTGTCCCGTCCGCTGCGCTGTTATATCCTTAGTTGGGAAGTCTGTCTTTCTGTCTTGAGAGGCAGCTGCTTCTTCACAGGGCACGGGGCTCCAGGTATTTATACTGAGCCCATGGTGGAGGATCTACCTACCCTCGTGGAGAGCCCTCCCTGCTCTGATGTCATCTTTAATGACGGGTGCCATGTCGTGAGAGGTGGGGCCGTCACTCTGAGGTGACAGGCCTGCCTTGCTCCATGTCCCCCCCCCCCCCCCCCCCCCCCCTGTCTCCTCTCTCCTCCTCTGCTTCCTTCTGTCAGTGTAAAGCAGCAGACAGGGGTTGCTGTCCAATTTGCTTTGTGTGAAGTTTTAACAAAAGTTCATTTCTTAATTTATCTCGAATGCGGTTTCATTTGTTTTTTACGTGGCTGTGCAGATCTTAAAGATACCGTGCTTCACTCAGTCAGAAATACACATTAATTACTGTTTTTGACGAATGAGTCAGACGTGTTAAAAACCCTTTCTTGGTGTCCTATTTTAGCCTGGCTAAAAAACATTATGGTTTTGACAAAATGCCTTTTGACAGGATGTTTTTCTGGAAAAGTAAAGTGACAATATTTTCCTCCATTCTGAAGAATGTATAATGGTGAGGCTGTAGTAGACAACACGTACCAGATGGGGCTATTTTCTGTCAGTTTTGGTTCAATCTGTAATCTTCTTTTTTTGCTTCATCATGTGTCAGCAGTTCAGTTCTTAGGTTTCAATGCAGATATCCAGACAGGTAAATGCACAAAATAATACCTCTTTAAATGGAGAATTATATAGTACAGTGACAAAAAAACCTATCTCAGCCAGAATTTATTTGCTATTCAGAGTTTCTGTGTTTGACAGGATGAACGCAGTGTACGAATGTAAATACCACTGGGTTTATTTGTGTTCATGGTTACATTTCTCACAGTAAAAGCCTATCGCGATGCTGGCCAACTGGTGTGTGGTTTGCTGCAGGGCTCCAAAGTGCAGCTTTAGAACACCAGGAGGCACAAGTGAGGTTCCTGCTTTATCATTTCAGTTAAATGAGAGTATACTTGTTATCCTCATCCAAATCTTCTATCATACACCAAGGTAGTAAACAGAGCGGTAATGTAGAATGTTGTACAGTTCTCTCTGGCATTTAAAGATCAATATCAGAATGTGCAATCGTATCATTATCGTGCTGTTTCCAAAATATTTCATTTAAAGGTGCAATGTGCTAAACCTGAACAAATAGCGGTCATAATGTCACCTCTACTAGTGGTCAACATACAATCAATGTACGTTCATCAGTTATTAAAATAAACAACCAACTGTGGATCAAAGGGGGAGCATAAATCTATTGGGTACGTGGCCTTTGCCAGAGGCTGGTTAGCTCGGCAACATCCCAGCTAGACCTTTTCACGGTGTTCATGTGCGCTCCAGAGAGCAACTTTTTTCATCTATTCAGTTCCCCTACAGTGTGAACAGTGTGGAAAACCAGTTTGGATAAAAATGAACATCTAACGAGGTCATTTCAAGCTAGCCAAAACCAGCCCCAGGGGTCTGGTTGCTCCATTAAATAGCAATTAATACACATCAGTACATAAGCAAACATTAGCAGGCATGTGTTCTCCAAAAAATGATACAGAATGGTGTGTTATTATAAATATAAATCATTTATAATAAATCATTTATTCATCACTGTATTGGCAGGATGTCTCGTCACTGTTTTGGTTCACTCGCTTGCAGCAAAAATAGTGACGGCAGACCAAAGGTGTCATTAATGACAACGATGTTGTGAAAGTTACGCATTAAACCTTAAATTTAGAAAAAACAATCTTTTTCCAAAAATAGCTACATCTAGAATGGGAATGATCTTCATTTCTAACTAATGTAAAATAATCCGAAGTCAAAAAGCCTCTCTTCCTTTCGCCCGTATCGTCTTCACTATCAACGTCTCGGCGGCCGCAGATGAGCGCTCAGTGAGCCGTGGCATCCTTGGTAAGATCTTAGAGTTAAATGACAGAGTGCGAGTGGGTGGAGTCGGCATTTAACAACTTTCTAAGCTGCAGAAAAACCACATTATCTCATCGTGAAAGTGGCTCTGACCGCAGTGAGGCAAGGCTGCTCTTTATTTCATTTTGATCTTTTTATTTTGTGTCGGAATTAATGCCTCCCTATCTAAATCTGGCCGTTGGGAGGTTTAATGTAAACGGCTACTTAGACGTCTTAGGTTTTTGGGGTAAACAAGTGCCGCGTATGGCCAGATACTCGCGTTGCACAAACAGGACACGTTCACTGTATGGAAAGCAGTTGGATCAGACAATGATGTGGAGTTCTTCTCTCATGTCTTCAGACACCTCCTGACAGCAGGGTGGGTGGTATTTCTGGGAAGGGTCTTCTCTAAACACTGCTTTGCTCCTCCAAACATCCTAACATGCTGCTGCTGCTCCTGCTGCACGCCAGACGTGACGTAATGCTCCTTCGGTGGCTTCAATTAACTCTGATGATGACTGGGGTTGTGCCAAAATGCACAGCTTCTGTTTTCCATATTATCCAGTGTTTCTGAACTTGAATGTGTTTTTATAAATATTGAGGATGAAATATTTTAATTTGATGCAAATCCATTGATTATTTTCTGCTTTCTAGACTGAGACTGTTAGTTTGTGTGGTAGAAATGAGTGCATTACGCTCTTGGGGGAAATCAAAAGTATCTTAATCTTGTTTGTGATTAAGTATTTATTGCAAACTAACATATAGAAATAATAATAAAGAACACACAAAGCATTAAACGCGAGCCATGTACAGACTCAAGTTCAGGACTCAATTCAGCTGGAGAGTGTTCCTTCTCCCTTAGAGGAGCAGGAAGGTCTGACGAAGCTTCGTGGTCCGAAGAGAAGCTTTAATACACATCGGAGCTCCACGTTGTCCAAACAAAATGGAAAAGAAGCAGAAAGCGCGTGTTAAAGCGATCCACACTTTTTTTGTGCGTCTTATCTCCTGTATCTTGCTCTTTAGCTACTAAATGACCCCACTGTAGTCACTGATTCTTGCTGGGCAGGTAGTGTACACGGGACACATTGGAGCCTTTTGACTGAGTCTGGAAATAAGGTTGATGACACCACAGGTACTGCAGCGAAAACAAGCAGCTGAAAGATGCTAAATACTTCTATAGCGCTCAGGGGAAGTGAGGGAGTTGAACTTTAAGTGATGTCCTTCTACTTGCAATTTGGTACAGTGAGTAGGACATGATTAAAAAGTGTCTCTGTTACAGTTTGTACGGCAGAGAATAGGCCGGGGTCGATATGCTTAACTCCTGATTTGATACCATCTAATTCTGATATTTGGAATGCCAAATTGATATGTATTGCTATTTTTAAGTATTGCCATTCAATGTTATAGTTCATTTAGGAAAGTCTCTAAATCGATATTGTGAACCAATTAATTACAAAATTGCAGATTTGTGTCTGACGGGGATGTACACATATACATTTCTGTCTGTTCTACGTGCCTTTCTTTGTATTTCTCAGCTGTTTCCCTCCATTTGGGCCCAGAGATTAGAGAGGGGCGGGAGAAAGTAATTGCAGGTTGATGTGCCTCTGCCAGCAGGGAAGAGAGGAAAGAAGCAGCTAAAGATAGTGTGTTTGAGTTGGGAAGTGACGGTGGTTCAGATTCAACGTTTTAATATCCAAATGCCACTAAGAGGCACTTGGAGCTTTGTGAATGGAAGGACTGAAGCCGGACCTCCTGCTTCAGTGTTGCCTGCAATTACAGAGACCCAAAGATGAAAATGATGGTTGGGAAGTTTGACCAACCTGAGGCTAACTGGGATTCAGAATAGCAACCAAAAGCCTTCACTGCATCCTCCTCCTATTCCATCTTGACAGAATCTCGCCCCGAGTCGTTATGAAATTATGAAAAGGTCGGTGTCATGAGAAAGACAAATTAGAGCTGGAGACACTTCATTTCTTGCTTACCAAATCAGATTTTGCTCTCATTTTAGGATTTATTTTTGGTGCCGGTAATGGGTTTCTTTAAAGCAAGTAATCTTAATCAAAGCTGAGTAAGTGCCATAATGACCAGTACTTTCCCTTTTCACTGTAACTCCCACGAATGCTTATAGTCAGCAACTTCTCCGGGGCCCGTGTTGCAATCCGTCTCTCCACCAGCTGAAAAAAGAGTCTCGGTCTCATGGTATATGTTGCACATATTTGTATTTCATCTAGTCTGGGGTGATTACTGTGAAGGCCCTAAAATGACAAAAGCCTGTGCAAAAAACAAAATAAATACAGTTGGTTGAAGGTCTACAGGGATTTAAATTATAATCTATTTAATTGCCCAACCCCAGCTGAATGTGTATCGATTGTACTGCGTTGTGCTCCTGGACTCCCTTTGCGTCTTTTGCATCATGCGTTTTGTAGTGTTAATGGTGTCTCCCTCCTTGTATGCCTTCCTCTGGCCCTCCAGAGTCTCAGGGTAGCAGACTCGGGCATACTGACTGACTGTGGAAGTGGTGTTAGTGGTGAGGAAAGGGCGTTAGAGGCCAAACCCAACGCTGCGGCTCCAATGTTTATGTATTCTGGTAGGAATCCGATGTTTACCAAACTACGCAGGGCTCAGGATAATTATGGTGCGCTCCAGCTCCTGCAGAGATCAAAGGCAAACATATTGCAGAGTCATCTATTCTATTGTTTCTATTGATTTGGAGATGCGATGGAAAGTCAAAGCGAGACTGTGGAAAAGTTAACGCGAAAAAACAAACTTTTACGTTCCCTTCACGCTCTTGCCTTGAATCTAATTAATCCAAGGGGACAACAACTACGACACATGATGTCGGCTCCCGGAAGTTCACAACCCTCTCTCTGAACTCGGAAAATCCGGGAATCAGCCACAATGGGACTTGAGATGTATATGTATTGTCTTCAGGTTGTAATGGCATTGGAGTAATGCACTTTAGGTGCTGAAGTGTGACCCCAAAGTTTCTTTTTGTTTTCCTGTGACACTGGAATGATGCCTTTTGTATACAGGGAGGCATTTTAACATTTTGCCAAACTACAAAGAGAAGGCTGTAAATGTAAATTTCACTTCCAAGGAACCCACCTGGGAACGTGTCTGGAGGCCAGGTTGAATAACTATTCCATTGTCCAGTAGATTTGAAAAGATTCTTTTATTTATCATCAACACAGCTGTGGCCTTTTAATGGGTTCATGTGCATCAACAAAGTTTAGCCCATAGCTTAATTGATCATTTATCTACTGCTGTTTTTTTATATGGCAACTAAATGAATTAAAGTAAAAAAAGGAATATTTGACAGGTGGTTGGGATTAAATCAGGGCTCTGTATTTTGGAGAATCCTTGAAGGGGTCATCTATTGCTTAGAGTCAGTTAAGACTAATATGGGATTTTGATCAAGAAAATTGGCTTTAAATGTATTTTGGCAGCAATGAATCGTTTGTAAATTAATAGGCTCAATCACAGCCCTAAATAGCCTCATCCGCACCCTCACTTGTTGGATCGTTATTTTAAAATGAAAGTGCCACCAATGAACTGGTCTTATGATGTGAACCCAGTGCTTACCACCTCCGGTGGCCTGTTTCCTAAATAAACTGGAATCTGTGTGGATTTTCGTTGGTGGCTGCTCCCTTAGCTCAGGTCTGTTGTTGTTTTTGTTGGTTGGGATTTTATTTTAGGTGTTGGGCTGGGAAGCATTACTGAGAACCATTCTTAGTACGGTGAGAAGAATGTGTAAGGACGTTCAGAAGCCCTTGGTCCTCCCAACTAAAGAAACCCTGCATCCCTCAGTGGAAATGAATAAGGAGCAAGTCACGAACAGCATTTATCTCACAGGCAGCATAAATATCTGTGGTTTGCTTTTACCACAGCTGATGAATAGATGGAACAAATTGATATGAATTTGGATGTATTGCACGTTTTTTTTTTTTGCTCATTAAAGTGGCTTAAATAGATTGAATATTTGCTCCCAAAGTAAATATACATGAGCGGAATTTTCTTTATGTTCAGGGTCGTGACGGCATCACAGAAAAGGCCACATCTGGATTTAGATCCGCATTTGAATTATTCATTTTATCAGCATGTGCAACAGCAAATTGTGCCATATGCCTTCTGTTGCTTTTGGCTGCAGCGAGTTTAATGGTTCCAAAAGTTATATTAAAAATGATAAACAGCCCTTTTGTGTTACTTGTTCAAGTAACACAACAGAATGAATGTGGCCATTCGGAAAGGTTCAGAAGGTTCACCTGGATGGTCAGAAGATCTTCTGAAATGGCCACATTTCATCATAGGTTCGACGCCTGTCTAATCTGTCTCCAAGAACTCTTGAGTCTTATGCAAATATTTTACGTTTCAACCCGAGTTTGTTGACCTCCTCAACAGGTGAACATTGAAAATGTCAGCCGACCTCGGAAGGAAAAACGTTCATTAGTTGGATTTATAAAAGTGAAGATAAAAGGCACACAGATTAACTTTTAAAAAATTAAAAAAATGATCGTTTAACATTAAAGAAAATTGACCGGGGTTGTCTTTTAAACTGTTTTCCAGCGGATGTGGGGGTCATTCGAGTGCCTCCCGTGAAAGTATTTCTTCATCATTTAAGTGTAGTTGGTCAATTCCATTGAGGATTTGTTTCATAGAGGGGGGGGGGCTGTCTGCAGAAGGGTGATGACCGCTGGTGAGGTGACTTCAACCAAACAGTTTGAGGTCAGTGAATATCTCCCAGCATCAGAGGAGCAATTTAACAAAAGTAGAGCCTAATTTTCTCAGTAAACTAGGGGACATCTGCATTGGCTTTTATGGTAATCCATCAAATCTAAAATAAGACTTCTTTAAAGTCAGCAGTTTCTTTTCAAACATGGCATTAAACTGCAAAAATACCAAAATGCTCTCATCAAATCCACCACGTCTCCGACCGCTCAGTCACCCCAAAGTCCACTGCTACACTGGCTGCAGAATTTGTTTAGCTCCACGTGGAGTAATTGTTCTGAGGATCCTGTCTGATAGCACGGCTGCTCTCTGGATGTCTCCTTTAACTACAGAGCTGTGGTTTTTTTTGTTTGATTCTCCTCCTGCACTGTAAAAATCCCCTTGCAATTATGCAAGCAATTTTTCCCTCCAAAACCTGTCTCCTAAGCAATCTGCTTTTAGCGACCAGCATTGTGCACCGTTGCGTACCCTGAAAATCCATTTTCCATCCATATCACTGCACCAACACATTCTCCCGCTCATCTTCGTTTCAGACATCGAAAACCAGAATCGCATTCAAGGACGCTGTTGACTTTGGGAAGAGGGAGTCGGAAGTGCAAAAATGCTTCCTGGGTTTTGGGACTAATTCATAAAACACATTTTATTTATACCCAAGCATTTCCATGGTGATTTCTGTGTTGTCACAGTCCACCTCTATCTCTAAATAAAACACATGGTTATCTTCAATTAACTTGTCAGGAAGGTAGTCCGTACATGTGGCAGCTGCATGTTGACATAGCAACTGTATCCATGTCTTTACAGCTTCATAAAGGTTTAAGTTAGACGGTGAGCTCATCAATGCCACAAGCCTGTGGCCCGGAGTGGTCTGGAAAGTGGCAAGTTGAGTTAATTTGATGACTTTGTTTGCATTTCTTATGTGCTCACAGCAATGGCTTTGAAATCAATTCCACGTTCTCCTAATGAGGAACATGTTTAGAGCCATGTTTAGCTCTCCCGGTGTCAGGGGGATTTCATCTGAAGGAGTTTTCCAACGTCCCAGCTGATTGCGCACATTCTCTTTCCTATGCCATAGTAGTTCCAGAGTAGCTAGAAAGGATCGAAGCTCTTTCATCAAATCCGTTTTAGCGTTCAGAGAAATTCCCTTATACCAGAGAAACGACACAAACCTAATATGCTAGCTTTTGTGTTTGTATTCGTCCATGTTTTGATGTGTCTATCCCAGAGTTAATAATAATTATGGGTGTGTGGGCACAAATCAATCGGACTACGGGAGTCTCACATCCCATCCAGCTAAATATTGAGGCATGCCATTAAAGCTCTTTTAATAACGGTAAGCTGCGGCTTCTCCACTCAAACACAACCGACTCGACACGGGGACTCCTCGCTCACGTCACCATGATGGTCCTGCCGTATCAGGATGCTGGATACGTGCCGGAGGGAATGTCTCTGTAGCGTTTCCATCTAAGGCCCTTCTAATGCAAACCTAGCAACATCAAGCCCTTTCAGCGGACATGGTCAATTACACACAGAAACCTGCCTGTAAATTGACTAAAGATTGATTTGAACACCAAGACAAATGACACAAAAGTCAGTCTGACTAGATACCAGCCGAGCTAAGTTAGGAAATGCATAGTTGTGATTTGGGTGAATCAAGACAAATGCGATTTGCAAAAGAAAAGCTGTGAATCTCAGGATCGGGCCAGCTTTGCACGCATCTGTGTGTTTAATGGTGAGACATGATGGTTTTTTACCCAGTTTGTTCAGGATGGGCGACGTTTACCTTGACCCCTCCCGCCTCTGCCTTCTGTCTCCCGAGGACGGGGCTACATGTAAACACCACCAATCCACAAAGGAGATGTAAATGCCAGTTCTCTCCTTGTTAGGATCACAGGATCTGTTTGCTATTGCCGTTCTCCTACAGCTCGGCGACCAATGGGTACACGCGCACCACAGCAACACGTCATTGCGCCAGGGTGGGCATGTGCACTGTTATGTCTGACTCGGCCGTGGCGTCGCTCGCGCTTTGATCTGGCCTGGGGTCAGATAAGCGAACATTTCTGTTTTGCACGCAACGGCAACAGTTGATTTATTTTTATTTATTTATTTTTGTTATTTGAAACTGTTCAAATAAACAAACACACTCCATGCTGATGAACTGGTGGGACCTTTGCTCTGTGCAATACGGCTGTTAGTGGTGTGTCACATTCTAACATGCAACCTCTGTAATCACATGATTGGATGTCAGATATGTGTTTGTCGGAGAACTGATTGACAAACTTAACTTTTCTTCAGATAACAACACGGGGAACCCTCGTCGGTGTCCAAGACTGAAGTGTGCAATAACACTTGTGTCCTGAGGAAGGCTGGTAACACAAAAGACTGTATTTAAAGTGCCTCAATCCTCAGACGACAATAGTTGCAGTCGGTTTAATGGGCCTTTAAGAGCACGCCACACTGGTTTGTGGTTATGAAAAATGACAATGAATGTGTAAAAGTTGTTGCCACGTTGAACCAGATCCCGGCAACACAGACAAAGAACCAATGCTGAGAACTCAAAGCACGAGGCCATATTCTGCAAATCCATTTCATTTACTTACTTCCCGTTGGCATTTATAGAAATTACATTTAAGACTGGAATCCATTGATTTCTGTCAAATTTTCCTGATCACCCTGACATTGCTGACCCAGGGCTCAAAAATCATTTTGAGAAAATGTGGTTGCTGTCAGTTGCAGTTGTGATGCTGGTGATGCTGGTGATGATGGTTGGTGTCTCTTGAGGGACCCACAATCCATTACTTCTATGCTGAAGGGCCATCGGTGGTGGGTCCAGAAAACCAAAACTGAGATCTGTGTCGAACGTAACAGCTGCTCTACTGGTTTGTGTACCCGGAATCAAGGGTGGACATATAAACAAGACCTGAGATTGAAATTCTGTAAAGTACCGTTTGGAAGAAAGCTTTTATTCTTTAATGATGCATTTTGATCATCAAGCTGCCATATAACTGTGTTGTCTTTTTGATTACTCAAAATATGTTGCAACTAAAAATCTCAAGCAAAGTTTTATCTTAAGCTTTGGGACCATTAAGGGATCAGAGACCTGCAGTTATTATAATGGCTGTGCTTTGCTATTTAAATGTATTCTTGGTGCTTTGACGGAATATAAACTGTGCACGAGAAGAGGTGTGTTATGGTTTGCAGTCGGTCAGGAAGTAGAAGTTGAAGGTGCTAAATTGGACATTAATATTCCCTCAAATAAACATTTGATATCTAATGACTCCTTCTGCATTTAACAAAAGAAATGAACAATAAAATGCAAAAACACAAGGTTAAATGGAAGAAAAAAAACGGGTTGTCCCTGCTTTGACACACTGTTGGCATTTATCCACGTGGTTTCATACGTTTCGGTAAGACCCTCTGAGTTTGTGAAAAATGAATTTGGGGGAGATAACTGACATTACTGACATTACTCAACTATCAAGAACCAACCAGGACTGTGAATATGGAGAGACTCCCAACATGCTGCTTTGAGCCTGAAGCTATTGTTTATGGAGATTGCACCTTGGGATGGTCATTCATCACTGAAGTGCCATAATCCCCTATGATTAAAAGGAACCTGGTGGGACTTGCTCAGGATGTACCACATTTTGCATTCTGTGCTTATTTCTTCTGTTAGTTAGCACCCTTCAGCCAAAAAAGATTGACTTAAATATAGGTTATAGGGTTATTCAATTCCTTTTAATTAACTTTAATTGGGATATTTTTGAATAATTTCTTTCTGTGTTCCAGATGTTTCAGCAACTTTTTTAGGCTGCAGGCTGTAAGTGCATAGTGTTTTGCAAGGCTCCATAATTCAGGATGTGACCCTCCTGAGATCAGATCCTGAGGTAGGAGTCCTCACAGTTTTCCTGAGATAGCTCGGGCCAAATATAGCTCTGGTGTGGTGTGATGACACGTTGAAATGTCCCTCGCATTTACTCTGAGCGGAGAGTGACTGTGTGTCTGGCGTCCATGTCCCCCACAGTTATTCCAAAAACCACGGTCCCTTTTATCCTCAACTGGCTGCGTTTTTTTTATTTTTGCTTTTTTGCGGCGCCTTGTCAGCATTTCTTCACGTGGTGGGGGGGGGGTGCTTTGAAATTAGAAATCAAAATCTATAACTGCTCCTAGCGATAGAGCGGGATTTACTTTTGTAAATGAGTAAAGCATTTTGTGCTTTCGCCATTGCTCAAACAAATCCCGCCTAACCCTTTTTCTGACGCAGTTACATGCACATGATGTAAAATGATGAATGATGTTGCAACAGCATCAGTTTATACGGCAAACTGCACTGAGGGCTGTTCTCCATCACACAGATGTTTTAGCTCATCTCCCAATTGGCTTCGGCAACAGTTTGACTGACAGATGGTCCATCCAATCACCTGCCATACTAAATATTCTAAATGTTATCTTTACTTTTTTTAAATTGTTTTCTGTAATGGTTATTGCCATTAAAACGCAACTTTCCAATGATACATAAATACATAAATATTTGCCTATATAAATCCTTAGCAGGTTTAATCATTTATTAAAGGCTACATAAAGTTGATGGTTCTACATTTGAACACATGATGGTAGCATAATAATTTAGCCCCATGCTTATCTATACTTAGCAGAGCTATTATTCAAGTCTTTACATACTCGTATACTAGGAAGTGGGACCACATTAGTGAGGGACCACGTGCTGTTGTTAGGGGAACAGCCTGGGAATTAAATAAAATATGTCTGATCAAGTTAGTTGTTCCAGATGTTTTTAATCTGGTCTTTTTTCCTTATCTCAAACAAATGGATTAATTTGAATAAAGAAAATGTCCATTACAAAAATATTCATTTAAAAGAAAGAAAATCAAATAACAAGTATTTGATTACATTTTTAGTTAGCAACTCAGTTCCTAAACAGAAAATCTACCTTTACCATAATGTCAATATTTGCATGAATTTTGCTCTTAACATGTATTATTGTAGTTCAATATCACATTCTACTTACGCAATTTTAAAGAAAGACATCTCAAAAGGGGTATTGTTAGTGATTTGTTGTCGCTTTCACCGACCGAAGACGTAAAAGAACAAACTTGTTTGCACTTTGAGGCGTAAAATGCAGCAATTTGCGGTCCTTTGGCTAAAAATGGAAAGTCCACAGACAAAATGGCTCGGCCACGGTTTACTACGTGCTTCCAACAGGTGCTGGAAAACTTGCTTTTGTGGATGCTTCAGGGAAATCGCTTGACATTACAGCTTTCTAAAATCCCCCATGTGCTTTATTTAGATGGACGCACACAGAGCTCCTGTATAATGCTCCGATAAATCTATCCGTTTTTAGTATTTTTTTTGACAGCCTTCCTCTTCCTCGCTCATTAACTTGATAAAGAAAACCAACGCGCCGCTGGATTCCGTCCCCTCGTCACATTTGGTCTGTGGCTGTTTGTGAAACGCTCCCGCGCTCGCCCCCTAATCGGCTCGCCCGACTGTTGATTTGTGATATCCCGTCCGTGCCCTTTGATCCTCTCTCTCTGGCGTTGGGCACCTCTCCAGGCGTCCAGGGGCCCCGGCGGCCACAGGCCTGCGGGCCCTTTCTGGGCGCTTCAGTCCGTTCACAGCCAGAGCCTCCACAGGCACAGCGCTGTGCTGCGCTGTGGTGAGAGCTGGAGTGAAGTTTGAAATGTGCGGTCCCAAAATGCACCACGCCGTTGTTCTGGAGTTTCCACTCCACTTCGTGGCGGACGGACATCGGACGTCGTCTACGCAAACAGGAAGTTGTTCATGAGGTTGGATTTACGCTGAGGCCCGTGTCGGAGGGCGAGGTCAGACATAGTCAACGTGTTTAAGCCTCAGTCATAGTCATACATGACAATTATGCAGGAATCTATCATGAAAGAGGATCAGAGGCCGCTACGTCTACGGGATATTCTTGATTGAATAAAGCATCCCCAATGTTTTAACACTACTAGGACATGTGAATCGGGGTCAAGATGATTAATTTGCTCCCAACAACACAGTCCGGTTCCAGCGAAAGTCAAACTTTTTTGTTTTATACAATTTATACACAATTTTCCACAAAGATTCAGGATTCTTTGATTTGATTCCAGATGTCTACTGTGGTGGTTCATTCCAGAAAACAAACTGCCTGTGTTCTGCATCCCCTGCAGTGTGGCATTTGATCGAATGTAACTTAAAGGTAGTGGCGAGGTCAGTTGTCTTTATTTATTTTTTTATGGCACGCATATCTGATTGTACTGTCTCTTAAGCTCCCTCAGCTGACCTCGCTGACCGGGGGGGTAATGGGGCAGGACGGCTTTTTAACAGCCGAGTCCCCGAGGACTAAAACCGCCCCACGCGGGACCTGCTCTTTCTATGAAGGTGTACTCGTGGATTCAATGACAAACAACCACATGTTTACACACAATCATTTTTAAAGGTGTGGATCTGGGGCTCCTGATTGGATCATAGATTTAGCTTGTTTGCGTTTGCTGTCATCTTCTGGTTAGAAACCTCTACTGCCCTCCTGAAGTTTAAAATAACCTTTTTCGAGTCCTGTGTTGCACCACAGGAGGGCAGCAGGGCCAAACTTTTCCAATTGGAAAAGGATTTTCGTAAGCTGCTTAAAGCCCATCACACATCCTCATTTTAGGCCAAACGCACAAGAACCGAGTAGTTTGAAATTAAGCTGATTTTGATGTCAAAAGACGGTTTAAGGTTAAGTCAGGGCCCAGTGGTTGATCTTCTTTTAATTAGAACATTTTATTTGAAGGAAAGTTGAGGCCTCTAAAGGTCCCATTAGATAATTATAAGTGACATCAGAAATATAGTATGAGCCTTTTTTGCTGGAAGTTCAGGACTTACATCCTCTAACTTTGTCCCATCATCAATGCTTTGAGACGCGTGTGTGTGAAACCCTTGACCAAAACCTTCATACTCTGTGTCTTTTATTTTGAAAAAACTTCCCCTTTTGGGAGCTGAACCCCTGCAGATGCCGGGGAGCGGGGCCCAGAAACCCACGAGTGTTCATGGTGATCTCCTGACGTTTTGTCTGTGCTACTACTAGGGTCAAAGATTTGTGAAGAATAAACATTCAACTAAGCTGTCAGAAGGCCTCGAGAATCCCTGAACACAGCGGGCCCAGGACCAGCGCGCTCTCCTCTTGCGTCATCCAAAATCAGTCCGAAAAAATGTTAGCTTCTCTGCCAGGGTCAACACCTCAGCTCGTGAATTCTCCCCACTCATCCACAAGGAGTTACGCCTCTTCTCACCTTTTGGCTCATTCTCTTCAGGCTGCAGAGCAAGAGGCCTTTACAGTTTGCCCCATTTCCTGGTTGCCATTTAGTTTGTTTACATTGCTAGGACTCCCCATTTAGAAGTAATTCCGTAGCAGAGGAAAGGGTGGTGTTTTTTCTCTCTAACTCATCAGTATTAAAAAAAAGAACTGTCTTGTTCCTCCTGTCGTTGCAAACCCCCAAGTTGCTATTTTAAGTTTTCCAAGTTTCTTGCCAATACCCAGAACACATTTTGTAACTCAGTTTCCACACACAAACACGTCAATATGTGCGGCGTCATGTGTCTCTATTCCGTACACCTCGTGTGTTCGACGTCTTAACTTGTAGAGACACTTTCAAATGTTTGAAATTCTGTTCATTTTGACGGTGCAATCCGTGACCTATTTAGTCGTTTATGAGCAGAATTCATCCCCTCAGACACAGACCTGTGGCTCAGTATGGGATTATGGGATTATGTGAAGACGACGATCGATTGTGACGATTCAATTTATTTGAATGTTTCCGATGTGTCATTGTTTTGACTAAAAATAAATATTTTAATGTATTACAAAGCTGGGTGTAGCTTCATTTTTTTGAATCCATCCGTCTTTTCTGTCTTCTCTGTGTTTGTACAGCGGATGCAGGGACGTACTTCCCCAGTGTGAAGAGGGACCCGGGCCGGTACCTGCAGCCCTGCTCCGACTCCGTCAAGGCCTGGCTGCGCAGCATGAAGAGCGCCGGGAAGCTCCTCCTCCTCATCACCAGCTCCCACAGTGACTACTGCAGGCTTATCTGTGAACACATCCTGGGGTAAGGCTTCCCCCTAGGCCGCGACCCCCTCTCCCCCCCCCCCCCCCCCCCACACACACACACACACACACACACACTCTCTCTCTCTGTAACAAGACCAACGCCTGGTCTGCAGCACTTACCATAACTGCCCCCGTGGGATTTATAGTCTGCAAAAGTCTGAGAACATTCCTCTGCAGCTCTCAGGTTCTATCTGTCTATCTTTTTGCTAGATGGATCATTTGTTTTTACCCACCATCACTATCGCACAACTATGCAACAGTCACATATCTGTGAACAGCACTTTTATGATTTGAAGCAGAAGTAAAAAGCTGAAGTTCAGTCATCTCACTCATCTCAAGACACTTGTTAACAGACACCCTTTTTTTTAAAGAAGGGTACAAACTTCAAAATCCTTCTCTTAAGCTTGTGGTTACCACAGACTTTGAGATGTCATTAGGCCAGATCCAGCAAAAAGTAAAGAAACACGTTTTATGTCTCTGTGGAGTGCTTTCAAAAACGATACCAAATACATGATAAAAAAAACCTGAGAAGTACGTCTTCAAGTTTAATCACTTTTGAATTTTCTCATAGGTAAAGTAAATATTAACTCTTAAGTTTGTAACCTTTAAAGCTAAAAAAAAACTACTAAAATTGAAAGGGCAAAACAAACAATTATTGTGTGTCCCAACACCTCATTTTATAAATGTTGTGTTGTAGTTTAACGCTGACTTTGGGCTGCCCCCCCCCCCCCCGTGTTGGCAGTTCAGGCGTGTTTTTTGAGTCTAAGCCCCCCCCTTATACAGCCGATCGAGCAGCTAAAGAGAGCCTTGAAACGAACACAATGGCCATGTGATTGCAGTACTTCAAACAAACACAAGCCCCTCTTGTTCTCTGTGAGGTGCGTTTGCTCTCGCCTGCTCATGAGGCCGTTTCCCTTCCCCCCTACCCCCCCCCCCCCCCCCCCGCTCCGAGCCGATTGTTTCCCCCCCCCCCCCCCCCACCCCCACACACACACCCATATCGCCAGCAGCTCGGTCACTCGTGTTTCCCTTGCTCTCCCCCGCTGTGTCCCCCCCCCCCCGCCTGTGCACGGCTCGCGGTCAGGGGATGCAGATTCATGTTGTGATGTGCTGCGGCAGGAGGCCGCCCCGCCCTCGTCCTGCCGGAGGTTGCTCTGTTCGCACAATTCAGGTCGGCCTCCGCCGCCTGTGTTGCCCCCCCCCCATCAGTGCTGAGGCCTGCAGCCTGGGTGCAGTGAGCGGGCCGGATGCCAGCGACAGGCGGATGTCAGAAGTAGCACGACAAGGTCAGAGCTATCTGACGGGGGGGATGATGCCAAGAGGGAAGGTGCCGCTCGGCGCGGCTGGAGCGAGGCTTTTAAAGCGGGGGGAGCTGCACACTTTATTGATTCATACGCCGCTGTGAAGTGTGGGACTTCTTTTCTGGCTTTAATGAAATGATAACAGTTCAGACGGGGCACAGTATCTTCTTCTCCGACTCTATTAAGTTAGCGTCAACATGAAAAAATCCATATTTTCTAGAAGTTACACACATAATAAATAAAGACTCCCCACACATCCGCTTGTGTATCAAACTGATTGCTTTACATGTTTTAAAGTTCCCAGTAAAAAGTACTTCCTGTCTCACAAGGCTTTCTCGCCTTAAATGGACTATAGGAATTCTCTTCACATATACACTACTTCCCATAAATATACAGTAGTGTAGGTCTCCTTGCAGACTCCATCCGGCCCCCAGCACGCACACTATCACTTCATGTGTGTTTACTTTCTTCTTCCTGCAGCACTGTGAGTGGACCCTGTTTATCGTTCCATGTTTTCCATCATCTGTACAGAGCATTTAGCTTCTCCTCAGCTATTTGCGCTTGTGTAACTCGAGTGGATTTGGATGCCATCCAGGCATTGTCCTTCCTTCCCACGGCGGCCAGGCGCCTCTATCGGAGGTTGACGTTGCTTCTCTGGCTGTTGCAGGAAGGACTTTGAGGAGCTATTTGACGTCATCATTACAAACGCCTTGAAGCCCGGTTTCTTCTCCATGGTGCCCGAGCAGAGGCCCTTCAGGACCCTTGGTGAGTGTCGGCCTACTGCAGTTTAAAAAAAAAAAAACCAAGTCCCAGCAGTCATCTTCATTTTTTTTTGTCCAGCCAGCAGTCTAACCCCGAAAAGATATATTAGAGAGAAAATGCATTCTCATATTTGAGAAATATATATGGTACACTTGCTTTATAAATGTTCAAATCCAGTCAAACAATTAGTTTCAGCACAGTCTCACTGGAAGTAGCCTGTGTGTTTGTCACATATTGGCCCCTCCCCTTCTTCTAACCGGCCCAATCTGGTTTCCTGCGGACTATTTTTGGATATTGTGAAATTCTTATTCATTGGAACATTAAGCATCTTCCAGAGAAGTTTTCAAGAATATAATAATATGTTTACTCACTTCCTCTGTGAGAGTGGCTTAAAAGGAACGTTTATGTATTGTATTAGTGTGTCGTGGGGAATCAGTTCAGCTGTAATCTCCACACAGATTTCAAACAGCTGTTAGATGTGTTAGTGAGATCGATATCAGTCGCCAGCATTTCATTGGCTCTGCTCCTCGTCATCCTGGGCTGTCCTCCCTCTCTCATTAGCCAAGTCATCCGATCCTGGATGCCCGCGTTGAAGGTGTGCACCGGCAACCCTTTGGAATGCCTCCATCACCTGGATGGTTCCCCTGCCAGCGGTAATGCATTATGTGTGACGGCAGGACCATCCACCCAGTGAAATATTCTCCTCAGTTTTCTCTCTCTCTCTCTCTCTCTCTCTCTCTCCCTGCCACGCTGGCAGAAGGAAATATGAGCATCTGCTCTTCCTCCACGCGTACCGGCTACTCCTCTCTTGTTTGGGAACATTCCTCGTTATTACATTCCATTATTTATTTAAAAAATACACTATTTTGAGAGAGATGATTTAACTTGTTGCAATGTTGCGTGTGTAGCAATGACACACAGTATGTATGACTAATCGTCAGCTTTAAAGTATTTAATCCCACTTCCTGCTCATCTGGATCCAACTGGAGGTTTCCTCAAAGCGATGCGTGAAAATCATAAAGGACTAAAAAAGGCAGCTTTCCTCATTAAGAATTACTTTTAATATCACACATGTGACATGGAAGTGTTTTTCAATCTCAGACCTACGAGGCTCATGTGGCCCACCCTGAAAGGGCTTTTCACAACATATTTAATACAGGACTTAAGTTAGTTAGGACAGGTTATTTTACAATAGTCATTTTTGACACGACCTGCCCCGAACCAAGCGGCGTATTCACACAGGAGCAGTTTATAGTGAGTTTTAGCCAGTTCATAGCACTACTGTCGCAATCAGCTTTAGCTAGCTACAAGATGGCATCTGGTTGAATTCCATACAAACTTTACATCGTCAAATTTACATCATCATACATACAAAGCATTAACCTTTAAACCCCCCCCCCCAACAATTGTCCTTTCACCGTATGGCCACAGTCATCCAACTATAAGAATCCTAATCAAATATTTGGCATCTTTGAATGTTAAATATAAAAAAATATATATAGTACAAGAAAGCATTTCATAAGGAAGACCTTACTTAAACCGAGTATTGCTGGGAAAATCTTTAAAGATTGTTATTTGAAATGTGCCGTAATGGCTGAGGGCCACGTCACCAAAAGAAGTTCCATAAATCACTTCCCAGCCTCAGGCTCCCTGAGGTGCCTCATTGGAAATGCCGCAGTAGGTCTAAAAAGCTGCTGCTCGCCTCCAGACCACATATCTCTCTTCCTCCTTTGCTTTAAGTCCAGTGTCTTCACAGCTGTTAGCTTGAGTGAGCATGTGTGTGTGTGTGTGTGTGTGTGCACACTTCCACGTGTGCAGGTGTTCATCCCTGTTCTTTCGCTCTCCCCTGTCACAATATTTATAGCGTATTTAACCTCAGTTTGAACCCATACTTGGTAGAGCAGCGTTTTGTCAGCGAGAGGGATGGTCTTTCACCAACTTGCTGCTGTTGCTCTTTAATATCAGTCAGCGCAGAGCCAGAAGAGCAATTATCTACTTCAA
Organism: Pungitius pungitius; assembly: GCF_949316345.1. Lineage (NCBI taxonomy): Eukaryota > Metazoa > Chordata > Actinopteri > Perciformes > Gasterosteidae > Pungitius > Pungitius pungitius. The sequence continues at coordinate 5,290,135 of NC_084919.1, read as the reverse complement.
AGCACGTGTTTTATTGATCCCTCGATAACAGCAAAGGACCGCATATCACATTCAACAAGCTATTCATTTAGTGTAATTGAAGATGCTTCACAGCAGTTGCTGCCACAAACACTTAATGTAGTGGGTAACTTTTGTGGTGGTTTCTTTAGTTTTTGTGTTTGTCTAACCGGATTCGTCCCGTTTAGATTAAAGAGCTACAGAGATATGGCTTGAATCCCTAAACTCCCATGATGCACCTGAAAAGCGTCTTGTGGTTGGATATATAGAGCGTAACCTCCGGTTTTGAAAAGTCAAACCTGCATTCTCTCTAATGGCCATCAGGGGGCCACTCCTTCTTCAAAATATGTTTAATTATATAGACATCTATGGGAAATCTACTTCTCACTTACCTGAAGTGCTATTTTCAAGTTTTCTTCAATACAGCATGATGTTTATCTAGTAAAATATGATCCCGTTTAGTGTAAACTAGACAATCAAGCTTTAAGGCGGGCTACCTTGTGATTGACAGGCTCCTGCCACGGCGTTGTCAACTAGACTAAGTCCACCTCTTATAAACAGGCCATGATTTGAGCCGTCATGCTTAGTAAAAGCATGTAAAGTCAAAGCCACCATATGGTAACCGTTAAAAATTCTGTGAGTTCCAGCCAAGATGACGGTAATGACATCATGATTTTCTCCCTCAGAGCCATGGAAGCCATTATAAAACTGATGTTGATGGAAATGTACAATTTTTAATATAATACAATTTAATTGGGGAGCCGTGTTTTGCAGTGACGAAAAATGGAACTTCTTTGAAGCCGTTGAGCAGAGTTGGAACCAAATTTTGCCATGATTTTCCATTGTAATTATGAGAAGTACAAGTGGATTTCAATATATACCTGAGTCGGTTCTTATCTCAACATTGTCAGACAGGCTCTTATGAAATAAGCTGTTAGTTAGTGCTAAAGACGTTTTGAAGAAGGTTGTGACCGAAGTTACCATTTGTTTTCTATTCCGAGAGTTTACTGCTCAACTCTCTCTTTTTAGCAGTTTGAGAGCGTATAAAGTGGCGATTGTGTGAATACAGTGTACAGTGTGTATTACTCTCCATTAGAGCTGCATTAATTCATTCAGAGTCCTATGCCAAGTCTGGTCAGCGGAAGGGAAGACTGACCCGCTGAACATCTCCAACATTTTAGTTTTTTCTATGTCGGGGCAAGTCAGCTTGCAGCAAAAAGCAGCTTCTGTTTGCTCTGCATGAATGATAGTACCAGCACTAACTCTGTTGCCTACTCTTCATGTATACCACCTTTAGGTTGATGCCCAGACATGTCTGGAAAACAGAAACATAAGTGAATACAGACAGAGGAAAGGTTTTCTGCAGACACAGACACCCTCACAAACGTCCAGTCGCTCATGTGTTCATGGAAAGGGATTCTTTTTATATGAATATATTTAAAGAGTTGCAAAGAATCCAAAGATCTGACGCGTCATATATTCCTCTCAAGACCAAAAACTGAGCTAAAAGGAGACTGAATATTGGACTTACATTTGCCAGATGGACACAAACCTGACCCCAAATAAGTGACCATGCTGCTCCATAATTTCTCCAAATAATTCATTGTTTTCCAAACTTTTTGAATGAAAGCTTATACCAACCTTCACAGGTTGTTTCTGCAAGGTAATTCCAGCTTGGACCATTTTTAGCAATTGTAATGTTTCTTTTGCTTGGTCCACCACAACAACGAATCGATGAAACAACGAATCGATGAAATTGATAGAAATCGATTTTTTAAAAAGTGTTTGTAACTAATTTCATAATCGATTTGTTGTGTCACACGATTATTACGTGACTCGGACGTGCGGAGGTGTGCGCGGATCAAAAAATAAAAAATAAGAGCCGAGCCGACGTAGAGGAAAAAGCATCCAGCAGCGCCGGCAGTTGTTGTGAGTCACATGACGCAGGCAAAGACGTCTGTTCGCGTTGAGTCGTCCAAGGTGTGCGAGCAATTTCACATTGAATAAACTAAAAGAGTCATTGTAACATGGAAGGGGAGCACCACGTTGACTCGTTTGGACGTGAGGAATCTCATAGCGCTCAGTTATTTTTTATCTGTATTTAGATGTGTATACATTTAATTAACTTGCACTACAATGATGGTAATAATTGAATGAATGAGCTTCAAGTGAACATGGTGGTGTGTATCGGAGTGTGTGCGTCTGTGAGTGTAGTACAATACAGTGCAGTTCTGACGTTAAAACAAATCCTGGTAAATTTTCTGATTTGTATTTTTCCTTTATTTTTTATAAATTATTATGATGTTCAAGGAGAAACCTGTACTTTCTGAAGTATTTTTTTAAAATGTGAATTTGCAGTTCTGTTTTAGAATAAAGGGCTGGAAATTAAAGCTTTTTTATACTGTTTTTTAAATCTGATTCACCGATTAATCGAAGGAATAGTCAACCGATTAATCGATTATCAAAATAATCGTTGGTTGCAGCCTTAGTTGGTTAGTTAGGTTCAGACAAATATCGTCCAAGCAACATTTTAATCCGTATGGGGGACGGTTTTCTCATTACTTAATTCATATTGCGTTTCACATGGCTGATCATGGAGACGCTATTATTGTGAGCTTCTGGAAGTACGAGGTGGGATTCAGACTGAAGCGGTCTCCACCCTTCTGCTGAGTTGTGGTGATCATTGTCTTGAACCTCTATCCTGTTGCCCATCACAACCCCCTGGGATTAGCTGTCGAGGGTTTGCAGCTGGCGGCGTCTGACTCTCTGTCCTCTCCCGCAGTGAACGACGTGGAGGAGAGCGAGGGCCTGCCGTCGCTGGACAAACCCGGCTGGTACTCCCAGGGCAACTGGCCGCACCTCCACGAGCTGGTCAAGACCATGACGGGCAAGCCGGAGCCCAAGGTAGGCTGCCACCTCGTTTTTTGGACGGAGGTCATGCCTTTTGGGTGCAGCGACATCTCCGGGCTCGCATATGAACCTTGCAAAAGATAAAGGCTTCGCCATGAATCAGCTCAGGGAGATTCACACTAGTGTGCCGGAAAGAAGGAACATGGCCCTTGGCACAGCTGTTGGGTACAATCTTTTTATAAATAGATTACATACAAAGATCCGGAACATGTTGCATGTTGCAGGGACTTGCTGAAAAATGCATGATTTCATAAAAAAAACAAAAACAATGTTTTGCATTAGTAGTGTGTTCTTTAAACTACTACAGCAATCTTAAAATTAGATATGAAAAATCGCAATATATTGCCTTGTGTGCAGAATCACATTATATGGCAATATATTGACTTTAACCTGAGTATGATGATACGTATTGTATCATCACAACTCTTGTTTGCCATGTTAGACATATAAGGACATTGTTATGGTGGCCAGTTTCTGCTGGGATGCCTTGAGGACTGGCCATGGGTGCTTCAAGAATTCTTCAGCTCTACTTTCTGACTTCAGTTTCACGTTTTGAGACATGCCAAAACAGAAGGGGAAATAAACACAAAATGGTTGAAAAAAAAAAAAAAAGCCTCTCACTTAAAATGTGCCACAGCAGCTTTAAGAGATAATACTCCCCATGTCCTCGTTGGTTAGTATTACAGCACAAGTATTCCGGTTACAAGCGTCCAAAAAAGCAATAGAGAAAAGCGTTATTGAACGATTGCCAAAGATAAGCCCCACACCAGGATCCCCCTAAGATTCGGTCGTGGGTCCAGAATTTCCAGAGAAATTTCATGAACTACTCGTGCAAAGACGGGGCGAGCACAAACAATGCTGTAGTGTTTATAGAAAGAAAAATGCCGAACCATCGGAGACCTTTGGCGGTCTGACTTGGAGCCAGCCACCAAAGCTCACATTAGACAGTGTAGTGAAAGCTACTTGGCGGATGGCTTTAACTCGGGGAGGGGAGGCTCGCTGTCCCTCACTGGAATGCCTCATCTGTAGGAAAAATCTATCAAATGGTCTGCAGTGGTCCAGAGGGAGCTGAGAAATGAGGTGTGTGTGTGTGTGTGTGTGTGTGTGTGTGTGTGTGTGTGTGTGTGTGTGTGTGTGTGTGTGTGTGTGTGTGTGTGTGTGTGTGTGTGTGTGTGTGTGTGTGTGTGTGTGTGTGTGTGTGTGAACAAAGCCACCGTGGAGTGCTGTCACGGTGTCTAAAAGTCCAGGAACAACTGTTCTGCGTTACTCACTTTGAATTGAAAACGGGTCTTTTTTTTATGTCTACATTATCTCAAGTTTTGTTCCCCAAAGTACAAAAGAACGGATACCACAGAATAAGAATTGAATGACGGCTCAATTCGTCTGTGTCCATCTCCCCGATGGGGCCGTAGTTGGTTTGGCTCAACAGAATCACACTGGAATTTAAAATCGGTAGGCTTTGTCTGCTTAAGAGTCAAGTATCTTTGCTGATGGCCGTGCAGAAGCAGCGATTTTTTCCTTTTAGTCTTGGGAGCTGCCACGTTCTTTGCAGGGAATGGAGGATGTTGAAATGCTGCTGCATTTTCACATTGACTCACCTGCTGTGCGTTTGTGTCAAAGGACTTTACAGACGCACGTGGGGCCTCAGACCGCTTCTTTTGCTCCGCACGTGAGTGCGATTAAACAGACTAAATGCTGGCTCTTGATCGGTAGATAGGGTTATTATCACCTAAAACTCACACTCAGTTCCGTGCAGGGGGTGTTTGATGCGAGTAACATTTCTGGTTGATAGGGACATTTTAAAGAAACAGCATGAAGCTTGTGGAAATCTCCTCCCCCCCCCCTAAACTAAATATTAAAAGAAGGAACCGATCAAAGCAAAGGCGTAGCTGCTTCAGCCAGCAGTACTCGTCACCGTCCACATCCCTGGCTCCGCCCCCCCCCCCCCCCCCCCCCCCCCAGCCCTCTGCTCAATGCCCCCTCTGTTCCCCCCCGGCCACGTGGAGAAAGCTCTGGTGGAATTCAGTGTCAATCTGCACTTATGGCTCTTTTTAAACACTCCTGCGGGTTGACCTGAGGCACTCAGTGTTTTCAGTGCCCTCCACTTTCACCTGACAGGACTTACTGCAGGTGGGCTGAATGGAGCCATTCAATCCGCTCTCAGAACGGATCGTTGGAGATCCGGGCCCGATTCGCTGTTATCACTCTGAGGTGTCTCTGCTGTTTTGGTAATGACAGGGGAGCACGGCTTCAGGGCTGTCGCCGTTAAGGACGTCTGTTTTTGGGGGGTTGGTGTTGTTTTTTTGATGATTAAGCGCAGTACATGGTGTTTTCCCAATGAGTCATAGCTGTTTCCAAAAGGACAGTGGAGCTAAATTAGTTTACTTCACAAACACACACATGTGTCGCTGGATCCGGGCCCTGTATGATATGTGAAGTAAAAAAAATAATAATGTTGTAAATGTAAAACTTTGTCTGCCTTATTGTGCCTCGTCTGAACTGCATTGAAAACATGTGGAATGATCTCATTCCGTTGGCAAAACCTTTCACAGCTTCACAGGAATATAACCTTATGGGCCTGAAAACTGAGGTTATCTGACAATATTATGGGCCTGAAAACTGAGGCTATATGACAATGTAGCCTCAGTACTCCAGGCCCCACACAGTGTGCTGCACAATGGGCTCATTAAGGCCCCTCTGCATGCCTGCAGCTCTGTTTACCTGGACCTGGCTCTCTGCTTTAACTGCTCCTCTGAGTGATGAGCTTATAAGGGACGGGGGCCCACAGGCCCTCACTGAATGTCATCTTAAAGCTGCAGTGGGTCCTTTCTGATAGTCAGTCGGTCGGGGCAATGATAATAAATAACTTTATAATCACCCAGATGGCGATCCGTCCCCACCAGCACACTGGTTTACATCCGCTCGTGGTAATCATCGTCTCATTGAAGTTGAGGCCGACATTGGCATTGAGCAACAAAATGGAAGTGCTCGTTTCGGGCAGATCGGTGTGTTTGCTCGTATGTAGTCTAACGGAGTCGTTGATGAGGGATTGGGAGACGGAGGGGGTGATGGTTTACCGGCCAAGGGAAACGTGAGGAGAGGAGCACAGCTAGAACTTTTTCAAAAACTTTAAGCGACAAAATGATCGGGGGAACCTTTCCATAAAAAAGTCTACTAGTACACTAAATTGAGGATTAATAACAAAAATAACATGAATTAATAGGAGGTACCGTTCCAAAAAAGTCTACTAATACACGTAAGGAGGGTTAATTGAGTAGCAAAAATAACATACTGAAGAATCTGAAGAATGCATAGTTAATGAAAAGCCGCTTTACAGCCGCTCCTTTGACCACGGGAAGCCATCCCATCACCATCCCATCAGGCGGGACACTTGGGAGTGTGGACGCGCGTGTCGGGACGCCGCCGACAGACCCGGGCGCAGCCAATCACTGAAGTGCGCAAAGCGTCCGCCTGTCCTGCAGTCTGATTCGCGGGTGCGTTCCCCAAACACGCAGCGCACAGGCTGCGGTTGACGTGACTGTATCCAAACACAATGAATCTCTCCTGTAACGCGTTGCCTCCCCGCTGGAATCCTTGGACTCTGTCAATATTTATTGTCGTGATCCCATGACTCTTGCAGCAGTACTGCCGAGCAACGGAAAGTGCGGCGATTGTTTTCTTTTTTTGGTGGGGGCAGAGGGGGGGGCTATGAAGACCAGCTGTGGGCCGTTCTGGGAAAGTCTGGTCGAAATGTGATTCCTGCTTCCACCCCAGCAAAGGGCCCCAGCCCACAGCAGAGCCGATTAGCCTGCATGCTTGTTTACGTGGAAGGGCCGGCCTCGGACGCAGTGCAGCTTCATGAGGGGGAGGGACGCAACGCGGCCACTGGAATGCCCTGTGTGCATCCTCCCTATGGCTGCGCGCCTCCTGCTGAGACGTTGGGTTCAGTCCCGTCCAGCACGCGCTAACAGGCTCGTGCGAGCTCCCTGTGTGAATGTGTGTAAAAGGTTTAGTTGTTTTAGTTTAGCTGCGTTATACAGTTCATCGTAGTGATTTCAGGTGACAGAAAGGGCAGAGGCCTTTGGGCTTCATTACATGGGATGTTGGCTTTGAATGGGGGGGGGGGGGGGGGGGGGGGGGGGGGAAGCTGGATATATTACTTCTTTTGTTCTTCTCTTTTAGCCTTGAGCTACTACCTGAATATAGGCATGATGGCTTCATTAGGTGTACTTTAGGACACTATAATATTTGATATATTTGAATTTATACTAATATCCGGTTGAAATATCACTGGTCACTATGAGGTACAACTCTCAGGTTACACATAGTGATTAAATCCATTGTTAATGCAAAAATAATGGTTTTAAGGAGGTAACATTTGATAAAAACTATCACATTTACTTGAAGTGAATTAGTAGTAATTCTGTATAAACAAAAGTCCACCTTTTTCCCTTTTTGCTTACTATTACTTTCCTAATGCCTTTTTCTTGTGTCAGCAGCGTGTCTTGTAATTTCATCATTATTCACACCTCATTCCATTTCTCCCCCATGTAAAAAAAAAAAAGGCTTTTGAAAACAAATGCTTGTTGTAAAGGGATTTTAAGCTTTGAGTGTGCGACTGCTCTTCAGTTTCGTAATGTGTCTCAGCAAAGCGCGATACAAAAGAGATGTGACGATCAAAGAGGTTGTAATGAGTTTTGCAGACTCATCATGTCTGGTCTAGTTCACCCTGGGATGAGACATATGCCAGCTGACTTTTAACAGCTCGTCAGAAAGTAGGTCTTCACCTAAAGTGGTTGAAAGTAAACACGCTGTGCTCCATGTCCGGGTTTTTTGTTTTTTCCTCACCCCTGCAGGTGGTGTATTTTGGAGATAGCATGAGGTCGGACATGTTTCCTGCCAGCAGCTTTGGGAAGTGGGAGACGGTGATGATCGTGGAGGAAATGGAGGGGGAGGGCGTTCCGAAGAGTGACGCGGCACTGTCCAACGAGGCCCAAGTGGAGCCGCTGGAGAAGAGGGGAAAGTTTGAGGTCAGTTCACCGAAGCAGCTGCCTCCGTTTAGCAGCGAGTCTGCAGGCTCCGGGGTGCATTAGCCGCTGGCGCACGCCCTTAAGTTGGCGGAGCCTTGTCGCTGTGAATGGCCTTTGTCTCACAGAACAGATTAAGACTCCAACCTACAGCATGTTGTGACCCCCAAAAGTCAAAGAAGTGAGGAGTCAGCACATCGACAGTAGCAGACGATCTCTTTGCAGAAATACACAAAGCTGCCCTGAGACGAGCAAAGCATGATGTAGTTAATCTAACACACATACAGCCAAGAACTTCTGCTCCTACACAGCAAAAATTCTTAGAGTTAATTTTCCAGTGTTGAAGTGCAGAGTTGAAATCACACTGCAAAAAGTTGATTCAACTCTTACAGAGTCAATTGTACGCAAAAATGTAAACTCCATGTGTTTAAAAGGCAACACAAGTTGCTTTTAATAAAAGCATCAGCTAAATAACGTTTTATTCAACACTGAGCAGATTTATTTTGACTCTCATTCAGAGTTAAATTGTTAACACTTAGTTTCTCAACACACGCTTGAGTATTGTTAAATAACTATATAAGAGTTCAAATTAACTCATTAACAGCGTTAAAATGGCAACACTTTAAAAAGTGTTACATTGACACTGGAGTGTGGACCTCATGGGGTGTCCATTTTGCTGTGCACTAACTGTAATGTACCAACAAACAGAATTAACCCAGAGATACCGACTCCAGATGCTATCTTGATGGCGATGAGGTAGAGGAAACCCATTTCCTCTTCCTGTGTTTGCCTTTTAATTTATCAGCATGGTCCCTGGTGGTTGCAGACTAATAACACTGGTCCTCCACTTTCTGTGATTCATTGCATGCGCTTACTGTAATGCAAAGGTGCATTTGAACTAGTCACGTAAAGCAGTGTACTTTGTGGCGAGCTTGATCCCTCTCATCTGGGTTGGATTACATGTAGGTCGGAGGTTTCTGCTTCAGCATGCTAAGAGAAATTCCCCATCCGACAGAAATATCAGGCCAACTTTCTTCTGTTTTCTCCTTCCTCCTCAAACATCATGTTCAGAAATATATTTCCTTCAAATCTCCATGACGACGTGATGCGTAATGTTTCCCATGTATCGAATCTCACATCCTGATGACATTAGCTGTCATGTCTGTATCTGTTTGTGTGGTGTCTTGTCACATCCTTTAATCAGCACATCCTGTTGTTACATCGATTGCTGCTCATCAGCTTTTTTTCGCAGTGTAAAAAAAACCAGATGGGTGTTGTATGTGAGATTGGGGGGATTTCCCAGAAATAATGATTCACGTAGTAGTCAGAAATAACCCTCAAAGCTGCTCCGGTTAAACAAGTCTTAAACTGCTGCACTCAGTCAGGGTGGAATTTTCAGCTCCTTTTCATCATGTCTGCACATGTCTTCAAATGTATCTCGTCACAGTTACATAGTTTAGTCTGTGTGTGTGGACTGTCTCAACAGGAGCAGGGCATGAAGTCGCCCTCCGATGTGTCCGAGCAGTGGGGCTCCTACTTTGTCGACGCACATAGTAGCGGAGGAGGGGAAGAGGAGAGCCAGCAACTGACCTGGTGCTGCCACAGCATTCACAAATACAGCACCATGGCCATCCCCAGTGTCGAGCACATAGCAGGTATGTGGCAGCGGGAAGCCGTGGTGAAGTGGTTTCATGCAGATGGGAAAGGCCAAAGACAAGGCTCCACATAGTAATTACACTAATAATTATAATTTATAACCTTCAAAAAGTACTCCTCTAGACACATTATACAGAGAGTACAATTTAGAAATGGAAAGAAACGGGCCTGCAAATAAAAAATTAAAACGAGAGTATATGAATTACAAAATAGGAGACAGCAGAATCCACATAAATCAAAGTAATCTGTATGATAGAAGTGGACACTGATTCAGTTTTCGGAGTGTTCCTGAGTTTCGGGGACCTGAGACAAACGGGTTCGGCCTCCTCGTCCTCGGTGGCCAAAAGGCCTCCGTTTGTGATTCGACGTTTTCTGTGAAAGCTCAAATTCTGCTGGAGGTGATAATAGTTCAGAAACAAGCCGGGGGCCAATAATAAGATCAGATTAAATGAAGACAACAATTTGCCATGGTAAACAGCGTGCAGTACGACTCAAACCGCTTCCTCGTTGAAAACAGGGTAAATTAGACTGTGGTTAGATGTGGTTCAGTGAATTAAGGATGATTTACTCTCTACCACTCCTCGGCTTGAAGACAAAAATCTGGTGAGGTTTTACTCCCTTCGACCAAACAATGTCCATTTGTTTGCCAGCGTATTCCAGTATATGGGCCCATATGGTGCACATAAACACAAGAATGAAACTTGAGGTTTTAAGATCAGAGGGAAATTAACAATCGCTGTTAAAAATCTCAATCCGCCCCCCATATAACGATGACCTTTGGGCTACTTTCACACTGGGGTCATTTATTTAAGTCTGACCTCCGCATTTGACTTTACCTGTTTTTGGATTTGACTCTTTCTAGATCTCCCGCTGGATTACAAGTTCCCCAGGTTTTCTCCAGACAAGCCCTGCACCACCGGCTATTACCCGAGGCCCCCGGATTCTTTGCTGAAGAGGTGTGAGAGTCTGTAATAAAAAAAGAAAGAAAGAAAGAAAAAAAAAAAAAGGGGAAAAGGTTTAAAAAAAAAGAAAAAGTACTCCCTTACCCATTTGCCTCAGGAGAGGAATGTGCCTCCATCTTTGCCTGTAGTTTCCCACCTGACCCCGTCGCCCTCCCTCTGTGGAGCACAGGAAGCAGACACTCCTTACCTGTTCAGAGAAACCATGTGAATGTAAGGCACGGCATCTCTCCAATAACGCCTACATTTGAACGTTGTTTCGTAGTTTAGTGTACCGTACATGTGGAAATATGACAACATTTGTGCGTGTGTGTTTCTGCATACAGTAATTAGAGGAAATGTTGTGTTTTTTATTATTTAATGTGAGAGGCCCTTATTATTTTCTATGGTGTATTGTTTTCAAATTGGAATTCTTTAACCTTTACATAACAAAGTGAACATTTCACTGCCTCTTTATCCCTGAAGGGATTACCTCAAGAATGCTCTCTACTGTAGTCCAATGCTAATCCACTGAAGTCATTGTGTCCGTATTTCTGTACATCGGTTATTGTGAGGTCCTCTTTTTAAGAAAAATATGGTTTAACTGTGTGCATTTTAGAAAACCTTAACATTAGGTTTAAGGTCTACCGTTTCCCCTGTGTCAGTTTTGTAGACGGTGTTATTCTTAATCAGGTCAGACCTGGCACAATGCTGTCCTTTGTGTGAGCTGTCTCAAAAAACACAACTTTGGGAAACACTTAATATTAATGGTGAATGATATAGACTATGCTAGATGTTCTCTGTATCAACTCTTTGGTGCAATAGTGACTTGTGCTCTTTGAGTGATTATGTAAAAACGTGGACTTCTTGTGCTTCATCCGTTTGCAGTGTGAGATATGCTTTACCGACTTCTGAATGGTTATTTTGTCGGTGTGCATAGACGGGTTGTACCATAGTATATTAAAAAAAAAAACTCTGGAAGTTTGCTTGTCTCTCTTGTGTTACCCAAGATCAATTTTATATTCATCTTTGAGCACCCAGGATCTGTTTAGCCTAGCTTAGCATTAAGACTGGTCCAATATTAGCATATACGATTAAATGCGGGAAAATACAACACGCAACAACTTCAAAACGTTTTTGTTGTGCGCATCATTGGGTCTTTTAGAAAATAATCTGGATGTGCACCTGGTCTCTTATTGTTAAACAGTACATTTGATGGACAATGACTAGCTTCTTGACTAGCTGCTAGCTACTGTTTTTTTAGTAATTTTGCTAAGCTGGGCTAAACATCCCGAACTAATATCTGTTAACCACATTGATGACAATGGTTTCAATCTTCTCATCTATTCAAACTAGCTGTCATGTGTGTGATATTTGTCATCCAAAGTAAATTTGTACTTTTACCATGTGTGCAAGTGTTTTATGCATACAGATGTGGTGATTGTTCTCTTCTTTTCTCATCTGACTTGAACATTTGAAATGCACATTTGCCTTATGTTGGATTCATTTGTGGTCTACGATTTTGAAAAACACAGGGAAAGATCAATTCTGTGTTTGAGTGTACCGTTGAGGAAATAAAATGTTCCAGACTTTTCTTACACATGGGTTTCACTTCTTGAGTGTGCTTTGCAACCAATGACCTTGTCTGTGATCATACGCAGGTTTACATAGGGGGAAAAAAAAACCCACCGGGCCCACTTCTGCATTAGTATTTGTTGTTTTTATAAGATGTGTGAAATGTAAAATATCAATGAGATTCAAGCTGCAGAGAGCAAATAACGGCCATTCAAGACGTAACGACTGAATGTCCCGTATCGATGCGCGGGGATTGATGACGTCTTGAAGCCTGTCAAACTCACACGCGGCACACGTGTAAAGTCACTTTTCTCAATATTAAAACCACGCTCCAGTTTCCCGCCGTGTCTCGGGGCGGCTTCGGCGACCTGCTGACCCGGCTGAGTGGGAGGAGGGCAGCGGCCACTCACTTCATTAGGTCCCCATTAAGTCCCTCGCGCCTGCCGCACCCCCTCGCTCCCTAACGTGACGCTCCCTGCGCCCTCACACCCTCCCTCCCTCCCTCCCTCCCTTCCTTCCTCTCTCGCCGCCCCCCCCCCCCCCCCTTTTCTAACGTCGCTTCGAACCTTTTCGGGAGGATTGAGAACTTTTCTCAATATTTGCCGCCGCGGACGAGAAGAAATGAGTGTTGTGACGAGCGGAATGTGGATTTGTGAGCGGCGCTTCTGACAGGTACCGAGGACGTCTTCTCCTTCTTCTTCTCCTTCTCCTTCTTCTTCTCCTTCTTTTTACTTCTCAGTCCACCGCAGCGGAGTCTTTGCGTGGTCGATGCAAACCCGGCTAAACGTACTCGTGTGCGTGGATTTGGGTTATCGATACCATCGATAAATGTTTATTGGGCTTCTGTAGGCTATAATTCCCCTCGGGGTTTCATGAAAGCGCATTTTCCAGTGCGGACTAACTTACCAAATCAAAAGGTGGATTTTTTTTAAATATATAAAACGGAAAGGCTCAAGGTAATGAAGCAAAAGCTAGCGTAACTTGTGAGATCTGTGAAGGAAACCCCACAGCTATAACCCAACATTTCTTTTTTTGACCTCCTTTAACGACGCAGGGCGACATATATTAATCGGTCATAACTGTTTACTGCGTTTAGTAGTTTCTTCCTATTAGGTTTAAAGTGCTGTGAAGGCCTGAGGCGCGCTGCAAAATGGATTTAAACTGGATTGTGTTCTGCTTATTAGTTTCACAGTGGTAACGCTGTCGTTATTGCTGTCGTAATTATTTTATAAGCCACTAATTGATTATAGGAGAATGTTCTATACGGATGTATCACAGCAAAATAGGAACTCCATCCATTAATTGAAATGACTCAAGTGCACATTAGTAATGTCTCCGAATTAGTAGCAGAAACTTGGAGCAGGGCCACAGCAAAGGTAGATGTGTTATGTTGGATCAACAGTCTGACAAACACAACTTGACACTTGAGAAGCTGCATGTAAAATATTAACTGTAAATGAATGTGAATATGGACTCGGCATCTGACTATTTCAAAAACACAAGCGAGTTAGTGGGCATTGAATGCATCACAGTGTACCCTACTACAGCAGATGATGACTTGAAGGGCTCTTTTTTTAATTCACTGTTGAGTAACAAAGAACCACTGATCAAAGACTTTATTCGCCTAGCAAATGCCATATCAGAATATCATCCATTGAGTTGAATAAAGAAGCAAGTGTGGTTTAGAGGCATCCTCAGGAAAAATAGACCACTGGTTTCTGACAGTGTTACTGTGTGATGAATTAGTTATTACTCATCTTCATTGCCACGTCTCAGCTAATGATCCATCATCCTCACGGTTCACCTACGAAGAATGCGACATGTGTCAAAATTAACCTCAAGAGGGGCAGCATTTTCCTCCCGTTTAAAAAAAAAAAAAGAAAAGAAGCAAAACATATTTCACAAATGCCCCGGACCGCTCGCTGCATTAAAATGGACCCCAGTCCAGACTTTGTTGAAATCCCTACCAAAGAGTTTTCCAGCAGGCTTCTGCCAAGAGCTCCAGCAAAGGTCATGGAATTTACTCTCATGTTCAGAGCGGAGACAGCGGGCCAACTCTTTAGAGGTTGTAGAGTAGTGTTACGCCAGGAATGAGCCATCTACGACCTCCTGGCCTCCCTTCTCGCCATCTGGGTGTGCACGGCTAGACTGACCACCTCAGAAACAAATCCTGGGAAGTGACTATGACGAAACAAAGTGTCCAGAGGTGTAATACAATATCCGGATCAGGCTGTTGATTAGGTGAAGTGAAAACCTTATGGCCGATGGGTATCATTATATTTTCGTGCACTATAGAGAATTGAGAATTTGGAATCTGTCTTGGTTTTAACGCCAGTGACTCCGGCGTCATCGGACAGTAGTGGGTTTAGTTCTGGTCCACGTTACTATGGAAAGCCTGCATCATCAGGAATACAGCTGTATCTAATTATTCAAGGAATGTGGGGCTTTTGTAAGTGAACGCTGTGCCGAATTTGGGCCGGTTTTCTCTAATCCATCTCTTCCCCCCACAGTCCCCTGTCTGATGAGACCATGAGAACCCACACCCGCGGGGCCCCCACAGTCTTCTTAATAGGCCTACTGTGGCCCCTGCTCGCCGCGGCGGCTGCAGCAGCGGAAGTGGACCCCAGCGGAGGAATCCCCTTCATGGGGGGCAACTACAATGGTCACCCAATGCTGTACTTCAACCGGGGGGATGTGGAGCAGCTGCAGTACGCGGCCACAGGGACCCATCGGGACATGGCGAAGAGGATCCGCGACGCCGGCGAAACCATGCTGGAGCAGCCGGAGATGTACCTGCCCCCCTGGAGCCCGGCGGAGTTCAGCGCCCGCTGGAACGAGGTGTACGGAAACAACCTGGGTGTGCTGTCCATGTTCTGCGTGCTGTACCCACACAGGGCGGGGGCCCTGGACCTGGCCAAGGACTACATGGAGAGGATGGCGGCTCAGCCTAGTTGGTAGATTTTCTATCCCTTTTATTATTTGATTTACTGCGTTTATTGTTGGGTGTTCTACACGGGGACGTTTGAGCACCTGAGCATTGGTCGCTTTTCTTTTAGCGGAGGCAAATAGGTGTTTGTTCAGAGCTTCCAGATGTGACCTGAAATCTGTTTCCAACCGCATGTGTGTATCCACTGGGTATTAATGCTGAGTCCTCCTGCTCAGAGGATTGCTGGTCAGACGCCTCTCAGGACTGTTCTCATTTTCCTCTGTGGGCAGAGTTCTGGTAAAGATAAGTTTGTGCTCAAGGAAATATGTTTAGCAGCTGTTTGCCGAACATGAAAGGAAATGAAATGCTCAGATGTGAGCTCAATAGCACACTGGAGAGCCTTGGCTGAGATTGTAGCCGACCAGATGAGCGGACAGAAGTTGAACCCCCTCTGATCTAATCCTTTATGTTATGTAAACCAGGGTTGAACGAGATACATTTATTTATTAAGAGGTAGTATATCAGGATGTTATGGTAAGTTGTGGTATAATCCTAATAAGCAGCATAATAAGAAAGTAAGACTATAGAGGACAGCGGACAGGACTTTCACCCTGGTGACCCCTGACCACTTTGGTTTCACAGACTGCGGCGAAACCCAAAGTAATCATTGACTTTCCACTTGATGCGCAACATTGTTCCGCTTGTTTCTTAATGTACGTCTTCTGAGTGCGTTTGTAGTTTGTGTACAGTAGTTCCGGGCCAAAACAATTTTATGTTGTTAACTTATTATTTCAACGCAATCCACCACCTATTTGTAACAATTTTTCTTTAAAAACATTAAGATTCAACTTGACCTGTGCTCTGCTGAACTTCTTGGAAGTAAGACTTTACCAATGAGGGATCAAATGAGCTGAAATGATCCACTCACTTTAAAGAAAAGAGCCCAGAGTAGAGCAAAGAAAATGTTCTTTTGACATCTGAGCTTTGTTCACCTTTGAACGACTGGTTAAAGGGAAGTTGTGATCATTTAACCCAAAACCAATTGCCCCACAATTAACTCCGAGCTATAAGCTTTTCATCAAAGGACAGACCTCCTGAGACCTGTTGGAATAGCTGGCCAAGTTACCTCAAAATAATATTTTGTGTTTACCTTTATTGCATTCTCTGAAACACCTCTGATGCTCAACAGGGTAACCACCATAAATTCCATAGAGTAGAAACACATGTACAAAATGTTAAGCTTGTGTATGAGCCAGTCGCCAAAACTTGTTACCATGCTCCGTACCGTGAGAAGTACAGCTACCGAGTGAGCCCAATCCATCCACCCAGCCAAATTTGAACAAGCGGCATGCAGTCGTCAGGCGTCAACGCTGCTTCCTTATTTCCCTAACAATTTGATTAAGTTCAATAAACATTAGTTCTGCCTGCAAGTGCAAAGTGGCCAAGAAATGGCCAACATTCATTCACAGCCCCCGAGCTCTCCACAGCTTTTATTTTAAAGACTAAGGAACAAAGGTCTCAGAAAAGAGCGCATTAAGAAGGCGGTTGCATCCTGTGTCGGGGTCCATGGCAACCGTCCGATGTTCACTCACATAATCCCATAGAATTAGTGCTAACTAGCTAGCTATGGTGAGGGGTATTTTCCTACACCTCATTTATAGTGTGTCTGTGTGTGTGTGTGGGGGGGGGGGGGGGGGGGGGGCTTAGCCGGTATTATCGTAGTTTGCAGGCCATTTTTCACAATATGACAACGTGTGCCGCAGTGCAGAAAGAAGAAGCCACCGAGCATGTGTTTTCATAACTCCAGAACACGCTGTGAGTTTTTCTCCTTGGCCGCACTTTTATTATGGTCACTGAACCTCTGAAGCCTCGCACGTTGGCTCCAGGAACCAGTCAGCTGTGGTATTCACGGCCTTCAATTATGTCTGCGAGGACTCGGTGAACCATGTTAGGATGGGGCGCTTGTACTTTGTGGCGAACTAGTGCCTGCGCCCTCTTCTTACACTGTCGCTGCGAACACACACACACACACACACGCGCGCGTGCCTTTGTGTGCTTTGGCATGATTCAATACAAAGCCTTTGACTTGGCATAATGTCATTTCGCTTTTCCATACGGGCAGACTGCAGCCTAAAGAAGCAACCCATTTGGTGTTCATTTACATGAGAAAACAGGAAATGGTTTCTCCACTTAAACCTCAGCTGTCACTTAACATGTGGAAGCGATGTATTTGCCAACATTAAATGGATGAGCCGAGCCAATTGTTGCCACACTTCTAGAAGGGAATTTTCTTTGGTATTTTAAAAACAACACCAACTCTTGAGAAGAGGGAATCTGAGGTTGGAATTCCTTCTCTCCGATTATCATCTGGTGCTCTAGAAGTAAAGGCCTGTGACATTAAATGGCTTGATATTCGTTGATAGGATGTCAAAGACAAACACAGTGCTGTTTGACTAAGTAGATTCAAAATATATCAATTATATATCTATTGTATTATATTATATAAGAATTATGCAAATATGTCTCACTTTTTTAAGGTCTGCTTTTACAGACAATTAGGGAAGGACAATTAGCGACGGGTTAACAGCCGTCTTTTCATATTCAGACGTCTTTGAATACTTATTCTACTATACTAATATATTCCGACACATGTACAACGGTGTAGATCAGGGCTCGGCCACTCTTTTGATATGAATTGCATTTTTTTCCTGTTTTTGGACTATATGAGCATTAAGTTGAATTACTTCATCTGTAATTCTATTCCATCCACAGACACACTATAAAAAGCGGGTCTTCATCACGGGTGAATTACACTGGTAAAAGATATGTGGCCAGTTGAGGACCAGACCTCAGAATGTGGTCTGAGCGAGCAGCACCTCATGCTTCCTCAACGTGTCTTTGGGGGCATTAACAGCTGTACTTTAACGTGTCCACTTGTGGTCGGGAAACCCCTAGAGACGCGTGTTAACACGAGGTTGTGAACACGGCCCGAGACTTGGAGCGTGATTTATTGAATCCACTCACGGCTGTCTGAAACACAGCGCCGGGTTTCATCGCCACATCCGAGGTTCCTTTGTTGTTAACTTACGTGGGCAGAATGATTACACGACACCTTTCACTCTTTTACAACACCAACACTTAGCGCCCTTTAAAGCCACAGGAGTCGGCGCTCTTACATCCCAGCGCCCGTTAACCGGGAGAGAATTTGCACACTGCACTTTTAATGTCTTTTTATTTGCACGTACTGGTGCAGCAGTTGCGGTGCGAGCTACTTTTTTTGCATTTTTTGGGGGGGGGGGGGGGGGGGTTTGCTTTCAAAGTGAATAGATGTTTTACAGCCGTGGTAAAGATAATTAAAAGGCTTTTGCGAAGAAAAGAGGGCTCCTTGTTCATGACCAACATTTTCCAGGACTTCACTGCAAAGAGTAAAAATGTGACACCTGATTAGCATTGAATGTTTATCTTCCATGTGCTCCACATATGCCTTGACCCTCGTGTCGATGTTCGTATTGCAGGCTGGTTAAAGACGCGCCCTGGGACGAAGTGCCTCTGGCGCACTCTCTGGTCGGCTTCGCCACCGCTTACGACTTCCTGTACGAGTATTTGAACAAGGGCCAACAGGAGCGCTTCCTCCAGGTGATCGGCAACGCGTCGCGCCTCATGTACGAGAAGTCCTACGTCCGGGGCTGGGGGTTCCAGTACCTGCACAACCACCAGCCCACCAACTGCGTGGCGCTGCTCACCGGGAGTCTGGTTTACATGACCCAAGGTTAGTGGACAGCGATTCGTGTCTTTCAAATGTTTAATTCTACAGAGGTTTTTTTTATTAAATCCTTTTGTAAATCGTGACCCCATTTGGAGTCAAATAGACCTTAAAGCAGGGTGTGGTGAGTGGGGCTAACTTGTGATTGAGAGCTGTTGTGTGTTTTCTTCAATACTTCAAATCTTTTCCAGTTAATTGTAACTTTTGGTAGCCTAAAAATGTCTCATTTGTAGCTCCACCCTCTCCTGTCACTTTTGCTTCCACAAAAAAACAAGATAGCGACTATAGAAACACCAAACTCGAGTCTTCAAAACATAGTCAACATACAACGTCACAGTAACCATGTCTATGGTTTGAGGACTCGTAGCTGCAGGGCCTGTACATGTGATTAGAGCAAGGGGGATTCACAGCATTTATTAATTATTTAATTTCTTTCTATTCTATTTTATCCATGCATGTATAACTCCTTCACTCAGCAGTGGAGCTCATTTTGGCTCCGGGTGGGAACTTTAAGGGCTAGAGACCTGGCTTGGTCCGCATTAACCAAAGGAATTCCATTAGTCCGTTTTTTTACTGTGGAGGTTTAGTCTCATGGTCTTAAAGCCGATTCGGGGGTTTAGAAACTTCCAAAGATGCAGTTGTGGAGGGATTGAGGTAAAAAAAAAACTACCCAGAAATGGCTACTGCCAGAGTTATTATGTCGTTGAGTTGTACACGGCACAGACAAACTGACGGATGGCCTATAAGCACCCGGTGGGAATTGCTTCACATTTGGGTCACTGTGACCTCCCAAAACACTGCTTTCGAGCCACAACTTAAGAAGACGTACAATGTAATGTTGGGGCAGTTTAGTGTTTTCCTTGCATGAAGTCCAGTCTCCTTCGTGTGCGTCCTGAGGACAACAACACCGCGTGCAGCCTACATGTGGGAAGTGCCCATTGGTCTTTGTGCTTTTTGTCCCGCCCCTTCTCCAGTGGGATTGGGCAGCTGGTGACACAAATGTTCCCGTAAATACTTTTTTTTTTTTTTTTTTTTAAACAACCCAAAGAATAGAGACTGTGTGCCACCTCACGCTGGTTCTGTGTGAACAGCGCGGCATTTAAAATGTTGCTGTTATCGGGACAGTGCCACCTTTCACCCTGAGTAACACATCGCCTGCTCTTCACACCACATATACATATGAATGATAAAGGTCATGTATCCCAATTTTAAATTGCAAACCTCAGTCCGCTTATGAGAGAACGTTTTAGACTAAATTTCAGGGCAGTCAGCCTGAGGTCCGAGCTGCACTTAATGACTCTGCAGCACTTCCTTTATGAGACCTGACACGAGTGTTCGCTGCTTAATGTTTCTCTTTGCATCAATATCCTGCATCAAATATTTTGAGTAGCAGGCAATGGAGAAAAGCCAGGAGGTAAAACACCCGCAGCGCTTTGCCTCCAGGGATTTGATTTCTAGCACTAACGATCCTGGCCTGATGCGAGATAAATGGCAGCTGGCTTACAGAGAACCGCTGTGGTCACAGTGATTTTAGTTTAGGCTTTTTTGTGGGGGGGGTGCGGGCAACAACAGGCACAAAGCCCAGTGAACACGGAACTCTATCTGCCTCATTACATTTTGTGTCGAGCCAAACAAAAAGTGGGCCCGCTCCATTTCCAGCCCTTTGTTACCTGGAAAAGGCTTTATGTTATTTAGCCTGCTGAGGGCTTTACGGCAGACCTCACGTAGGGATGATATTTTCAGTATCATATTGTCTCCGCCCCCCCCCCCTGCTATTCACGGTGTGATGTCTGCCAGAGTCATGCATTACTCACAGTAAAAGTGCTGAGAACTCAGGGACTTACCACCAAACAGCCCGACATCTCAGAGTCCAGCAAAGATATAAAAGTCAAGCCTGCTTGTTCAAGATTCAACTCATTTGATACCCAAACTTTCAACCCGTTCCCTCTCTGTCCAATGAGGAGCAGCATTTAGCAACACTCTTAGTATAGATCAGAAAACGAATGTGCAGGCTGCCTGTTATGCACAAAAGCCTGGTTGTTGCACAAGAAGCTTGGTGGACGAGGAGCAGAGAGTCAATGAGCGTTCAGATCCCTTGACCTTTTACATTCTTGTCATAATGTAGGGCTCGGCCACTCTTTTGATATGAAGTGGATCCTTTGATAGTGTGGACTATATGAGCATTAAGTTGAATTTGTTGGTCCGGGTGTTCAGACCCAGCACCCGGACCAACAGCATGGGGGACAGTCGGGCCTGACGACAGGTAGACATTAGACACGTTATTAGGTTGTGGGGAAACAGAGGAACTGCACACTACGTGCATGAGGTGTAGTTTGGTGTCTGGTGTCTAACTTCCTCCTTGTTCTTAATTTGTCCTTTTTATTTATATCTTTGGTATTCCAGTAACCGTTGTGTTGCAGTTCTACGGTAAGCCTTGGGTCATAGTTTTCCTTTGATTTAGTTTTGATGATGTTGGAGTTTCAGTACACTTTTTTTCTGCTATTTGTGATAGCACACTGCTGATGCAGGAGCTGGAGATGTAAACCGATTAAATGTCTTTGTGCCAAAAGCTTTGAACCCCTGCCAAAGTCTACGTTACAAGCACGTTTTGTTGTTCGGCTCTGTGTCGCTTGTTAGCCTCTTCAGTATAAAGGGCTTGTTCCTAAGGGACGAAAACACTGTGACAGTCAAGTTAGTAGCCTCCAACTGCTGTAATTTTATGTTAGCCAAAGACAGAAGCTGCAAGGCAAACATCTGGTATTTTTTCCAATTGTTCCCGTTCACTTGAACCAAATTGTTTATTATTCCTGGAAAGATGTTACAAGGATTTCCTTTAATTTCTTGTTATTACTTTTGAGGAAAGCAATGAACGGTCTTGAAGCCTGAGCTGCTCTGAAGGTGGAGCCGGGGGGGGGGGGGGGGGGGTGTCAGGGGTGTCTGGCCTGTGTGCGGGCTAGCGAAGCTTTGTTTGTGTCAATATGGTCTTTGTGCGTGCCAAGAGTTCCTGCTTGATGGTAAATACCGGCTCTGTGTAGACCAGCGGTCCCCAAACCAAACACGGGGGGCAGGGGGGGGGGCGGGGTGGGGGACTCGGCTGGCGGGCGGGCGGGGCCTGCGCAGTCACCGCCGAAGGCCCGGGGTTCCTCAATGAACTGAGGCCGGAGTGTTTATGTGGTTGCCGCCTCCATAGTAAAGTCTATGTGAGAGAGAATACACAGTGAGGTGTGTGGGTACCGGTACCAGTGGGGGGGGGTCATGCTTTCCACCGCCACAGGTAAATGTTGTGAGTAGAAGGTTTCTTTGGGTAATGCTTTACCTTAGTTCCGTCTGTGTCATAACACACACACACTCACTCACTCATGTGCTATGAAACGCGGGGCCCAAATCATGTATTGAAATACAGGATCTTTAAATCCTGGTACAAATCTTCTCTGGAAGCGCTTTCGTGGCCCCTGATTGCAATAAGGGTTACTGCGCATAGACAAGACCATGACAACAGCCTAATTATCTGATTGTAGATCAGGAAATCTTGATTTTGTATTTCATTCTGAAAATGCTTTTGATGTCCAAACAGCCTCTTTTTTTCACTATCTGCATTCAGAAGATGTCAAACATTTTACTTTTGATGGATTTAGATGTTTATATAAGATGTTCTCATGGTTATTTAATTGGTTTTATGATGTGAATGTGTTAACTAAAGTGTTTGAAAGCTGTATTCACTATTACAGTACATAAAGGAGGCGTTCAATCTGTGTTGCAGGTTACCTCCAGGAGGCCTACCTGTGGACCAAGCAGGTCCTGTCCATCATGGAGAAGTCCATGGTCCTGCTGCAGGATGTGACGGATGGCTCCCTGTACGAAGGGGTGGCCTATGGGACTTACACCACCCGCTCTCTGTTCCAGTACATGTTCCTGGTGCAGCGCCACTTCTCCATCAGCCACTTCGACCACCCGTGGCTGCTCAAACACTTTGCCTTCCTGTACAGGACTATCCTGCCAGGTAGGTGTCACTTCACCTGCTCTGGCCAGCACATTTGTTTGACCTCTTTCTTCTTTTAATACGGGTGAAATATCTTTGCTACTGTTTCACTGCTGTGGATACAAAACCACAACCAAAATGCAGAATCAACAGGTCAGCAATCCGTGACTGAGTGTTTAGCCACAAATGTCTGACACATACAAGATGTGAAATACATACAAGATCACTTTATCCCCAAAGATGGATGTATTAGGTCAGACGGGAAAGTAACCTTGTCAGGCTGTCACAAAGGAGCAGCTGCTCCTCTGAACCGATATGGGGTATGCATGCGTGTAGTCATTACCTTACCGGGTTGGGTTTGCAAAGCTGAGCCGAGCCCTGTTGGGATGTGTGGTCTCATGGAGGTTCAATTCAATTCATTTTATTTTATTTTGTATAGCCCAAAAATGATCCTCAGAGGGCTTTACAATCTACACACATACTCTGTCCCCGAAACCCTCACATCAGCACAGGAAAAACTCCTGTGGTTCTGTACGTCGAAAGTTCAGGGGGAGGGCAGCAGGGGAGGAGGGGCCCCCCGGGTCACGCTCGAGCATTTGGCAGCCCCCTGCCAACAGTTCCTGTATTGGGGCTGAGCTCAGAAAGCACGTCTAATGACATCGGCCAGTAGAGCCTCGGATCCACATGTCTGAGGCCCCCAGTCTGAGCATCACCACTTTGTACGGCGGAAAGATACCGGTCAACGTTTAGAGCCAATGCCCCTCTCTCCTGCCTCTGCACCATTAACTGCTCAGTGTCAATTGAATTTGAATGAAGTTGAAGTATAAGCTGCTTACAGTTGTGGAGTGCATCAGAAGGGGTTTAGTTTAAGCTCCGAAAGAAAGGGAAACTGCAGTTGTGGGCAATAAAAGGAGTGGCGGGTGGAACGCTCTCAGTTCAAGTGCCGGTCGAAGTGGAGCGTCTCTTTAACGAGGCACGAAAAGGGAGCTGAAGTGTCAGTTGCTCCCTTCGCCGTGTAAGCAATACCAAGAAGTAAAGGAAATTCTCTGGAAATGGGGCAACAACTAAAAGACTTTGGAGGGCCAGTTGATGCATGAGCATTTTTAATCAGCTGTCAGTTGACTTGCGATTGTGGGGTCGAAGTGTCATTGCCTGCGGAGTGGAGTGTCCGTGTGTGGACATGTTTGTGTATTTTCATACATATGAAATCCCAAAGGGAGGGTGATAGCGCACCGTCAGCAATGTCATGAAAAAGACTGGAAATTGCTACGTGTCTACGAAAAGGAGTTCATTTTGGTACAAGAAGAAGAAAAACTTTTCAGAAACTCACCCCCATTGTCTCCTCCCAGAAATCCTGACGTGGCAACTTAAAGATAATCCACAGACCTTGAGACACGAAGCTGACAGCACAGAGTTGTCAGCCGGCTTTAATGCATTGTTGGCACTGGGAAACTGAAACGTCAGCGCGACGTCTCTGCGAAAGGAGGCCACTGAAGCTGTGTCTTCCCCCCTTTCCGCAGGATTCCAGAGGACCGTGGCCATCGCAGATTCCAACTACAACTGGTTCTACGGGCCGGAGAGCCAGCTGGTCTTCTTGGATCGCTACGTGTTGCGTAACGGCAGTGGGAACTGGCTGGCAGACGTGATTCATCAGAACCGGGTGGTTGAGGGGCCGGGGCAGGCTGGAAAGGGCCAGCGATGGTGTACTCTCCACACAGAGTTCATCTGGTGAGCACTACGGGTGTTTTTCTGCTGTTTAGAGGTATTATCACTGCCTGCCTGGTATGTCTGCCTTTGTTTCTTATTTCCTTTGACTTTTGTTGTTGTAGAAGTCTATAAAGAGACGCGGACCGATGAGTTAGCAAAGGTATTTCATGCCAGATGAGCTGGAGAAATCCTATTTCTTAGCATTTCCCTTCGTTTCTGGGAATTTCAAAGACTAACAACTTGTTCTTTTGCAGAACAACTTTATTTCCACACATCATCTTAACAGGTTATTGGGGTTCAACATAACAACTTCTCTTATCTAACGATGAAGTTTTATACCATATTGATTTTCACCATGGTCAAGATTTTTTAACCTGGGCCTTCAAACAAAAGGGGGAAGCTAGCCTGGTTCTGTTCAAAATGTAAAGAATCATACCAACAAATCCCAAGGTCACTAATCATCTTGTTTGTTATACCAAAATGTAAGAAACCAAGCATGGTAGTACACGCCCCTGCAAGTGACTTCCTCGAGTCTGTGCCTGTTGCTTGGCAACCTCACAATAACGATAGAGACACTAGCATGTCCAATAAAGATTTAAGCGTGTTCTGTAAAACCCCAAGAGCAGACTCTTTAGGTGGAGCATTTTATGATGATTTTTCACATACACGCATGAGAGTTTTGATCTTGACTTTTACTTTGGAAATCACCTGTTTGAAGACTTTCCATCAGTAGTTGCCTTTGCTTGATGTCCATGTTGCTAATCTGTCCACCTGTTATGCTTCCTCTCCCCGTGTCCTACAGGTACGACCCAGAGCTGATTGCCAAGCCTCCGCCAGACTTTGGAACATCCCAACTGCACTACTTTGAGGACTGGGGCGTGGTGACGTACGGCAGCGCGCTGCCCGCCGACACCAACCGCACCTTTCTCTCCTTCAAGTCCGGGAAGCTGGGGGGACGTGCCATCTTCGACATCGTTCACCGGAACAAGTACAAAGAGTGGATCAAAGGGTGGAGGAACTTCAACGCCGGCCACGAGCACCCGGACCAGAACACCTTCACGTTCGCGCCCAACGGCGTCCCCTTCGTCACCGAGGCGCTCTACGGGCCCAAGTACACGCTGCTCAACAACGCGCTGCTGTTCAGCTCCGCTCTCCCGGGCAGCTGCTTCAAGCCGTGGGCTGGGCAGGTCACGGAAGCCTGCGATTCCAAGTGGCTGAAGTACAAGGCGGGCCTGGCGGCCGACGCCGAGGGCAGAGTCGAGGCTGCGATGGAGAGACAGGGAATGGTCTTCATCCGTGGCGAGGGACAATCTGCTTATAATCCGGAGCTGAGGATCAGGAACTTCCAGAGGAACCTGCTCCTTCTCCACCCGCAGCTGCTGCTCCTGGTGGACCACATCCACCTGCACCCAGACAGCCCGACCAGGGCCATGAGCGCCTTCTTTCACAACACGGAGCTCCCGTTCACGGGCACGAAGGTCGACGGCGTTCACGGAGCGTTTGCTTCACGCGGCGAGGACAGGTACAAGATGTTCTGGATGGACGACACAGGCTACAGCAGCAAAGCAGTGTTAGGTTATTGGAATTACCCCCGAGGGTACCCGTACAATGGCTCCAACTATGTGAACGTCACAATGCCGTTGAGGTACCCTCACACCAGGGTGGCCTACATTTTCGTCGGCCCCGGCGTGGAGGTGCAGAGCTTCAGCCTGCGCGGCGACGACCAGCGGGTGGATATTTACCTGGCCACCAAGGATCACATGTACACCATCTACCTGCTGACCGGGGAGCTCACCAGCAAGCCCCTGTTCGCCATGGTGCTGATGGACCACAAGAAGATCGTGTTCGAGAAGGGGGCGGGCGCGGAGGACAGCTCGCCCGCCGAGGTGGAGGAATACGTCAACGTGATGGAGGACAACCTGCAGCACGTCAAGCCCGTCTTCCAGCAAATGGAGAGACACATCCTGGGACGGGTCCTCAACACCGCCAACTTCCGCAAGACCGCGGAGCGCCTCCTCCAGTTCACCGACAAGAGGAAGACAGAGGAGGTGATCGAGAAGATGTTCGCCATGTCCAAGAAGCAGGGCAAGGGCACAGCGGGGAGGAAGGTGAACCTCGGGGAGACACTTTCCGAGAGTCTGCCGGACATTTTCGCCCAAATTGAGGTGAACGAGAAGAAGGCGCGGCAGAGGACTTCAAAGCGCACTTATGAGGACAGTCCAGAGGAGGGCGAGGGAGCCTTTGCGGAGTACGCGGACGGCCGCAAAAACAGAAAGGGGGCGTTTGTGAAGGGCCGTAGATTCAAGGAGGTCCACATGGTGGCCACGGCCGAGAGCGAGGGGCTCTCCAGCACCGCGTCCTACATCAGACTCTTCCTCCTCCTGAACACCGCCACCTTCTTTCTGCTGCTGGCCGTGTTACTGACTCGCTTCCAGAGAGGCCGAAGTTTGCACACGCAGAGGTGTTTCTACACCATCCTCCTGATCGACTGCTTCATCTTGCTCTACCTGTACTCCTCCTGCTCTCACACACAGTGTTGACGTCCGGCCGCAGATCAGGTGGGGTGCAGCTCACGGCGCTCCACCACACCTCGGTCCGTGCCGATTCTTATGACGCAACATTGGGGTCAGTTTTAGAAAAAGAAAATCAAGACATTTAAAAATATATATTTTTAGAATAAAATGTAATGTTGTAAGAATAAAGAAAAGATAGAAAAAAAAAACAATGTTCCAACAATAAAGCCTTAATATTATTATATTGTAGTCACACGCAGGCTTCATCTATGAACACAAAATAGATTTTAGGAGAGTTTATTGTAAATTGACAATTGTATTTAACTTTCAACATTTAGCATTTTATTCTCAATAAAATATAAATGTCATCCTCATAATGTCATGACTTGTTTTCATAATATTAGTTATTATTGAATTATTAATTGTCCTCTACAATTACAACTTTATACAAATGTTATGATTTATTTTATATCTTTTAAAAAAAGGTTAGTATTCAGAATATTTGGAA
This sequence comes from Pungitius pungitius, assembly GCF_949316345.1. Classification (NCBI taxonomy): domain Eukaryota; kingdom Metazoa; phylum Chordata; class Actinopteri; order Perciformes; family Gasterosteidae; genus Pungitius; species Pungitius pungitius. The sequence continues at coordinate 5,262,636 of NC_084919.1, read as the reverse complement.
TGTGTTTTGGAAATTAAAACTCCCACTCTAGTGTATGTTTAAATTGCCAAAAACAAATTTTCCGCTGAGGTCCTCAGGATGGCGATCTTTGGATCACAACTGCATTCTCCCACTTAGTGTGTTCTTGAATTCTTTTTCTTTTTAGACTGTGGCCCAAATACATAAGATCTACATAAAGGGTAACAGGAAAAACAAGTGATTCCAAATAGGAATTGATGAATTGCCGACTTGAAACCAGACCACCTGTGGTGTAATAAGCTTCTGTGGAGCTTTAGAACCGAGTCAGTGTGAAGTTGGTCCTTTGTTGAGTTCAGAGCTCCTGCATTGTGTCAAAGATCTCAAGGTTAGCCACTATGACGCAGTCGCCACACCTGCTGGAGATTTGTCTTGTCTTATCGATCATGGAGACACATTTAAATGTATATATGTGAAAGCGAGATATATTTTTATTCTGTGTGTTTTTCTTGTTTTTTTTACTATTTGTAAATAAAATTACCACATGCAAAAGTACTCATTCATTGTGTGTTGTGTCCAGTAGGAAACGGAAGCCCAGATAGCTCCATGCACTACAGCTAAAATCTGTAGTGCCTGTATCTCTATTCATATCAAATAGATATAAGACATTCACTACTTTGAAGCATTACACCTTGAAACATCTACAAACTCCCCGGGGCTCAGCCATCCTCAACACATCTGTTTACACATTTTGTCATAGAGGCGAAAGGAAGGACATGCACACAATGTGAACAACATAACGTATGAATGGCCGCTGAAGAGCTGGCTCAACAACACGCGGAGACAGACACACACACCGTCAGACTCCATCCATAGACTCGTCTGTTTTGATGCTGCTCTCGTGGTCACATGGGACGGACGGGGTTTAGCGGCATGGATTCCCGTGTCAACTCGCGAGCGTTGACGTTATCTCTTTAGGATTGTTTTATGATGGCAGTAAGGGTTAAAAAAAAGACAAAATAGCACCATGTTTATGATTAAATATGGGTCAAGTTACACTGACTGATGTATTAAGAAGCATTAAGTATCCCGGTTGTGAGGATGACTCGGATGTTGACATCTCCTTCTTCGTCCTTCTCTTAACACTTTTTTATCACAATTTCCCTACATGGGAGGGGACTTTTTACTTTGATTTCAGACATGAAAAACATTACAAATACACAGTTTAATTGTTTTAACTGATCACATTCAAAGTCCTTCTCAAACAGATGCAGACTGTTGGGGGACTATTTTTAGTGGTGGAGTAAAACCCACCTGGTGCTCTGGTGCAGTCATCCCCCAGTCTTTTATTGAACATTTATATCTGCATCTTTGAGGCATCTGAGAAGGATGAATGTTTGTATTACTCTGATGATAAAAGTCTAAAGATAGAACGGACAAAATATGTTTCCAGCACTTGGTTTGATGTTTTTGCACATTTCCGTGTCATGGTACAATTTTGAAAGCTAATCACATCAAAAATTGTGGATATTAAGCACAGCTCATCGGTTGTACAACAGCCGTAACATAAAAGCTAATGTTTTTTCGGACAAACATGAATTAACGGAGCCTGTCTAAACAGTGATAGAACATGGAAGCTTTTATTTATTTATGTGGATGCTCATACACATCTGTTTCAACTCTGCAAATCAACAGTCTAGACCCTCGACTCCTCCTCGCTCCTCAAGCCTCACATTCACCAATGTGCCTCGACGTCGTCTCTTCTTTTTTACTAAGCGTTGCTGAATCCACCAGCTCAACGCAGTAAATAACGTTTATTGTAAGAACTGATAAACGTGATTAATTACTCATCATTAAACGCAAACACCAAGGATCAGTAATCCATTTTTAAATGGCCAAATTCATTTTCACAACACTTTCTTTGATATTTTTTTTTTGCAAATGACGCACTATGTCTGTGTTCCGTTGATTTCTGCCTTATTGGTCGGTTCATTTTTCTTGTTTTTTGTGTGTTTTGTGTGCACAGCTGTGGTGCAACAGAGAAGAATCTTTGGCTGAGAACCTCTGGCCTTCTGGTGACTTAGTGAAGCTCAGCTCAGGAGTCATACACCAGTTAGTAGGTGAAATGAGAAGAATTCATTTCCTCACAAATAAAATAAAAAATGCTGTTGTCAGTGTTTGTTATGTTATGATTGAGCAGATAACCGCCTCCAGATGTGCTCCATATGGCTCTGCCTGTGTAAAAAGTTAACTGTGTGTGGTCTGGCCTGGTCTGAGAACTTGGGGGACGGAAATGGCCAATAAATAATTTCTCAATGTGACAAAAAGGCAGAGCCTTCATATGTATTTCAAACCGCCACCAAACTTATTTTCTTTAAGATGGATAATTTCACTGCGATATAATATCAAATGCTGCCATCTGCTGTTCTTTTTACAGCTTATCTCGTTTTAAACAGTCACCAAAAGAAGTACCTACTTGACGTGGGAAAGAGGAGATATAGTATAGATTAAGTACTTTTTAAATGATTGCTAATCGTGAGATTCATACAAATTTATATATCTGAACATATAACTTGAGGGTTGGGTCTCCTCTCGTAATATCATGTTTTATTCAAGGCTTATCTCGAAACAATGACTTTCTCATATATGTGACTTGATTCATCACATCCTCCTGATTCATGAGTATCCTAATAATAATAATAATAATAACAAAACCTTTTTTTACAACACACTCTTTATCAACAGATCTTAGAGTGCCACAGAGCCAGCAAAAGAGCTAAGACATACAGGTCAAGTCGTCAAGGAAAAGCTACTAAAATTATAGGAAAAAATGTAATTAACTATAAATGATCTTATAGTTGTGTTTTAGTTCTGTGTATTTTATTATCACTTTTTAACATTCCCTTTTTTGTCATCATCGACAAAATCAGGAATTGAGCAATAAATGCACTCTTCCGACCAACAGGTGTCACTGCTGCTCTGTGCCTTCGCCTTTCCCCTGCGGCAGGGACCTTCTCGCTCGCCGTTGAGGTTTTGAACAAACTTTATCAGTACCGGCGTCATTCGGTTACATGTCCAACATGGGCGCACGGGTCGCGCGTATGTTCCGTAATTTCAACCTAGAAAGCCGAGTTCACCGAGAAATCTCAAAAGAAAAGCCCCGCGCGGCGCCGCGGCACGAGGCCAACCTGCCGGCCCCCGACGGGAGCTCTGAAGGTGAGTGCCGGACACCCCCTCGCTGCCTTGCGGGACCGTCTGCTCGGCACGCGCCGCTACATACCGGCTCAGACGCAACGTTGAGCCTCAATGAGCCTTCGGAATGACGACCCGGGAGAAACGTCCACGCTGATGCGCTCGCTGTGTGTTTGTTTCAGCTCTGGAGACCGCGAGGTCAGTCAGCCAGAAGAACGACCCGCTGCTGAGCCTCCTGAAGTCCGTGTATGTGGAGTCGAAAGATCCGGCTGCAGAGGTCAGACTGGGGGGGGGGCACTGATGGCCTCTCCAATGATGGATGGATTTAATTTGAGTCATCCCAGAAACACCCCTTGTTCCGCTAGTCATACACGTTTCAAATGTTCCCAGTTTAATTACATCCTTCCTCAAAAACAATACGGGGTTGTCAGTTTATGTTTAGACGCGTGTCCTTCTGCTCACAGGGCTCAAAGGACGTGGCCGGGGGCGACGAGCCGGAGCGGCGGCCGCTGAGGTTCAGCTTACCGGGGGGAGCCTTCAGCCCCGTGGAGCTCACCGATGTTCCCAAAGGCAAACTGACCATCGTCGAGGCTCTGAGGGCCCTGAGCAGTCACCAGCGCCAGCCTCAGACATGGACGCAGGGAAAGATCGCTCAGGAATATTCTCTGGACCTGAAGGATACCAAAGCTCTTCTAGAGTTCTTCATTCCTTTCCAGGTCCAGATTATACCACCCAAGACGGAAAAGGCCAAGCAGATTAAGGCTTCATAGGACTGGATCTTATGTGAATGCCAGACGTTAGACAAAATATGACCTGGCATTTCTGTGCAATATAAAGTAATGAATAAATAGCAGTCTTTTATTTTAGAATATTATTTCTGCATAGTCCCCTTTTGATTGCTCTGATAAAAGATTCTATTCACACAGGTTTCCCCACTTCGAAAGAGCCAGAAAAGGGGTTTAAAGAAACCTGTTCTGAAGGAATTGTGAGTGAGAAGGAAATCTCATGTTAGTGTGTACGGTCCCGGAGCCACAATGGGTTAGCCTGGCTTTACTTTAAGATATCTTTTCAAAATGTTTTTTTTACAGTTTTGTACAGATGAAGCAAATAAGATGGCATGTCAAAAAGCCATAGAGGTGTTGACTGTTGGAATGGGCCAGCTGTTGCTCCCGTTAGTTAAACTCCGCTGACGTTGTCAAACTCCTGCTCTCACACTCGGAAAGGAATCCGTACTACCTACCTTTTTAAAGCCCCAAATGTGGCAGTTGGGAAATTAATTTATTAAGCTTTCAAGTGGCAGCCGTAGCTCAGGTAAAGGAAGTAATGTGTCTGAACACCTTAAACTACACCAAATTTGTTGCACATGCACAAAGCTTTTTTTGGTAAATAATAAATTATTTAGTTTATTCCATGTGTCGCATCACTTATTTAAAGCCACTGTCATGGGTTCGGTGAATTAACATCTTACACTTTCAACGCAACCAAGTATCAATTGTGATCTGTAACCATCAATGTTGTATTTGTTGGGTTCTGAAGCTTCTGATCAAGGATCACTACTGTTACCTTTGGCCCTGCTGGGCAGAGAAGTGAAAAAGTCAACTGGCTTAAGTTTAAAAATCATGAAAAATGTTATAACTAACAGAAGTAATAAGCCATACAGTTACAAAGTGAAATAAAGTATGAATAGTGTATATTATTTCACGAAATAGAGCAGTCCCAAGTCATATGTGATTGGCTGCACATTCATGCCCTGCTCCTCCCTCGTGAATTCCTTTCTGCTCCAAGGCATCACATGACTCCCTCCTGGCTCCATCTGATGGTTGAATCTGAAATCCCTCACTGACCTGACCGATCCCTGTTCACTTAATACTGCAGTACATTCAATGATCACACCTTTGGCTTAAAGCTTTATCGTGTTAACATAACATAGCATGTGTAATAACATCTCTTCATCAAATTTTAACCATTGTGTTTAACTCTGTTCTATAAGATCAAAATCAGAATGTTGGCCTCGCAGGGCTGTCTTACATCCTTTGCTCATTCACGACCTGACAGGAGAATAAACTCCCAAAAAACCCTCTTTGGGGAGAAAGTTGGGAGAAATCCATAACGAACGACAATTCGCTTCCGTCCCCAGGTTTTAACATTACATCATGACAGGATGTTATTGTCTACAGTATTTATATGATTTACATATCTATACATTTTTATTGATTATAATGCATTCACTTCACCATATAAATGTCATATCTACTATCTAACATCACATAAACATACAATATTTACCATAGCCCACGCAGAGTAACAGTAAATAAAATTCTAATTATGCAGAGTGTAGCGATTACCGCCATCTACTATAAAGGAGCGTGTAAAGGGACTTATGGCAAGGCCAGAGTATTGTTCAAACATCAAAACAAAAATGTCATTAGAGCTGAATCATTCAGAAACATAAAAGCTTTGATTCTGTCTCGTTGCGTGGCTCAGTTTATCCTCGATGCCTCTCACAACGCACACGCGCACGTGACTAAAAAAAACCCACTTCTTCCAGCCAGGTCCCGCCCAGCTGAATAATATGTGGTTTCTATTGGGCAACTCTCAAAAGGAGGCGTATGCAACAAACTGTCGCTGCTGCCATACAACCAGCTTCTGGGTGTCAGTCATCGATGGGTTTGACAAAATCTAACTTATTCTGTTTTGAAAGGCATGCGTGATGATAACCAGAGAGAGTGACTTCCTTCAAAATAAGGCTCTACTCTACAGCAAGACGAACTCGTCTATAATATAATATAATATATATATATTAGTGCTGACTAACTGGAACGCTGAGGAGATATTTATGCTCTTTTATTTAAGTTACTTATTTTTAGGGGGCAAGTATTTGTTCCAGTCTAGCCATTATTTTGGAAATGATGAGGTCATTGGTATTATTCGTTCCCTCAGCACTTGCATTTTCGACCAGCACATTGAATTTCTCTACCTGTGTTAGATTTCATATGCTTTCTTAGAAATATGTCACTATGTGCACACCAGGAACGATGTGCGCTTTGTATTCATTATTAATATTTGCCTGCATGAGAGGTAAGCGATAAGTCAGTAGTAGTAGATTTATAGTCAGACAGGCAGACGGACATGCCATGGATTCCGTGGTAATATTTTAATACGATTATTAAACGTTTCATATTATCAGTTATACGTTATCTTCATTTCAAAAGCTTGTTTCAGACGGCATGTCCATGCACGAACCATTTCAAGTCTGACAATTAATTTGATCAAAAGAGTATTTGATAGTTTTCCTTTAAAGACCACATCAAGCAGCAGACCAAACGTAGGGAACATATATTATGTTATGTTGTATGTAGCATCTGAACAGTTTGATTTCTGGTGGGTTCATAAAAAGACACACTTTGTTATAAAAAAAATCACATTTATATATCATTGAACATTTTCCCACTTGGTCCTTAATGCAATTTATTTCATGATTTTTATAGTCTGCTGCAGTGATAATAACAATTATTTAAGCTGTGTTCACAACATAGCATGATAAACATCTAAAATGTTTGTCTCTCTGTGTTCAGCAGACCTGTCATTTTATAAAACAGGTAAAAACAGCATGTTTCGCTGTTGTCAGGTTTTTTGGAAAGTTGCATAAACAGATATTCATTAAACTGTATTGAAAGGCCAGAACGAAAGAAGGCGGATAATATCGGAATAAATAAAAATCGATATATATTTAATAAAAACGAGAGAACGTACAATCGCGCGCACGCACGCGCGCCCTAAAATGCCATGGCAACCGAACGATGACCCGACCGAGGGTATTTAAGGTCAGCGCACTTTCTGAACGTTCCCTTTGCACTTTGACTTGAACACGAATTTTAAACCTCTTGTAAAATCAAACTGCTCAGAACCAAATCTGTGAGTTTTTGACTGCTGGTCGAGATCTACTGGATACAAATATTGTTGGAGAAGTGAACTGCTAGAAAACACCTTTAGTGGAGCACAGAAGAGGCTGAAAAAGGCCCTCCGGCCGCGGAGCATCGAGGACGCCCACCGGCTGAAGGAAGTTTGCTGCGATTGGACCCTTCGGTGTGCAAGTAAGACAACGTTTTGATCCCCTTATATCCTTAGAAGGGTCTCCAGGTTACAAATGAGTACGACACATTGAGTTTAAGGGTGAAAGAAATAAGATTTGATGGACAAAGACACTCATTCGATGATTTCTCCGTGTAAAATGCTTATTGGAGGGGCGGGATGTGTTACATCTCGCGGGACATCTCTGGGGTGTGTCAACAATTAGTGTAGATGTTTTAAAACACTATTATTTTGGTTTGAGGGTATCAAATCATCGAAATTTAACATTGACATTTGTGAAAAAAGATGGCGCTGAGAACGCCATGGAACGCTCAAATAATTGTTATTATTCGGAAACCACCGGGTCCATAGAGACGGTTGAGGCGTGACGTCACGACGTGCAGGCGTAGTCAACGCGGTGGTTGAAACCTACTTCTGAATGTATTGTTACATGCTCCATACACTATTTCTCTGATATGTAACATTGAAATGCACTCTGCTCGTTGTTGATGCATTTTATAAGAGTGACAAGAGAGCGATTTGTTAAGTAACCGTATGGGACTGCACGTGCGTATCTGCGAATAAAGAGTGATAAACTAAAGAAGTTCATGTGGTCACGTTGGATCAATGCCGCCGTGTTTCACTGACGCACTGCATGTAAAACACGTCCACGCTGTTTATTGCAAGTCAATGACGTCCCGTGCGCACACATGCAGAATGAACGTGAGCTGTGGCTTAGTTGACCCGCTAACTGGCTGATTGAAAGCTTTTTAATATTAGAAACCCTACCGTATTTTTTGTCACAGAATGACAGTAGGGAAGACAATAATGTAGTAATAATAGTTAATGTGGTGATCTGCTGTCGACGTTACAAATTAAAACTGTATTGCTCATGTGATCCAGAAATATTTAATGTAATGAGAGATCCTGACAGTTTAAATGTTTTCTCTTAAAGCTTGTGTTACCTGCATCATGGAGTGTCCCACACAACACTGGCCCCTCGCCGATGACCACGGCGTTCTCCCCAACTCCTCGGATGAGGTAAGTGAGCTTGACATTTATGCTATGGTTGAAGTTGAGTTTCTTCCCCAGGCCTTTTCAGGTGACAACAAAGAGGAGGAAGAGGATGAAGAGGAGGATGAAGAGGAGGAGGATGATGACGAGTCCAACGGATGGAGCGACGGAGGGATGGACTGGGAGGAAGAGGAGGAGGAGGAAGATGATGACGAGTCCAACGGATGGAGCGACGGAGGGATAGACTGGGAGGAAGAGGAGGAAGACCATGAAGAGGACCCTCTCACTCAGACGTGGCCACCTCAGAGCTTCATGACGGAGTTGCGCCGAGTGCTGTCTCACCCCCTCCCCTCTGATGTGGAACGTCCTGCTTCTGTGGGTAAGTTGTTTCCCAGGGCCTTTTCTGACGAGGAAGATGACGAAGACCATGAAGATGACCCTCTCACTCAGACGTGGCCACCTCAGAGCTTCATGACGGAGTTGCGCCGAGTCCTTTCTCACCCCCTCCCCCCTGAGGTGGAACGTTCGGATTCTGTGGGTAAGTTGTTTCCAGGGGACTTTTCTGAAGAGGAAGAAGAGGAGGAGGAAGAGGAGGAAGAAGAGGAGGAAGAAGAGGAGGAAGAGGAGGAGGAAGTGGAGGAGCCCATGTTGGACTTGGAGAGGCAACTGATGCGCTATCGTCTGGAGGCAGTGATATTGCTGTGGGAGCCACACGATGAGGAGGAAGAGGAGGAGGAGGAGGATGACAAGGATTCTGGGTACGACTCCATGTCTGATGGCGGATGGATGGACTGGGTGGCAGAGGAGGAAGAAGAGCAACATGAAGATGGCCCTTTCCTGCAGTTTGTACTACTGCAACCCCCCCCACTTCCTGAAGAAGCGCCGCTCCCAGTCCCCCAGATGTCAGGATTGTCCACCAAGAGGAGCAGGCAAGAGGACGACACCGGTCCCCACCCCTTCTCCACTAAGAGGACCAGGGAAGAGGACTACAGGGAGTCAGCACCCTCCACTTCAGGCCTCGCCCCACCCACACACAGAAGATACTGGCAGCAGGCGGAAGGCAGCGACTCGGATTGATGTCCTGAAGGAGCACCAACCTCACTCTTTCAGATGTCAGGAGTGTCCTCAAACCAGGAAAGAGGACTAAGAGGACAGGTAAGTGTGAAAAGGTTGATGGACGGTGACGAGACACAGTATCTTGAAGTGTAGGCCCCTCGTCCATTAAGAAGACCAGGGAAGAGGACTAGAAGATACTGGCAGTCGGCTGAAAACAGAAACTTGGATTAACAGCGACATTCTGCTTGCTGCAGGATGTCAAACCGCCTTTCCTCGTGTTTCGCGAGGTCGGTAAAGGTAGCATCTTGCAGCAGAGTTTGGACATGTCTCGTCTTTATGGATTGATCAATTTGCGAACCAGTGCAATCTCCCCCACTCCCTTCTCCTGTGGAATGTCCTGACCAAGCGCCAACCCTAGTCTTCCAGATGTCAGGAGTTTCCTCCAAGCAGGCAAAAGGACGACATGGGGCAGGTAAGTGTGAAAAGACAGAGGGACCGTGTCGAGGACCATGTGGACACAGTCCCTTTCACTTCAGGTATGGGCCCCTCCTCCACTAAGAGGATCAGGGAAGAGGACTACACTGAGTCAGCACCCGAAAATTGATGCCTCTGCCCCTTCTTAATGAAGAGCCGAGCAGGTGGTTTTCCCCCCTCCATTTCAGGCCTCAGCCCCCCCCACACGGATCCTGGCAGTGGGCTGAAAGCAGCGACTTGGATTGAGAGCGACAGCCCTCTTGCTGCACAAAATCAAACCTTGTGACTTGCTACAGGATGTGAAACCTTTGTGTCTGGTGAGGACTGATAAAGCCCCAGACAGCCTTTCCTCTTGATTAGCGAGGTTGGCTAAACGTAGGATCTTGTTGTTATTGTTACATATCTCTTCTTTATGGTTTTAATTTGGATTAATAGTTGATGCTATTTACAGAGGCCAGAGGTAAGTACAGGGGATAGTTGTTATTCTGTGTTGTATTTTTCTTCATGATGTTTTTACCAGACCAAGGTAAGTCTATGCTTATTAATAACATGCATACCAAACATGAAGTCTCTATATACTTTGTAACATTAAGGTGAAGGTGACTGAACCAGACAATGTTTATGTAATATTCCCAACATTAAGAAAAGGTTTTCAAGTTTCTTTTACAGTAATCCAGGATCTCCTTGACAACGGAAAAGATGAGCCTACTACAGGACCAGATGAGAAGAATGGAGGACAGGACGAGATGAGAAGGACGGAGGACTACAGGACGAGATGAGAAGGACGGAGGACTACAGGACCAGATGAGAAGGACGGAGGACTACAGGACCAGATGAGAAGGACGGAGGACTACAGGACCAGATGAGAAGGATGGACGACTACAGGACCAGATGAGAAGGATGGACGACTAAAGAGCGGCTGGCGCCTTTCTTTTATTGGGCCAAGTAAGTAATCCTCACTAAAACCACTGAAGCATCAGTAATAACGATTCAACATAACAATGTAAAAGTTGTTTAGTTGAGCTCAAAGTTTTCATCACTTGTGTTTGTGTTTCACAGGGAGAGACTCCTCCAGGCTTTGGTCTCACTCCTGGGACAGCGAAGAGTAGAAGTCAACCAACCCGTCATCCCAGGTGGACCCAGACCCCCCCACAGACCCCTGAATCCCTCTCAGCACACCAGTGAGTCCCAGACCCGCCACCCCAAGACCGCCCGCCCCAGCCACCCGGAGAGAGGACGTCAGCAGCTGTCAGCCAAGAATTCATATTCCCAAAAAATGATCATTCACAACTTAAACTTAAATAAAATGTCATGTTTATTATGATTTATTGTTTCAATTTTCATTGGCCTTTAAATGCATTACTTGTGTTACTGTATTAATACTTGTAAAGCTGTACAGTGCTCAGTATAGTATTTACAATATAACATATAAATATGTGGGGATGCATTAGATCAGTGTTTCTCAAATGGGGGTACATGTACCCCTGGGGTGCACGTGAAGGCACTTCAAGGGGTATGTGAGAGTTTTAAATATATCAATTTTAAAATTGGCATCCATTTAAAAAACCTTAAACAAAAATAGTTATTTAAAAAATATTGTATATTCAGTACGCTATTTTATTTCCAATTTTATTTTCCCCCCCAAAAAAATCCCCATACCAGGATGCTTTTACCAAACCCGGCAGACGCCCACTGTCAACACCTGTCAGAAAAGACGTCCCCAAGGTGCAACCCACCCAAAGTGTTGCTTCGGATTAAGAAATCATACTCAGAGGGTTGAGACATTTGTTGAGAGCCACTGTTTCAGATTATGGCTCAGTCATTACAATAATAATAAAAAAGATTCATACCGTATTTGTGTTGGAAACACACCCCAAATAAACCTGCGTGCAGTGTGTGAATGTTGGACGTCAGCAATTTGAACAACTTGGGGCAACATCTCAAAATCGGATCGGACACTTAACATCCTCAACAAAATACAAAGCCATGTTATTCAATAAACATGATTGTGTATTGTATTATAATGTGACATATTTAGGACTGTTCTGTCTGGTCTTATAGGGGAATCCATAGTTGTGCTGCTTAGTTACCCTCCCTCCTCAACTCACAATAATGACTGCTGCCCTGCAGTTCGTCAGATTTATTTATTCCAATAGTTGTGGAAGCAATACACGTCATGGTGAGCCTATAGCCAATGGGCAATGATAAACAAATAAATGTGAATTTAATATATCATTTTTCATATAGTATTTCCAGCATTTCCCCCCAAATGGGGCTGGCTCCCAGCAGCTGATAAAGGTTTGCTATGGAAAGGGAGCTGCACCTCTTCCTTAAGGAACTCATATAATCCAAAATTCTCCACAACACAGTTACAACGTATATATTTGAAGATGTTGGTATTTATATCATATATATAAAAATCAGCGTCCTTACACTGTAAAAGTTAAAAGTATTGTTCAATATCGCCCAAAATATATTACAATAACATGATCTCCTCAGTAGCTGCTGTCCTTCACCCCCCTCCTCTACGGAATGACTGATATATAATATAATAAATGCCCATCTAATCCAAACTATTGGCAGAAATGTGTCACCAGTGTTCATTGAAAGAGCAATTTACGCGGAGTTCTACGGATCAGGGTCGACGCTTGGTTTTATTTTGAAAGTCCGGACGGGAAGTCGCGTTGCATCATTATACTCGCCGCCTCTCGCGGAAAGTGAGCGTGGTTTGTAACAGCGCGTGGGAATCACTGGCACTGCACGCCTCGAAGTACACAGTCGGTGCCGCGGGGAAAGGCCGCGCTCATCTCAAGTGTGGATGAAGGGAAAAAAGGGGGGGGGGGGGGGGCACGGGGAAGAGTAGCTTCGTGTTATTAAATGATTAACGCTGACTTCACCCACGACTCGCGCCGGTCGTCAAAGGAACAGCCGCAGGGCCCACGCGCTGCGTTTCTGGGCGAGAGGGAGCGGGAGAGAGCGCCATCAGTGGCCTGACTACTGGTCTGGTGGAGGAAGAGGAAGAAAAAGAAGCGTCTATCTGTCTCGACTCCATCCAGGAGGTGAGGGGGGGGGGGGGGGCATTTTGGGGCGGCGAGACGCACCGTTTGGAGGAGGACAGAGCCACCCACAGCAGTACCAACACGGGGGAATGAAGCAGGTAATGTCGGACACACACGTTGAACTCAACCGGGGGCTGGGGTGGGGGGGGGGGGGGGGTCGGGGTGTCTGTCAACAACGCGTCGTTATGACTCTTCTAAATGCTGGCTGGGTGTCGACGAGGAGACGTGCCGCGACCACCCACCGCTCCCCCGCAGAGGGGTGGCTCGGCTCACTCTTTCCGTGGAATTCTTGCTTGTCGTCTCAACCATTTTGGGCTGGTCGAAAAAAACGAGAACCACCACCACCCCCCCCCCCCCCCCCCCCCCCTACCGACAACGGAGCAGCCGAATAGTCGGTTTACAATCAGCCATCAACATGCAGCTGCTGCTCTTACTGCGGAGTCGATGAGGTGAAAGCCTGTTTTGAATGAGCTGTTCTATTCGGCATGACCCCCCCCCCCCCCCAACAACAACAATTGACTCTGTTTTCGGGCTCCTTCAGATCTAGTGTTGCAATGCTCGGAGGGGATTCTGATCTGATTCAGCGTGAATGTCTGCATCGTGTCACATGAGTGGACCAATGTTTATATATTGTGTCATTTAACAATAATGCACTTAATTTGCCTTAAAATTTGAACTGCTAAAAATGTGTTTTGTGATATTTGGATTGAAAAAGTTAAAATCATGTGATTCTTTAAAAAATGCTAAGTCAGTAGTTGATGAACAAAATGGAACTATTATTAACTATTAACTATGATTATTACTATATTATTGCATTTTTGCACTTTACTGGCGGTACTTTGAATTGTGAATAAAAAGGGGCATGCCTACATTCACAATCACGTATTCGGTGGTTTAGAGAATTCAACTTATGACATCCTTTTTGTCTCTGACTAGTCTCAATCAATGCTATAAAATGCGTAATGGTGGATCTAATCATTTTTGCAGATGCATTTCTCTGTAAATGTTGGTCTCCATCAGCCTTTGGTTTGGTAAATCTGCAGAAATCACAGGTCATGTGGAGAGGCAGATTGATCTCACAGACACATCCTCGCCGTTTAATAATCTCAGACAGGTTGCTTTTGCCATGAGCGAATAAATCTCCCCGCCGTCATCTAATCACGCAGCTTTCCAGCACACATTTCGTGCCCTGACTATGCTTCCTAGCGATGAAAGGTTACAAGATGTGGCCGAAAAGCTCTTCAAATATTCTCCCTGCAAATCTCTGTTGCATAATTGCGTTGCCACGCTCAGTATTTGAACAATTCCCTTTGTTGTTTTTTTTTAACGCCAAGTACCGTTCATTTTTACTGCAGGTTGACTCGACTGCTCGGATGCTGAAGCGGCTGTTTGAGCATTTAAGGCCCCCCCCCCCACCCCACCCACCCACCCTTTTAAAGGAGAGGAGAGAAGAGAAGGAGACGAGGTGTCTCCTTCGAGTCCTCGATGCCCGTGCCCTTTAGAAAGCGCGCTGCGTAGGGACTCGAGGCGAAGGGAGCAGGATGTAGGCCGAGATCCAAGCACTCAAGGGCCTCCTTTCCCGGGTCTGTTTTTGCGATGCAGCGGCGTGTGATTGCAGCGGATGTGAATAAGACAAAGTTTTCCCAGCTTCGCTGCTGCCAGCCGGTCAGCTGACCTTTTGTGGTCGTGGTGCCACGAGATAACGCCATTTGTTAAATGACAAATCCAGGGATTGAAGCAGAATCCTCACCTGCGTTTTAACACAGCCACATTAAAGACATCAGAGGCACTGGTCTCATAATAATTGCCTGTAATTGCATTTGCTGGATTTTTTACACCCACGCAAAGACTAAATTAATGCGTAAAAAAAAGAATGAATGTTTAAATGATTCATTTAGTACTTAAAATGGACTGTTTTTCTAAACGGCACATTTGTTGCTTTGCATTTCCTGCTCAGCCATTGTAAATGAAGCCCAGCAGTCCAAAATGTGCACTGTTTATACAAGTGATAAGGTTTTTTTTTTTTTATTGCAGTATTTAAATTGTCCCCAGTTGAACAGCGTTGGCTGTTTGTTGTTCTGTCAGCAGTTAGGAAAAGCGTTTTAAAAGGGTTTCTTATCACATCTCTGGCAAACAGGGCGGGGGGGGGGGGGGGATTTATTTTTACGGCCAATGTTTTTGCATTGCTTTTATTTTTTTATGTGTCCTCACTGTAACGGCGACACCCTTTGAGAATCTGTACACACTGTCCCCTCACCTGGCTGTTGTTTGCCAAGAAATAGTTCCGGTCCAACAACATATTGGGGCTCTTTCCTTTTTATCTTCTCGTACTCGTACAAATAGTCATTTGAGGCGTAATAATTCCGGCTACACACGTCACAGTTGAGACTTGGTGTTCATTTAACAATCAATCGTAACGTTGTAATTTGAATCCCTCGTTCTTTAATACCTACAAACAGGAGAAGCTGAACAGATTGTGATTAGCTTCTGTTTAAGGAAGGTTAATGTGCATAAAAAGCTCTTTGAGCACTATCTTTGGCGCCTACGTCGTCTTTGTGACATCAATTCAATTCATTTTATTTTGTATAGCCCAAAATCGCAAATTGCAAATTTGCCTCAGAGGGCTTTACAGTCTGTACACATGCAACATCCTCTGTCCCCAAACCCTCACATCGGCACAGGAAAAACTCCCCAAAATACAACTTCAGTGGCTATTTGTTACTGAAATGACGGTGGAATCTGTCCTAAACGAACCCTTTGGTAATTTACGTGGCATTCACCGGCTTCTTGTGTGCTCCTCAGGGTCCCGCAGCCATGAAGGCGCTGCCATGCTGCGCGAGGCGGGGGATGTCCGCGCCCGCGGCGTCACGTCTGACGTGAGCTCGCCGGTCACGATGCCCGTTCGCCCCGGGGAAGAATGGTCCGCTCCACTCCTGTTCCGCTCCCGGAGGCGGGGGACGCCAACGCCAGCCTCTGCTGCCTCGTTACGGGGCTGCTGAACCTCTCGGCGGGGCCGCCGACGGCGAGCGCGCCCATGGTCCCCCGGTCGTCCCCGGGGCCGGCGGCGCCGACGGCGGGTCCGCCGGGCGTCGGCCTCCCCCTGCAGGTCTTCTTTTGCTTCGTCATGGTCGCCGTCCTGCTTTTGGCTCTGCTGGGCAACATGGTGGTTTGCCTGATGGTGTACCAGAGGTCCGCCATGCGCTCGGCCATCAACATCCTGCTGGCGAGCCTGGCGTTCGCGGACATGATGCTGGCCATCCTGAACATGCCCTTCGCCCTGGTCACCGTGGTGACCACCCAGTGGATTTTCGGGGACACTTTCTGCCGCGTCTCAGCCATGCTCTTCTGGTTCTTTGTGATGGAGGGCGTGGCTGTGCTGCTTATAATAAGCATAGACCGCTTTCTTATTATTGTCCAGAAGCAGGATAAGCTGAGCCCACAGAGAGCTAAAGTGCTCATAGTGGTCACATGGGGACTCTCGTTCATTTTCTCTTTCCCCCTGGCGGTTGGTTTCCCTCCCTTACAGATCCCCCCCAGGGCCCCTCAGTGTGTATTTGGATACAGCGTGGAGCCTGGTTACCACACCTACGTGTTGATCATTTTGCTAGCCTTCTTCTTCCTGCCCTTCATGGTCATGCTGTACACATTCATGGGGATCCTGAACACCATCCGCCACAACGCCATCCGCATCCACAGCCACCCGGACAGCATCTGTCTGAGCCAGGCGAGCAAGCTGGGCCTGCTGAGCCTCCACAGGCCCTTCCAGATGAACGTGGACATGAGCTTCAAGACGCGTGCCTTCACCACCATCCTCATCCTCTTCTCCGTGTTTACAGTGTGCTGGGCCCCCTTCACTGCTTATAGTCTGGTAGCTACCTTCAGTGACGGCTTCTACCGCAAAGACAGCTTTTTTCAAATCAGCACATGGGTCCTGTGGCTGTGCTACCTCAAGTCGGCCCTCAACCCCCTCATCTACTACTGGCGGATCAAGAAGTTCCGCGACGCCTGCCTGGATCTGATGCCCAAGTACTTCAAGTTTCTCCCGCAGCTGCCGGGCAACACGAAGAGGCGCATACAGCCGAGCGCGGTGTACGTGTGCGGAGAGCATCGCTCGGTGGTCTGAAAGGAGGGATCCCGCCCTCAAACCCCCCAAACACTGTTAGAAACCTGCTTTTTCCTGATGTACCTTTGTCGTTCTAGACCGATTTAGTTGTTTGGTGGTGCGCTTCTGCCGGCATGTGTTCAGAATGAGATCAGCACCGAAATAAAAATAAGGCCAAGTGTTGGTTGGGGCCCTGTTGCTACGGGTACCAGTGAGAATACAAACTGCAAATCCAGGAAGTTAACTTTGTGTCAGATATTGGTGAAAACCACGATCTCTGAAAGCACGTACTAGTGCCCAATATACCCATTACATTCTTAATACCTGACTTGGAGACTTTAGACGGAATTTTCTACAAAAGCCTTTTTTTAAGACAAAGCAAGCCAAATGTGTTGAATGTTATACACAAACAGCCAAAAAAGAGATTTTCCTAAATAGGATACGGCATTAATCAGATAATGTCGGTGATCAAATATTAACTTCATAATAAAGGACATTACAAGAGTTGAGTAATGTGTGTCCAACGACAATCCGTGTGTGTGTGGTGTGTGTGTGTGTGTGTGAATGTGCTCTCCGATTGGTCACATGTCCACTGGGTTTACTGTGTGGAAGGATTCATTTTTTTTTTAGCACTGGAAACCTACAATTCCCATACATTCTGGTCCGGTTCGATTGCCATTTGATTTGAATTTTTCGTTTTTATTTGGCGGTGCAGACACGGTAACACGCTTAATCTTTTGTAACTTAAAAAAAACTATTTTTCGATTTGGGTGCTGATGCCAAATTTCAGTTCATCTTGTGCCACTAGAAGTTGACAGCTACAGATCTTTGTTCACCTACTCAACAGAAAGTACAAACCCCTCCTCTAAGGATGAGGGGAAGTCATCCTGGAAGATAAAAGAAACCTTGAAGTGAAGTAGTCTTCTGAAGGAAACTGTAAAAAATCAATGGAAAAGAAAAGGTTCATAACTCTTGGAATGCACTGAAAGGCAAATACTGTGTGAGAGAAAATAAAACGGGTGAATCCTTCGTTTAATAAAGACGCGCTGCTGGGTTCGATTTGCCACTGGAACCCCAGGGTTTCGGGAGGGGGGGGGGGGGGGGGGGGGAGCACTGTGTGTTTTTAGCTGTGTAGAATCTGTTTTATGAGGCTGTAAATGAAGAGCTTAAAGTGGCATTTGAACACGACACATTTGGCAGGTGTTTTTCTATTTAAATGTTTTGGATGTGCCTATTAATTAATGAGTCCATTTGCCAGTCAGAATGCTGCTATATCTGGTGAAAATGTGCAATTTAAGTGTACTGTACGTTGAATGTAATAAAGAAATGGACATTTCTTACCTTGGTAAAGTTCCTTTAAGTGTGTTTTTCTTTCGTGTGTGTCTGCTGTGCACCGACCCTTCATCCCTTGTGCCAGTGGGTTTGGGTGTACACTGTCACCAGTACTCGTGATGGGATTTGTTTTTTCAGAATGACACTTATTGTCACAAACATTTAATACCTAGATTAGAACTTCCTGATGGAATTTGAAAATGTGATCATACAGAGACCCAAAGCTTCGACTGTTACTATTTCACATTGCACTTCATTATTCTGTCTATTTAAAAAAGGTTATACCTTGTGTACCTCCTTAAGAGTTCAGGCGAATGATGGAGCTGAAAAAAAAAATGCTTGAGGTCTCTAATGTCTACACGCAGCTCGTATAATAACCTGGAGACGCGTGTCATAAGCAAATGTTTATCTTGTGTAAATGTGCGCCCTCAGCGGGACTTTCCACGCCACGCTGCGTGTGTTTACCCGCGGGTGGAGATCTCATTATTGTGCAAATGTAAATATCTGGGGAACATCCTGCTCCCATAAACTGGCGCACTGAGGCGTGTGAGCACTTCAGCCACCCATCCTCTGGCTGATGGGTGCACACACCCTTCATGTCTGCCTGCGATGAGTCCCCCCCCCCCGGGTGATTCTTTGTGAGAGCGTCTCCATCCAAGTGAAACGACTTGGTGGTGTAATAGCACGTGCAGTGCCTTGATATGTTCTCTTACTCCCCCCCCCCCCCCCCACACACACACACACACACCTGGGGGCTCTGGTGTGTTTGTGCGATGCCTCAGTGCTGATTATCTCCCCTCCAGTGCGTCACCCGTGTCTGTTCTTTCCACTCAAGGATTCTACTTCCTGTCATGTCAGCTGAGTGCCTGCGTGAGGGCCCTTCATGCATTGTTCCTCCGTCCTGAGGTTTTCTGAATACTGGGCCGACACGGTGCATATTATTAATACTTTGGCTTGTGGCGTAGGAATAATCAGGACAATGATCCTACATAACGGGAGGACCGAGCAGTACATTTACAGCACCGCAAATTCGATTTCATATACCTTCTTATCACAGGACACATGGGCAATGAACTGCAGTGTGGCCTACACCTGATGCTGTGCAGTAAGTTATGAGGATTAGTGTACAACTACATTTAGAAAATGATCTTTCAAAGTGGAAAATGTAAAAATAATTAAATAAATAATCCAAATGAATGATTATAAAACCTATTGCCAAACACAATTCAGAGTCTGAAGGTCTAATAAATATATTTCACAATTATATGTACTATTTTAATATTAGAAAATGTAGTGTTATGTAATGTTACTGCAGTTTCTTAAATTATTAATATTAACGACATTTCATTTGAACAATTCTGATCCAGTCATACAAGTTATTTATTTATAGTTGGATTAAATGGTTTCATATTCCATTTTTTAAGATCACATTTGAGTGGTATTATTATTGTAAACAGAGTCAAACCCCTCCATGAAGAGGCAGAAATGACACTTAGCTTCTTTAGCAACAACCAGAGGCTCTCAGGTAGAAAAGAAACCACACTCTAAATAACAAAAATCACAAGAGCATCTTCATTGGCGAGCAACACATTCCTCCTTTTCACCACGACGTCTTTGGTAGAAAACGCTGTGTATACACTGATATTACTAGCAAGGCACAGCATTATCGAATACATATTGAATAATAATCTACTTTTATTACAATATAAGATGTACAAATCCCAGGTCAGCGTCTTGTTGTGCCTTTGCCCGTGCAGATATCAGACCTGAGAAAAACGCGTGACCCCCCCTGAGGCCCCGACAGAGCCGGGAGCTCTGAGCAGTGGGACCAGCTTGATTCGCTTCTGAAGGACGCCGTTTCCTAATCAGCTTCCTCGCCGGGGTTCATTATGCAGCCGGCGGTGAGTAATGAGCGTGCGCCGAGCTTTGAAGCTCACTTTAATCATGGACCTGAAGTCTATTACTAAGCAACGTGAACTTAGGGATGTCTCTGCGGGGGGGGGGGGGCGACCGGGGTCAAGTCCACCTGAGGAGACGAGCTCCAGTCAAAGAGGAAATGTGGTTATCTGGCATTGTTCCTCTTTTGGGTTTCTCTCCGTGGTCCTCGTCCACGGGATGTATTTTATTTTTCCCTCAATGAAGCCAAGGCTCATTTTTCTGCTGGGTTTCACATTTAGATGTTGGTACATTCCCTCAAACATTATTCATTTGAGATACAATTTCTATTTGAATTACATCCAGAACAAGAAAACGTGCACAAAAGGCGTTTTTTTTCTTCGTTTTCTGGCCAGAGACAGCAAGGCGTTCAAAGTGAAATGGTTTGTGTCTCTTTTCCTCCTCGTCCCCCCCCCCCCCCCCCCCTTTAATATCAGGTTTGCCTGCAGTCTTCTGAGGCTGTGTGTGTGTGTCACAAAAAGAGGCTGATTGTTGCTTTCTCACCCTTGTTGTGCTGTCAAGCTGTTCCATTATTCTATGAATTCTACCTTGGGTCCATCTTCTGGGAAAATGTCGTATCCTCTTTGTGTCATTTCTCCAAGAATTTTAGATTCCTCGTAATATATATTAAGTGCTCAGGCAAACACAGGCTTTCAGAAAGGCTTGAATACATAATGCGGTTGTTGCTGTGTTCTGCCGATAGAACCAGACTCCAGTGCCCCTCTAATCATAAGTGCACGGCGTGCAGGGGTGAATTTAGATGAGCTTTTATGGATGAAAAACATCAATTATTCCGTCTGGATAAACATGGATTACATTAATGTATGAGCCACTCACACGTTCCTGTGTAATTCAACAGGTGTGTGTGTGTGTGTGTGTGTGTGTGGGGACTTCTATTGTTAGATAATTATATTTTTTATTCTCATACAGATGTAACTAAATGAATGTAGTTTGAGTTGTGTATGTTTTTCTGACATGTTGGTGTGGTGGAACATTAACTCCCACGATCCACTGATTCCTACGTTCATGGTCCCCCCTCTCTCCCTCCCTCTCCCCCCGGAGCTTCTTGCCCACTTTAGTCTTTTCTCAAGGTCGTGGGTGGGTGAGGTGAAGTTGTGCTTTCATCGTTGTTTGGTGACCTTTGGCGATCTTTGTGTTTTAGTCAGTTTTAGTCCAAAGACACATCAATGCCTAGAATGAAATCATTGTTGACAGTGTGTTCTGTGAATCGAGTCATGAGGACATTTTTGTGAAACTGTGCACTGCAAACAAAGACACTGGTTTCAGTGCATGAATCATTTATTTGTTCCCCCGAGCAGTTTGTGTTATTATTATATCATCCAATTTAAAAATGACTCAAAACAGTTATCCAAAATCTTTGAGTGGCAGATTGGTTGTCTGTGGGTGGAGTATTAAAGATCGTTACAGCTCTTAGGTCTATGGTTCAACCTGTTCATCCACTTACCTCCACCTGCTCACCATCTGCTCCTTTTGTGGAATAATGTGGTCATGAATGTTTGAAAAGATTTGAGATGTAATTGATATTTCTAAAACCTCATAGTATAGCATGTTGTTACGATGTCATGAACAAGTAGTTGATTTGTTTAAATGTTAGTGAAAGATCAAAAAGTCACAGTACAGTATGTCATAAAATGTACAAAAATACCACCATCGCATACTATGTCATTAAGAGGTTAGAAAGGTTACACTATAGTATGTCTATTAATGTCATACAGAAAGTTGTTAATCAATCATAGTATTGTATGAAAAAATAGTAAAACATTCAACAACTGTAAGCAAAACCAGTTTATACTACATCCCCTATTTAGGAAAAATGTGCATCAGCAAAATTCTAGTGAATTTCATTTGGTACATAAATATTTCATAATTTCGTATGCAGTGTAGCATCAACAAAATCATTTCACATAATAATCCTCTGGTTGAATTAAAAAAAAACCTAATCAGCATTATTTAATGGGTTCTTTGTGCTGACATTACTAACACTGCATCGAGCACATCTCAGCATATGTTAGCCGACCAAAACCAACCTTCAATGAGTTCAATTAAACACATCAAGATTTCAAGAAAGCACATGAATTTTTACAAAATTCATGTGAACAATTACAGAAATGTATTCAAAGTATAGTATGTGACAAAATAAATCAGGAAATAGTCATTGTGTAGTGTTACAATAACATGTACAAAAATAGCAATGTAGCATGGAGTATATAACTGCTGTGTATGCTGTTTTTGGAAAACAAAAATGGCATATTTTAACTTTTAAATCGATGCTTTTGATTGGTATGAGTCATGCTAAGAGTAGGTGTCTCTGTCTCAGAATATCTCATTTTAAAAAGAATATCCTCATTTGACACCTTCTCACTTTCCAAACCCGGAGGCCTTGGTGGAAAACACAGAGCATGAAGAAAGGAAAAGAATCTGGACTCTCCTGAGGAGAAGCTTGTTTCCATGGTGATTGGGAGAAGGTGCTAGTGTGTTTGATGACCTCGTGGATGCATTTTCTCCTCCTCAGTATTTTTGTCTGCCGGCATGCAGATGTTTCTGCCTCTACATGGTGCGATCACATGCAAGGGCCTTATTTACCAACACACTTTTTCAGAAGGGTCCACCACTGCAGCGTATAACCAGATTATAAAGCACTTTACCATAAATTTACATACATTTTTTGATATTCTCTGTCTTTTTTTAAAGCTCAAGTGGATGTTCAATAAGGAAGACAATCTTCAAATTCCTTTTCATTCATAATTTAAATTGTTGAAGACAATCTTCAAATTCCTTTTCATTCAAAATTTAAATTGTTGAATTCTAATGAAGCTTCTCATTCAATTTATTATTATATACTTTTTTTTTTTTTACATATCAAACTATTTGCTTTTGTGAGTTGGTCAACTTTTAAAAAACCCTTGTGATCCATCACATATTTTTGACATGTTTATTTTTTGTTGTCATTTTCAACAAACTACCTGACATTTTTTCAACAGTATACAACAAACTTTGGTATTTATTTAATTCTATAACTTGGCTTGTGTCGACATATTATACTATGATGATTGTTGTTGGTGTTTATTTTGACATTACATATTTTTCAATACTATGCTTTGACTTTTTAAAAACCATTTGTCATATTAAACTGTGGGTTGTTTCCAAGGTTTTTTTTACATACCCTATTATGAATGTTTATTTCTTCTTTTACAGAAAGCGTTTGCAAAAGAGAAGTAAGGCATGAAGAGCCTGGTAAACTGTTTAAAATGACATGTTATGTTTATTGTCAGGATCCTTCATGGCCGAACAGATGGACGCAACGAGGAAACAACCTCGAAAATATTACTGATGTTTGATTACAAGTCAGTCCACATTACAAAACACATAAGTGGATAATAAACATTCTAACGCACATTTCACATGACCCTTACCCTACGGGACACGGATATGAGCTCAAGTCAAACAGTGTACTGATGGAGTCAGGTGAGATCCTCTCCAAGGCACATTTTTGGAGTTCCTTCCCATGTCAATTCATGACCACATCGGGGTGCTACGGTCAGGTCATGTGGTGAGGAGGGCTTCTGGTAAAACGCAATCCAACAACTGTCCTGCGTCAGCTCCACACACCTGTATCTATGTTCATATCGAAGATGAATGATTTCATTACCTTTTTTTTTTTTTTTTTAAACACAGACTACAACATCCACACAAACATGATTTCAGGTTTAAAGTACAACGGGGGGACAGAGGTATTTACTGACTCGTCACTGAGGTTCCTCGTTACA
This sequence comes from Pungitius pungitius, assembly GCF_949316345.1. Classification (NCBI taxonomy): domain Eukaryota; kingdom Metazoa; phylum Chordata; class Actinopteri; order Perciformes; family Gasterosteidae; genus Pungitius; species Pungitius pungitius. Next base: position 5,238,658 of record NC_084919.1, on the reverse strand, counting down.
TTCCAAATGAAACGGAGGATTCCCCTGATGAAGACAAAACAGCGAAAGCTGCTATCAAACTCTTCTAACTTCTACAGTAAAGATAGGAAAATAAAGGCACATGTACAGCGGCAAATCCCTCTTTCTTCTTTTGAGTCCGTTTTTTCTTTGTGTGTTGAGTTGTGGCTGGGGGGGGTCATCGCTCTACTGGTCGGCTGCTGTGACCAGTTCAAACCACTGCCTGAGGGCGTCGCTCAGGGTCTCCGGCAAGGCATTGACGTCTCGCAGGATGACGTAGAAGGGGAAGGGGAACTCCTCCATGTAGGAGCGGATCTCGGGCAGCTCTCCAGGCCCTTTGAATATGGGCACCTTGATGTCCAGGATGGAGTCCTGCAGCGCAGCACCAAGCTTAAGGTTACACTCTGTCCATTTCAAAAATAACATTTGAAAAAAAAAAAAAAAGAGGTCAAATTGTTCTTCACTTACCCGAGAGTTTGGGTTGTCGAGCGCCACAAACATGATGAACACGTTGGCGCTGCGTGCGGCGCGCACGGCCGCCATCACCCGCTCCTTCCCTTCCAGGAACAAACCCCGGCCGTCGGATACGATGACGAGCAGCTGGGCGGTCTCTGTGGAGGGGGGGGGGGGGGGGGGGGGCACAGGGTTAGGGTTGGGTCTGGTTTTGCTTTTATCGAGTGCCGTTTCCATTGTTCAACGGAAACACCTGTACGTCATCGGGAACAATGAGGGTGGGAATCCAAGTTCTGTTTTAAAACCTGTCAAACTACTCGTTTAACTGCTGAAGTTAACCGCAAGTTCTTTGTTACAATGAATATTTCAGTAACCACGTGACATTTACACATCAAACAGAGCAACATCTGCATTTATCTGAATTTGTGTTTGATCCACCGGATTAAATTAAGTCCAATGTTTTGGTTCTGGTTTTTGGCCGATGAGAAAAGGAAGCTCTTTGACCCCTAAATGTTCTTCTTCCCCAGCTGGTTGCCAACTCTGTTGTCTTTAAAAGGGCTGGACAGGCAGCGCTTTGACCAGGTTGAGAGGTGAAAGAAACCAAAACAATTGGGAGGTCAGAAAAAGCCTCACTATATATTTTTATGTTAAACGTGGTCATTTCATCCACAAAAACACAACCGCTAACATAAAAAAGCTTTAAAACTGGACAAAAGATGGTTATTTGGAATCTCTCAAAGGCCTACATTTCTTTCTCATTTATACGTTTGAATCCCTTATTGAATCTCAGATTCCATCTAAAGTCATCTTCTCGTCTTGAATGGTGTGGTGTTTCTAGAAGTATGCGCCTTGTGTCTGGAGCAGCTGATCCAGAAATAATCAGGAGCTATTTGTCACAGCAGTGCAGACTCAGACAGCAGAGTTATCTTGTGCTGGCTGAGCTGCTCCAGCTCCATGGAAACGAGATGTTTTAGTCTAAAAGTACTACAAACTCCCTCAGTCCACCAGGTACTTGAGAGGGAACTTGTATTCTGTATGTCCACGCCACGTTTATGATCTCCAATACTTTTATAAATGCTGAATGCTTTGGTGTTTGAACTAAACCAACAACGTGACACGTCATGGTGCAGATGTCGTGTTGTACACGCACACAAACTAAAAAAAGAAACCTTATGAAACTTCTCTCTCAGCATTCATTATGCGCATGTAACACTGTCTCGTGAGGAATAACTGTTGGATGTTCAAATATGCAGGTGGACGCCTTACCGGAGTTTAGAGATCCTGGAATCTGCTGTCGTGCTGCTAGAAACATTTTGGTTGATGTGTCTAAAAACTGCAGAGGGGAGGCAGGAGGAGACACACGATCAGTGGCGTCATGTGTTGAAGGCGAGCGTCACAGCAAAAACAGCATCACATTCTGCATCCAAATGTTTCAAACTTCACGCTATATGTCTTAATGTTATTTTTATCTGGAGCTTTGACTGGACTGGATTCACTGCTTACAGCGTCATGCCACTCAAATTAAAAAGATGTGCTTCATGTGATCAGTTTGTATGTGAAGTACAGTGTGTTGTTGGTATGTTGAAGCTGATGTATAGACAAACTGCTTTGGTATTATCTGACAGACATCACACTGTTCTAAAGAACTCCTATTTGTAACTGGCAGGTGTCATCAAAGAAAGTTGACCTTACATCACAGTAGAGGACTTTCTAACTTTCCATTACACGAGAATTGGAGACATTATTATAATAATTATTATTAAAATTATTTTGTCCCTTACTCGCCTCAGTGCTTTGGTACTACTTTCATTAGTCACTGGAGCAGCAGTACAAAGGAGGCACCCACCTGCGCTACTCGGGTCTTCTTCTGCTGGAACTGACAGAGCCTCAGAATTCGAGCCCCAGAGTCGTCGTTGAACTGCTGCTGGAAGGGATGGAGCAGCTGCACCTGCTCGCCAAAACTGATGCCACCAGCAGCCGTTAGAAGGTTACGTCACATTCGATACGCACACTATAACAGCACCACATCATGTTGTATCCGCACAATTATATATATATATATATATATATGCATCCCACTATACAAGCAGAACCTTACCTGCACACAGACACCTGTCCCACCTCCAGCAGAGTGAGAGCGTTGACGATCACAGAGAGGGATTCAAATGCAAGCTGCCACACAAACACAAACACGTTGAGTTCAGTAATATTTACAGGCAAAGCTTGTTTGGTTTGAATCCAGCGGTTGCCTCTCTGACGGTGCACGAGTCATCAGCAGCACTGCGGGGGCTCGCTCACCTGCTTGGAGTGGTTGTCCACCATGCTGGAGGAGTCGTCCACGGCCAGACAGATCTGGTACTCTCTCTTGCTGGGCTTGGTCCTCCTCAGCCAGATCTTGTCCTTGCGGAACTGACTGGCGATGTAAGGGATGACCTTCCTCATGTTCAGACGCTTCCCTGTGCGGTAATCCCCCCTTTTGGTGCGGCGGAACATCGTTTAGTTAATGCATTTTCCAGCGCGCGCACCTTTTGGAACGCGGCACTGGGAGGTGGCAAACAGCGCGCTTCAACACACGAAGGAGGGCTTCTCACTTGAGTTTGGCGGCCTGCGTGGGCTCCAGGATGAGGCGGAGCTGCTCACACAGCTGCTGGGACAGAGCCGAGGTCAGGTTCTGGTACTGGTGCCACATGGAAGCCGCTGCGCTCTCCTGAGCACGGACGAGAAGAATTTGGGGACGAGTTACAACCCAAACGTCATGCGATCACAGCTCCGCAGTTCGTGGACAGGTTTCATTGTGAAAGCACTCATTTGACATATTTTAAGGCCGTCAATCTTTTATCGTCACGGTGACGCCTCAAGTTCAATGTTCGCCACGGCGGACAATCTCGTTTCAAAAAGCCATTTCACGCATCAACCGCTTTTCAATAAGGGCAAAAAACCGCCTGCAGCGAGCAGGACAAGTTCAATCCAACTGCTGTTCCCCTTCAGTCTTTTCCGATTTCCAAATGCGCCTAAAGAAACGTGAGAGTGACGAGATGCCCCCCCGGATCAATGCTTGATGAGACAAGTAAAATTAAAAAGATATATATTGCTTTGTACTATTTTACAAGCAGCAAAAAAGACATTTTGAAAAAAGCTCCTGGGTCAGCCTCACCTCCTCCTGAGTTCCTGGAGCCAGTTTGTGCCAGGCCTCCAGCTGCAGCTCCATCTGCCTCCTGATCTCTTCTGGGTCGCTCTCTTCCTTCTGTAGACGCACACAACCACACACATGCAGTGTAAGCATTTTCTGATTTGATTATTTTACTTTTACCCATCCGTGGGGTCACCAGCAGCGAATGTTTTTGTAAAAAAAGAATGAAAAAGTAGTTTTGTACCTGCATGGTGTCCATCAGCAGCTCTGGAATCGTGTGAATTGTGGATTCGGTGCGTCGCTCTGCCAGCTCTTCTTCTACGGCCTTCTGCCGGTCCCTCAACCTCTCCTCTTTGTCCTCTTCTCCCTGCTTCTGTACCTCCATCTCCCCACTGTCCATACCTGCACAAGAGGAAGAGGCGGTGGGCCTCGATGTCAGAGGATGTTTTACCCCAGACCAACTGTGTATTCTGAGTGAGATACATTTTTCTTTTAAACAAAACAAAAACAACCTTCTAAAAAGTAAGTCCTATAAAATCTATAAATCCTATCCTATAAAAAAATCAACAGGGCAAAACAGGAAGTGAAGCGTCACCTTTCTGGGAGGCCTTGGTGGAGTCCAGCTGCTCAGGCTTGAGCTCCTGGACCTCAGCTGCCTGAAGGTCCTCCTGCTGCTTCTCTGTTTCCATGGCAACATCCTCATCATTCTGATCCTCCTGGTCCTGGTGAGGTCCCGCTGCTTTCTGCTGGTCAGCACTGGCCACATCTGTATACAAGAGAGATCGGCAAACATGACGTCCATTTGTCCACTTTAAAAGCTTGACCCCGATGGCTACCAAGAACGTTGATCGCCCACCGTATGTCTGAGCGTCGTAGGCCGACTCTCCCTGCTCGATGTGCTCGTACAGGTCAGACTCCTGCTGCGCATCGCTCTGCTTGCGGTCCTCAGCGCGCTCCGTGCTTCTCTCCATCGTGCGCAGGCGCTTGTTGACGCGTTCGTTGTAGTCGCCCGTCGACCGCTCGTTGTCGGCCTGACCCGGTTTCCTCTTGAAGCTCTGGAACGGCACGGGGAATAAACGGTGAGGTCAGCGCGCTGAGCGGGTGGAATGGGAAAGGAAGGGACAGCGGACCAGGCGGGCGCAGCCCGTCGTACCTGAGTCTTGCTCTTCGCCTGCGCCTGAGCGGCCATCCTGGCGGTGAGATTTGTCTGGTGGCCCTCCGATTGGCTGGCGTCAGCGGCTCCGCTCCCGTGCTCCTAACAAACCAGAAGAAATGCCAGATGACCTCTGCAGGGAGGGCTCATGGGCCTATGGGGGATCATGTCTGTGTGACATGAGCCCCCATAGGCTGCTGTGTGAGCAGCCAAAATATTTCACAGAGAATATTTAAATATATTGATAGCCATGAATTTGATTCAGATTTTTCTTTTTTATATCTCTATAAAACATTACTGCCGAGACATTTTAGGTTATTTATTTGACCTTGCTAAATAATTGGAATATTAAATTTTATCAAGCAGAATATTGTCATTAATTAAATTAAATATGTTGGTAGATGATCTATCCTCTGTGTTTGTTTTTTAAAGTTAACGCGTGAATTGATCAGATTAATGTGGCCGAGATTAACGCAACAAAAGATTTTTAACGCAGTTAACGCAACTTTGTTTTACTTCACTTTTGTGGTCATGGTGCAGGATGCCGTCACACCTCTCTGTACCAAAAGGAGAAACCGCGTAGGTCGTCTTTTATGATTCTCCAGGTGAAATCCACACAAATCCTAACTTTTACCTCTTTAGCTTGGTCTCTCTCTGAAGCCTCCCCTGCCAGCTCCACGGCTGTGTCACTCTGAACGTTCTGCTCTCCAGTCTGGCCGTCCGTGTTGTGCTCCTTCCTCTCCGCTGACTTGGGCTGCTCCTCATCAACGACTGCTCCTTCCTCCTCCTCCTCCTCCTGTAAGAATTAGACATTCAAACAGTGACAAACGGATTCATGGGTGTGTTCATCAAAAGGGTGCAGCGGTTGTTCTGGACGCACACACAAACCTTTGGTTTGGGTCCTTTGTCATTTGGAATAGTCAGATCTTCGTCCTTTCCTGCCTCCTGTCCTCTCTCCTCTTCCTCTTTCTCGGCACACTGCTCCTCTCCCTCTGCTTTCTCTCCCCCTTCCTCTTTCTCCTCCCCCTCCTCCTTCGCTTCCTCTTCAGTCTTGGGCTCCTGGTCTGTGTCTTCTCCCTGCTGGTCTGTCTGGTCCTCCTCCATCTTCTCTTCCCCCTCCTCCGCCTCTTCGTCTCCATCTTTCTGTCCGTCCCCCTTCTCATCCTGGGCCATGGCTTTCTCGTCCATGTCAAATGGATCCTCCTCTGAAGGGGGGGGGGGGGGGGGGTACATTAACATAACAATTCAAAGATCTGAATTAACAACCAAAAATACTGTCTCAAGCTTTCATTTTGATAGGGAACCTATTCAGTTTAGGGAGTCCATGTAGTAACACGAATGTGCCGGGTTTATGTACCTACAATGGAGTGTTCCCTAGCATTAAATAGCAGGGGTGGGTGGGGGTGCCTGGTTTCTGTCTGTTTGCGTTTTTGGACTAATTTAAGACCATACGGGGGTAGAAAACATAATGAAATGATCCATTTAACTGTTCATGCCTTTGAAGTCTGCAATTCAAAGGCATGAAGTAAAATGATGTTCAGTAATCACATAATCAAGAACATGTGTGTGGAGGCCAGTTCCAGAATCCCCATCCACTTGTAAACTAATTAAAGTCATGTTCAGACATAAATGCTCATTTGATCACTGAAACCCTCTGAGATTGCAGTCCTCGCTACTGCGTACGCTCTGGGAAACTGTTCTTGGTAGCACCAGGAAAGAACTTCTGTTGCTTGGTACAATCTATGTTCATTGACCACGACAGAGCAGGGGTGGTGTTTCTGTTTGGAGGCCTTGTAGGGCGATTTTACCGTCGCCCTCGCCCTCATCTCCAGCCTCGTCCTCCTGGTCCAGGTTCAGATCCTCAGGTAGATCCAGGGCCTCCGGCTCCGGCCTTTTGTCCTGTTGACCGTGGTAGGGGTCCACTTCATTCTCATCGAACTCCCGCTGAGCATGGATCAGAACATCAAACAAAACATCAACGCCGTGAAAATAAGAGGTGTGCTAAGCAGTTTTAAGGTTGGGGGATTTGTGAATGTCTTTACCTTTCAATAAAAACATTACCTCATCTCCTTGTTCATTGATTTTCTCTTTCTCCTCCGTGTCCATCTGTTCGTCTTTGTCCTGCCGTTTCTGGTCTTTGTTGGGGTCTGCCGCATCCAAGTTGTCGTCTTTCGCAACCAGCTCCGATTCCCCCTAACAACCCAGTGTTGACGGGAAATTAGGGCATATTGACAAAAGAAAAAAATCCATCTAGCCTAAATAAAGATTCACTTCAAAACAGCAAATGGAAATATCTGAAAGGCAGGTTTTTCATCTTTAAACTGCTGCACATGTTTCCTTCCCAAGCCTTTTGGTGATTACGTGTTCAGTACCTCGTCCATGCCCTGGCCGGACTCTTCTTCCTTGTCACTTCCTTCATCCCCGTCATCATCATCCTCATCATCATCCCCCCACATTCTCTCATCCAGAGTGTCCGTCTGTCCTTCACCCAAGTCACCCATCTTCTTATCCAGCTCCTCGTCCTCCTCTTTAGCCGAATCATCATCCTCTTCCCCTGCACACGGTTCAAAGAAAAATACACTCAGCTGGGATTCTTAACTTGCACATTATTTTGTAAGTTTTCACAATCTTGAATGTCCAAACACAGCCAGCGGTATCAACCGAGAGACACAACTGGAAGTGGAACAAACCCAAGAATGAGTGGGCCCCGCGAGGTGAATGGACAGTTACCTGCTTCATTCTCATCCTGGTCCTGCATTTTGCCATCAAAGTCCTCTGACATCTCGATAGCATTGTCCTCCGCCTTGATCTTTCCCTTATCCTCCTCTTCTTCCTTTTCCTGACCTTCTTGTAGAGTGTCCTCCACCTGAAAGATTGATATGATTCTTATTCCTTCAACTTAAGTTCTCAATAATAACTTGAGGAACTATATTTATTGTGGCTAGTCCCTACATGGCTTAGGTAGACATGCCATACATTGTTCTTTTAAATCCCAATGTCATGTCAGTTGTATTTGCATAATATACATAATACATAATTTTTATTTAAAACCACAACCAGTGCTTAAAACAAAGTCTCACAGCCTTCAGCAGCTTCCTTCATCACCTGCATTACAAACTCAGCTAACAAAGAGCAGAAGATGTTGTGGAAATCCTAAAACAAGCAAGCGAGTAGATCTCGAGTTGATCGGAATCAGTGAAATTACCTGATCTTCATTCTCAATCTTGTCACTGACGTCTTTGTTGCCCTCGCCCTCTCCTATGCCTCCGCCCTCATAGTCGTGAAACTCGGTGGCACCTTCTCCGTCTCCACCGGCCATCAGATCCTGAGGCAGGCAGAAACCCTGCGGAGGGGGCCACAACAAACATTAATCTACTGCTTTTAACCCTTAAGGAATAATGCCTCTACGGAACGGAAAGCTATTGGTGATGCATTTTGTCGGATTTAAATTGTTCTTCTTCTTTAGTTTTGCTAAGATTTGTCTTTTTAAATTCCATGAAAAAAAAGTAATCTATAGCAACCTCATAATCCGAAACTCATTAAAGGTTAAGATACTGCATTCAAAAGAGGCCTGGAGAGCGCTGTCCTCACACCTTGGGAGGGAGAAGGACATCATCTTTCTTGCAGATTACATAACCACCACTTTGTAGCAGAGAGTTCATGTTCCACATTGTATCCGTTCAATTGTCTAATAATTGGGATGTTTGTGGATTCACTGCACCAGGAGAAACGTCACCACTCTTACGGTATGTACCTATTTATTTATGTGTGAAATACTCTCCGAGATGAGAATGCGCGGCGTTTGTCATGTCCGTACCTTCTGGGCGAGCTCAGTGAAGATGCTGGCCAGCACAGACAGCAGTTTGCCGGTGCTCCTGTGCGCTCCCAGGGACACGGCCACGTAGTAACGCACCATGTCAGCGTAAATCCCCAGCAGAGGCTCCAGATGCACCAGCATCCTGCACGCTCTGTTCACCTCCTGAGCACACACACACACACACACGCACGCACACGCACACGCACACGCACACGCACACGCACACGCACACACACGCGCACACACGCGCGCGCGTTAATGGTAAAATACAACTAAGCTAAAATGCTGAGAGGATTTAAAGGAGTTTAATTGCCAAATGTCATCAGTTAAATGATATTGCTACACTTGGACTAATTGATTTACATCTAGATTAAAATCCTTTGGCTGTTATTAATTAAACTAATGGGACCAGTGGTCATTCAACATTTTGAAGTGATGTGAAAATGTACCCTTATTCTATACATATTTAGTCAAATTTGTTCTTATAAATTATAGGTAATTTATCTAATATAGTTAATTGAAATAAAGAAATTACTCAACAAAATATAATTTGTGGTTTTGGAACTGCACAGATTATATTTCAAAATAAGGGCACACTGTTATTCAAGGAGGAATACATTTTCAAACAACATAATACGAACTGGATGTCACAATAAGAATCAATTTAAATACAGGGATCTCTGAGTCGAACAACAGTTGCAATGCGGCTGGAAAAGAAAGTATTCTAATATTCTAAATGTCCCGTGAGCAGCTTCTCCTGGTACCTGGAGCTGAGGCGGCGGACAAGAGTCTCTGTGCATCTTCAGGCGGCTCAGTAGCTTCTCCAGCCCGCCACTAACATCTCCCACACACAGAGCCTCCACCTCGGCTGCCAGATCATCCTCCAGGAGCCGACTCAGATGGCCCGGCTTCAGCAGGTCCTCCATGGGCTCTTCTTCCTGCCCCTCCGCCTTCTCCGATCCCTCTGAAACATCACATGGCGTCAGAAACACGTTGCCATTCTCCACCTCTTTGGACTGTGTAGTCTATAGTAATGACAATATTCTGCCAACCTCATTCCAAGCTATTGTTATAAAATTGCAGATAAATTTGTTCAAGCCCAAAATAAATGATATAATAATTGAATTAATAATATCAGGCATCGGTCCAAGAAACACACTGCATTAAAGCTGTTCCTTCATAATGTTGTACAAGAAAAAGTTTGTGCAGCTAAACTGGAAGATGTAATGTGGGGAACCCTCACAGATGAATGTAGCAGCTCATGATGAATGTGTGCCGACTGCGTCGTTCTCACCTGTCTCACCACGCTGCTCTGTTTGTCTTTGTTGTTCTCTCTCCCTCCTCTTCACCAGCGTCTGGACAGCACACAGCACCGTGTTGATGTTTGTCTCCAGCTCAGCAGAGAATTCGCCGCAGAAGGCGGGCTGCTGATCTGTTAGGAGAGGTAGACGGGCAGAGTGAGCCGTGGAATCATTGAACTAAGAGCTATGTCTTCTGTCTGGGCAGGATGTTATTATTACTTGAAGGCGTATTAGTAGTAGGACCGTTGCATTCACCTGAGTGCTGCGTTCCAATGGAGAGCAGCTGGGTCTTCCAGGTTGTGAACTCGGTGATGCTAGCCTCCACCTGTCCTCTGACATACTGCAGGCTCTGGGCGATCGCCGGCCGGCTGCCCGGGCCGCCGACGCACAGGGCCGGGGTGAACAGCTGCTCCATGCTGGGCATCTGAGCCGCTACCTCTGCCAGCTGGTCGAAGGCCGAACAGCATGTGACAAAATGGTTCCTGTGTGAAAAAGTAACAATGTAGTTACTCCTACGCCAGATTTCATACATGAACCCCTCGAGTGATTGAGTTGTACCATGTGTGGAGGGCCGCCTCTGAGCTCTGCTGCGCCACATTGTCCAGCTCCGCCTTCAGGCCCAAAGTCTGCTTCAACGTCACATTCATGCTCTGGTTTAGGTGGCACCAAGTGGTGTCTCCCCTCCGGATCAGGCAGCCGGGGGGTTGGCGCGGGGCTGCCAGCGGGGACGGACACCTCAAGGTGTGCTGCCGGCCGCTGCTGGTCTCCTCCTTCTGCTGGAGGTCCTCCGGGCAGCACTGCAGCAGCCAGGCCAGCTGCTGCAGGAGGGTGGCACACTGGGCAGCCAGCACCTGGCCTTTGGTGACCCAACCTTGGAGAGAGGCCTGAGGCGGGAGGGCGCAGCCTGCGTCCTCACCGTGGCTTTGGAGGTGGGCCTGGATGCCCTGGACGCTGTTAGTTAGCCGTCTGAAGGTGGCAAGATAACAGGTCAGGGTACAGCATTGAGCAGAAGATGATACAATATAAAACTACCAGAAGCATTTATATTTTATTCTATGCTAAAGGTGTCATTTCCTCCAGAGATCAGGATTAAGACCATGAAGGAGACAGCTCTTTTTTATTGTAAAAATGGAAATCCTACAACCACATCCTTGTTAAATAGTTTCTGATAAACGATCGAGGTGAATCCTCGATGACCAACAAATGTTGGTCACGGAGTCCCACAAGGTTCTGTGCTTGGAACGATTTTATTTACCCTGTATATGCTTCCAATGTTATCAGAAAACACTGCATTAACTACCATAGTTATGCAGACAATACTCAATTGTATCTGTCGGTTGAGCCAGATGAGACCGACTAGCTAGCTATTAGACTTCTAGAATGTCTTGGAGACATCAAAACTGGGATGACTAGCAACTTTCTGAAAAACATAGCTGTGTGCTCGCAGCAGTCTGACCTGAGATGGACCCACTGCCCAGTGAGCTTGGCCAGTCGTTGCCTCTGTTTGAGGAGGAGCTTGAAAAGGTGAGAGGAGAAACCTCTACAGCGCTCAATGTTCCCCAGACCCAGCTCCTACAGCAAACACACACACACACACACAGTTCAAACTACAGGGCGACATGCTAAGACGTATAAACGTAGAGTGAGGAACTGCAGCAGAGGTTGAAAATCTTTCTAGTTGTTAACACAAGAGATAAACAATCTATACGCAAGGTGTCAACTTTTAGACAGAGAGCTGTAGGAGTAGTAAATGCAAAACTGTGTCACGTTGTGGACTATCAGACAAATGGGCATCTGTGTCTGACCTTGGCAGCTTGCTGGAGAGCCGTCAGTAGGGTTGTTCTTCTGGCCCACGAGCGGTAAAAGTACTTCTGACATCCGTCCCATGCCGTCAACAGCTCCGTGAACAACCTGCAGCAAAAGAAGACGGTGTCATCGACTTTTGTTTGCCAACTTTAACTTAAACCAAAAATAACATGACCTCCAAAGCTATATGAACAGCTTGTATTTACATGCTCTCGGCCTGCTCCTGGTTCCTCACAGCAGAGAGAGCGGTGCTCATCTCTAGCGGCTGCATACAGAGGGTTTGCTCTGGGTCAACTGTCCTGTTCCACGTTAGGCCTTTACGGTACGACAGACCTAAATGGGACCATGACACAAGGTTTGACTTAATAGTTCCCTCAATCCTTTATCACTAGGAGACGCTATTGATGATCTGTGAGAAACACTCACCTATTTCTCGGAGCATCTTGAACAGATCTGAGAGGGCTCTCTGCTTCTGCTGCAGGATGTGCTTGACCTCTGCTTTTTGCTTCTCCTTCTCTGCTGACATGTCAATGGTGAGGTTCTGCAGGTCACGTAGGTTGCTGATGACCTCGCCTGGTAAAGAAAGAGGAGAGACGAATACTGCATTAACACTGAAGCCAATGTAGTAGTGCAACAAATAAAGCAATGTGTGATGTAATGACAAATTCCTGATGAGCTAGGCCCAGGGTTTTAAGTAACTCAAACTTGCATCCTCTCTTATGGCCATTCGGAGCGACTCCTCTTGTTGTAAAATGCAGTCAGATGGTGGAGAAATCTATGAAAAAATACCCCTACTTCTTGCTTGAGTTATTACCTCAGTGACATTGTATACAGTCTCAATCTCAACCTTCTAGTCTTTTTGAGCACGGCATGATTTTCTTAAAAATAGCTTTGGCTACGCTGTTATTAGAAAGGTTGTAACCAGAGCTGTAAATGGCTTCTCTGCCAAGACATTATTCCTCCATAGTCAACATATGGTCACCAAGAGGGTGACATAACGTACCGCGACTAGAGTCCAAAAAACCCCACTTTACATACCATAGGGGGAGGTGACGATGACTTCTTGTATGCAATCTTGAGTATCTACAGAGACCCCGCCCTCGTATTGTATGTATTATTTACAACAGGGATTTTTACCAGTGAAGCAGTCCAGATCTTCAGCCAGCTCCGGCACTGGGTGTTTCTTCAGCAGCTGGACGCAAAGTTTCTTCATCTTCCTGGTCAGAACAGGCAGACGTCCCAGTAGAGATGAAGCATCAACTCCTTCTTTTGGTGCCTCCTGCTGAAATTCCCAGTTCAGCTTAGCGGATTCACTCATTGTTCATGAACGTAGAAAACATGGCTTGATAAAATGTGATCATAGCTAACAAAAAGGCAACACACTAATGGATGTAAACACTGGTACCTGCAGATCTCTGCCCTTCCCAGGCAGGCTACTCTTCAGCTCCTTATGAACCCTACGGATGGGCGTGTCCTCTGGGTTGGTGTCCACGCAGTCCAAACTGGCGCTGCTTCCCTGTTCCACCAGAGAAGGGACACTCGGACTATTCAGAGCCCCCTCGAACTTCTTGACAAACTTGAAGAGAGTCCTGAGAGAAAAGAACACAGGCAGAACAATGTCAGTGGCAGGGAGAGCATCTGTCCTTCCAAAGCAGGTTCTAGAAAACAAGCCACATCCCCCAAATTGTTTGTGGTCATCATTTACCGATGCGTCTTGTCCACCGACTGTTTGATGGACCAGAAACTGACATCGTTCCACTTGGAGATCTTGACAAAGTCCTGAGGGAAAAAGGATGTGCATGCACTGTGTTACTCAGATATGTGTGGACAAGGTTTCAGAGTATTGGTATGTGAACATAAAAAGGACATCAATATAAACCTTGAGCTCCTTCTCGATGGGCTGCCTGAGCTGCACGATCCTGGTCTGGATGCAGTCAGAAAACTGACTGTAGTATTTGTGAAGATTCCACAACAGGCTGGACAATGATTCTATGTAAGAAGGACAGAGTTATCAGGTCATCCATCGACAACAGTGCAGCTACAGCCAAAAAGCTACAAATACTAGATGTGAGCCTGTTTTGACCTGTACAGGATACACGGGTCATACACCTTCACCCTTTCACAGGCAGAATGGAGAAGGACCACTCTCATTCAGACTTGTTGGGTTAAGATACACATGTATGGAGAGGGGAAGGCTGACCTCCTTGTTGTGGCTGGTTGGGGATCAGCAGGAGGTGGCAGTGGAAGCTCAGCAGCATGCTTAGGCGAGTGTGGAACTCTCCCAGGGTGGAGCCCTCCATGAAGGCCTGGAGGGTGGAGGTCACTGAGGAGAGGGAGAGGCGCTCCACCTCCTCATCTGGAGAGAACATTAACAGGAAGACAAAAAAGCCTGAGCAGTCATAGCATTTCATATATTTTTTCCACTTAGAGATGTGTAAGGATTGATAAGCAAGTTAAAGATGGGCTTCTTTTTGGCTTAAAATACATATAATTAAAGATGTATCACACCTATAAATATACTTTAAAAGGAAAAAGTTTTCAATGTCAGTTGATTGATTAAAATGACAGTTGTTTTCACAAATAAATAAACATCTGTATCAGCATCGTTGTGAACCAACACCCACTCAGAGCCATTGTGTACGTACCCGTGTTAGCATCAGCCCTGTGTTGCTCCACATATCTCTCCACTAGCTGGTAGATGGAGAACCAGTGTTTGGTGGATTTCTCAGTGTGCCGCTTCACCGCATTGTCCAGACTGCTTGACCAGCAACTACCACACAAGAGACAGAAGAGGACACATTGACATATTTGTCATGGGCTTGTATAACAGCTGCAAAAAAACCCACAGTATAAGTACAAAACTGCAGTTCCACGTTTAATCTCTGTGGTATCTAAAAACATGAAATCACAACAGAGGGTGGTGGCTGGATTCAAGGTGCATGTGTCTTACTTGAGCTCCTGTTTGCGCCACTGGATAATGAGTTGGGTAACGGGTTCCAGCTCTTTCCGCAGAGAGACCGACCGGCTGGCGTTATTCTCCCAGTCCTGAGAGGACCAGCAAAGAACAGATGAGCAAAAACACTAGACTTTAGACACTCACTATCAAAATACTACATGGCACATAAAGAAATCTTGCTGAGAGTGCTCACCTGTGCTTTACAGAGAAGGATCTCTAGCCCATTGAGGAACTTGGCCAGTGGACTGGCGAGGGTGAAAGCCATGATCCTCTCCACAACCGCAGTCAGCTGGAAAACCAATGTCTCATAAGAGTCCGCTTCTACAGCAGGACATTACCTAGGTGGTCCACAGACCACACGGGTCACTTGGAATGATATGCATCTGTCGTAACACCTTTATGGCTAGAATTGGAGAGTGATGTCAATGCAATGGCTAAAATGAATGAGACTCTACTATGAACACGATTTGTTGTGGGGCGTGAGGCACAAGATTATATAATTATAGTATTAGACACCAATCAAAAGTCAGTTGAATGAAGGCATGTCTGAAGTTCCCTTCTGACTCCATCAAAGTGACTACAATCAGTCCTTGTTAAACCCTGTGTCAAAAATGTTGGTGTGATATTTGATCCTACTCTCCATTTTGACAGGAGGATAATGTCATAGATTTGATCCTGGGAAAAACCAAAACATCACCATAAAGAAACCTTGCTTCCTGTTATATTTGGTTTAAGACAATAAATCCCAATATTCTAATGTACCGCAGGCTTTGATGTAGTTATCTGACCTGCATGAGAGCTGGGTGCTCTGGCCAGTCATCTAGTCTTTGCTTCACTGCCACACTCAGCTGCTCCAGGACAGGAAGACAAAGGCGGGCCTCGCTCATGTTGGGCTGCTGGTAGAAGTCATACGATCCTTCTGAGGCGACAGACAGACCATCGGGACCGCCCGACCCCTGCACAGTGTTCTGCAGCAGGGCGGAGAGCAGCAGTTCACTGCCTGTGAGCTGCTGATCCAGTTCGGCATCTGGGGGGCAAGCGCAGAAGTCAAGACACACTTTAATTCAGTTGACAAAAGTACGTTTCTACTTTAAACCCGTAAAACTGACAGAAGACACTAACCAATGAGATGATAGAAGCGCGACATCACAGGGGAAACAATCTGATAAGAAGAGACCAGGGCTCTGATGTGTTCTCTGCTGTGATTGGCTGGTATCGTGCTCTGGTACCACAGTGACTGGGCGTATCCCAGGCAGAGGCGCTGATGGACCTGGACCATTGTGTTCATAGCAGCCGGAGACAGGAAGCTGCCCTCGATGGACTCCTCCTGAAGCCTGACTTCCTCCTCTGTAAGACCAGAGTCTGCTGTTCCCTCTAGACTCGACTGGGTCACGATGTCTGCAAAGTCCTAATGAAGAACGAACAGAGATCACCAAAGAGTCCAACATTGACCGTTGTATCCTCTACTTGCCATGTCTAAATTTAGTCAAAAGTAAAGACTTCTTGCTCTGTCCCAAACCTCTTAAAACTCACAAGAGCAATCGTAATTTATAGTGATGATATTTGATCATAATAGCTATAAAAGGTTTTCAGACGCAGTTCTAAACTGTGAAAGGAAAAAAAAACAGCATGATACTGATTACTGAAACATGAGAAATACAACTATAACCCAAAAATCAGTTGAACTAATTTCAAAAGCAAGACTTTATATGGAAACAGTAGATCGCAACGCCTCTCAACATCTATTGATAGAAATTCATTCATCCTAAAAATCATACAGGCAGTTTCTGAGATTTGCCATTTAACAATCAATTTAGGGACTACAAATGGGCCAGTGTGTTGAAGCTTCAGCAAGATCTGACCAGAGGTGAGGATACCTGGTTAAACTGAGGGAACTGGCGTCTGAAGTCCCTCTCCTCCTGCTCTTCCTCAGTCAGTCCCGAGCCGTGCAGTCGACTGCGGTTGCGGTACAGACTGGCCTCCATCTGCTCTCGCTCTCTCTTCAACCTCTCTTGTTCATCCCACTCGTTCACTAGAGCCTGAGGAGTCAGCAACAGTAACCATTTGGATTTGGAAAGCTGGACAAAAATCCTTCAAACGCTAAACCAGTTATCAATCTCTCTGACCTGACAGATGTGTCGGAAGAGGCTGCGTGACTCTGGGCTGAACTCCCCCGTGGACAGGGTGTGACACTGCAGATACAGCAGAGAGTTCAAGTGCAGCGTGGAGGATTGGGGCACCACATGCTCGGGGTCCTGATGCTGTGGCAGGAGCTTTGCCAGGCAGCGCAGAATGTCCAGGCAGGCTCTGGAGCAAAGGAAGTCTGCCCGGGCCAGGTAGGACGGCAGGCTGGGGGACAGCGAGGGGAAGGCCAGCAGACAGGACACCAACTTGGGCAGACCAGGCACAGGCGTGAGCGAGGCGGCCACCTGGGAGGCCACCAGCCGCATCCCGTGCCTGAGCTGGAGGATGCCGGTGCGCACCGGCCCGACCACATCGGGGTACATGGGGTAGTCTTCCAGCAGCCTCTGGCAGAAGCGCTTGTGAGAGTTCTGCCACACAGCCTCCTCCTTCAGCAGGCCCTGAACGGCTGACCGGGACTTGGACTTGGAGGAGCCCTGCAAAGCCTTCAGCAGGTGCGACAACAGGGTTTCCACAGCAGTTGCTTGGCCAATGCTGCACAGGTAGTGCTGCAGCTCCTGGAAGAGGCGCCCATACTGGGGTTCATGTGGGCGAGAGGCCTGCTTCCTGGAGAGCTCAGCTATCTGATCCTTCACCTGCTGCATACGGATCCACAGGTACCTGCACCAACAAGTCAGAAACATATAACAAGCAGGTCTGGAAACCGTGGGTGACTGTAACCATTCCTCCTCCCCATATTGGCTCTAAGGCAATATATTCCTTATACAGAAGGACAAGTGTGCATTGTGCTCAACATCTCAGCTAACTCAGCTAAATTCATGAAATGCGGGATGTGAGGATCCCAGGACAGAGGATGTCGTATGCGTAGACATTGTAAAGCACTCTGAGGCACATTCATGGCGATGCAAAATAAAATAAAATTGAATTGAAAAATGAAATCAATGGGAAATCTGACCTCTCGGGTCACATCGAGACTTGGATTAATTGTTGAGTTTTTTGTTGTATCATCACATCAAATTTTGCTGCTTCTCACCTGATTCTAGGATGTTGGAAGCCATCAGTGGTGCTGCTCTCCCCCAGCTCTGCTCCGGTCAGCAACTGAGATGACAGGCTGCGTCCTCTCCACTCCTCCTGCAGCAAAGCCAGCTGTGACAGACAAAAGGGACATGCCCGTCTCATCATCAGGCAAAAGTATTTTAAACCACCTTCCAATGACCACCAACAAGGTATCCCAAAAAATCCCATTGAAATAATTAATAAAATATTTAACGCTGCAGTTCAGTTTCTGAAGACACAATTGGAAGTTGCTTTTTACCTTCAACAGTTAGTTTCTTATAATTCCATGACAGAACAGTACAATGAAATTTTTGTTTAAAATGAATATATATATATATTCATTTGACAAAATGAGTTGAAAAAGACTAGAAGTAACTGACCTCTTGTTGTAAGTAGTTGAGTTTGTAGGCCCTCTTCACAGCTGGATCAAAGATAGTTTGAGGAGTCCACACTTTGATCTGCAGCAGGCCCATGTTGACCCAGAACACTCCAGACCGGGCCAGTTGGTTCGAGCCTTGGACTTTGCTTTGGACGTACTGCTGCAGACAGGTGATGCAGGCCTCAACCAGGCCGTTAGGGAGCAGGTTAGACGGCATGAAGTCTCTGAAGATCGTCTGGATCTCCTGCGCAGCTATCAGAGGGTCAGGGTCCTCCACCAGGCTCTCGCAGCTCTCCATGTAGCCCTCCTGCAGACTGGGAGGCAGCAGGTCAGCCATGCTCTGAAGCTGGCGACGCAGGACCGCGCCTTGGAGCCTAAAGTCTGTGCCCCTAAGGGAGGTATGACGGTGATTAGTAAGCCCCAAAAATGATAGATGCTCGTAGAAGGGAAAATGCATTTTTCCATGTTTTCAATTTACTTGAACTCAGCCAGTGCAGGGAGAGCCATATTATCCCACAACACAGCAGACACATCCTGCAGCTGCTGGATCCTCTCCTTCCACTCCCCCAGGGTGACGTGGGAGAGGGAAAGGAGGGCCGCCCCTGATGGTTCCCATCGACCTCTGGTCTCACTGCTGCAGAGCACTCCCAGCATGCAACACGACCACACTGCTTTACTGAGCAAGGCCGGCCCCTAAAAACAACATGGACGTGTATTGAATCGGCAAAAAAAAAAAATCGGTCGTAAATACAGTGACATTAACAAGAGACGTTAAAGGTCGGTACCACGCTGTCTGCTCCGCGGGGCAGCTTAGCAGATAGCTGGGTCTTGGGACTTAGTGGGTCCCATTTCAGCCAGAGGTCGGGATCTGAGGTCACACTGCTGGTCCACAGGGCGGACAGAGCCTCAGATAGCAGCTCACACCACACAAACTGCAGCTCCTCAGCCGGCTGAAAAAGAGTGATAGTCAATAATGAGCAATACTCTTCATGTTTGAAGCATTTTATGTGATAATACAGTAGGAGAGCAGACAAAAACAAATATGATAGCCTGGGAGGCATCCAAGGCCCCTGGGCCACTCCTCAACAATCTGTTTGAATGCATTTTTTGGCTTATATACAGCGGGTGAAATAAGTAGTGAACACGTCACCATTTTCTGTGCCATTTCACATTATTACACATAACTTTATTTCTGAACTGCTCTGTTTTGGTTTCTTTGTATCTATGTATTGCTTGGATACCAACATCTGGTGAAAATGTCATGTCAATAGCTCCTTTGGAAATATATTTACTGAGAAAAATTGTGTCGTGTTCAACACTTATTTCATTCGCTGTATATGGGTCAAACTGGCACTGTATGTTTTGATCACCTATTTAATACAATAGGGGCAGTAAATAGGGCTGGACCCAAATATGACTGTCCTAAATTGGAGTTGGATTTTTGGGCTATACAGGATTCAGTATTGTAGCGTGTGCTTCTAGTCTGTGTTAGTGCACATGAACTGCGATTGTGCCCCACTGGCTCGGATATATTATATAACTGAAACCATAGTTCACTGACCCTGTCACTGCTGAGCAGGAACCACAGCGGTTGGAGCTGACTGACGTTCATCGGAGTGGACTGGAGGCAGTAGCGCAAGTGTCTGGAGAGTTCTCGGCGCAAGCTGTCCTCAGCCTCCGGGTCGCTGCAAGTCAACGGGAAGGATTCACTACGGAGCCCATCACATGTCTCAACATCAGTCCGCACATGCACTAATGCTATGTCAAGGAAGAGGTAGAGCTTTACCCTGGAGAGAGGGCCAGGTGCAGCAGGTCGGTGCTGAGTCGCAGCTGGTTGAGTACAGCCAGTTCCTCCATCAGGGGCCACAGCTGCGCCCTGCGGCTGAGCTGCTGCAGCTCCTCTCTGGACAGCTGGACTCCTTCCTCTGGCTCCTCGCCCTCAGGCAGGGAGCACATCTCCAGCAGCCCTCTGGAGGTCATCTGTTGCTGCTGCTGCTCCACGCTCAACACCAACCTCTCCAACACTCCTGACAGTGTGAAATTTAAATGGAGACCGTTTAATTTCACGCTGTTTTTGTTTTTTTGAGTTTCTATGGAAGACCAAACGTCCCCTTCCCCGTTAAGTGTCCCATGCCATGCACACTGCAATGTCTATTTCGCCCCACAATATAAGCATGATGGACAAGGCTAATTATTAAATGATACATATTGTTCAAATCTGAACATTAGATGTGAAGATGTGAAATCGTTTATCCTAATGGGAGTATGTGCCGATTGAATTACAGATTACTGATTGAAGTCCACCCTTGCCCTCATGCAGAAACCACTAGTAC
Source organism: Pungitius pungitius (assembly GCF_949316345.1). Lineage (NCBI taxonomy): Eukaryota > Metazoa > Chordata > Actinopteri > Perciformes > Gasterosteidae > Pungitius > Pungitius pungitius. The sequence continues at coordinate 5,218,135 of NC_084919.1, read as the reverse complement.
AGAGGAAATATAAAGAATGGTACACAGTTGGACAGATGTGCCAAACAACGAACTGACGGGCACCCTCACTCGGCCCCACAGCCACTAGAGCGATGCAGCCACAGCTCACCGGACTTCTGTGGATCCAGTTGGTTGTTGGCCAGCAGAACGAGGCCCCAGGCCTCCAGGAGACTCTCTTTGATGTCTAGCCCGAGCCCGGCGCCCTGGAGCCGAACCAGCTCCTGCTTCCACGGACCTGTGGTGCCATCCAGCCTTAGATCGCTGACATCCAGGGCTTTGCTCAGGAGCCGGAGGCGAGACGCACACTCAGCCACTGACTCCAGCTGGAGAAGACGATGGAAATGGTTCAGTTTGTGAGGTAACGCAGAAGCAGAGATTACACTTAACAAGCTTTAAAAGATTTATTTTGGGGTTTTCAGAACTATATTAAACAAGACAGAATTAGATAGCAAAGAAGGTAAACATTAAACCACTGATGATGAATAGATATCTGCTGATGAAGGACCTCCTGACCTTGAACGGCAGAGCTTTCCCAAGGGTTTTCTGGATCCCCTTCAGAGCGGTGGCCACAGACACCGGGGTGGACAGAACTGTTTGGATGGCTGTTGAGACCGCCTGCAGCTCCTGGTGACCTCTGGAGCACAGCACATTCACAAGTGTAAGTCAGTCAAATAAATGAACCACAGACATTCTGCATAAAAATTAAAAAAACATGCCGTAGTGCAATTGTAGCATATTAGTAATATATCAAATACAAATGTATGCCAGATAAACAGCCCTATTGCAATCTCTGTACTTTTAGAGCAAAGCTAAATAAATAAAAGCAATTAAACATAGAGCTACATCATTGTGGAGTTATAATAAGTAGTGTAGAAAGTGCTCACTCAAATGTGGTGTCAGTATCTCCCAGCAGCAGCTGGGGCAGGTGGAGGATGAGGTGCTTCTGCACCCACTGCCAGTGCAGAGACAGCACAGAGATGCCCTGCGAGTCGGCCGGCAGGGTGCTGCAGACATCCCAGAAACGATCAAGCCACTGCAGCAGCTGCAGGATCTAAACATGTGTCGACAGGTAGAGCACCGTGAGCGAGGTCAACCAAAGGCATTTTAATTCCATCATTTTTATGATACATTTAATAGTGATTCACCTGTGCAACTTATTTAATTACCCAGCAAAGAGTCATGTAGACATGCTTTTAATTACTGTTGCAGTAGAAGTAAAGGAGGTAGAACAGGTAGCAATTGAAGAAGCATGAGAAGAGTTTTAGTGGTGATAGTTGCAATAGCAGTGGCGCTAATATTAATGGGAGCAGTGATGATGTAATGGAAAGCCTTCAAATAAACAAGCAAACCACGTTCTATAAGGTAGTGGCGGACCGTCCACAGCCCCGCAGCAGGTTCAGAAACCAGGGGCCAAGCAATCGATAGCGATAAAAGGAGCAGTTGCAGTAGCAGAAGATATAGGTGTACACACAACAAGGTGTTTACTGGACAAAGTGAAAATGGACATTTTGGGTTCTGACCTCAAACATAATGTGGTCAGAGATGTAGGGCTGTCCGCTTTGGACGGCCTGCAGAGTGAACAAATCCCACAAGTCAAAGAAGGCCCGCAGGTGCATCAGCACTGGGTGGGGCAGGTGACCAATATCCACAGTCCCTGTGTGAAGAGGAAGACGCAGATTGCACAAACTGAGTTAGGAACTACAAGTAGGTCTCAGGTGTTGAGAACTTTGCTACGCATGAGTTACACTTCTATCAGTTCATATAACCCAAAGTGTGCTAAATGCTGAGCATACCTTTGCTGAAGGCCGTGGCTATTCTCAGGGCACAGTCCTGAGCGGACAGGTTGATAGCACAGGTGCAGATGACAGACCGCTCCTCTCGGTCCATCATCAGAACAATCCTAACACACACATGCACGCACGCACAAAGGTTAGGCTTATTTTATACATTGACACACAGGACCTAACTCACACTTGTATAGCATGTATACATGCATATTTATCTAGTTTAGCAATCTTTAAAGATATTTTCCATCAGCAATGTATGAGCAGAGGGCCTCAGGCAAAATTCAAGCAGGATTAAGTTAACAGGAAACCTGCAGCGTACCGGTTTGCAACGGCGTTCAGTGCCTCCAGGAACTCCATGTATCTTTCCTCGTCCTCAAAGTTGCACTTGTTAGCCAAGATATCCAGGTACTGTTTGTTCCATCGCATGTCGACCAGAATCCTGTATTCATCTGGTAAAGTAACAGAATTCTTTTTGCTTTCACGTTCAGGCCATTAACTCCATAATGTAATATAAATCATAATACTAGAGCTCAGAGCTAATTCACACAACCCCATTGCCTCCTCACCTTGATGAGAATTCTAAATAGGGTGCTTTTCTTTTTTTAAACAGAAGAACAGACCAAAGGTTTACCTTTGCTGTGAGGTTGCAGCAACTCTGTTAGTGATTTGCCCTTGGCAGCAAGTTTGCTACCAAACACAGCCTTCAGAGCCCTGTTTCCTGCCTCCACCTGGACCAGCGCCGGATCTGAAAGAGTCAAGAACCACATAGTGTCAGGATCCACGGTACTGGATTGTTCTGGACAAATGCGTTCACTTTAATTTTAGCAAGTAAGTGGAATCTCAAACTTAAAATATCTTAAATAAGAGCTAAAAAAGGGTTCTTCCTGTTGGGCTGAGGTTGTACCCGGAGCCACTTGCTTCTGAGGAAACTGCTTTTGTACATAATAAGTTAGGTTAGACGTTTTATACCCTATGGAAACAAGCCAACAAAACCTACATGTTCTAGTTAGCATAACCTTGGAGGTATATTAAATTCATGGAAATCTATCATTAGAAGTGAATACCTTATCTTTGAAGAGAAGTCTGAGATGTTGTGTTTGTGTGTGCGGAGACACCAACCTGGAGCGTTTTTGTAGCTCTTCCCCAGGTGTGAGAGCCAGCTGCTGCGGAGGATCCAGTCTCCGTGAGAGGCCCTCTCAGTGAGCAGCCTGACTGCAGTGGGGATCAGCCTCAGCATGTCTCCTTCCGCCAGATCCACTACTCCTCCAGAGAACATCAGACCTTCGTGGACTCCGCTGCTCTGCAGCGCTCTCTGCAGGTCGCTGAGGCTTAGAGGTCTATTGCTGTGGAAGACGGAACAAGAACGCATCAGACGTGCGGTTACACTTCATCTGGCATTACAAGAAAAGTTATCCCCGGTACTACAACTCCTTTTAGGGGATGAATGTTCCGCTTTTTCATGTGAACTGATAATTCATCAACATCCCTGAGTACCTTTCAATTAAGCTCTTTTAAGACATTTTGCTTCAACTGGAACTTTTGGTGCTTTTAACTGCTTTTAACACATCTTTATTTTATTACCTCCCTCTACATTGTTTGGGTCCTTCCAGCACACATTCACATAGGTAGGTCCTTACCGCTTGCCCTGCAGGCTGAGGGTGTTCAGACAAAAGGAGAGGACCTGTCCGTCTCTGAGGACAGCGGAGAAGCAAGAGTCCTCCGTGGAGAGAAGGGCTGACGGGAACCCGTCGGGCCAAACGCCGGCACACAGCAGCCCGCTTCCCCAGTCCTCCGTGTCCAGGATGGCCAAGTGCTGCTCTATCACCTGTTGGGCTTGCTGGATGGGAAATAGAACACTGTTTATTCATCCCCAGAGGAGCATGATTCTGCTCACTGGATGTCTTTAAGCTAGAGGAAATGGAGAAAAGCCTTTGGATTTATAATTCAACGATCAAGCGCAAGTTGTTTATTAGGGTTCAAGGGGCTGAGTATTGCAAATATTACAATTGGGGAAGCATTGATACCTTTTGGCTAGCAGTGGTGCGTTGACAGAGTGAGTAGGCCTCTCCGCAGGCTTGCTGCAGGGCGCCGGGTAAATCCACACCTCGCTGCAGCTGGCAGGACAGCAGGGTTGCGGCATGGAGCAGGGAGGCCACTGATGAGGCCGGGGAATCTAAATGATACAGGATAGTCGTTATTTTGGTTCTGCAGGTTGACTGTGAACACACGCATTCGTTAGCATTATTCAGCGCTCACCCCAAATGGCCGATTTAATGCTTTTGTGTATTTCGATCAGAAGATCACACACACAGTCCCCGGTCACCCCTGCAGTGTGAAGCAGGGTCTTCAGGTCCAGGGTGTCCCAGCAGGACCCCTCATGTTCCCCTGGGATGTACACCTCCACCCCTCTGTTCCTCATGGCCCGGGAGAGCTCCCCATGTGCTGGGTCCATGGTCAGGAACAACCTGCCACACACACACACACACACACACACAACGCTGAGCATGCACTTCTTCGATGACTTCAGCAAGACGGGAACAGGCTCAAGTATTGCTACCTGAAGTTGGGATGAGGGGTGATTTTGGGGGTCTTCCCGTCTATGACGCCGCGTTCGTTGATGGTGAGGGATCCACCGGGCTCCAGCAGAGCATTGAGGCGATCCAGGACGGACGCGCTAAGAGAACAATATTCAAACAATCCAATTTGCTAAATAATTTGACCTACAAATAAAAATTCAATCTCAAACTTGGGAAAAGTGATTCCTCAAATTTCCAATTCTATAGCGGTTCTGTTTCCACTCACCTGCAGAAGTTGACGTTGTCCATGAGCAGCCAGTCCCCGGCCTGCAGGGCCTGGACCAGCATACCATCCAGCCACTCGAAGCCTCCGTTTGTCCAGCCGTCCTCCAGCTGCGCCAGACGCTCCTTCAGCAGGGTGAAGTCCATCTGCAGCTTGGACATGTCTGGAAGACAAAAAAAAACAAGGGAGTTATACCACTGGAAACCAATTGTTATACTCACAAGAAAACCAAGCTAATATTGGGACTCTACTTGGCCATTACCGGTGAAGACTTTGAGCTTGGTGTTGAGTTTCTGCAGGAGAAGGATGATGACCTCCAGCTTGTTTAGGGCCTCCGAGTTGATGGTCCCCCCGGTTCTCTGCAGTCCGTTCTCCTTCAGCCAGTGGCAGAACAGACCCCATGTCTGCAGCAGGAACTCTGTGTCTTGGATGCCGACATCCAGCGACATCAGGCCCCGCCTTATTACCATGGTGACAATGTAGTCCACACTCTCCAGCACTTGCTGCCACGGCCGCATGATGTCAACCTGAAGTAAGAAAAGGGTGGCGAGCCGTGTGTTTAGGTTGCTTCAAGAAAGTCAAAGAGCTCAAGCGAGGTGGACAAACAAGTTCCCGATTACCTGTTCAAAGCCTCCCAGCAGCTCTGTGGTGTCCATGGCGCTGTTCATGGCCATGACCCGGAGGCGGTGTCCCGTCAGCAGAGCCAATAGTCTCGCCAGGCTGGTTTTCCCGCTGGCCGTGGGGCCGACCAGTATGGTCATCCAGCCCATCTCCACACACTTCATCAGGGACTCCAGGGGCCGCAGCGCCTGGTGTGTGATGGACAGCGGAGGGTCGAGGGCCACGGGAGCCCCGCCGCTGCGCGGCAGGACGGAGAACCCCACCTATAGGGGTGAATCAAGAGGAAATAAATCCTTTGTGTGTACAGTTTAAAACATTTGCGTGTGAAAAATCCTTTTTGTTGTTTCGACAAACCTGCAGGTTGAGGGGAGTGATGTGGAACTGTCTGGAGCCGCTGGAAGGCTCTGAGTCCTCGCCGAACACCTTCCGAAACACGGACAGAACCTGCGTGCAGGGGGGAGGATCTTCACAAACTGAACCGTGCCAAACAACTGTCCCATACTTCAGTACCTACATCACTGATGGTGTCCACTGAGTGCAGAAAGGTGAGGGAATTTAATATGCAAAAAATAAAGTCACTTAATGGCATGTAGGCCACAGCATTAGCTTATTATTTTGAGCTGTTAATTCTAAAGAGTCTATTTGACTCCAAGTGGACCATAATTTACAAAACGAAGATCATAATGTATTGAAGAAAGCCTTGAAACTACAAATTGAGAGCATGAACGGATGTTTACTGAGGGAATATAGATTTTGGATTAGAAATAATATTTAAGGAATTTCCTCATTAGCCTTACTACAGGACACCACATGTTGCTGATTGGCCTCTATCCTTCAATATGATTACCACCCAAGCTCTTAAAATCTTACAGAATCCTTGACGTGGGGGACCTGTCGTTTTATTTTGAAGTGGTTTACCGCAAACAGATTGAGTGGTTAGAATAATCCAACACAAAAAGCCTCTATAACCAAAAACTTGGCTCTCTTGTCCACTTTCACAAGCATCTACAATGCCATGATCGTGCCAGCTCTCCCTACAAAGAAACCAGTTCAAAAAGAAAACCCCTCAGTAAATATATTTATCTTGTGGTCATATATAATCTTTAGTATGTTCTCAATGTTACGCAAAGCCAAAATGCCTTATGTGAAATAATTTAGACAATAAAAATGAGACAAATTTAAGGAAAAAACATAATCTGTTAAGAATAGGGATTCTTGAAAAAACTCAAAACTTTAATCCAGTGACACACTGATACAATCTTCTCGTGATCTCTCGAGTACCATCAAGGAATATTGTACCTGAGCCTTGTCAGCCTCCGCTCTCATCCTGTCTGCAAACACCAAGGCTACATGCTGGCCCGGGTTGAAGAATCCCGGGGACTGGTCAGCTTGCATCAGCTGACACCAGCGGAACATGTCCCGCAGGTTGAACTCCCAGGGACTTCCCTTATGACCCCACCGCCGCTCCACACACACCTCCTGGACAAGCTGTTGGAGACACATACAAACACAAAAATAAGCTTTTAAGGGTCCCAATAATGTGAAACTGTCTGATGTTAGACTCCAGGTTTGTATCTCGTATCTCAGTTTGCACAGCAGTAAGAGTAAATTAAGAAAAGCTCACCTTGTTACTGAACTCAACCATTTTAGCAATGATTTCCTTGTCAATGCTGGCGAAAATAGCATCTCCTATGAATTCCATGTCTTTACTCGTGAGTTGGTCCACGAACACCTGAGAACACGGGGGAGGGGAGAGGGGAGAGGGGAGGAGGAGGGGGGCAGATTCCTGAAAATGATTGCTTTGCTCACTGATGAGATTCTGGCTTATTGTCTTTAGTTTTGGAGTCTGGATGGGCCATGGCACATGAGACAAACCATTGAATCACAGTCTGTAGTCTCCATTGAGGTTTTAATCTTGTGAAAATATAGTATAAGAAATACTAATTAATCCTTGTTTAAAAATATATTTTATAGAATAACATGATTGACAATATCATTTGAATTTCCACATCTGACCGCTGCGTAGCATTTTTATTCATTTAAATTAATAACTGTTAAACGTTTGTACAATCTTACCTGAGTGAATCTGTTGAGGAAGGACTTGGGGAGTCCTTTACGACCCCCACCTTGAGTGAAGGGGTTCTGGCAGCCGAAGATCTTGGTCTTTTCCTGCTGAACCTGGAAGCTCATCCCCAGCTCAGGAATGTAGATCTCTGCCCGGTGATCAAAGCAGGCGTTCAGACCCTCCAACACTGACTGAGAGGCCAGGTTAAGCTGTAAAAGGATGGGTGGGGGGGGGGTTTAAGCCAGCATTTCATTTCAGGTTATATCAATATCAGGTGATTGCAATTTGTCTGCCCCCGGCTCCAAGCCACAATAATGGTGTACAAAATAATAAAACTGCATGAACTGCAGCCCTTACCTCATCCAGGACCACCCAGTGGCCCGCCTTCAAAGCGGCCAGAAGGGGGCCGTCACGCCACGCAAACTCTCCTCCCTTTCCTCCCTCCACAGGGAGATCAGTTCCAAACAAGTCAGTGACATCCTGCCAGAGAACACACCTCATCAGGGCCAGCTCATCCAGGAGCAGAATGGGGGGAGGGAGGTAGCAGCGACCTTTTGAGGCATTATTCATGATAAATGTTTTACCGTTTGCTCAGACAGGTTGATTCTGACCAGATGGTTCCCAGAAGCTTTTGCCAGGGCAGCCACCAGACTGGTTTTCCCCACGCCGGGTGAGCCCTCCAGCAGCACGGGCCTCTGCAGCTTCAGCGCCCGCAGGAGCCTCTGTGCGTTCACCGCGGTGGTTCCCGCTGAGATGGCGTAGTCCGGCAGGTTACGGCTCTCAGTCTGAGACCCTGGGGGAACAACGGGAAGAGAAACTCATCCGTGTGTAATCATTACTAGTTTAACTCCTTTATTATTTTAATAAAAAAGTGTGCAAATCAGGCTAAAGGTGCAATAACTTTAGGGGGACGGCAATGCCAACGTTGCTCAATAGGATTTGAACATATCAACATCCAATGAGTATCTTGTCAGAATTGCACAACATTTTGGAAGAACAATCCAAAGCTGTGCAGGGATATTTGAACAAAGTAATCCTGAGTTAATAGAATACATCTGGACCATGGGTCAAATTAAGGTAATTGAAAGCACTGAAATACAAGTCTGTAACTCTTTCAGGTCGCAAAGAATAATTTTTGAAAAGTATAGACTGATGTGGACGAGATGTACACAGACTTACCTAAAGCAATGTAGAAGGGATCAATGCCGAAGAAGTCTTCGCCCCACTGGGGTTCCCGCGGCAGGCCGCTGTCATACACCCTCAGGGCGTCCAGCATCTCCTGATCCAGTTTCGTCATTTTGCTCAGCCGCTCTTGCAGGTAGCCCAAGCAAAGCCGGCGTGCAAGCAAAGCGTTGTCGGCACAGGATGCCGTGGTCCCTGCAGGACAACGGAGTCTTTGTTCACGGCTCTTAAACCAGATTATTTAGAGGAAAGATTGGAGGGCAGAACACAAAAAAAAAGAAAGAAAACAAGCCGCCAGCTCACCAGAGCCAATGCCATCGATGTAGACCAGACAAGCGGCGTGGATGAAGGCGGTGACAGTGTCCAGTCTGAGGTCCCACTCGGCCTCCTCGTCGTCCTCCGGGGCCCCCATGGTCATGAAGCCATCCTCGTCCCGTTCACACACAACGTTAAGGAAGTAGACCCAGGACAGGATGTCCCTGACGCTCAGGATGCAGCGGCGGCCGAAGTCCTGCCTGGTCAGCCACTCGATGAAGTCCAGCATCAGCTCTGCGAGGTCGCCACCTGTGTTTGAGACCAAAAGGGATCGTGTGAGCTACAGCCGAACCCTCTCACCCCAGAGTCAACTGTAAATTAAAAAAATTGAACATGCCATTTTCTTGCACCGTTATCTTATCTGTGTTATGCACCAACCGCCATGTTAAATAAAATAAAAAAATCCTGATTCTTGATACAGTTTCTTGGTTGGAATTTAGTTTTTTACGGTTATTTGGGGGGGTTTTCACATTAGATCATTTTCATTAGTGCAATGTTGCCTCTGATTTGTTAACAACATAACTTCTACATATTCCAATTAACATTCAATGCCTATTGCAAGGAACTGGATATAATTACTGTTCAGTCTTTACATTATTGATACATGAATTCATTCAGACGCCGCAAAATCCATCATCACGTTGTCACAATTATGTAATAACGTTCATCTATAAGTTTGTAGACATTTAAAGTTGTAATCAGGGCATGCAATGGAATGACGGGAACTAATTCTCCAAGCTAGCTCACCATCGAGTGAGAGGCCCGAGCGCAGGTTGTGTTGGATGATCTGAACCAGGTCGCTGCGGCTGTTGGTCTGCGGACACCAGATCTCTGTGAACCGGTTCCTCAGTGCGGGGGAGAGCTGTCGGAAAGTGGTCGAAGGAAAAGAGTCAGGCTTCACACAGTTCCGGTTGGTTAACTAAAAGCTCACGCATGTTAATAAGCATTTCATTCCATTATGTGCATTTCTGCAGCTGTGGTTTCTTTGATTTCTTTTTTTGTGCATCTACCTCCTTCTTGCCAAAGTCCCCTCCAGGATTCATGGTGGCAAGCAGACGGAAACCCATGGCGGCTCCGATCAGCTCCACGTCGTTGTTGTCGCCGCTGCCCTTCTCCGCCAACACGAGGGACTTCTCTGTCTCCAAAACGCTGAAAGGGAAACACAAGCCTCCGTCTGTTAATCACTTGTGTGTGTGTGGCTGGTGTTGTTGGGTTGTATTTGTGCACACATGTGTTGTGTGAATGTATGCCTGTCTACCTGTTGAGTCTCTCAAGCACTGAGTCGTCTGCCAAGGAGATCTCATCCATGAGAAATACTCCTCCCTCCTTCATTGCTAGCACCAAGGGGCCGTCATGCCACTGAAAAAGCCTGCCGTCTTCACCATCCGTCTACACACACACACACACACACAGTCAATTTGATAGATTTGTTTGTTAGACCGTAAGTTTCAGGAAAGTCATGTATGATCTTGCTTAATTAAAGCCATCCACATTAGCATTTCCACCCACTGCTGACGGGTCCGTACCTGATGTGTGTGCCTGACGGGTCGCAGGCCCCCCAGAAAGTCAGACGTCTCCATGTGGAGGTGACAGTTGACCGCAAAAAACTTCTGCCCAGCCAAAGCAGCAAACAGCTGGCAGATTGTAGTTTTACCACATCTGGTGAAGGAACATTGAATAAAACATTAGCACGATTGAAATACCAGCACCTTCAGCTGGTGGCGCTAGAGCGGAAAGTATATAAACTTAAAATGTTGAATCCATGTACGTTTCACTGTTAATTTTACTCTAATCCTCCCAAAGGCAGATCGTATTGGGCCTATTTGAATCTTACCCTGTGTCTCCCACGAGCAGGACGGACTCTCCGAATCGAAGCGCCCGTCCTACTAGCACAGCCAGTCTTCTCATGCTGTGCGTCCACACAACGTGGCGAAACTCCTCGGGCACTCCGGCGATGCTGTCGACGAAGGGACCTGCCAATCAGAGCGACGGGCCAATATGACTCTGTGTTCATCGGACAAGCTCGATGGCCAAGTAGATTTCCCAGTTGTGTACGGTGGTTCTACAGTCAAAAGTCTTCCCCCGAAATATACTTTTGGGACAGAACCCCTTACGACAGCAGCAGAACAAATAGAGAAAACTCAGACAATTGGTGATCTGACTCAGTAACAAAAAAACTAGTTTTCCAACATTAGCAACAGCAAACTACATTAAATAGATACTGATCAGTAGTCTGTATAAGCCCATACACAAAGCCCCAGAGAAGAGTTCTATGTTGCACTTACTGAACTGGCTGGTGACCTGTTTTTGAGAGAACAAAGTTTCAGGGTTCACCGTCCTCTTGAAGTGCTTCTCCAGGATGGACAGGATGATGGCCTCTTCTTCTGGCTTCCTCACGCGTCCTGCCAGCAGCATGTACCCTGATGAAAACAACAACTTTATCTAAGGTTTTCCCGATAGAACACGGGTGTCAGTTGGCAGCTTTGGACACACGTCGGTCAAGCCTTACCATCATCAGCCAAATGCTGCAGCCAGTCCTGAGAGGCGTCCGTCTGCTCCTCCAGCCTGTAGCGGTCGGCCCAGCGGAACAGATCCCTGAGAGTAATGAAGCCGTGTTTCCCCGCGAACACTGAAGATCCCCTGCGTAAGAACTGGAGGGGGGGAAACACCATTTTATACAGGAAGTTAGGACCGCAAGGTACAGAAACTAGTATATAATAGAAATCGAGAGGGCGGCGTTACCTGAAGGTCTTGCATGACCTTGACCAGCTTGGTGCAGTAGGATGGAGGCAGGCTGCACCTCTGGTGGAGAATGGTCTCCAGCTCCCCACTGGGCAGCTCATCAAAGTGCAGCTCCACGAAGCGGTTCCTGAAGGCCCTGGAGAGCACCTGGACATCAAACAGTAAATGATTACTCAATAAAAGTTGAGTTTATTAGATATAATGCAAATCCAAACAACATTGCCATAACCTTTCATGGAAGCTCATCAATTTCATATGTAGCTTTCCCACCAAAGATGGATTTAAGTCCCCCCCAAAAAAGAGACTTTGAAAGCTTGCCCATCCGTGATGAAAAGAACAAACACCAATTTCATGCATTGTTTATTTGTCTTGTTGTCCAATGTTATGCAGCACCCGCCATGTCAAATTCCTAGTATCAAGAATCAAGAGGACATTAGAGACATGTCCCATTAATCTTCTGGCGACCAGAAATATGTCTTTCTATTAATCTTGCCTGTCGTTATCAAGCTCTTTCGATCTCAACCTGTGTGTTCGACCAAAGGGAACCCTCAAAGTCATCCTGTGACCATGCCATCGGACAAATCCCTCTCAGTTGGAACCCATGTATACCTTTCTGCCGCCATACAGCCCAGGTGGGTTCTGGGTAGCAAACAGCAGGAATCTGGGATGAGCCTTGATGACTTCCTGTGTCTCGGCCACAAAGAGCTCCCTGTTGTCGTCGAGCAGCCTGTTGAGAGCTTCCAGGACGTCAGTGGGGGCGAGGTTCAGCTCATCCAGGATGATCCAGTAGCCTTTCCTCATGGCGTCTATCAGAACACCTGGAGCAGACACACAAGCAGTTGACATAAGTCTGTGCAGATTGCCGAGGAAGACCAATGTAGGGTCAAATTAAAATGGCATTTGTGGTCCAGATATTCCTAGAAAAAGTAACTCTGTCCTCAATGACAGCTTTGATGCGTTGCAGTGTATCGATGTGCTTTATTCACATGTGATAGATAATGCTTCCACATATAATAGGATAAATTCATTATGATACCACATTGGGTTTTGTTGACAAAGCAAATGTTATGAACATTGCAAACTCATTCTTTTGTTAAATTTTTCTATAAATATCCGATTTCTGTATGAGTGCATTTCCTTCTTAAATCAAAACATTCTCGTTGTAGAGCCTCAGATTCTGCAGAACGCCGGAATAACTAGGAAGCGTGTAAGCACACATGTTCGTACCCTCTTTGAACACCAGCTTGCCCTTGTCGTCTGAGGAGTAGCAGCCTATGTACTCCTGGATGTCGGTGTGCTCGTGGTTGTTGATTCTCACGCACTGGTTCCCTGTGGCTGCAGCCAGCCAGCGGATCAGGCTGGTCTTCCCCACCGATGTCTCTCCCTGGATCAGCACCGGGTGAGTCCTGCGAAAAGAACATAACAAGAGAGGAAGTGATACATCCCGCACACTCCCGCTCTGCATCTGCCAAGCGGCTTGTTCCTCCCTCACTGAGAGAAAAGCACTCGGCGAGATCGCGACTCTTTGCTGTCCTGGCTCCCAGATGGTGGAATGAGCTCTCTGATGACATCAGGACCGCAGAGAGCCTCTACATCTTCCGCCCAAAACTCAAGACACACCTTTTTAGACTCTACCTTGACTAAAACACTAACTGTAGCACTAACAAATTGTAGAGCTGAAATTGTACTTATAATGGCACTTTTCTATAACATGTTTTGAAACTGCTTATTTGATGAAAATTGTACTTTCTTGTTACTTGTTCTTTTGAGTTTGTATCTCTATGTGGAAATGCACTTATTGTAAGTCACTTTGGATAAAAGTGTCAGCTAAATGACATATAATGTAATGTACATTACATTACTGGAAGCTGCACTATCAACATTGCTATCTTAAGACCTCATATTGAACAAAATTAAGTAATACAGCTTTGACCAAAATAGTTATTATGACAACGACAACCAACTTTTGGTAAAAATGTTAATACTGCATTATAAAATGGACTGAAATCAGAAACTTATATACTATCCTTTAGGATTTCATGTCACCTTATATGAAAAAGTATGTACTCTCAACAGACAGAGAACATTTGTTTTGCATGATTTGGGCCCATCACCTTGATTAAAAGCAAAACCTAGTACTACACCATGAAATGATATCTTGTACAAAGCCGGCTGCATAAAGTAATGGTTCTCTCTGACATCAAACCCACGTAAATTTTGAATGTCACTGCATCAAAAAAAGCATTGTCATCATCTGAAAGACTGAAAAAAAATTTAAAACAGCAGTGACCAGGACGATCACTGTCCACAGGGGGAATTGAGGCCGACCACATGTTTTGATGCATCCTTTCCTAGTAGACAGGATTAGCTCGGACAAAATAAAGATCTGGATATCTTTAGATCAACGATTAGAGGGAATTCGTGTGCAACGGTGTTCCTACCCTGCAGACACCACTCTGGCGAGGTCGCGCAGGTTGAGTTTGACTGAGGCAGTGAGGATGTAACTGGGGTCCAGAGCTGGCTCCATCTCGCCCTGGGACACCCAGTATCCCTCCACGTCCACGCAGGGCCGGCCTGATGGTGCCGGGATGGGCTGCAGGAAACAAGACAAAATGTATTTATGGAGCACAAATATCCTTGTTTACATAAAAGGTGACATTTAAAAACAACCGTTTAGTGGTACTGACTTGCAGCCAATCCGTTAATTCTATTTTTTAAGATTGAAGGTCAACAGTAATAGAGCTTTAATACAATATTGAAAAATAAAATAAATAATATACAGCTCCTAGAACTTACATGTTTGAGACACTTGGTGTTCCCCATCAGGATGTGCTTACACACCAGCTTCTGCACCACAGGGTGGGAACTTCTGTCCAGCTGAGTTAGGAAGCTCAGGCAGAAACCCTGCCAACATGAATCCAGGAGATTGTCAACTTGGAATGCATGCAGGAATTGAAATGACCGTAACTTGCTTTAGCGCCAACATATACCAACAATACAATAATCTACCGCCATGTCTCACTCGCAGTAAATAAGGGAATGTTCATCTAGCCTCCTACCTCGTAGAGAGAGCGCTGCACACTGTGGCAGGGGTTCGTTGCCACAAACTTCAGTGCCCTACACAGAGTGCGCAGGCTGTAGTGGGGCCTGTGGCCCGTCCCGTCCACCAGATGTGAATTGGCCTCCTTTCGTACAGACAGGTAAAAACTGCACAAAAAACACAACTGAGGAGTTAATTGGCAAAAAACTATTGGGGCCACGGTGGCCTTCAGCAGCGCCTTTAACAGCGTGATTCTACCTGCTGTGACATTACGTAAAGGCTAACCTTATGATGCCACCGATGACACTCCTCTGTGGATTTAAGCACTTTAGGTAGTCTGAAACCAGAATCCGCAGGTCTCCCTCGTTCTCCAGCTCCTCCACGTACAGCTCAGTAAACCTGAGAGAAAAACACACACACACACAATCAAATCACAGAAAGAGAAATAGCCGATTTGGCCAACTAGGCCTGGATAACCCTGCTTAGTCTGCCTGCCCCGGACCGGATTTTTCCAAACTAAAAGAAATAATTCTTCGGTTTAGCTCGCTCACCTGTTCCTGAGGCCCAGAGGCAGGTTTCTCTTCCCCACATCAGTCGCTGGGTTCATGCAGGCAAAGAGCCGGAAGTCTGGGTGGCGGACCAAAGGCTCTGTGATAACAAAAAGAAAGTACTATATATTTGCAATAGAAAAATACAATGTATATTAAATATATTGTTAAATATAATATGAATCTATTTGTGTGATAATTTGCATATCCCATCAAGTCAAAAAATAACAATTAAGAAATCTTGCGATAAATAAATATTTATAATGGTTATGATAATAATAATACATTTTATTTGCAGTGCCCTTTGCATCGGCAGATTTACATCGGCTACAGTTTAAAGGAAGAAAAAAGAAGTAGGCTGTTCTGTATAAAGATAAAAATAATTTGGCAGACATATACGAGGGGGGACTATACGTTTTGCTAAGAAGAAATGTCTGTGGTGCACTTAGGGTGTCAGGGAGGACATTTTAGAGACCATTGTGTAAATGAGAGATTTGGATATGGCTTTGATGAAAAGATTTGATACTGCACTCCGACACGACGGCAGTCCTCACCAGTGTCTCCGCGGTCCAGCAGCACCAGAGACCCGGCGCTGCCCTCCAGCAGCCCACTCAAACACTCCAGGGTCTCGGCTGCTGCCAGGTTGATCTCATCCAGCAGGATCCAGTTGCCCTTCTTCACTGCCAGAGCTAATGTTCCCTACGGAGGAAGACAAAGAGGTCAAAGCTTTGGGTGAGAGCGTTACGGCTACAATGGAGCCTCAATGTCTGCAGTCCCCTGTTGGCTAAAGTCAGAACCCTAACCCTGATAACGATTACTATTATGTGCTTAGAATACCTTTTGGTGCCGTTCCGGGCCACAGTGCTGGTACTCCTGTTTGCTTCTCCGACAATGGGAGCCCACCGACTGTCAACTACTCTGACGCTGACTATGGCTAAGTACCTAACATAAAGCCCACTTAAAAAAAGCCTGAATAAAGACCATGTAACACCCTTACTACCCCTTTAAGGTTTTTACCTCCACAAAGGCGAAGATCATGGCCGCCTCACAGGCTCGGATCTGCTGCTGCGTCTGGTTCAGCTTGGTAGCCAAGGCCTCCCACTGCTCCTGCAGGTAGGCAGCTGCAAAAACACCCAGGGAGCATTTGTCTTTTAACGTGCTACAGAAAGTCAGTGTACGCACTGTAAGAAATGTGTATTCTTTCCACGACGCTACCATTTGATTTCTCCTGCAGCTCCTTGGTGAGAGCAGACTTGCAGACGTGGTCCATGAGTTTGAGCAGATCCTGCCAGCGCTTCTCCCTGAAGCAGGTCTGCACATGACCCAGGAAGGTCAGGTTTTGCTTCCTCGAGTAGGTCTGGGAGAACAGGTCCTCGAAGGCCTCCCGCAGAGGGAGCAATATCTGCTTGTGGTCTACGGGCTTGTACCTGCATTGGACAGAAATATAACATAACATTGTCGCAACCCAGGAGTTTTGCTCCGACCCAAAACTCCTGCCATCCACCAGCAACGACCAAATATCTACTAGTCTTTGAGGAGGAGGCTCCCACTGAGTTGTTAGATGGAGACTCATCCATCCATCGATTTACCAGGAACACCACACATTAATCAGGATTTGAGATTCCACCTTTATGTAGATCTGTAATAACTTGGCTCGAGAGTTCATTTGTATCTGTAGTCCTTGAGTAGATAATTATAAATGTGTGTCTTTATATTATGAATACAATTACATTGATGTACGATAATATAGAGACTGATCGGGGGGGTCTGCGTTGCACCTCTTTCACTAACTGTTTGGTTCTCACTAACTTTACTCATTTCTCTTCAACTGTTTGTTTAAGCAGGATGCCTTTTTGTTAGACGCTGTGTAGAATCGATGTGCCACTCACCCGCCAAGCAAGTCGGCGGTGTCACTCTGCTGGTTCATGTTCACAACCCGCAACCTGTGTCCTGCATTGAACACACGGAAGGTTTGAGTCATTTATGGGCTGCTGCTTTACAAATACAAAAGACGTTTATTCATCCCCCAAGGACATACGGACCTGTGACTCGGGCCAGGTGTTGTACAGTGGAAGTCTTGCCAGTTCCGGTCTCTCCCACCAGCAGAACGGGCTCTGCTTTGGCCACACACACAGCCAGCTGCTCCAGCAGCACAGCGGAGGGACGTGTGGCAGCAAAGGTCTGGTTGTCCCTGTTCACAGCAATAAAATGACACATTGAATGGTTACACATTCAGAGGTGTGCTTTGTATGTAGATTTTTGTATCACAATCTAGCACCCATGAAATCTCAACTACTAAAAGGTAGACGTGACAGACGGATATCAAAGAGTTTGCTTTGTTTTAGTAGAAATAATCGGGTAGTGGTAAATGCTTCTATCCTGGCACAAGTAGAGTATTCACAGTATTCACAAAAGAATAGCTGAAAACTGATTAAACACATAAAGTGTTGAAAATATTAAACAGTAAGTGGCAAAATAATTCACCCCATTGCATTTTCTTCTGCAGTAAAACCTGCATTTAAAAAGAGATTTACAAATAGTCCTTGTTCAGCCATTCTAGGAAGTAAAACGCAGTGTTTGCATTTGTATTCGCTGCTTTTATGAAGTAAGATCTGGTGCTGCCAATGACAAGTCCGTAATTAGTTGGATAAAGTCCAAGTATAAGTGTTACATGTTCTAATAGGGCACTAACAAATCCATTATTACAAAATGGAAGGAATAAGGTACCACAATAAAAACTGTCCAGACAGGACCAATACCCACGGTTGAGGCAGGAAGGGCATCCAACGGAAAGGCAACATAGACACCAAAGAAAAAAAACGATATATCTGGAAAGCTTGACAGCAGACATTGATTGGTCCACAGGACGGCTTTTAAGCCGTACCCTCTACAACAAAACATGCCATTGCAGTGTGCACCCTCTATAGGTTCCATTTACTACAACAGAAAACCAACGGGTACACATTTGCAATGTTTGCGTTTACATGTGTGAAATGTTCCCATCGCTTTAGGGGGAAATCTGTGTGAATATTTGGGCACGTCCGGGTGGCCGAGCTATTAGAATGATGTATTTACCATAATCGATTCAATGTTTATTCAATTTGCCAGCAGGGGCCCGTTTGGTTCCATCGGAGGGCGAAGGCTGGCAGTGACCAGCTGATGCGCTGAAATAAAAAGGTCAAAGGGGGTGTCGGGCAGGGTGTCCCACTTACAAACTCAGCTGCACTGCTTCAGTCTGCTTTCGACCCAGAGTCACTCGGCCCACTGTGGCTTCCAGCTCGGTCACAGAGATGCCGGGTTGATACATCTGGCAGAAGTGCAGGGCCTGGAATTACAATGTTGATTGTTTAAAAAAAAAATAAACGGGATAGGTTTGGAAAACGCCTCTCCGTCCAAAAAAACGTTTTTTTGCCAAAGTGGGCCGGTCACCTTCTCTTTGGAAATGTTGAGCTTGCTTCCGATGACCTCGGCCATCCGCAGTCGACTTTCAGGACGAGACAGCATGGCTGTGAAGCAGTCCAGAGCCTGGCGGAAAGACACAGACCGAAAAGGCATACGTCAGCAAACACGACACATCCTAAATCCCTCTGAATCAAATACAAGTACGTGCTGTTTTCTAACAACTGTTTCATTCAGCTCTTTATTTGCCCACTTGGTCAAGAGGTCGAACCCACTAACCTCTTGGAAGACATGTTGTGCCGTGGCCGATGAGGCACCGTCGAAGTTGACGCTGATTCGCTCACACCATTTCAAAAGGTCCCTGTGGAATTACAGAACAAAATAGGCCACATTTCAAGCCTCACCCGGTAATAAACCCGACAACATCGGCCTACTTCAATTGCATCGTGGGGCCCGAGCTATGCAGTTAATTACATTGATCCATGAAAACCATCTGCTATTGAAGCACAGAGCATGGAAACTGCAGACACATTTCCCGGGGGACCAGGGCAGATCTGTAACGTCTCAAATTCCCTCAAGGCAGCGCCACATCAAACTGGGGTTCCACCATCATCTGCGCGACAGAAACGTGTGCCCTATAGTCAGTTCCCTCAATGAGAAACCCCCCAAAAAGGCATGGGTTTTAATTACTTTATTTTAATATCTAGGGGAAGTGAATTATGTCGCCAGCAAGGGCAGCGTGGCTACTTAAAAACCCAGGGTTTTGCTCAGGCTGTGGCAGACGTTTTCAAAAACCGCTCCCAGCTGAAAAGGCCTCGGTTTGACCCATAGAATCTGTGATCCCCGTTGTACAGAGGACAGTCGGGTCGATGATCCATCAAGCACAGCAGCAGCAGCAGCTAGTGGAAAGCTCATTAAAGAGTTCGGCGAACGGGGCCTCACCTCAGCGACAGGGCTCTCCCCTCCAGCGGTGTGCCTTTGTCCTCAGACTTGTGCTGCTGGCCGTCGTCAGACGATTGGAGGCCACCCGTTTCCAAGTCAGAGTGTCTTTCCCCAGTCAGCTGGCAGTAGATATCCAGCAGACGGTCCGACACCACCGTCAGCCTCTGATACCTGCTTATGAGCACCTACACAGGGGGGTGAGGTTAGGTCGCCTCCTCGTTGCCCAATCACAAATTTAAATTCCCGTGACGTATAAAAGAAGAGCGACACACAGCCGGAACGATCTCAAAATCACGGCAGGACTTGACAGGTGGAAATATTCCTTCTATTTCATGGTGGTGGTTATTAAGGTGATCAACCTAATTGCCCTTCACTGTTTGTTTTGTTAAAGGCCCGTTGTTGCCTCGAGTCCTTCAGTCTCTGCCTCCTTCCCTCTATCATGCCGTTCGGTCCGCGTCAAATCCCTCTCACCGTAATGTTGTTGTTCAAAGCACTGTGCCGAAGAAAAACTGCCCCTCTGGGACAACCCCAGTGCTTGCATGCGCCTCACCTTCTTCAGCTCCTCCCGCGTCATGTTGCCCATTTGCAGCTTGGTCCAGTACTTGTCCAGCAGCGCTGCATGAGCGTTCTGAGGTTTGTGCCAACTGCCGCCACTGTAGTACATCCTTCAAGACACAAGCAGATCACGATCATTACACCCGCTTCACGCGGAGATCAAGCACTTGGATCAGTAGTGGAGGTGTCAAAGTCGGCTCAGCCAAACTCGCTCCCTCCCTCTCATCCCTTGGCTACTTCACTGTTTGCGTGTACAGCCGCGGGCCTTGGTTCTTAAAGGCACTTATTGGGCCGCATACAGGATGTCGCACGCATGTTGGATTACTGCAAATGGTTTCAGATTGGTTGTGAGCGGCTGCACGTTTGTCAGATAAAAATCATTCGCCTCATCCCCTCTCAACAACAGATAGTCTACCTGTGCTGCTACAATGGTTAGGAGGCTTCCTAAGCATTACTGAGGAACACAAAGAGGAAGAGTGACCCTGCAAAGCACCAAAACCGATGTGAACGGGAACAGCAGCGTTAATCATAGGCACCTGAGAAATCACTACACTATGTTTAAGTATAAACGGAATCCGTTGTTGCACGGCATAAATTGTTTGAAGGATACTGAGACGTTAACAATGCGGAAAGATCAGAGAGGCTGTAGGATATGCCAGAGATAGTCCAAAAAGTGAAAAATAACACAAGATTACCAGATAAAAACCATATCTTTACAAGCTGCTGTTATTTCTTACCTCCTTGTCGCAAAGAACTGAAATCCTGGAGCAACATCGATGCAATCCTCCCTCCCCGGAATCATCAGCTTTTTATTCTCCATCAAAGGCAGGAGCACCGATATCTAAAACAAGAAGATTTCCGTCCAGTTTGATGTTGATATGATATGAGCACAACCTATTAGCCTAACAAAAATGTGTGTGTTAAGAATCTCCTCAGAGGATGAACAGGTTTTAACTCACCACGTCCAGAGGTGCGTGGTCGATGTCTTCCAGGAGGATCCACTGGCCTTTGGATACGGCCTGCGTCAATGTGCCCGGTTGCCACACAAACTTCCCTGGGATATCAGTACAACGGTACATCCCCAGCAGCATCTGCAAACCAAACCAAGCACATTCACTAGAGGTTTCCTGCGCTCCATCCAATTTCCCTTGGATGTTAAAGCGGCACGCCAGAGATTTAGTCGGACATACTTAAAAAGAAGAAGAGAAAAAAGGATGTATGGGCCAACATTTCAAAAACACTGGATGCTACAATTCCCATAATGCCACTCCATAGTAGGGTTGGGTATTGTTTGACATGACCAGTGTTTCCCCTAACATCATATGTGGGTGTGCGGGGGGGAGTTCAGCCTTATTTCACATTCCTGCTCACCTTGCTGTCAGTTTGATCTCCCAGCTGGACCTTCAGGATCTCTGTAGCTTTTGTATGCCCTGTGACAGCCGCCATGAACTCAACCAGGGCGGTTTTGCCACATCCAATAGGACCCTCAAGCAGCACTGGCTTCTGGGAAGCCACAGCCAATGCCAGTCTCCGAAGATTACGGCAGGTTGATTCCACCAGCACCAGATCTTTTGGGTTCCTCTGCACAATAAAATCAACATGAGGACCAAAAATCTCCCCAATAGTCCGCTTTATTTGATGAGTGATGAGTAGATACCTGTTCAGTCTGTCTAGGAACTATCCTGGGTAGCACAACCCCACAGACTGCCACAACATTCTGGGACAGGTCCTCTGATACCACCTGGCCCCGGGTGAACTTATTAGCCTTTTCCTGACGCCACATCACAGAACCCTGATTGGTTAGCACCAGAGCTTTTTCCACCTCCAGCTGCTGAGTTTCTTCTAAAGCTCTGATGAAAGATTTAGAACAAAGTGACAATACTGACACAATGCCTCTGTTCTTTAATCCAATTAAATGTTGTGTTTAGTACTTTTAATTAAGTATTATTTTGCTTTTTCTAAGTAATCAGAAAAACTCTTCCACTGCTGAAAAAGTTTCATAATACTCTGCAGGACATATGCCAAGCGATAATAACAAGAAAAGTGAAGAAAAAAACATACTTCATTTTCATGTGCAGGATCTCATCGTTTGACAGCACCTTTCTCAGAAAGATGGTTTTCTGATTATCAGTCATGTGAGAGACCAGCGCTAAACAATGGGCAGTGTACCTGTTGGAGACAATGGGAATAACATGTTTAGACTTAAACCTGCATTCTTTCCAATTGCCATCAGGGAAAGCTCTTCTGGTCGCTTAAAAAATCTGATTGTATGGAAATCTCAAGGGCTCTACTTCTCACTTGATTAGTTCCCTTAGTAAACCTTGCAAATATGAGTTCATAGGCTCTTCCACTGGACACATTTTCATTTAGTAAATTAGCTTTCCAGGTCCATTTGAAATAGAACTAAAAATAGGATATATTCCAGGTCATTCTGTGACAAGTCGCTACCATGGCGATGGCCGTTCTGCTGATGTTTTTTGTCTAACAACTTCCACAGTAGATATATGGTTTAAATTATTGTAAGATTTTAGTCGTGTGAAATGTTTTTACGGTTTTAAGTTGCACTCCACCCTCTCGTGCATCTTCCAATTCCAAAGAACTAAAATGTCGGCAAAAACCAGCTGCTTGTTTACAAGTGCAACCATTTAAAATAAGCACATCTTTGACATTCAAAATAAATAAATGCAGAGCTCTAAATTTGCTATCGGAATTAGCAAATATATTTGGGGTAACAGACATTTATATGTGGCAATAATGATATCATTGCAGTCATTTTGCCTAACTGTGTTCAGACCCATTTTTTACAATTTTTAAGGGCACAGGAAATTTTTGGTTGTAAACGTAATTTAAAAGCTAGCAAACACATTGAGTCAAAATTTTCAAGTTATGAATCGGTATTAAACATTGTGATTTATTTAGCTGCCTATTCAAAAGTTAAAAGTTTATAAACACTTGATAGCGGTAGATAATGACCCTTGCCATGCTCAATTGTGTCTAAGTGGATTCAATTAATTACACAGATCTAGTACAAAATATATACCACTTCTTTTGACCCAAAATGCATTTTTTTTTTCAAGCTGGATTTTAACCTATGAAGCCTGTCAGGGTTGATTCATTGTTACATTGCCCTGCCCAGGTGATTCTCTAAAGGTCGAAAGAGACGGTGGGTACATACCCTCGAACCATGACATCGCTGGTGAGCAGCTGGGATACGCAGGGACTCCAATCCCAGAGCATTCGAAACTTGGCACAGTCACTGTGGAGGAATCGCAAGGTGGCCCCCATCAGGTCACGCAGCTTCATCCTCCTGGGGCCGTACTGAACGGCCGACGACTCTTCACTGGTGAAGAAGAGCCGCTGAAACACTGGGGGGGCATCGTTGAAATACCTTGCAGCAAACCTTGTTGGGGGAAGGATGAGAATTGGTCACGGTGGATACAGCCCGCAGAAATCCTAAATAAAGTTTGTGTGGAGTGCCAAGCTTCCACTTACGTCTGCGCATCTGGACTGATGCCGAGGAGTTTGCTGAGGGCCACACACAGGCGCTCGTGGAGGTCATGGTTGATCTTGCCACCAGCTTTGACCCTCTCTGCGTTGCGCTCCAACAGGTCCAAAACCAGCGGCCGCAGGTGCCGAGCAATCAGCAAAGTATAATCCTTCTCCAACAGCAGCTGGGCCACACACTCCAGAATACACTGCCTGTCCTGCTGGCTCCATATCTGAGGAGTAATCACACGAGATAGGTCCCAATAGGAATATTGATTGTGACACAAAACACACACACACACACACACACATAGAGAATTTATAATATTTCTTGAAATGTTGACATGCTAGGTATTAAAAAGGCAGCAGAATACACTCCAAGTAGGTCGCGTGGAGTGTCTGCGGGCACGTTTTGTGTTAGGGTGGGTAAAAAACACTTAATGCATTATGTTATTCCCAACAAGCCAGGAATGAAAATGTCTTACCTGCTTTGACAGATATTGGGTCAGTTCGTTGTGACTTTTGGCAACATGTCTGGATATGGTGCCCAGTGATGACAGGCTCAATTCTAAATTTTCCATCGTATCATTTGTCGCCTATAGAGAGGCTATCTAGAGCGAAAACAAGCTCGCGCGCTATATGAACAGCTATTATGCTTCCTTGATATTAAACCAAACTACTAGGTTCATCACGCGTTCGTCTGTCTAAGGTTGTATCAAAACACACATGCATGTTCCCGTCGCTAGTGTTAAAATCCTGTCCACATGTGAGCACTGCGCAATTCCTTCCGGGTCGCATCGGGGTTGGATTTCCCCCGCTGAGTCGCGTAGTGATGACGTACCGGACAGCGACGCGAGCACAGTGCAACTCCGCGAGCGGAACAACTTTCCCTCGAGCGAGCTGTCGTATCTGCTGCTTTTTTAATCATTTCGCGTATGTCAGCTGGCTTTGGGGAACCGTCAGCCCCAGAGAGGACATTGAGACGCAAGACACCTGGTCTCCTTTAGGGTTTCAATCCTGTTTTAGCAAAAGGGAGCAGCGAGAACACTCCCACGGTAGTGACAGACCGCGGGAAATGTCGGTACTTCCTGTGCAATGAAGTCTTGGCGCGACATTACAGTGGTAAACAACGGGAGGAAACATAACAATACGCCAACGAGTAAGTCAACCTATTCGTCTTTAGCTAACTGTACTATGCTTTGTATTAGTATCTGGCCAGCTTTATATGTATCACATAAGCATCCTAAATGTACCCTAGGAGCACTTTCTCATGTTGTACCTTGCAGTTTTCCCCTGGCCCATTGGCAGCAAAATAACTGAAGAAATCAAAGGGGTCTAACAGACCAAAGTCTGGTTATTCATATATAAAACACCAATGTAACAAAATGCTCCCCCAATATGTGTTTTTATCCTCGTATTCAGTTGTCGATTCCAGGAGAACTACAAACTCGTGTTGCGTTGCAGAGTTTCGAGCAGGACGATAGTTACGCCGTAGCGATGTTCATCTTAGCTTCTGCCCGGGGTTCAGAGGCTCATGTATCGGATTGAGGCCCGGGGGCATTGAGTTCAAATGGGAAGCAATATACAAAAGCAAGATAAAACTCCGCAGCAACCTCCCCATTGGTTTCTCTTTGGCTTGTTCTGTTGTGATGAGGCTTTGGTCGTCTTGGATCGTGGTAACGTTGGAAGTGAACAAAAGAGGTGTCCGGCGTTAGCTTACACAGTGACCGGTCTTTGTTTGCCTCCTGCAGAGTAGTGTACTGAAGAGTATGTGTAGCTCATCGCACATGCTGTGGGTAAATCAGTTGGCAGATTGCTTCGCGATAGACATACCAGCTAAATCAAGGCACTAGTTGATGTATTAGAAGCCAAATACAATCGCCATGAAGTAGTCCTGGTTGTTGGTTTGATACAGTTAGCTAATGCAGCTAGAAGTAATAAAGAGATTACTAACGGGGTATAACACAAAGTACAATTCAATATTGTGTGTGTGTCAGTTAGTGTAGCTTGTTATATTTCCCAGCCCTAGATTTCTGAATGGTGATTTCGTTTTACACTTCGTGACAGTGGTCCAAGTTCTATCCTAATATTATGCAATCAGTAGAATTTTTGACTTGTCCTGCTAAAATGTTCCAAGTCCATAGATTATACAGATTACATCATCTCGGTCATTTTCAAAGCTCCTCCAGAGCTGCACTGCAAGCAAACTGACAATAATAAGTAACATTTGTGGAGTGCCCTTTTTATTGCTATATTAATGCCAGAATCAATTCTGTATTCGTTAAATGTATTCTTGTCTTCTATACTTTATTTGTTCACTGCTAGTAACTATTTTAATGAAAGTTAGTATAATGACGGTTTTCCTTTTTGCATTGCCATCAGGAACTCCTATAGGATCTGAGCCACAGCGATATGGACGAAATCGACACCAACGATACCCCTCGTCGTAAGTTTAACAAAACATTCACATTTGGTTTTATTTAGTGGTGTTCTGGATTATATTTTGATTTAAAATAAGGATATTGTAAAGGGGAAAGGGAAGATGCTTCTACCAGCAGCTCCAGACATGGTTTCACTCAAAGTCATGCAATATTTCTATATATGAAATTGAAATAATAAACATTTTCAAGGTGCTTTCCCAAAATATACTATGTACATTTTACTTTAAATCAATCAAGGTTTTCAATATATGTAATGGAAAAGTTTTCTTTTCAAAGTAAATGCAAGTAAGTAAGTATTTTGTTTTTAATCCAGCTGTATTTTATGGTCTTCTAATTGTAAATGTATTTCTCTATTGAGCAGCTTTCAAAACAGGGAATAGAAGTTTTTGCATTGGGAAATTAACGTTGGAATTCCGTACATTGATACCCTTAATTTGGGGTCAAGTCTTTCATGGAGGTGAAAGGGTTGATTGTAGCCATACATAAGTGATGACGTGCATTAATAAAACATGTTACATTCCAGTCTTTTCACCTGAAGACAATGAGGATTCTGTGGATATCTATGACGGCCTGGATAGCCCTTTCACCAGCAATGGAGGTAAAAGTCCTACCTGAAAGTTTCACTTTGCTCTCCTATAGCACAAATACCATTGTAACACCGGGCAGAAATTCCAGCTCAGATTCATCCGTCCAATTAAGCGGATTTATAA
Source organism: Pungitius pungitius (assembly GCF_949316345.1). Lineage (NCBI taxonomy): Eukaryota > Metazoa > Chordata > Actinopteri > Perciformes > Gasterosteidae > Pungitius > Pungitius pungitius. The sequence goes on along the minus strand of NC_084919.1, from coordinate 5,191,503 downwards.
TTTCAGTTCATTATATTTGTGGTTTTTTTGTGCATCACAGAGCGATCATCCCCAAAGGCGTCACAGCTGAAGGAATCAATGGACCTCTATGAAGAAATTGTCACAGAAGAACAGCAGAGCAGAGAGACGTCATACGTTGAGGTGATTTGCCGTGTACTCCATGCTTGCATTCTCTCTGTTGACCTGTTACAGTGTCATGATTCTTCAATACTGAAGGGGAAACTTGAGACACCAAGTTGTATGAATTCAGTTGTGTTGCAAAGTCTCAGAATTGTTTCATTTACAAGTGATGTGTGAGGACAAAAAGCAGCAACAATGGTTTTCTCTCTAGCCAACAGTCTGGTGTGAGTTGTCAAGTACGGTGTGAAACTTTTGTTAATTATTTAATTATTACTGTTACTTTTGTTAATCATACAAAACAAATGTATGTTAAAGTAGGCCCATTAATGCTTTGATGGAGGCTTAGCAGAAGTCTTCCTGCCGGCCAACTATCCCACAATCCTTTCCTTTTTGTTTGTGTGCAGTTGAAGTCCAGATTCCAGGCAGCTCAAAACCAAATAATTGAGTTGCGCAGGAGAGTGGAGCAGATGCAGCTGCAGGTTTGTTTTATTTTCTTTATCCTTCAGTCGCTTATAGAAAAGTTTTGCATCACTGTCGAAATGTGTTTTCATATTAACTTTCAAAGCAAATGATAATATATTATTAAAAAAAATATATTTTTGGACTCATTTCATCAGTTATCTGCTAATCGGCTGATTTCCCATGTATTTTTTTGGAGAATAATAAACCTCAGCCACTGAGATCTTGGTTGTCAAATATGTGGACCACCACAATCCTCCAAAAAAGTATTCTCAGGTCAAAACATAGTTCTAAAATAATCTGATGTGACCTATGAAATACATGTCGTGCCGCCACACTCTTTTATCTTTTATTCGTTTTGTGCCAGTCCATCTCGTCCTTTTGATCGAAGAGCTCCCCGATTTTTGCGTCTCCCCAATTCACTGCCACTCGTAGTTGCTGTAAGCCTATGGGGCAAAGGTCAAATCAGATGCTATCATAATAGCCATTTTAATTGGTACTGTTGAATTGTAATCTTCTAAAGTAAGAAAAGGGTTATAGAGAGCTTCAACAGCATTAACATGTTTTGTTGTTTTTCTCCCTCTCCTTTGAAACAGAACACAGGGTTGAACAGCGAGAATATTCTTCTCAAAAGAAACATTTCTGCACTTTTACAAACCGCAAGACAGGAGGTGGCACGAAAAGATGCTGAGATTCAGAGGTTGAACCAACAGTAAGCGTCCATAATAAGATTCTTTTGGCAGATAAATAAGTACAAAACTAGATTTCTTTATGAGCTATGCCCACTGATAAGTGATTAATCCACATGACAACTTTGTCTTTCTTAGGTCTGTCAAACGCTACCATCACCACCAATCCTCCAGTCAACACTCCACGTTTAGGCCGCCTCCTCCGCTCCTCTCCCGTCTTTCTCCACCCTCCTGTCCTCCACCATCCTCCTTTCCTCTGCCACCGCTGCCTCCTCCAGCTCCATCCGCTCCTCTGCCACCGCCGCCACCGCCTCCTCCTGCTCCATCCTGTCCTCTTCCACCTCTACCATCTTCACCTCCCAAGGACGCTCATCCTCCAAGCAATCCTCTTCAATCGCCAAGAAAAAAAGGAGATTCGCCCGGCGCCTCCAGCAGGAAATCCAGTAGCAGTTCATCGACCCGACACAGTGAATCAGACAGACGCAAGTCTAAGCACAGAGAGGAAAAATGTCAAAAACCATCTGAGTCGACGGACAGGAGATATAGGAGTGGTTCAGATCCCACCAAGGACAAGTACAGGTCTCACAAAGACACAGGACGACATCATGACTCCAGGTTGTCTAAAAGCAGGAACCGATCGGAGCATTCTAAAAGCCCTCCACCAGAGAGTGCAGTTCTCTCTGATGACAAGAAAGGGAAGAGAAGTCGAGAACACAGGACAGACTCTGAACATAGTGCAGCTCGCGGCTCTGAAGAGGGCCACAGCCGACTGCATAGGAAAATCAAGCTCAGTGACGGACATGTTAGAAGTTCAGACTGGAAGGACCGGAGAAAGTCCTCTTCAAATCAGTTCTCCAAAGAGAGGGGAGGGGACAAACTGCCAAAGGATTACGTAAGGAAGGACCGGCAGCCTGAAGATAAAGAAAGCAGAAAGTACAAGAGGAGCACAAGCAGGGAACGCGAGAAAACGAGATCGAAAGAATCCAACCTGGTAAAAGTGGACGACGGAAGGAAGGAGAGACGAGAAAAGACACACACTGCCGTAAAAGGATCTGCCGAAGAACCAAAAAACCTCCCAGAGAAAAGCCTTTTGGTGGAAAATAGTCCAAACAGGAAGTTGTGGTTCATGGAAACGTTGAACCTAACCCTATCGCCAATTAAGAAGCCCGGGCTGACCTGTGACGGCACACCAGCGGAACAGGTCGTCGCAGAGCGGCCAGACGATGAGGGCTCACAGCCCGACATCGAAGACATGTGTGTCACTGATGAAGTGAACAGCAGTGAATTAGAAGCAGGGTTGGACAATTTGCCACAACATTCTGCCCGTATTCCAGAAGCGTCCAATAAGAGCGACGATGTGAACGCTTTCCAGAAGAACGACAAAAGCCAGAGTGACGCTCTCGCTGCCTACCAGCAACTCGATGGCAATCCAGCCCAAACTACCTCAGCTCCAAGCCAAAACCCAGATGCGCAGCTCACACCGACGCCACTGCAGGTTAGTTCTCTGAAAGCAACGGGTACCTCAAGAATCCACGAGAACCGGCTGGCCTCAGACAGCCGGCTGGATGACGGCAGACCTCTGGAAGCTGGACGCAAGGATGCATCTGTAAGCCGCTATGAAGAACAGGCGGGCAACTCTTCGCTAAAGTCAAATCCTGCAGATGCCGCTGCTCAGACTGTTACAGTTCCTGCTGTGCTGGATCCAAGTGTAGAACTGATGTGCAGCACTCCTGAAACCGCAGGACGGAAAAGTGTGGCTTCTCCCGAAGAAGGGTCGTTGAGGGAAAATCCCCCCGCTGAAGATGTTGTTGAAGAGGCTGACCGTGCAAGTAAGCGAGTGTCCCCCCCCACTCTACCTCAGGACTGCCCTCTCGCTTCAGTTTCCCTTCACAAGAGGGACGCCTGCCGCGTGCAGGATGGTCCCAAAGAAGCCGATGCTGTATCCAGCACGATCAGCCTCGACACCCTTCCACAAGAAGGGCTGAGTCTGCCAGAGGCCATTTACGTTCTGACGCAGACAAACGAGGACAGCAGCAGCAGCAGCAGCGACGGCGGCGGCGGCGGCAGCAGCAGCATCGGCGCGGGCTGCATCGGCGTGTCCAAAGTCAGCAGCACGACGGGGGAGACGGCGCCGGAGAGGCACGGCGGCCTCCCTTTTACGCCCAAAAAGAGCTTCGCCCCGCAAAAGGGTCACGAGAGCAAGGTGGAGCCTTCCAGCTCCGTGCCGCTATTTCACGACGAGGACTCCATGATGAACACGCTGAGCAATCTGAAGAGAATCCCCGACGCCATCAGCCCTCTGAGGAGCCCGATACGGATCACCAAGAGGAGTCATCTCCATCTTCTCGGCAAGCCGGGTCACGTCAAGAGCCTTCAAAAAGGTAAAATTAGCCTTTTGGATTGGATTGCACACACACATGCATCCAGAAGATTGGATTTAGGCCTGTTACCTTGTGGGTGCAACTTTGCTGTCTCTTAATCTGTACTTTAGTAGTGTTGGACATGAAAGAAGAATGCAATGAATATACCAAATTCCATGAGTTTGGAATCCACACTGTTAGTCCATTTGTATTGTGCTCTTTATTCCTGCCACATTTATTCCTGGTGACTTGTGGTTAGACTGGGTAGTACCAACAATTTGTACTACCCACAAGACAAGACAACACGTTTGAATTATGATCAAATGAAGACATTGTTAAAATGTAGGGAGCCACATTCATTGCATTCATTACAGAAACTCCTAATATTGAGAGGTTTTCATTAGATTAAGCTAGTATTCCAACTTGTTGATTACAATAGCTTCTATTTTTGGTTTGTTTAAAAAAAAAATTCACCTAGACCAGGATTAATTGATTAATAAATACATCTAAACTAAATACATTCTCAAATGTCACAGGCGATCATGTGCACATTATAAACACGTGATCCAGATCTTGACATATTTTTGTCCTGCTGCCGCCATAAACTTCTTTGTCTTCTCTCTCAGATTTCTCCCTCGCTCCTGTCGATGCCAACTCGAAGAAGTTGGACGTAAACAAAGAAAACAAGTATCCAGGCTCTCCTGCAAACCACGACGCTCAGAGCCCGCTGGAGAGTCTCTCTGAAGGCGAACTGGAGGACGGAGAAATTCTGAGCGAGAACGACGAGGCGGTCGCCGCCGTTCCCGCGACCAAGAGGGCCAAGTTAGCGCAACCCGCCCCGAACCAACCGAGTCCTGCCACTTTGTCAAGAAGGAAATCGGAAGGGAAGTGTGCAACACAGAGCCCAAAGAGACGCTTCAAGACGGTTTGTCCCGCTGCAAGCAAAGCCTCTTTTTCCAGCACCGAGGAAGTCATGGAGACGTTCAAGGCCGTTCGCGCCGAGATCCGAAAGAAGTACATGAAGCTCCACAAGACGTTTCCCAGAAAGAGCTTCTACGGCGTCATGGAGAACTTCCAGGAGTCTTTTTTAGAGTTCGTCGACGGCGCTCAATTCGGTCAAATCTGCGACCAGGCGGCGGAGCTGAAGTCCGACCTGAAGAAGCTGATCGCGTCCGTGTTCGGCAAAGTGTCAAACAACGGCATCGTGAAGCGCATCTTTGAGCAGCAAGCGGTCGACCTGAAGCAGCGGCTGTGGGACTTTGTGGACGTCCAGGTCGACTACTTGTTCATGGACATTCACGCCGCCCTGAAGGTCGCCTGCAAACCGGTCGGGGCCAAGGCCGAGGGCAGCGGGCCGAGCGCCAAAGAGAGGGAGCAGAGGAAGCCTCCGGCAAAAAGGCCGCAGTGCCAGCAGACGGAGGGGCGCTCGCCGCCGAGCAGCGCGCCTCGGACCAGGCCGGGCGCCGCCGTGCCGTACAAAACGGGCCTCGGGAGCAGAGGGAAGGACATCCGGATCACGCACGGGGAAAAAGACAGAAATACCGAGCTCCACCGCACAAATAACCCAAATACACAAACTGTGGCCGTCTTCCTCCCGACAAGAAACGCCCCCTCCACTCCAGACAAGAAGAGTAATGTGTCGTCGCTGGTTGTCTCTCAAAGCGGCGCTTCGCTCGACAAAACCGACTTTGAGCTTCTCACGGAGCAGCAGGCCTCCAGCCTGACGTTCAACCTGGTGCGGGACACTCAAATGGGAGAAATCTTCAAGTGCCTCCTGCAGGGATCCGACCTGCTGGAAACCGGCGGCGTGGCCGGAGACGCCGCGTCCTGGCCCCTTGGTACGCCGAGAAAGGACTGCGAGAGGCTCATCGGCATCGCCACGCCCACGAAATTCGACTCCCCGTCCAAACTGCTGTCCCCGATCAAGTTCGACACGCCCTCCAAGCTCATCGCCACGTGGTCCAGCATCTCCCCCCGCAGGGCGTCCCCGCGGCCCAGAGGTCGGCTTCACCTGAATCCGGCCGTATTCGACGAAAACTGCCTCCTGGAGGTGCCGTCGGGGAGCCGGGTGGCGGCGCAGGCCGGCTCGGCCGGTCAGCTGACGTACTCCATTCTGGCCGAGGACCTGGCGGTGTCCCTCACCATCCCGTCGCCGCTCAAGTCCGACAGCCACCTGAGCTTCCTGCAGCCGTCGACCATGCACCTCATGTCCACCCCGGACAGCGTCATCAGCGCTCACATCAGCGAGGACGCCCTGCTGGACGAGGAGGACGCGTCGGAGCAGGACATCCACCTGGCCCTCGACACGGACAACTCCAGCTGCTGCTCCAACAGCGGCAGCGGCGAGGCGCTCGCCACTCCGTTTGTGTTCAAGCCCGACCTGCCCATGCAGGCGCTGGTGATGGAGAGGTCCAACGACCACTTTGTTGTGAAGATCTGCCCGGCGGCCGCCGCCGGGGACACCACGCTCACCGCCGAGGACAGCTTGAGTCGGACACTGACGGAGGAAGCCGAGGCGGAGGCGGAAGGCGGTCGAGCCAAAGCGGTTCCGTGGGACGGCACTCAGGCAACTGCTGCTCTGTCCGATAACGGTCCGGCTGCCGTCGATGGAAGCTCGACTGTAATACATGATTCTTCACCTCAACAGAACACTTCTACAGACGTTGGTCTTTCCGGGGATTCACAGGAAACGAACAAGCCGCCCAAAACCGCTTCAGACAACAATTTGTGCAACAGCGTTCTCGTCACAGTCTCTGGCGAGAAGAACGCGAGTCACAATGACAAAGCGCTGAGTCAAGAAAGTCCATCCAAAGCTGGCTCCTCAGGGCGTCGTGACGAGACCAGCTCCCCCAAAACGGCAACCGATACCGGCCGACCCGCTGAAAGCGCCTCCGGCTCGCAGCCTGAGTCCTGTGCGGCAGCGGCACCGCTCTGGGAGAAAGAAGGAAAGGACAGAGGCAGGAAGCGGCGGAAGCGCCAAGAGAACTCCAAAGCTAAGCGGTCAAGGAGGAGGGAGGAGGAGGAGGATGAGGAGGAGGAGAGCGCCGGGGAGGTCACAGGGGAGGTCGCCTCCAACTGCAGGAGAGACGAAGGCGAATCCAAGTCCTCCCCGGCACCTCTGTCCCCCAACAGCCTCCATGCCAAGAACGTCATCAGGAAGAAGGGCGAGGTGGTGATGGCGTGGACCAGGTCAGTTATCCCTCCCCGTCCTTCAGGAATCAGGAATCAGGAAATGTTTATTGCCATTATATGTGGAAATTGACATGGCGGTTGGTGCATGATGAAAGACAGTACAATAATGACAACGTAGTGCAGCAATAAGATAAAAATAAAATAAAAGTATAATAATAATTGGTCATTTTAACACATCCTTGCTACATTTCAGAACTAATTAGTGAAATTTGATGTTTAGAAATGATACAAAACGACATACTCGTACTGTGTTTTAAATGTACACATGCATTGCCTTCATTCATTTCTACTTTCACTCCACTACATTTATTTGAGTGCTAATAACTCAATACTAAATAATGGAAACAATGACTGGGGGCATTTAGCGAGGGGAGTACACTTCCATTGGATTTAAAGTGCATTTTGAGGACTGTTTTTGTGCAATTGTACTTTCAGTTAATATGCTCCCATGTAAACACATGCCGATAGTAGTATTGTGTTCGTGCCTAATGGACAATGTTGGTAAGAGTCGATCTTTTGTGAGTCCCTGAAAGAGAATTGCTCATGACAATCGCTTGTATTCTCTCCCCAGAGATGAAGACCGAGCCATTCTCATGGGCCTGAGGACTAAAGGTGCCTCACGGGAGACTTTCTCTGGCTTGTCAGAGAAACTCAATAAGCCGTCGGAGCAGGTAAGTTTCACCCGCTGCGCTTTTGTCTTCGCCGCGCGATGGAGGATCATTCAATGACTCCTTTCTGTTGTTTCTCTCCTTCACCAGATCGCCCACAGATTCAACCAGCTCATGAAGCTTTTCAAGAAGCAAGAGAAGATGGACCCATAAGTCCTTGTTTCAAAGAGTTCCCACGTGCACACACTCTGCACGTTGTGTTGCTGTTCCGCTGGAAGAAAGGAGCTTGGCTCTAAGTCTTAATCTCTGAGCAGAAGCAATGTGTTCTGGACAGCAACCTGGACCGGATGGAAAAGAATCCAATTCCACAAGAAGAATTGTTGCCCAGCACAATGATAGATGTTATCGGTCATCAGTATTACTTTTTTTTTTCTTTTTTTATCCACACCACTTTCACCACAAACGGTTCAGATCTGAAGTCACTTTGTCCTCCCTGAGTGTCTGAGGGCTGCGGAAGCCTCAATAAGTCGTACACTCGTGTTCTTCTCAAGAAGAACGGCCTTCAGACGCGGTACTTCCAGGTTCAAGAACGCCCGGATCTTCTTTGCGTCACACCGCTGGTAGAGCTGAGGTGTCGGACTGATAGATGGATGGGAGGATGGACAATACTCTGCCTTGGATCTTATATTACTGGATGTATTGGTATACTGGCTGCAGGGGAAGTGCCCGAAATATGCCCGGAGGTTGTTAAAATGTTTATGTGTCAAATTCATGTACAGGACATTACATTTATCTGTTAATTCAAATGAAACGTTTTAGTGGCTTTTTGTTTGATTCACCCGATTGCTTGTGAACAGAATGGAATGCTATATTGTGTGTGGGGTTCTTTACTGAAAATAAAGTTTTATTTATTCATGCCGCAGAGTTCTTTTGTTCTTTTTAGTATGTTTATCCACTAGAAATTAAATTAACCACACCTTATTTGAAATGAGTGGTTTTAAATCAGTGGAATCAAGTAACCAGTGAGCAGCATGGACTGTCGACATGACACAAATATTCCTGAAGTGGGCCACAAAGGTTGGAAAATCAAGGCCAGTGCTCCGGGGCTTATGTCTCCAGCAGAGCAGCGAGGCAAATGGATTCGAGGACAGAAGCGCACAGTGATGCCTGCTGGAACTCATTGTGCCAGATTTCGGGCAGATGTCTGCCATTTACCCTCAACACTGAATATACATGTTAGTCTCAAAGCCACAATCACACAAAGCTGTCGCTGTCATCGATTACACGGATCAAATCCAAGCCACACATATATCAAAATCTGAGCTTTTTCAAGCTCTTCACGCCCAAATAGGAAAACCCTTTCTTTGTGGCACCGTCCGAAACGGGACAAAACCTGCCGACGCGACACGGGTCAAAAGCCCGTTGTTGTGCCTTCCAAAGGAGGAACACAGGACACACCACACATGATGTGTATTGACATCTCTGTTGGCGCTATTTCCAGTGTTCTGTCCTGTTAAAAGTGTCAGGGTGAAACTGACCTCAGGGCGTTTGCGGCCCATGTGCACGATCGATGGGTTTAACCGGGGTTGCAGTTGGCGAAATAGTGTCTCTCTCGCTGAGCCGCCATGTCTCCACTCATGAGTCTGCGGCTCCGCGCTGACGCACGTGGGGCGAGAGGACCTTTGCAAACATGTAAGTAAACCTATTTTCCCCTTAATCTCTTTGAAGAAACCCCCCCCCCCCCCCTACAAACGACCGTCTATCTACCCGGACACGTAATGAGCCGAACCATGTGAATGAAGATGGGGGACTGGAACTTGTTAGGGAGCATCTTAGAAGAGGTCCACATTCACTCCACCATCGTGGGAAAGATCTGGCTCACCATCCTCTTCATCTTCCGCATGCTGGTGCTCGGCGTGGCCGCCGAGGACGTGTGGGACGACGAGCAGAGCGAGTTCGTCTGCAACACGGAGCAGCCCGGCTGCAAGACCGTCTGCTACGACCAGGCTTTCCCCATCTCCCTCATCCGCTACTGGGTGCTGCAGGTCATCTTCGTGTCCTCCCCGTCCCTGGTCTACATGGGCCACGCGCTCTACCGCCTCAGGACCCTGGAGAAGGAGAGGCACAGGAAGAAGGTCTCCCTGAAAGCCGAGCTGGAGGGGACGGACCCCGTCCAGGAGGACCACAGGAGGATCGAGCGGGAGCTCCGGAAGCTGGATGAGCAGAAGAAGGTGAGGAAGGCGCCCCTCAGGGGCTCGCTGCTGCGCACCTACGTTTTCCACATCCTGACCAGGTCCGTGGTGGAGGTGGGCTTCATCATAGGCCAGTGCGCTCTGTACGGCATCGGACTGTCTCCCCTCTACAAATGCCAGCGGTTGCCTTGCCCCAACAGCGTGGATTGTTTCGTGTCGCGGCCGACGGAGAAGAACATCTTCATGGTCTTCATGCTGGTCATCGCCGGGGTCTCCCTGTTCCTCAACCTCCTGGAGATCTTCCACCTGGGGGTGAAGAAGATCAAGCAGAGCCTGTACGGATACAAGTACGGCGACGACGACAGCGTGTACAGGTCGAAGAAGAACTCCATGGCGCAGCAGGCGTGCGTGCTCAACAGCTCCTCGCCGCAGAGGCTGATGCAGCTCACGCAGACGCCCTGCCCCCGGGCGTCGGACGCTCACAGGAAGCCTTCGGATCCCCAGGGCAGGGAGGCGCAGGCCCAGCGGGCGCCCTCGTGCAGCAGCGACGAGTCCAACGGGGCGCGCGGGCCGGGGCGCCCGCAGTACGCGGGGCCCCGGCCCACGCTGACGGGCGGCCACATGGAGATCCCGGCCGCCCTGAGGAACCCGCAGAGGAAGCACAGCAAGGTGAGCGCCTGCAAGGAGCTCAGCGACATGAGCGACTCGCCCGAGAGCGACTACCACCCGGCGGGCAGGAAGTGCAGCTTCATGTCCCGCGGCATGTCGGAGAGCAAGCTGGCCTCCTCGTCCGACAGCGGCGACTCCCGCAGCGGGGGGGACGTCGAGGCCCAGCACTTCAACCAGGGGGAGAGTCCGCCGGTGACCCCGCCGCCTCCGTCCAGCGGGAGGAGGATGTCCATGGTGAGGGCAAAAAGGTCATGTTTTGTCTGGTGGTCCCTAAAGCAAGGATACTTCACTGTAGGGGGGGGGGGCTTTTGAATGTTTTTGTATTAAAAAAAAAAATGAATAAACATTCAAAAGGCGTGTAACTCATCTTCAACCTATGTATTACTTACTGTTCCATGGCACTTTTTCCCATAAATGTTGAATGCGAAGCAACCAGGGGGAGTAGTTTTATTGCAGTGATTTTGATATTTTCCATTTATTAACTTCTATCACAGTAAAGGAGAGAAAAGAAATCCCAAATACACATAACAATATAAAAAGCCAAATGGTCTTCATGTAAGTAATCAACTGGGAAGAAGTCATGGTGATATCAATTAAAGTAAATGGCTTTAAAAGCCTCTATTGGCAAAATGTTTTCTCAGTCTCTGAGCCAGATCTCCACTTCAGTAGCACACAGACAACTGAATACTCCCTAATACTTCCAAAGGGGTTTGTCAAATAAATAATATTTAATTGCAATTCATCAGCAAAATTAACGACAATTTTGAACGTGGCTTAATCCGACGTTCAGATTTCTCTTCACAATGGCTAATTTGCAAATTCTTTCAAAAATCTTTTAATGAAAAGAAAAAGAATTGCCTGTCTGGTAGTAGCCAACATTTGAAGTGTATGTGTGATATATATTAGTTGAATATCTACGTATGAAAGAAATTTCATTGTGTAAAAAGTTAGACAATGTTGAGTGGGCCACCTGTCCCCCACGTGGACCCTGTGTCTCCTCTTGCCCGGGACAACTGTCTGATAGTGAGGTACACAGTGTAATATTGAATGAAGTAGCAAAGTCACCAGTAAAAGATTTGAACTTTGAGACATTGTTGAAATGCAAAAATCACTTATGGAAGATTGAAAAGGACTAAATCCAAACAAATCAAACAAAGGAGGTAGAATACGACCGCCATCGGCTCACTTCATGTGATTTCCCTCGTCTAAACTAAGGCTGGTGCTTTGGATTTAGTGTTGGCAGGTCTTTGTTTCCCTCTGCTGGATGCCACCGATTAGTGACGTCATGCCACACTGAAGACAGCATTCAGGTATTAAAGACACAGGCCCTTGTAACAGATCTTTAAAAATCATAACAAGCAGAGAAGCCTACTCCTTGAATTTGTTTGACAGCCCTACTGATATGAAGTTAAATTCTCCTTATTCTTTGATGGGTATGTTCTTGCAACAACCCACTGGTGTGGTCAGAAGTGTGCCCTGATGCACCTGTAACCACCCCCACCAGTGACGTCATGAGATCCTGAATGGAGTAAACCGCCACATCACCATGAATCCACTGGTGGTCCAGGAGAAAACCAGATGCCGCTAAAAGAGAGCTAAGACAGAAGTGTGTTTTATGTCTGCGATTTGAATACTAACCACACATCGCTTATATGTATTTCTTTCTTTCAGAGCATGATATTGGAGCTGTCTTCTATCATGAAGAAATAAATTGAAAATGAGGAAAACAAGAGTCCCAGTGGAGCGACGGCTCCTGGTCGCAAAGGGAGCCTCATCCAACTGAAGTTGGGAGCGTCTGTTCGTGCATACAGTTCATGGAGTTGATATCGATTGTGCAGAAGAGAAGCTGGTTAACACGGACATTCAGTGGAAAAAAGAAAAAAATGCTTTATTTTTTCATGTTGTAATATCTCCAGCGCCCAAGTAGTTTTGAATTAACAGTTTGCGGCCACCTTGCTAAATGACTGAAATGACTGAGAAATCTGCTGCAAAGTTTGACTTGAAGATTGTAAATAAAGATTGTGGAATTGGCAACCAACAGAACCAATGGAGTGGGCTGCCGGGGGAAGCCCGGTGTTTCTCTATGAATGAATCTCACAAATTTAAGCTTTTATTGGGGGAATGTTTTTTCTATTAAAGATTTTTTTCTCTAAGCGGGGCCAAAACGTTTTGTCTCAGTGTGAGAATGACCTTTTGGTGAAATACGCGGTGTGTTTTTTAACCAGCCAATCCCGCCGCCTGGACACAGTCTGGTCAACTAGTTGGTCACCCTCTGCAAAAAAAAATTGTCCAAAATATATCCCTCAATTTTGCATGATGGGAAAAAATGAAAACAGACCAAGCACATGAGGAAATTTGCAATTCAATCAAGACAATCATTGAAGAAAGAAAATAACCTGGCCTTCCTCCATTTTTTCGTGGACAGTGGGGAAAACAGACCGACTAGTTTGCTGGTCGCCGTGACCTCTAATGACCTGTAGTCACCTGCTGTCTGCGCCCAATGAGGAAGATCTCTGGAACCAGCTGCCATCAATCTCCCTCATTTGCAGCCAAACTACTGTTTACTCTAAAGTGAGTTAGCTTGTGATGTCAATGAACAAAGTAAACAAAGTCAACGTGCTCCTTGCAGCTTCATTTAGCGCATTGTTTCAAGTTAGTGTGTGCAACGTTACTTTTACGTTTAACCGCTCTCTGCAGCAGGAAATGGTTTTCAGGGAAAGAACGACTAGCGACTCAAGAACTCAAGGACTTAGAGCCTCTGTGAGAGTTTAGGGGTGTCCCACTGTCACACCGTTAGGAGGAGGGAACATGTGTGTTCAGTCTGTCATATTACAATACACACAAATATAGGAGACAGGGATCAGAGATCGAACAAAAAAAAAGAAAGAAAAAAGACATTTAAAGAGATAAATGTACTAGTTTAATCATCAAATATTTAAGATTAATACCCGTAATTGCAGATCCTATTTATTTGAGTTGTCATGGTGATGGCATATGTTGCTGTCCCATTTGTATCTACGTCATTGCAAGCCCTTACGGAGTCTCACGCAGTCCGTAGGTCCCTGAGGGTTCAGGGCTTGGCGGTGGTTTTGGGCCACAGATATCCTTCTCAACACTCTGTCATGCCTTTGCAAAAACAGTCTCAAGACACAGAAGGTGATATGCATTGTTTCTTTATTTCATAAAGAGAAATGGTGTCTAGACAAAAAAGTCATTTATATAACACTAGCAATTGAAATTCATGAAAATGGGGTTTGCACAATACCGTATTTACAATGGTTGTTAAGTCATTTAATTAATTAGGGTCATGTAGCATTTAAAATGATAAAGGTAAGAACTCTTAGTAGAGAATAAGCAAATAACAGCTATTTCAAATTGACAATATTAACACAAAACAGTCAGCTAGAAAAATGAAAGAAAAAAAAAACAACCACTTGAACTACGAGCTTTTAAGAGCTATTACATTAAAAAAAGAAGCACCAAAAACTACTAATACAATAATCCATATAATCTGTGTAAAAAGCATGTAGAAAAAACACCTGATGCAGTTTGCTGATACAGTCATTGACCAGTTATGAGAGGTATGAAGGATTTCACAGGTAGATAAGTGTGAGAAAGTCCGCACTGGTGACTTGGGGATGGGGGCCCAGGCCCCTGCATACACTCACTTCACTTGAATGTGAACTATGGCCTCTGCAAGTTCTAAGGCAAATATCGGAGGTGCACTTGTATCCAAATAATGCTGGCCCAATCCCGAGAGCTTGTCTGTCTCTAAACACAACAACCAAGAACCAGTTCAATTTAACCGAGCAATTTTTAAATGGAACAAAAATGTATTTAACATGAAATGACACCTATTTGTAAACATTTTCCTGTTTTTTTTAAAGTTTACTCGATGATCTCAGGCTCCGCATTTAACCAAGATGGCGGATCTTCTTCTTTTTGATACAGTTGAGCAATCTGTGAAAGAAGGCATGTTTTTGTTCATATTATATAATAGAACAACCTTTGGAGTTGAAAAGCCAGTGTTTTTGTTTCAGAGAAGCAGCAGCAACAAAAGTTTAACAGACAAATACACTGCAAAAAGGTACGTGCATTCTATTACAGCAACTGCAATCTGCTGTAATGGCTATAACCAAAAAAGGAACCTGGAGGACGACATTTCAGGTGTTAGTACTGTTGCATCATTTCAAAGCTGCACTAATCAATATTTGTATTGAAAGAAACAGGTTGCCCACAGCAACCAACTGCTCATTTCTGCAGAGCTGTTCGGCCTCTTCCGTTGTTTTCTACCGGCATCAATATTTTTCTCAGGAGTTGGTGGAGACCAAAACAAAGCTAAAGGAAGAGCAGATCTTGTTCAAAGTGCTCCTCTCCGTCCCCTCGAAAAAATCAATTAATGCAGCTTTAAGTAATGCTAACAAGTTATTTTTTAAGGGCAGTTTTGCTCAACTTAAACAGTCCCAAAAGTCTCCGAAGGATCGGTTCACCCTAAATGATAATGAAAAAACACCATATCATCTCAACTTTTATTGCTATCTAGCCATGCATATGGGGTTGGTTCTATTAACGAAAGTTTTCAAATTGCCTGACAAAAAAAATAGTCCGTTCACAGCAATGTGATCCAAAGTATCAGGACTCCACTTTTGTATATTTTGTAAAAAATAGAGAATTTCTTCTTCTGAGATGTGAGCTTTTCAAAGGAAATCCCTTCGCTCTGTTATGGGCAATACACCTGTACCAAATAAAAGCCAAACTCCCCGCATGACTAGACGGCACAAGACGTAGGTGAGAGCTTTTATTTCTTCACCCTGAACTGACCCTTTTTTAACAACATGTCGTAAAGGGAGGCCTCTTCAGGGCACTCTGACCTAGTCGGTGTTGAAGCATGCAACGCAGGACTCGGAGAGCTTAGAGCTCTAGACGAAAAGCTCTTCTGAGTGCACAGAGCGATTAAAGAGCCCTCCCGAGTATCCCACCTTCATTGCTCTGCAGGTATGCAAAGGGTTTGTTATGGTAAATTAACAACATTCCATAGCTTTAGGAGAAATGATGATATATGCAACAATAAGAACATGGTCGTCGTGGTATTGTCAGGAAATCTTGGGAGACACCCAGGGGCAAGAGCTTTGCTACAACACACATTCGTCTTCCTCGATTCACCATCAAGAGTATGAAAATGTACGCAAATAGAAAAAATAGTTGCATAACGTGTGCAGAAAAAACGCTTCCGTGGTGTAGATCGATCCACTTTAGTTTTTTGGCAAGAACTTGGATCTTCACACAGAAAAAACCCCACCGGTCAATGTAGAACAGCTACTGCTCTGCGCTGTGTACTGTGTGTGAGTGGGTTGTATGAATACCTCTGTGTGTGTGTGTGTGTGCTGTATGGGTCTTTTTACCTGTCGTTTAAGAATTTAAAAATATACTTAGTCCTTTCGGCTGCATAACAGAATCAGTCTCACACGAGACGTCAAAATTGAAACCACATCTTTAAAGTTAAACATTAATTAAAGTCAAGGGGAAAACAATTCCAAACCTTTCATTCAGACTATATATAGCCCCAATTCCTGAATTATTTGGCCGACAATTTGGCTGGTATCTTTTGTGCCATGTATTCGTCATGCCCCCGTGTACAGTAAAGTAAACTTCAAAATCACATCTCTCTATTTTTTCAGAAAGAGAGTAAAGAAAACATGACAATGAGATGACCCAGATGTACAGATGCTAGCAAAGCAGCCATATTAGCTTCTGTTCTCAAACGGAAGCCCGCAAGGCTTAATTGATTCCGCTTGTCTTGCCTGTTTATACATAGAAATTCATCAAAAGAAGAAAAGAAAAGTCCGGAAGGAGCTTACGTGGCATGAACCAGAGCAACTAACTAGGCCTACGGCTACAGGCATCATGCATGCACGTCACACTGGCCGATGCTCAAACAAATGCACAGTTAGGGCAAAAAAAAAAATCGTAATATGATTGTTACTCAATCATTCGGACAACACATACACTGCTTCCACGTCAAATTACATCCGAGTTAGCTTATTCAATTCCTAAAGAAAGACAAGTATAAGATGTGAACACTCTTACACTGAAACATTAGCTTCTTTTGACGTTTAGGGTTTCAGAACACGGTCACTACATAAGAGACATTTTTATGTAATATCCACGAGACGTTTCTTCCTCGAATTGCCAATGTAAGTGCTCCAGTCTGAGACTTTTTAAGGGGTCCGACACAAGGACGAAGACGCCCTGTTGAAGTGCTAAATGGCTCTGAGCGCTCGGGGGGCCCCCGGAAAAACAAAGTGCCTCATTTAATAAATCAATATTTTATGCTCATTTTTTTTTTCGGGACGTAATTGTGAAAGCACCCCTCACTTATAGGTTGGCTGCGCTTTTCTTCCAAGAGTGTAAACACAAATAGCGTATTGAAATACTGACAAAATGACAATTTTGTCCAAACAACACAAGGCAGAACTCTGTTTTTTTTCACATTTAAAGAAGAGTCTTGAATGTCACACTCTTAAACATGCAGGGGGCTCCAGAATGTACACGTGTTGACGGGTGTGTCTGTGTGTGCTGCACGTGTGTGTTTTGTATGAGTGTGTGGTCGGTTTCCTGAGTATTAGAACGCCCGCCTTGATGGGTGGGGCCGTTCGTTAGGCAGGACAGGAAACAGCAAAGAAGCAACAATTCTCGCCCCCCCCCCCCCCCCCCCCAAAAAAAAGAAAAAGGTGCTCGATAAAACCCCGTGGAACAAAAACAAAAAAAAATCAAAGAAACATCTGAGCTTCTATCTGTACAAAACCACTGTTACAGTCATCATGCTCCATACTATGTACATTTCTGCCCATTAAGCACTTGAAAGTCACCGGTACAACATCCAAATACAATGGTATTGCTGATGAGTGGCTAGTAAAAAAATTGCCATTAAACCGTCTGCAAAAAAAACAAACAAAAAGAAAGCCTTTTTCCTTTCAATTCAGTGCTGAGGAAGGCAAAGGAGGAATGTTTTCGGTTTCAGCCTGTACAAAGTTCTCCCCGCGCCAAAATACAAATGCCAGACACGTGGAGAGCTTTTTGTGTATTTGTTTTCTGTTTTGTTTTTTGCATATGAATATTATACCGTCTGGCTGCATCTGGATCTGTGTGTGTGTGTGTGTGTGTGTGTGTGCAGAAGCTGAGTTCTCATGTTACATGAATTAGGTTGAACATTCAAAGGATTCCATTCATTTTTGTTTTTTCGTCGTCGTTGTTGTTGTTGCTGCTTTTTCCTGAGTTTGAATTGCTGTGACGAAAAGGGCCACTGAGATATAGCGAAAGTAGAAACCAAGAGAGAGAGAGAGAGATAGAATCGAGACAGGGAGAGGTAGAGAAGATCGAGTGGGAGGGAGAGGGGAGGGGAGGGGGAGGACAGGGGGGGGGATGTTAGAGGTGAAAGAGAGAAGGCAGGAGCAGAGATACTGTCGGTACACAATAGAAACACAAAGAGAGCTGCTGTTTAGGTCCGATGAGGTTTGACTTTGAGTTGTGACTCGCGCAGAGCGAGGTCCCCCCGCTGCGCAGGGGGCGAGAATAGCACCATTGTACGTGTTTTGGTGAGAAGTTCCCACTCCGTCATGGTAAGAGGAGAATACCTGGAGAACAGTATTGCTGCTGTTAAGACAACTTTAGTGTCGACCGTTGTGTGAAAAAAAAGAAAAAAAAAAAAAAAAAGACAGCACAAAAAGACATAAATAAAAAACAAAGCTTGTTTTTTTTTTTTCAGTGAACACTGGCAGAGGCTGTTTCAGCAACCCCCGAGAAAGAGAGAGGGGGGGGGTTTGTCAGAGTAAACTTAAATAATAATATAAAATATATATATATATATAGACGTACAACGACACGGAGAACCGCCGCTACTTAGTCCGTCCTTGGCTGCTCGTCAGTTGTGCATTTGTCAGTCATTTCCTGGCAAAAATCCACCGTCACCGCCTGGTTGGATTTTCCCACGGACAGCCCCGACTTTGTGAACAGGCCGGCGTCGTCCCCGTCGACCGCCCCGTTCCTGGCGCTCGGGTCGGGCTCGCCCTCCGGGGGGCCGCCGGGCGACCCGTGCAGGCCGGGCTCCGGCGTGGCCGAGGCCGAGCGGCCGGTGAGGTCGATGCTCGCGGCGTTGTTGTTGGCGGCGGCGGCGGGGGAGTTGTTGGTGGCGGCGTTGGCGGGCTTGGCCTCGTGGCCGGGCCGCAGCACGGGGCAGTAGTGGTGCAGGGACTGGACCTGCTCGGGGCTCAGCTGGACGTCCCGGCACACCTCCTGCGACAGGCAGGAGAAGTTCTCCCACAGCTCACCCATGCACGCCTTCAGCTGGTTCCTCTCGGTCAGCAGCTTCTCCTTCTCGCACACCTGGACACACACACACACACACACAGAGAAGAAGACGGCTTCGATTTTAGTCCAGGTGAAGTAGACATTATAGAGTCTTAGCTTCTGTAACGGTTACATTGGAGAGAGAAACAGTGAGGGGTGTAAACGCTTCATCTCTACCTTCTGCCCGTTGTCCTCCTCTCGCTGTAACAGGTGAGGAATGTGTGTGTGTGTGTGTGTCTGCGTGTGTGTTTGTAGCAAACGGACCTACGTAGCGGCATTTGGCATATGTAACCGCTCTGGGTAATTCCTAGCCATCACTGGTGCGTCTACTAGAAGCTGACAACATTGTGTAAAGGAGGCTACATAGAAACAAATCTGTTACTGTATCATGTGCATCATTTTGTTGCCGCAAAACAACCGTGGAAGTGAGGCAGAGAGTCGGAGAGAAAAGCGCCGGTTTGGAGTTTGGGCGGGAACGGGTTTCAAAAGATTTCCTATGTCATGGGTGGATATTTAGATGATCACGTGGATGTGGCGTGGGAGACTTCTCTTTGAGTCACACATGAAAGCAGTGAATAAAACACATGGCGTGATGCTCCCTGGGCCAGGCCCTTCCAGGCTTTCCATCCGCTCATGGTGGTGGATGAGAAGTGTCCCGGCTTCCAATGGGGGGCCTCGATGGAGATCGGAGGGCAGCGGGCGACTCACCAGTTTCCTGATCTCGCACTCCAGGTTCATGATGCAGTCGAGCTTCCTCTTGCGGCAGCGCTGCGCCGCGATGCGGTTCTTGCTCCGTCGGCGCACGTCGTGGATGAACTCCAGCTGCTCCGAGGTCAGTTTGTGCATTTTTACCAACATCTGGAAGTCGTTCCGTGGAAGATTCGTGATTTGATCGACGGGAAAAGGGAGCTTCACCTGCGACAAAGGGAGAGAAAAGACCAGACATTATGTCTCCCTAATGTAAGTTTATTTTGTTATCAAGTATTAATTAAGGTTGCGTAAAATAAGCGGCCGTGTGCAACTCAGTGCATTCAGGCCCGTAGACGTGGTCAAGGCAGCTTGCTGAAGTTCATACGGAGCATCAGAATGTGGAAGAAGGGGATTTAAGTTTCTTTGAACGTGGCAGGGTTGTTGGTGCTGGACGGGCTGGTCAGAAACTGCTGATCTACTGGGATTCTGACACACAAAGATCTCAAGAGTTTACGGAGAAAGGCCTAAAAAGAATCCCTTGCATCGCGATACCCTTTCACAGCGAGGCAGCCCCTAAGCTCCACCACCAGATGGCAAAAGAGCGCTGCTCAGTGAGCCTCCGCCTTGCGTCTCCCACGCAGCACATCCCCAAGCAGCGGGGGAAAGGTGATCCCAGAAAGAAGTCCCTTTCCATCAGTCCCTAAGCAGCAGGATAGATGCCAGTATGACAGATTGAGGGGGTTGGGGGCCAGTGACTCGTCGACGTGATCCAAGTCGGTGTCAGATCATTCGGCGAGTGGGGGGGGGGGGGGCATGAATATCCACGCCTGAAACTATCGGCGTCCTCTGTGGGCCCGGGGAACAAAGGAATTAGCGGTAAAACACGCGGCAGCAATTTGGACCAAAAATTTTCAGGAATGAAAAGAAAAGCCGCGTGGTTTCTCTCCCTGACACGACACCACATCGAGTGTTTATTCACACATTCGGAGAGCAACAATGAGACGGGCCCCCCCCCCCCCCCGCCCTCAGGTGATGGCAAACCTTGTGATAAGCACATCACGGCCAGATCCACCACCGGCGGTATCAGCGTGCACCAGGGATCCGCGGCTTTAGGCGGCGAGCGACGCTGCAGAGGCACAACAAAGGGCCAGAGGAAAAACAGCCGGGGGAGAACTTGGCAGGGATGACAGGAGCAGCGACCCCCCCCCCCCCCCCCCCCCCCCCCCCCCCACCCCCCTCGCTCTGAGGAGTGCAGGAAGTCAAACAAAAGAGAACGAGGAGCACGACTCCCTGCTCCGCTTGTACCTGGCTTGGGTACAGGAGGCCGGGGAGAGAGAGGGGGGGTGAGGGGGCAGATGCTCCCCCGGAGACCCTGAACTCGCTCGGGCCGAGCTGGCAGGCAGCTTTCTTTTTTTTTTTCCCCGCCAGGCGGAACGCGGCCCTGTGGCGGCCCTGTGGCGTCACCTGGTCTAAGCGGCGCTCTCCGGGGGATGAAGCAAGGTGCCTACTCATGACAGAATTCAAATTACTACTCAGCGAGGAGCAAATCTAGGTGTCAATCTCTCCCCGAGTGGAGCAAGCGGCTCGAGTTTCCTCATTAGGGAGCGCGGCCCCCCGCTTCTCATCTCAGCCTGACATCTGCATGCAGACACATGAATAAAGTAACGACCCCAGCTTCCAAGGCAACCCTCGGCTTCGCGCTGCTCTGCCAGGGCGTGACAGGCGGAGGAAGGGGGGGGGGGGGCGGAGGCTGTAAAACATCAGCGCGGGCTGCCAGCTCTAAGTAAAAGCAGCAGATGGGGGGTGGGGGAGGTTGGGGGGGGAATGATGACTCTATTTGATATCAGGTAGCCTAGATTGGTTTGGATGGGATCTGAAGGCAAAACCCCGGGGCTTGGAAACACAAAAGGGGGAAGGAGACGCCGCGACCTTGCGATGGTTTCTCCCTCCCTCTCCCCTCCTCCCCCTCATCATCCACCAGCCGCCGGTACGCAAGGGACGGCTATATTTAAACCGATCCACCGCGAAGACCCAGTTAGGCAGCGAGGCTGGGGGACGACAGAGTGCACTTCCACGCCGGTAGGTGAATTCACGGCCAAGTGTTGGGGATTTGCATTTCTCTCCGGTCCTCCTCCATCCCCCTCGTGTACGCGCCACTCTCTCTCTCTTTTGCTTTTTTTGGCGGTAAAGTAGGGCTCAACTGACTGATCAGGACCCGACACTGCGCCAGTAGTAAAGTTGGGCTTTAAACTTTTGAAATTTCACCCATTCGGCAATGAGGTTATAAAGGGGGGGGGGGGGGGGGGGGGGGCAGGTAGTCTGTCCACTGGTGCTCTCTGTCTGCAGGTGCTGAGCGCCGTATTTTTTCCACACTTTCTTAAGGAGGACGGGGGCCCCGCTGATATAAAGGTAGGGGACAGGTATAACGAAAGTAATATTGCACGTTGATCTTCTCATTCTCGGTCACACAAACTCATGCCAATAAAGCCATTTCTCAATTTTTCACATGAAACTACTAAAATAATTGCAGCACTTTAGTAAAATGATCCAATCCAATCCTGTCAGATCTGGTCAATTTAAGCTTATTGTAACTTAGGCTATTTCCTGAAATAAATGTCCCACCTCTACCAGTCTGCGTTGATAAGACGCCTTTATTCTTGAAGCAACTCTCAGCAACAAAGCCTCTGATGCTCCTTACTTTACTGCAGGAGCAGCTGCAGTTCGCACCAAAGCACCGGCTGCCAAGCTGCAGCAACGTGGCCAAAATCAACACCAGACTGATGCACATTACCACTGTGAACCCGAGTTGTACGTCTGCCCCAGCCGGCCCTTAGGGCCCGCGTATCGTACTGTACGTCAGCAGCCCAGGGATCTACACTCCATCTCGATCACAAACTACTCACACACACACACACACCACCCTCGCCTTCTGCACACACTACCAAAAATATTTCCTCCGTTTGGTTTCTATATTTGTCTCGCTCCAGAGCAGCACAGCGTACCCTCCGGGTCGATTTGGGGGGTAATGAAGAGGCACTGTGTCTCATGTCTTTGATACTACAGTATTTTCTTTTTGTAAAGGCATCAAGCTGGATAAATATAGATTTCAAAGTAAAACACTTGAGCACACCTCTTTCTCATATGAATAAGCCTCCCTCTGCGTACACCGTAGGCTAAAAAGTAAGGCCTCCTGTACCACAAGAAAGCCTCTTTGTGGATGAAATGGATGCATTTATTAAATTACCATAGTGTTCAAAAATGAAAGCGGAAAATCACTGGAAAGCAGCTATTTTATGCTTATCATTATTATTGAATAGGAATAAAATCGGTGAGCAGCTCCACAGCTAACATATGTATGGCAAATTGGAGCAAAGCTACATCGTATCTAGAGTAACAGCAAAGGTTTTCTGGCAATGTGCAAAAGTAGCAGAACTGATATTAAGGCTTGGGCACTTCCTGTCACTCGGTCATTCCATTTCATGGTTGGCCTGATCCAAAAAAAGACAATGTGCTGATGTACCAGGACTACTTCCTCATTCCTTCCTCCCACTCGCTCTGAGATCAATATTTTCACTGCTGTGGTCGAACGATACGCGAGAATGACCTCAACGCCTACGCTGCAACTGGGGAGCTGGAGCTCTGAGAGAGAGAGAGAGAGAGAGACAGAGAGATAGAAGAGAAGTAGAGAGAGAAGGGTGGAGACGGTGTTGTGTAGAGATGCAGGATTTATTCTCAGCCGACATGGCGGTGGCCGCAGTGGCCACTCGAAAAGTGTGAAAGCGACAGTAGGAGAGTAATTAACGCAGTGGTGTCGGTTACACAACAATATCCAGCCTATGTTTGCTGAAATGATGTAGAAAGGAGCCCTGCGCGCTGCTTATAAAGGATGCTGACTGGAGAACTTTTCTTATTGCTATTTAGTGCTGCAGGGACAAACGTACTTGTGTGGGTCAAGCACAAAGTCCGGATGTCCCCGGTGTCCCTGGTTGCAGAAAATAAGATCTGTGTTGTGAGGCGAGAAATGAAAACCCTTTCCGTGATTTTTGCAGCATGCAACCGCACAAAGCAAAAAGCACAAGGCTATAATTGGATTCCAGATTTAATTTGGCAATGGGGATGAGAGCAAATGTCAAAACAAAGTATAATAGAATTACAGCAGCTTCTTAAAGCTATTGAACTGACTTGGTAATGTCACACAGTGTTGACTGCCTTCGTAACACAAGCTAACTTGCAAAAAACATGTTTTATTGCTAATGAACTAACATTTGAGGATCAACAATGCGATGATGTAAACAAAGAGATGAAGTGTAATATCAGCACAAGGTTGGCAGATATTAGCTGGCCATCATAAGCTCCTCGTCATATTTGCCTCGCAACATCTGTCTCTGAGTAATCGTGATCTCAACCAGTCAAGAGTCACACTGTCCCCGCACGGATTCCCCGACATCATTATGTCAACTTTTATTTCTGTTTTTTAGTAATCCTACCCTGGTAGGAGCTTCAAAATTTTCCAAAAAATGTCTGTTTACAAGACTTCCTCATTGCTGTTGCACGGTAGGTAGCAGGATACATAACGGCTGTCAGAACAGGTGAGACCGTGCCGAGTCACATCTAAAGCACCAGTGAGACCACACATCCAAACCCCGGGAGGTGCATAATCTGGGTCCAATTTGTCATTTGTTACAGAGACACATTGTAATCGTCTTTCGATAGCTCCGGCTTCGCAACCCGACCGCCACCAACACTTTCACCGACTCGGGCCCCCGATCGGGATCCACTGTGCTCGCCCTGCGGTCCCGGGGGCCTGCAGCTTTGCTTGGGAAGTACCGCTCTGCGACCTCTGCTGCAAAAGGCTGCTCTCACAAACGCTGGGGAAACACTCATTCATGAAGGAGCTCATCAACGGCCCTCGATAGCGACTGGGAAGCTGGCAGATAACCCTGTGTGAGTCAATGGAGATTTGACAAGAGGATATGGTGTGGAGCAGTTGGTGCGCCATCAATGGGTGACATACACAAACAGTCCTACGCATACGCACGCAAAGCCAATGACAAAGAGGACTGAAATATTTCACTGTCATTTTTGGGCTGCTCTCCCGGGCTTGATAGCTTAGCGCTGTGAATCAATCCCACAAAATTTACTGCAGCACATTCGGCGAGCCACGAACCCATGAATCTAACGGCGGAGAGCATTTTGTGCCACGGGGGTCATAATTACACGTTACCGCTGAGCCTCTTTATCTCACAGCTCTGAGCGGCAGAACTGAATTCATTCCCCGGAAAAGCGAAACCCTGTCATGTAGCTCCAACCCTTGCAACACACCGACTAGTTCTTTGAATCTGATCACCATGGCAACACACCATTCTCTCTATCTCCCTCGCGCCCTTTTTTTCTGCTTCCCTCCGAAGACTCAAAGGCAATGCGCCGCGTGTGGTGTCACAGGAGTTGAGATCGCCTTGCGGTGAGTTGCAGCCAAAAGGTTATGAGTTCACGCTCCGCAACAGCCAACGTGTGATATCACAGTCGAGAGAGAGAGAGACAAACAGCAACGACATCAGTAAACTGAGTGTGGCATTGTATCATTTATTTCAAAAGCCTTTCAAATTCCATTTTGGAGAGTTTTTATCCTTCACTAACAACACGCGGCAGGGAAAGAACTGAGCAATTAATTGTCAATTGATATAAATCCCTTCCACTTTCACCCCATGTGGGAATTCTGCCCAGTTTGATATTATTACAACAGTGCTGCGCTCCACCTCTGTAATTTGGGGGGGGGATCTTACCCAACAACAACAGTCTGCGGGGGATTGGAAAGAAGCTGATCAAAGCATCGGCTATTCATCCTACGCTACAGTCCTGCCGCTTTGCCCACTTACTGCAATGGCCAAAGTCCATCGGCGCTGTAACGGAATAGCCTCGATCGCTCTTTGACGCACTGCGCGCCTTCACTGCGCCCGGGTGTCGCCGCTAATTGCCGACGTGGATCAGAAATGTCAGCAGTTGGGCTAGGCTTCACTGAGACGGGGCATTTATGCATATTTATAAGGGCGGATTATAGATGTCGGCGGTTGGCACCGGCAGGGAGGAGCCGGAGCGAATCACTTCAACGCCCTGCAGCGCCCCCTTCACACACGCACGCGGCTTCCACCTACCTACGGCGATTAACCTATCAGCGTCTCGGGAGACGCCGCCGCGGCCTCCTGCGTTTAAGGCTGTCCTGGTGCATTTGCGCTCACGTATTTAAACTCATTACACAGATCTCCAGCAGTGCATAAAGCAGATTAATAATATCAAAGCGCATCTGTGCCCTTTGGTGATGCTGTGAATCTCGTTGTGAACAGACCCGCTTCAATTACACGATGATTTAATGACTGCTAATGCAGACCCGGAGAGCAGGGCACTGCAAAGTAATTAGCCACGGTGGGATTGAGTGGAACAGTGTGGCACACGCCGGAGACGGCGTTTTACACTCACCTCTGGTCCCCGGTCTTGCACGTTGCAGGACTCGCTGTCCCCCTCTGAGAAGGAGCCCGACTCGTCGCTGGAGTTGGTGCCGTAGGACTGCTCACATTTGATCTTGGGCCGCACCTGGTTGTAAAGGCCGTCCCCGGCCACGCTCTGCTCCTGCTGGTCCACGTTGAGGCAGCGCGCCACGTTGGAGCACGGCGAGGAGGAGAACTCGAACTGGGGCAGGCTGCAGGGGGATCCCCCGCTGCCGTCCTCCGCGTAGGAGTACGAAGAGCAGGAGCTGGAAGTCCTGGTGCGCGTCTCACAGGGCGGCGAGCGCGGGCACACTTTGATTGGCACTGGGCAGCTGGTGTTGGGTCGTGGACGGCACAAGAGCGGGGGCTCGGTGGAGGCGGTGGTGGGAGGATAGGTCTGGGAGGTGGGGAGGGACTGGCTGGCCCCCGCCCACAGGCCCTTTGCCATGTGCTCAGAGAGCTCCATCTCCAAAGTGTTCCCACCGGGGTAGGAATGTGCTGGGGTTCCCAGTCGGTCGCAGGCCCCTGAGGAAAATATGACACTACGGCGATCAAGCTCAGCTTCCTGTTTGCACACCCCGTCGCAGGAGGCGGACTTGAGGGACAACCCTGCAGGGAAATCGTTCATGTCCTTTGGGGATGTCACGGACAGACACAGCTCCCCAGTGAAAGGCATGAAGTCTTTTTTGTGATCTTCCTGAGAGTTTCCATTGTCCTGGGGGCAGGCAAGTCTGTTGGCGAATAGCTGCTGTGATGCGTCGGGCAGACTGGGCAGGTCCGCCCCTTTCTTGAAGAAGGCTCGGAGGCAGGAAGGGGACTTGGTTCTCTTGTTTTTTTCCACAGATACGGGGCTGTCCATCTCCATGGCCGTCTCGCCGTCTTTATCCCTGACTTCCTGCCCATCCCCTGACAGGCACAATGAGACGGCCTCTCCCTCCGCCTGCGATTCCACTTTGATCTGTGCCAAAGGCAGCCTACCCTGACCCGGAGCTGACCCAGAGCTAACACTGCTCTCCTTTAATGTGCTTGGAAAACCTGAGGTACTGGTGTGTGAGGAGTTGTCATTATTGTGCTTGTTGCAGGCCCACTGGTATTTCCTGTACTTGGGGCATCGGGGCAGGTCTGACGCTCCGTGTCGATCAAAGTCCAGCCGGCCGTCCGTGAAGCTGCTGGGAATGGCGATGGCTAGCCGCTCGTCGTCGGGGTGCCCAAAGGAGGTGATGGCGTCGGCACAGCGCCTCGCCTTCGGGGAGGCGGGCCTCTCCGCCTCCGACTGCATGCTCTCGTCCTCAGAGTTGTTCGCCTCCGTCGCCACCTTGTGGCAGAGCAGCACGCTGTCCTCCTCGCTGCGCAGCTGAGCTTCCAGGAAGCGAAAGCAGGAGTCCTCCAGGTTGTGCATGCGCAGGAATTCGGCACAGCGGATGACCTCCTGGATGTTTTCTCTGCTGAGTAACAGCTTAGCGGTGTAGGCAAACTGCAACAATGGAGCGAATCCCCTGGCAGTGACCTGCAAAAAGAAAACAGGGAAATTGCCAGCATTACGATCAGCACAGCTATTGTTCAGAGCACCTGGAGTGTGGTGAGATGACCCGACAACCCCGACGACCATAAGCAAAGTGTGAAGTGGCGTTTCGTCTTTTCATCTGGTCAGCACTGAACTGTCTGTGTGGCTGTGAATAAGATCTGGTGTTTTGGGACGGTTGGCAGGTTGTGTGTCCACCCTCACGTTCAGCAACAACAACCTGTGGGACATTCCAGCAGTCTACCACTGTCTGCTCTGTGGTTATATTGTTAGTTTCGCCTACACCCACTCATGTCCCTGCTTTGAATTTCTGATCCCAAGTGCTGCTTTATATTCACACACGTGTTCACTGTTGAATCTATGATCTATGCACAATATGCAGTCCTAACCGGAGGACCAAGTGCTAGTTATTCTTGCAAAAGACTGAATTTGAGTATCAGCAGCAAGCGATTTGAGAGCCAAAGAATCATCAAACACCGGGATGAATCTCCACCACACATTGGATGCCAGCTTTTGGAACTTGAGAGTCCACTACTTTTGATGCCCAGACCCAATGATTTGGACCTCTAGTTAGCTCTGCTTTGATTACCCCTTGGAGGTGTGCCACTGAGTGTGTCCAGCAGCACACTAGTACTGTAGGTGTCCCGATGAGCAGCCTCGCGTCCTGCGTGAGCGCTCGCCGTCGTCTGGCTCATGTGCCGTAAAGCCTAATGGTTCGTGAGACCTCGGCTTATCCCCGTCGCGGCCAGGTGGCGTGGGATGACAGAGGGAAGCCTTCCATTAGGACTTAATGCCACATGATTGGGTAAACTCCTGAGCCTGCAGAAGTCCGGGCCGCCCTCTGGCCCGCTGTTGTCAGTGAGCTCACAGACCGGAGAAAGGAGCCAGAGGAGCCCGGCTTTTAACACCAGGCTTGTCCGCTGTTTGGAGATCAGCGGGTGGTTGCGTTCGCCACTTTACTCGGACTCTGGCAACCAATCCCCGCCGCTTTATCCCGGCTCACTCCCCTTGTGACAAACACATTAGCGTTAGGCGCTGTGGGATTTAATCATCCCGGCATGAAGGAGGAAAGAAAGGTGCACTCGCAAACACAAAACGAGGCCCGCTCGCTTTGGATCGGTTTGCGGCCATTGTTTTGCTCTACAAGGCACCTTTTCAAAGGCCGGGGGGGGGGGAGGGGGATGTGGAGTTTACCTTACAAGCCTTAACGAAGGGCTCGCAGATGTAGAGGATGCGTGGCACAATGTGGTTTTAATGAGCCCAGTGTTTACTGATTGTTTCGCAGTCCTTTGTTGTGGGGAGTGTGTGGTGGGGGGGGGGGGGGGGGGGGGGAGCGGAGGGAGATGTAACAAGAAGACGAATTACCCTAGGTGGAATGGTGTAAACTGTGTGAGCACCGCGGCGGCTTCCAGAGTTCCAGCGGTCTCTGCCAGACGCAGCAGTGAAAAAGGATTTTCCCTCTTTAGTAATAACACTTCAAAAACCACAGAATCCGTGCTGTGGATTTTTCCGCCTGGAAAAAACAACTAAGCAGTATGCACGAGGAAACACAAAAATGTCGGGGGAAAAATAGCTTGAGGTCATCGGAGGGAGTCTAAGAATGTGTTTAATGATGCGGCTTGCTGGAGTTTCAGGAAGATGAATAAGAATTTGCGAATTTGGTTTTTTGTCAGGGTTGAGAGGTCTGCACCATCTTTCATTGACTGATTTACTTGTTCAGCAGGTGTGAGATTGGAGATAATATTTCCAAGAGTCTCAGCTCTCCACAGCACAAGCGAGGATACGTGTGTGCCTATTTAAATGGAACATGACCTGTGATTAAAGACAGGGATTTTGCGATTAAAGTGCAGATATGAGAAATAGAGATTTAAATAGTAAAAAGACCAACTTTGATCTTTAGCTAAACTACATGATCTGCGAGGTAACCGCGTGGTCGCTGTGGTTTTATTGCCTTGGTCATAAATACTCTCAAAAATACCCCAATCAATCGGTAGACTGCCCCAGGTGGGTCCTGGTTACTAGAATCCCCAAATTCCAACACGCTTCGAGCTTAGCTTTGTTACGTAAATACTGTACTTTACCATTGAGGGTTATGTGATTAGATTGGTTATGTTAATCGATGAACATACTTCTTTGAGCCCAAATGATGAGCAATGGAGACCATAAACTCATGTTTACAATGTTCACTGAGGTAATAAATCAAACATGTGGTCGGGGCATTTTTTTTATAATCTGTATCTTCTATACAATCTTTACAACCATTAGAAAGAAACCCTCCCCCATTGGCTTCACTTTTCAGCGCAGGTTGCCGCCCGGGTCAGTGTAACTTCCACCTCGCTCTTTCTTTCATGAACCCCTGTTGATTATTAGAAGAGTGCCTCTTGAAAAGCTATAAATAAATGTGTTTGTTGCAGTCTGAAGTCAAGTGAGGTGCAGCTGTCGTATCTTTCATTACGTCTTCCAACTGGCTCGCGACAGCTCAACGTATTTCCCAGATGGGCTTGTGACCTTCTTGTCTACACTGCCAATACAGCGGCATTTATTCAAACGTGCTGCTTACGAGACATGGAAATTCCCACACATTTGAAAAAAATGTGATTAAGACATTTGTTTTAATTTCCGCACGTTCGCTGAATTGCTTTTTTTTCTGTGACATGGCGACTGACAGACAAATGTTTGCCACGTAAAGACATGGTAGCAGCACCAGCCTTAACAGATGGGTGATATGTTAAATACACATCTGTTTGCAAACAGTGTGCAATGTGTGACGGGGACCCACTGCGAATGTTTTAACATAAGAGCATTATTGGTTTCTGCATCCTCCTTGTGTTGAACCCACCAACAGTCTTTGTTAAGAATAAGCTGCTTACTCCATATCGATGAGCGGGGGGGGGGGTATACGTGCGTATGCGATGGTAAGTGGGTGGGTGGGGTTTTTGTCCGACTGTCGGGGATTGGGGGAGGTAGGGGGGGGGTAGAGGCTTTAAGTGAACTATCAACTGACTCATTCACAACACTGCTCAGGACACACGCACACACGTAGACTCACATTTCTGTACTCACCGCTAAAACTGACCCGACTGAACCTGAATAATGTGATCTGTCAACAATATTGTCTTAAACTGTAGTGAATTCCATATTTCCATTTCTGGATGAAAGAGGAAGCCCAGACTTAAGATATCAACATTTTGTATCAAGTTTACTTTTTCCAGTCTTTTTGAACGTTCGACATATTAAAATCATATTA
The DNA here is from genome assembly GCF_949316345.1 of Pungitius pungitius. NCBI lineage: Eukaryota > Metazoa > Chordata > Actinopteri > Perciformes > Gasterosteidae > Pungitius > Pungitius pungitius. The sequence goes on along the minus strand of NC_084919.1, from coordinate 5,160,927 downwards.
TAATTCCAACAGAAAACCCAACGGTTTAAGTCAGGTCAGTTCAATCAGCGACTGTGTTAAAAGTGACTTTCTGTGTGACATTCAGCCCGAATGCATCCGTGCAGAAAAACAATGACGAGTGTGTGTTCTAAATTGATTGACACCTACATATTCTGCCAGTGTTTCCCCAACAGTTGCCGTCACCCTTGGCAACAGCGACCACATTCTGCCGTGAGTCACCAGTCAACAGGATCACTCTTTATACCCAAACGCCTCTATTGCGGCGAGATAATAAAAACGCGTCGTATACCGCCGGACTGGCCAGACAGAGGCGCTCATCTTTAAAAACTGAGAGTCCATGACATGCACAGAAACAAAGCGCAAACCTGCTTGTGCCTGTGGCCTCTCTGCTCTCACACACACACACACACACACACACACACACACACACACACATCTACTGTAGACCTGGCAATGCCGACTGCGACGTTGAGGCCACGGCGGCTAAAATGAGGCCGGCCAGCTGCATCCATCCAGGGCTGCTGATAAACAGCAAAGCTTCAGGAGGAAAAGTGCTGAGCGTACCAGGGATCTATTTTCAGCCGGCATCAGCAGCTGCCGCCTGCGGGAGCGCATCTTTGCGTGCACCCTGCGCCATGCATGTGCGATTACTCCACAACGGTGCAGCCGGCACAGCGGCCCTAACGAAGGAGGGCGCACGGTGAGCGACACAGGATGGGAGGGACGCTGATACGCGCGTTGTTTCCAGGTCGCTAGCTGTACGCAACACTCGCGTACGTGTTAAGACAAAGGGACAAATTCATCAACATGACAGATTGGGGGCTGTTTTGTGTCTGGAGTGCACAGACGATACCATTGCAGGGCAGGAAATCACAGGCAGCAGCCAATCAAGGACCACGGACTATTTGCATGACATTTTCAGGAAGCCGGCCAAAAATCCTTTGATAAACACACTGAGCAATACCGCCCCACCCCCCCCCCCCCCCCCCCCGTTTCCTGTCTAAATCACTTCCCACCTTGCCCTCACCTAGCCCGTCCTCCTCTCCCAGACATTGCCCTTTTCGTCTCCGCGGAGGAGAGGGCTGATTTATGGAAATGCACCACCGCAAATTCCCTCATGTCATGCATGCTAATGTGGACATGGCATTGCATGGCAATGGAGCGCGGGGGGGGGGAATGACTCCATCGCCATTGGACGGAACGGCCCACGCTTCGGCGTCAGACGTGCTGAGTAACCTGACATGGACCTCTGTGTTCTCAGACAAAGCAATAACAAGTCCTGACTAACGGCACTGATGCAGACCAAACAGGCGCTGCACTGTACGCTGTCGGGACGCCGTCGTGGGTTAAGCCGTGTGTCGGGACAAAGGACAGAACCCGGCCCAGAGTCAGGTCCAAGTACCCATCGCTAACAGCTTGCATTACAGTACTAGGTACGGTGGTGACGCATGAGGTAGTGTGATGCGCTGGGAGCCACAAGGCTGGTGGTTCAAATCCCGGCTGCCCCATGTCCCGTGTCGAAGTGTCCCTGAGACAAGACATCCAACCACTAATTGCTCCTCAGGCAAAATGTAAAGATACATACAATTCATCATCATGCTTGGATATGGTTAAAGCTGCACAGCGACTGGTTAGGATCAGGCAAACAAAACTATACACCTATACCTATACCTATACATATTTTTGAAAAGTAAAATATCTTGCCCCTCATATGTGGTTTTTCAGTACAGCTAAACTATTAATTTCACTGCATTCAAAATTATAGCTAATTTAAAAAACAGACACAACCCATGTAACTTGTAACTCAACTTAATACTATAATACTGAATAGAAAAAAGGTCTATAGGTCTAAAAGTCTATAAACACTGTAATTAGTCCACGTTACAACATTAATGTACAGTTTTACATTTTCATATTGGCCTGCAGTTAAATAAGTGAGCCATCACTGTAAAAAGCACAATGAAAATGTTTTCACTGTGATGCTGAGAGATTTGGAACGTAAGGAAAGTGTCATCCTCACTGAGGGCACAAGCTCAGACGCTCCTGGTGCTGAGCTGCGGGTGGGTAAAACCTCCCCCTCACAGTGGATTAAACCAGATAGTGTACATCCTAATCCTCTCCCAATGCAGCTTACTGTACAGGCCAGACACTGGGGAGGTCATGACCCCACCTCTAGCCTATATAAGACACTAGTGTGTTTGGGCTGTTTGTCGCTATGTTTAACCAAGGAGAATAACACGCGCTGGGCTACTCCCATCCTCAGTGTCCAGCCACGCTTTGTGTGTGGCAGGTTTATTTCAGCCCAAGCTGCTGAAAGTCTGTGTGCAGGGGATTTTAACCCCTTTTAAATTTTTTTGTATTAAACCTCCAGATACCGGATTTGGAGGTTACACACGAAGACACACCCAGCGGCCTTTCACACTCAAACAAAGACACGGCATCTTCCCTGTCAGCTCACGACACGAGATGTGTCCTCTGCTTTGGCAGAGGAAAAGAGACCACCCGCTGGACCGAGGAGGTGGGGGGGGGGGGCGGGGGGTGTTGGGTATTAGTGCCAGTGCTGCCGATGCAGCTCATCGCTCTTCTCGCCACTGCCTCCTCCCCCTTCATCTTCCGCCGCCCAACCCCCCACGTTTTAAAGGAAGGCAGAGCTCTGTGCTCGGTCCCCGGCTCTCACCATCTGTCCGATAGGCTGTATTTCAGCGATAGTGTCGTAGCCAGGCACTCGCTGTGAGGCTCCATCAGATTAGCCGGTATTTTGCAAGAGTTGAGTACTAATCAACTGCTTGGCCTGAGACGGGGAAGACGGATGTCACTCATCAGCCCCACTAAACCACAACAAGAGCATTACATTCGTCCGTCTCTGGTCTGCATGTCAAGCAAATAGTTTTTAGTCACTTCACAAGGAGCCTGAAGTCCAATAAGTTCTCAAACCCAGACAACAAAATAGGTCCTTGGGCAAAGGCTTTCAAGACAATATATGTCTAATTTTTTTTTCTGAACTGACACCTTTATGGCTCAGGTTTAGTTATATATAGGTGGCAAGATCTGCTGGGCTCAGGTTATGACAAGATCACGCTGGTTTTTAAAAAGGAACTGGTGCTGTAAACTTGATCTCTGTTGTCAGTTGGCGCCAAACCAATGTTTCTCAACTAGCTGTTGCCTCCGCAATGAGACAATACCAGATCTACGGGTAGAACAGCATGGATTCTTCGAGCCATGTTGTGGTCTCCAGTGGATGGTTACGAGAGGACTTTTTCCTCCACTGACATCAATGTTATCTCCTTTCCAAAAGAGATATGTTGCAATCGAGGTGGCACCCTTCAGTTATCAGGTGCCTTAAAGCTGCTTTATTTTTAATGGCCAGCAGGAAGCAACTACTTTGGTTGCAAAATGAGAGCCATGAGAATATGACCCCCCTTCGTAGAATAGATACCTTACACTTTGCTACCACGACATTGCTCATCTTTTCATGGAAGTTAATTGTGAAATGTTGTTTACCTAAAAATACATTTGTACTTGACACCACCCTCGCGTTTCACTTCTGGTTAATAAAGACGACCACGGCGACTTGTCCACTTGTTATAAACAAGTATATTCACGCAGTCCAAAGGATACATTCATATCCCACCCTATACCTTATAGTTGTTTGCACTCTCTGTTGACCTAATCCATCTTTGTCTTGGAAATCTTAATCTTTGCACCAGTGTGTTCAGACCTCAAACAGCTCAGATCGAATGCATAACACCAGCCAGGTTTGCCAAAGACATCCCGCTGTCTTGTCTCTCCTCCCTCTCTCATCTTTCCCGTCCACTGACTTAGTGGTTGGCTTAATGGGGTTCCACATGTCATAATCCTGAGTGTTTTTTGGCTCTCAAGTGTGGAGAGCCAAAAAAGACCTCTTAACCCTTCACCGCTAATCCTCATCATGTGCCATAACCACCATCACCATTGCTTGACCTTTAAGCAATCTATTAACAAAACAAACTTTAGTATATTTAGACCTTTTAGAATTGTGTGGTGTAAAGAACACAAGCAGCACTTCAAATTTTTACTCTTGTTAAAATAAATCACACAACATTTGCAACACACTGCCGGTGGATACGCTGAACTCAGATCTGTGTGTGTGTGTGTGTGTGTGTGTGTGTTTGCTTTCTTTCAAGATGAAAACTGTGCAGTGTTCCCTGGCCCGTGACTAAGGAAAGAACTGAAAAACAGGAGGTGGTTTGAGGTCTGTGAACCAGCGCTCTGCTGAATAACAGTGCTGCTTTTTCACCCAGAATAAAAATGAAGAAATGGAAGCACTGATGATGCACAACATTCTGGAGCCCTCCACCATCCCTGCAAGGGTCTAAAATCAATCATTCGGCCAGACAGCAAACTAAATGTAAGGCGTGCAAAAAAGTGGCCCACTGTTGGAATGACGACGTCATCTGCTTATTTAACCACTGCAATAAATTAGGTTTCTGCTAGAGCTTAGGAGAGTATCATCAGGCTCTCTGCATCGGCCTCTTGTACAGGTGACAGCCATGAGTAACTCTACGGAGGTCTTTTGTGTCATAGTGATGACCGCTCCCCTCCAGTGGAGGGCTCTCTTTAAAAGAAAAAAGGAAAAATTCTTTGTGGCACACTGATTCTTATGAATCCCCCTTTGTTCTGACGCTCACAAAAACCATGATACAGGGAAACACTGTGTGTGTGTGTGTGTGTGTGTGTGCGCGCTGTGCTCTTCTGTTCCTTCCCCTCGGTCCGGACGACAGCATCGCTGAGATAAAGCTGGATTGTGTTGTTCTCATGATGTGATGGCCCAACAAAGCCCCATGATGAAACGCGCTGCCCCCTCCGCAAGCCCTCAACCACATTAGATATAGATGATGTCACTCACAGCGCCCGGCGGAGGGGGGGGCGGGGAGAAGGAGGGAGGAGCGAGGAAGGTTTGTGGGGGAGGTTGTCTTTGTTTCACATTTCCTCTGCAACAACCTCCCACTTTCTCCCCCAGTTGGGAGTCGAGGCCCATTTGAATTCTTACACATAGGTGCCGTGAGCAGAGATGCTGAAGGAAAACTCTGCGTAGATCGAGCCACGGCCTGGAGGCGGCTCCTCTGAGCCGACCCGCCCCCCCCCCCCCCCCCCCCCCCATCAGCCGAGGCAAGACGGCGTTCAGACACGTGCGTCATCCTGCTTTAGTCAGTGACCGTGAAAGCAAAGGGGGACAGACTCCTTAAAGCAACTTGTCAGGCCGCGTCAGCAAAACGACGTTCCTGCGTGATGCGACTGAGTTGTAGACAGTCAGATGCAGCATCTCCTGTGCCGTTACACACTAAGGAGATGAACACAGTAAATGAAGAGACGTGGGCAAGTTTCATTTTTTAAAGCCGTTTGTGCACAATGTGTTGCCATATTTGTAGTTATATTTTATACTACTATACTACTAGTTCACAGTATTTACTATATTTATTTCACTGCAAAGCTGCACTTATCTACATGATTAAGTATATCCAAAATATGAAGATATATAGAATAACAGTAATTAAAATGGGCTGCAGCTACAACATTTGCTTGGATATGATACATTAGTGATAATACACACATATACATTTAGCATATGCTGTTATATTAAAGGGAACATTTTGCATGAGTACTTTTGCTTTAGCATTTTTTGAGGTATTAGCATTAACAATTTTGAATGTGGGAGTTTCAATTATTATTCAATTGTGATATTAATACTTTACTAAGATCCATAAGAATTTAAAAAGAACAATAGATGAATCATTTTAGGTACTGTGCAATTACACGATTCACACGATTCATTTCCTGTCACAGTGATAATCAGGACAGTGCGTTGTTACAAATGTTAAAACTAAGACTAAGACTGACAGCACTTTTGCATTTGTTTGCGCTTTTAGATACTAGATGCTGGCCACTGGCCAACAAATCTCAGAGATCTTAGACAGCTGTTTGGGTTGTACCTGCTGCAGTAGTCGTCCAATCACAAACCACGCTGATCTAACCCTTGGGTGAAAAAAATCAAATAATGTATTTTCTTTTTAGATCTCCCCTCAAAGAGGATCAAATTGGAATCATTAAATCTGGAGAAGTTACAATACTACTGCCTGGCTAATTTTGTTCCGATGCCTTTTTGAATTCCGAGACACAGCCCAGTCGAAATAAAAATAAATGCATTTTGCATTGTGACAGAATAAAGTTTCAGTTTTGCCCCTTTAGATCAAATGATAACAATGTTTGTGGGAAATGTTGTCAAATGGAATGGATGGACATGGGAAAGAGCGCTTAGCTAAAACCATAAAAAAAGACCCCCTAGCGCCTCACACCTGAAACGCACAGCGGCTCATGCATTATTCATGAAGAAAAAGAGATGCTGCTTTGAGCATCCGGCAGCCGTTTCCCTGCAGTCCCTTCTTTGAGTTAAGGAGGAAGGGAAGAAAAAAGGAGAAGAAAAAAAAAAAAACCCCACAGATGCTCATTTCACACAAGACGACAATCTGACTCCGACTTCTCTTTCAGCCACAAAGTCGTTCGACAGGCGTTCCTTTATTGATGAGTGCCGGCCGCAGCGAGGAGCCACATCTCCACCGCACATGAGGGATTTGCCCCAGTTTTCACAGCAGCACACGTATGTGAGCCCGTGTGGGTCTGTGTGACATCAATACATCAGCGGAGTGCTTCATCGTGTGTTTCGGGGTGGGGGGGGGGGATCAGTTAAAAGCGTGAGCGCCGAGGTGAGCGGGAGTAAGGAGTCGCTAAAACCTGACGAGCGCCGAGCCCGAGGTGGCGTTATTCTCGCCGCGAAAATTGCTACCTCCTGTCGCCAACAACAGCGGCGGAGGAGGGGTGAGACAGGTGCTAATTGGTAATGGCAGCCTTATGGGCTCAATAACGCACTTTCTCACACCCTCCGCTGAATCTTTGCCCTCCAAAGAGCGGCGCGTCACATTAAAACACGGTCGTGCTGCCATCCTCTCTCACAGCAGACACTGCAGATAAAAAAAGACAAAAATGAGTGAACTCAACCAAATGTCCACCCTGAAGTGGAGAATTGGAAAGTAATAATACAAAAGTAACCTTCTCAACCACTTTCTGCTGTGCAATGGAAAAATGAGTCAAACCTTTAAATTCCAATTTGACAATGCTTCATCTGACTCACTGTACCAACGTTAGCGTGAGTGTGGGAATTATGGTCAATCAGGAAGGGCCAAGAAGTGAAAACAGGTAGAAACAAGTATTTCTAACCCAAACAACCAATGTACTCGGTGAATGGATTGCTTCTTTGTGTGATAAAAGGTTAACGTGCCATCCAAGAAACCAACTTTATGAAGGAAAACATGTTTAGGAGAGGATACCATAAGGCGACTTGATGTTTGCTTTCCACATAGGATATCCACATGGATAGGGCGCCTCGGGCCAGCGGTCCTACATGTATGCGACTAACCCCCCCCCTGAGAAAGGAGAAAATCTCTCAGGGGAACGGCGCGGCGGGTTTGATGGACGTACCTCTTCCGGAAGGCTGACGGCCAGCCCATTCTCCGCCTGGCCCACCAGCGCCTGGAGGAAGTACTCGCTGCAGGCGGCCAGCACGGACCGGTGCCCGCGGAACTCCTTGCCCTCCACCAGGACGGTCACATCGCACAGGATGTCCTGCTTCCGCTGGTCGTTGAGGCAGAGGAGGATATTGGCACAATGAACTGTCGACTCATACACATACATGGGGGCTTCAGGCTTCTCATCCACGGACATTCCGCTCACGCCCTGGAAATAGGAGCACAACAGAGGAGGGGGGAAAAGCGGGTGAGTTGCTGGAAGGGTCTGCAAGCCGGCCTCATGATTGGACACATGCAAGCCTGACTCTTTCCCGCTTCACAGAATGCTCAATGCCTCGTTCAAACAGACAGATTGAAACGGCGCTGCACCCCCCCGCTTGTGTGTGGACTCGCACAAGATATCCTTACACAAACCCGTCTGACTTTTGAGCGTCGTAAACACAGACATTCACATGGTTCCCCCAAAGCCCATTCAGATGGCATGCACAAAAAAACGGGTCATCTCGTCGACGAATGAAATCACAGAGAACACATCTCAGTTAAATGAAAGGTAACAGAGTCTAGCCTAAAAGTACCGGCTGTGTGCTGTGTGGCTGTAGAGATCCACATGTGTTTGTAATCTAAGGGGGGGGAGCTCACTGTAAAGGTATGCTGAGCAGCTTGGACACACTCAGCAAGATAACATCAGCTGGAGAGGAATGTGAATAAGTACAGGCAGCAGGTTAAGTTCGACCCAAAAACAATGGAAAAAAAAATCTACAGTTTAACCGGCCATGATATAAAAGAAATACTTTGTATTCATTTATAAAATACACGCTGACAGTCAGAAGTGGAGCCTCTCACACTCAAGGACCCTCAACAAAAGCAGAATAACGTGTGCCATTTCATAAAATCTATGCGTTTTTATTGTGTGACTTTGTCTTTTTGTCCTATTTGCAAATTAGATGTGTGTTCATGATTGAACGCAGAAGAATGTCCTCAATGATGAAAGACTTCCTTTGGGTTAGCTTAGATGACCAAGTTGAGCAAAGGCAGCTCCAGCTGACTCACACTGCGATGCATTGAAAGTGCTAATCCAGGGTTCCTGGAAAAGAGGAAGCAAAGCTACGTCCTTTAAACAGAAGACTAAAATCTCCAGTTGGTCAGCTGACAGTTTGATCCATTGTAGCATCAGTTTTTCTTCTGAAGGTAATTTATTCTGTGGAAAATTCTGGATTTCAGAAGAACAATTTCTGAGGAAAGATAACACAAGGGTCTACTATGTGTGTGTGCGAAGCATGTAGCTGGGATTGTCAAACTGATTCAGATGCTTGATTGAAAGAGGGTGATTGAAACAGAAGACGTTGTGATGAATATTCTGAGAAATTAAATAAACAGTAAACCCTAGAAGCATTTACTATGCGACCTATTAAGTGATACAATGGATTGTGTAAAGTGTCCTGTGTATATGTAGGGCATTGCCGGTGCAATTTGCAAATGCATCAAGGCCTACGTGACCTATTTCTGACCTCAGGTCTATGATGAAACTGATTTTGGGGGGAAGTTGAGATGACTTTTTAGAACATTATGCATGTGCCTAGAAGAAGGGGTTATGTTCGATGTCTCATCAACGTCGGAGAGTGCAACGTACGACAAAATAAACACCTGATGCGAGCATATGCATCGTGAGCCCACTCTGCAAAGGGGGAAGTGAGAATTGTGGGAGGTGTTTCATTTCGCCGCATTACCTGCAGGCCATTCGTAAATTCAGTTGTTTACGTGGAACACAGAGCCTGATGTGACTGGAGCAGTCCACCCCTACAGCGGATTCGTCTGGCGTGGGGGCTGTTTTGGAACAACTATGTCATTCAAGACTTTCCTGTGGTTCTGGCTGGTGCAACTGTTATATAGTTTGCTTCTTTCCACCAAACATTTTTCCGTTGTCTTCCAAGAATAACGTTTCCAGATGCGGTTGTGAGGTTCAGTGGTTCAGTGCAAGCCAAACATGCTATTTCTAACCTGGAATGCACGCTGTCTTCCCTTGGTCTGAAGGTGGGTTTGTTGCAGTGTGGGGGGGGGGGGAGGCAGGGATGACACAAACACAAGACACACACATACAGTACATACAGTGCAGGCATATTCACACTCACACATACAGACAGACAGACCCTTACACAGACAAACCTACCACAAAATAGCCAGTTGTGGAGGCATTAGAAGTGCTGAGGGATGCAAAATATTTTCTTTCCTTTTTCTTTTTTTGACTTTGTGGGCCAGTTGTTGACGGCAGCTCTTTCCGCCGCACTAATTTCGCCAACCCTTCTCGGCGAGTGGTTCACACTGCCGCGCAGATCAAACGCCCAGCGTGATGGCGAGGAGTGCGCTGCGGCAGCGGCCAGTGCAGACTTCAGGGCACACCTGCTGGCTGCTCCTGGAGCGCCTTCACGCTGATCTGAGGGTGGCTGATGAAGGCTAATGCGGCCAGAGACCCATTAGCTCCACAGCAATTATGTTTTGTAGAGGTACGGTGCACCGCACGTGCGCAAATAGTCCCACACATACTGTGAACACAATGTGCATCAGAGGGAGCTGAAGGGAGCACATGCAAAAAGAACAATGTCTCGGTAGCTGCTGAGGCGATTGATCGCGATTAGTGAATTTCAAAATGTGCGATAGCCGTAATGATAATGCGTGTATATTTGGGAAGCAGGAAGCACGCCACTGGATGAATGGGACTTGGCCTGTGCTGCGTGATTTGTGTCAGAGTTGTAAAACCGGGAGAGTAACTGATACGCTTTCAGGCATTTTGTGGGAAAAGAGATTTCGAGATTGCGTTGTCTCATTTGCTCTTGGAAACTTCCTAAAATATTGACCTATAAAAAACTGAATTAAACAACATCAGAGCCAACTGAGCAGAGCCAACGATGTGGTTTTCAAATTGCTAAATGTCCCACTGCAATCCATTCCAAAGATAGTTAATTCATAAATTGAATTGGAACAGCCAATAATCAGATTTTATAAGCCGGAACAAGTGAGTAATTCACATTTTTGCTTGATAAATCACTTCCACCAACTGAATCGTTGACAACGAACGGTTTGTTGATACCAATGCAAGGATGGTTTCATAATTTAAGCGATGTGTAATCTGCAGATCCCAGGTTGCATATAACAATGGAAACACAGCTGAGATACTATACTACTACTACTACTATAGTTTTGTCAGATAACCCCCCCACCCACATCCACTCTAAACTTATCACTAAGCTAAATTAATACTACAAGGGGAAACCCACATAAACAGCCAATCGGTGAGCTGAACAGGACAAGCAGCAGGATGCTTGAGTCAGCTTTGGCCTGACAGTGTCATCTCATGTGGTCTTGGTTTGGGGGCTTTAAGAGGGAGGGGTGGTAATGTCTGACAGTGTGTCATGATATGCCATGATGTCTCTCTTTCTCTCTCTCTCTCTCTCTCTCTCCCCCAGCAGAATAATGGTCAGGGTGTGCGGAAGGAAGAGGTCATGACGGCACAAAATATAAAAAGGACCAAAGGGAGGACAATGAGAGTACTTAGGAGGCTGAATTGAGCCCCACCCCCGACGGCAGAGTCATGGTTGTTCATATCATAAAGATATCGCTTTTGACCTTGCTACGTTGTCTTCCTCCGTTGTCGTGTAAAAGTATTCTAATCTTACCTGTCACCATCCACACTTTAACTGCACAAGCCCTGCAGCCAGTAAATCAGGGGAGGTTGGGTAGGAATACTTTTGTTAATGACATGAGCCTTTTGTCAGTCACCATGAGGTTGTACTCATCAATGTCATTGAAGCAATCCGAGAATGCAACACAAAAGAAAAGTAAGCAGGATGATGGATGTCAAAATACGCTTACTGTGGGCCTTTTTTGGTTTCAAAGTAATTCCTTCTTCCCTCTTTGGAATTTCTTGAAGCAATTTCCGCATGAGTACAACATCCGTGTTTCCAATCGAAGTGGCAGTCAAGTCAGAAATAAGAACAGTGTTGTAATACCAAGAGAATCATTTAAATAAAGTACAAGCTGCTCCATTTCTGAGAAATGCTGTTGCGTAAATGATGATTTCCAGGAGCTTTACTGTCTTTTTACTTTATATAATAAGATGTAAGGAGTGTTTTATATAATTTCCTGACGGATGAAGTGTCTCAGAGAGGGAAACAGTCCGCGCAGAGATAAATGAGGCCAACAGACACATGGACACAAACTGCAAGTGCAGTAAAATCCTTGACATGAGTTCTCATGCACTGTTCACTGTGGGACAAATACCTTTTACATCTCTTACAAACTATTGGGAGGATTTCGTCAAGTGGAAACACTCCCTGTGGCTGCTTGTAATAAACAACCTCAGTCTCAACTGCTGCTGCTGCAGTCTAATCACATTATCCAATGAGCCAGTACAGTTGGAGGCAGACTAACATCAACACACTGTCACTGTGCACCATTAGGTGGGAAGGACTCCTGCCAGGTGATTGTAATTACACAGAGGATGAACATGGTTTTAATTGGAATGATCAAATCAGGCCACCGTGACGATCGCCCTTGGAGCAGCGAAAGGTGGCAAATGCCAACACGGTTGGTGATGACGAGCTCAATGGCAGCCTTAATTTGAATTTTATTACCATCTAAAGTTCAATTGAAAATCATTTACAGGTATGCTTTATTAAATCTCTTTTCTGACACAAAATTCCTACGGTAATGTAAGTCCTTTGAATGTAACATGCAGATGATGATCTTCGCAGGGGTTTCATTTCCTCAAGTGAAACTATCTGCTTCCCCATGCCCTCAGATTAGTTTTTGAGGCAGCATTCGTCAGAGTGATAGAAAGTCCCCTTTTTAATACCTTGGTATACTTCCATACTTCTATGGAATCTGTGGTAAGCTCAAAAAATAGCAAGACACCAGAAAAAAAGGCTTGCACTGGCCTGGGAGGAAAAATATTAAGGTTTGATTGTTTCTATAGACTGGATAGAATGTAAAACACATATGCTAAATAGGCTGCTTTAGAACCAAACACTGCGCAATATAATACAGTGGCATGTAAACATCGTTGACAATAAATAATTGGAATAAATACACAGGATTTTCCACCTCAACACAGTTCTATTTCATCCTTGCTGCAGGTCGAGTCTTCATACCAACAAAGGCACCAGTGACCTCGGATGACTCCCCCCCGTCCTGCATAACTACCGGTGTCATCCTGAGATCAGACCTATTTCGGTTCAACGCGTGTCGCCTGCTGAAAACAGAGTGTTGTAGATAGCCAGAGCTGTTTCTTCACAGATACACATACCACCATTCACTTTGCCCCCCCCGCCCGCCCCAAGGTCCTCCTCAGCCCCCAGCTAACCCCAGTAACTGCCACGGGCGGCTCGCTATCCATGCAACTCTACCATATGTTCCCCCCAGGCAACCTGCAAACCTGGGGCCTGACAGTTGCCAAAAGCAACCAGAAGCAGGGTGGCTACGACATGAGGTCTCCAGGCCAGCCTTTGGTTATTGCTTCCAGCAGCAGATTGGCTACTGGGCAGTTCATCCATCGTTTCTACCCTATACCAAAGGTATAAGCGTCAATTTAGATGCCAGCCTCTTGCAGGGTTGTGATGACCAACATCAACGTTAAGTTAGGTTCTGGGTGAGGGAACTATTGAGGCTGGACCCCCTTGTCACAACCCGGGGGGGGGAACCTACTTCCTTGTAAGAAAGAGAGGCTCTGGACTGTCCAGTCACCGACCTGAAGTCTAAGTCCCGCAGTGTTGCCATTGCTCATGTAGAGCACAGCAGACGCCTTACGTTCTGTCTCCAAGGGAGAGTGGTTCACGTGTGTCAACCTATTCTCATGTTCCAGGGTGCATCACCACAGGCAGTATCACCATTTACTGCCCGGAGGGCTTCCATCCGGACCCTCTCCACGGTTGCTCACAGGGTGTGTTACTGCCGCCCTTTCTGTCCTGTAACTGCAGGGCGAAAAATACTGTTGCACTTGGACAATTGGCTGAGTGCGGCTAGCCTGGCAGCACAGGGCGCTGCTCACCTCCTCTCACGTGGGCCGGCGGTTGCGACTTGCCCACAGCCCTTTTTTCCGTCTAAAGTGGTAGACGGTTGCCCTTCATCCTCCTCCCCCTGTTGGGTGGACTGACAGCGGCTTCAGCTGTTGTTCCCTTGGGCTCGCAGCCGGCTGCACAACCTTCACTTGTATGCCAAGTCTCAGGGCAATAGTAGTATGAAAATACTGCTTACTCACTTTATCTCCGGGGAGCCCCCTGTGGTATTTGTCTGTCACAGCAGATGGTGGGCACAAGGTGGGTACTCGTCGTGACTGATACAAGTCATGCAGTGTGAACCACTGCCTTTGGTGGTCGGTAAGGATGAAACAGAACGATGCATCCATCTCTTCTTTATCTCAGCTTGCATGGTGTAAAGGCTAATGTCTTTGCACCAAGCAAGCAGTTTGTATTCCAGGATGTCTTTTAAGAATGTGTTGTCACCAGGCTAAAGTAGCACATGGATGAAATTATTTTAAATCAATACACGGTTGGAAGAACATTTCAGTTAATGTTTGTACATCATACATTTAATGTACCATAGAAGCTCTCCTCTAGTATTTATCGAGAGCTGAGGCGGTGCCGCTAATCATACCCACAATGGTGCTTTGCTGCGAGACAAACTGCAGAGATCATCACAAAATCGTGTTTGTGGTTCATTACAACATCAATAGGGATACGAGGCACGGGGATTGATTAAAGTGGGATTGGTTTATAGGGGCAATAATAGAGAGTGTTAATGAGAATGGAGCGCTTTACGGTTATAAAAATGTCTCCCTGGCCTCCCCCCCCCCTCCTGTGGCATTACTACACACTCATTCTGTAAGATTGTGGTGAAATGGTAAATCTCATTCTAATAAATTGAATCATCTAAGATGATCCCGCTTGAAGGGTTTATCACTGTTTACGTGGTTGTCCATGGGTTGAGGCGACTCTCCAAAACAAAACGCAATGAGGTTATTTCCCCGCAACTGTTGGTGTTGCAGACAAAAAGCATGCTGATCAGTCCCCATCGCCCCATTATTCAAAGGGTCATTCTAAGTAGGAAGAAGGAAGCTTGATTTAAATAGACAACTAATATGCCATGGGGGGTTTTTCCCGGTCTTCTAGGAAACTTTAGCCTTCGATAAGTTTACACACCATGAAGTACGAATGTAAAAGGAACGCGGTGTCGTGGTGTTTTGCGATAAATCGAGCAAAACAACAAGTGATATCCTCCGTTTTGAGATTGCGAGGCCAGATTGAAGACGAGCAGTTTTTCGGGGCTTTCCACTACGGCCACTGAAGGTTCACTAACAATTATGGCAGAAGCTCCTCATTCACCTCACTGCTGATAAGGTAAACAGCCCGTCAGGCCACTGGGTTGCTGATATTGATCGTGAGATAACATATGCAAGACAGACATGTCGGAGACACACTGCTGATGCTCAGCGGAATACACACGGAGGAATGTGTAAAGAGAGCTTTACAAATTATTTTACATATGCAATTTAAATCCAAACATAGGTCTGCTCGTGCAACCCTGTCTCCAGCAAACAAGTCACTCCCATCCAACTGAACTGCATTCTCAAACGTTATGACTTTTAGTTTTAAACATGTGGTTAATATTTCAAATTGAAACAAAACGAATTGTAAAATATCATTCCTTGTCCTATATTGCCATCTTACATAAATTAAATCTTAACGTAACTAAATTTAACACAACTTAAATGAGTAATTAAATGTGTTTCCATTGAACTTCAATTGACAATGCAGTTTGTTATGCATATGTGATTTTAAGGAGACCATGTGTCTTGTGAAAAACACACTGACAAAACTATTTTACTAGCAAAAGACCCCTCAAACGTGCTGTATGCAGAATGTGACAAGTCCCGGATTTACAATAGGTGGTGTTCAAGAAAGTTCAAGGTAAATTGAGGGCACAGTCATCTCAGGCTACGGCTGGATCTATAAATGGATCAGGTGCTTCTTGCTCAGGACAAAAATCAATACTGTCTCCCTGTGTTTCGATCCAAGGACTGAGTAAAGACACCAGCAGTATCAATTCCTGAACAAAGAAAGAAAGAACCGCCTGGTCGAGGTATTCAAGACGAAACTGGAGTTTAGAAATGTTGTGCATGATCGCATTTAAATCTCTAGTCCCTTCACGTCCTCAGCAGTCCTAGTGCAGTCAGATGAGTCGGGTAACCTAGGTCAGGCCGAGCCCCCCCCCCCCCCTGGGTACATGCCGAGCTGCCGACCCTCCTGCCGCTGACACTGATGAATACGCTCGGCTGTGAGAGGGAGCATCTGCAAAAGCCTGCATCCATCTGCAATCGGCCTAATTAACACAAGAGCCACTTCATCTCTCGGCGATAGAAAGGTGCAGCCAGTGACCTCGACCACGTGAATCAATACTCAAATCACCGCTGAGATTTACTTTTTTTAAAGAAACGTTCAGCGAGGAGCACAAGCGGCCGGGAAACCATCGAAGAGAGCCGGGTTACGCTGTAAGAAACTCATTACTAGCCCCTCAAAATGTGTCGAGGCGTATGTCTTTGACATCAGCGAAAAAAAGGCACGTGTTTGAGGATCACTATATGAAACACGTTTTCAAAACTTGGCGTCATCGTGTTTTCTGCATGTATCGCTCACACATCTAACACCCAAGAGGCTATTATTAGATGCACTCTGCTGACTAAGATTAAGACTAACAGCAAAGAGCCAAATCCATTCTCCTGAATGTCATCGAAGCATAATTTGCATGGCAGAAAGGCTGAATTCCATTTCACTGAGGCTACCTGTGGCATAAAACCTGACTTTAAGGTCTCAAGGATCATCTCCTCCATACAACGTCAAAGTCACAGAAGTAGAAAAAAAGCTGCAAGCATATGTTGGCATTACCTCAAAAAGGCCTCAGCACAGATCCAGTCATCCTGTTATTCCCGTCTGAGCTCTGACAACTTTCAAATGTCTCTCACCGTGTGTTACCGACAGCATCTGAGCCGGTCGGTGTCTGTGGGTGGGGAGTATGACTGAGCAAGTAAGGTATGTGCGAGTGTGTGATCGTGATAGTTGTGTGCGTGTATGTGTGATGGCATGCCAGAGTATTTTTGGGCCCTGCCTGCTCAAATGCAGCTTGCATGAATCATGACTTCCCACATAGTGGGTCAGTGAGCGGGGTGAGTCATATTGCCATCTTATATGGTAACACGCTGCACATGTGATAGAAACACTGGGGGTTATCTATAGACTGGGCTCGTTGTCCCAAACGACTTGAAGCAGAGCTGCAGCTTCTTCTTAGGCGTCATATAATGCCAGAACTCAGCGCAACACCTTTTCCAACGTGTTTCATTAAAATCTGTACTTTATAAAAGATTAAAAAAAGTAAGTCTTGGATAGAATCTTATAGAGAAAGAATGGCAGATGCTTGTCGCGTTTCCTGCGCTGTGCAAGAGATTCACACCGACAATGACATGGTACACCTGCACACAATGGTATGGCATAAACCTCTTCCTGTGCAATTGGCTGAATCAACAAGGAAACAAGCGGGGGGGGGGGGGGGGTGTTTGCAGACACCTCCGTCAGCAAATACGGAAAACAATCTCACAAAGGTAAGCGAAAACGGCCAGAAACCATCGCTACCAGCAGGGAAAGTGGCCTTTGAGGGATTTGGACCAGGACACGTGGTGGGTTTTCCAGCAGCGGGCAGGGAAGGAGCAGATATTGTGCTAATTAGGCCTGTGATTGGCAGGCCAAGAGGCTGCAAGCATAGTGTGCCCAAGACTGGATTATGTGCTGCATTATTTATGGGGCCCGGGTGGAAAAAAAAGCGGATGGAGCGCAGAGTGGGGGGGGGGGGGCAGGGTTTGAGGTGGAAGCCTTTTATTCCAAACAATAAAGTCAGCGCGCACGAGGAAGTTGAAAATCAGCCCGTCGACTGTGACACAGAAGCTTACGCTCAGAGGACTCATGGAAAAAAAAAAAAAAAAGGCAAGTGGAAAGTCTCCCCACAGGAAAGAGTCGACACGCAGGCATCGCCCACGTCAAAAAGCCTTCAAAAGCCATTTCTGTACGCATGTGTGTGTGTGTGTGTGTGGGGGTGTGTTTGTGCAAATTTAAGTGTGGTGTGCGTGCGTGCGTGTGTTTGCACGATGATCGGGGATCATGTGTGTTCGTGTGGGTGGGCTGCAGGGTACCGAGGTGTTGATAAGGCAAAAAAAAAAGCACGTTATTTTCTCACATTGCTTGTGCGAGCTTCCTAAAGATTGCAGAAACACGCAGAAATGTGCGAAAACCGGCGCAATGAAACAAAATATCCAGCTGAGATCAACAGGGTGGCATAGGCGAGGGGGGGGGGGGAAGACGACATCCAAAGATGCGAATGATTGTAATGGCCCGGTGACAAGCACAAAGAGACATGCCACGTCTGAGGTAAGCTAAGTTATGGCTGCAAGCTGGACGCCCTGCACCTTTTCACATCAGATTCCTTCTCGTGGGCTTTGCTGTAGTCTTGCTCAGTCCTTCCTTTAGCCGTCCCACACGAAAGACCGCACAGAAGACCGGGAGGCCCCGTTAGTGGTTCAAACGGGCTGGTCTTAAATGTGTTGTTTTCTTCCTTGACGAAGAAAAATAATGAAAAGGTCACAGTGAGAACGTGGTTACTATCGTGGATCCGAATACAACCACTTTGTTGAAGAGAGTTTGTGGTTTGGGTTCAATTTACTGTTTGTAGAGGGAAGCCGCCCCTATATAATGGAAGGAGAAACACTCACCATCATGTAGAAAAGACAAAATGGAAATTATTTTCTTGAGACTTGTGAGCACGACACAAAGACCGGAGACTCTGCCAGAGCCCCGTCAGGGTGACCCAGGCCAACACTTCTCCCTGGTCAGCAAAGGTCAGGACCTTTACCTGGCAGCCCTGTTTCTTATCGCCGTGTTATTATTATTCGTCGCTCTGGTGTGACACATTTCTGGGCCGTGACGGCAGAGGCGATCCCTCTTCCCCCCCCGGCTGGTTTGCCTGCTCCCGGGTAAACAGTCAGGCCTCAGGAACACCTTCATGTCACTGGGGCAGTGCGTGTCTAAGGGGTCTGCTGGGCAGCCGTCGCTGTCAGTGTGAGGGGCACTGGGGGGGGGGGGGGGGGGGGGGGCACAGTTTGAAGCACAGTCACATGTTCCAACGCCTGAAGTCGAGCTTCGTGCTCGCTCACAATAACCCGGCCAGGGAATGGCCATACCGGGTTAGATGACCTGCTGGCAGGAGCAGCCACATTTAGAAAGTGATCTGGGTGAAAATATATACACGTACACACACACACACACACACACACACACACACACACACACACACACACACAGGGGGTTGGCGACCGAACGGTTGGTGTACTACAGAGAAAACTGTACTTGCAACATCATGTCTTTGAGTAACAGGAGGCCTCTGTGTTGTGTGAGTGATGAGCTGCTCTGATATGAAAGGGTCCGAAGATAACCGTCATCATGCATGCATCATGTGAAGTGGTTGGATTTTAGGTTTAGAGGCACTAAGTGCTGGTTCAAGTTGGTGAGAAATGATCATTGAACCCTTTTTCCTACAAATGCTCATACTCATAATACATTTTAAATTCACTGTAATGCTGCACATATAAATATATTATTTAATCAACCAAAGAAACATAAATTCAGGGATGTTATAAATACGTTGGTTTGCATTGCATGATTAATGTACATGGTCAACTTTAGGCTACACTATTTATTATTTATTAGTGGCCTGAACAATGCACCAACCTCCACTCTCACCTCCCCACAAAGTGCTGTGTGCAGGAATGTCACACGCTTTGGATTGAAAAGTAATCCACGTTTTTCCTCATATTTACACGGAGATACAGTTGAACAACAACAAGTATCGAGTGGGTTGGGACTGAATGCTTGAGCAGATTATGGCTCCTGTTTTCTTAATCCCTGATCAAATGTTCCTCATATTTAGACAAAGTCTCTGTGCATTGGGATAAGGGATTATTTTGTTGACCGAAAAAAAGAAGTCACGTTTACGTTCTGCAAAGTGAGCGCGAAAAGATAATAACTTTGTATCGTGTCTGTGCCAAAAATGTAATCTCAACATTCACTCATCAATAATTAAATAAAATACATCGACTTAATGAATGATTAATGAAGGTGACAATAGACATTTTTTTTTTAGTTTGAACCATTAATCATTACAAAGTCAAATGCTGGATGCTCAACGTGACGGCGACAGAATAACGACCCGACACAGCTTGTCCCTCCAATAGGAAGGTAAACAACAAACAAAGCTATTGACAGTTATTCGATGCTTGCATTGGATTATTACAGCTCAGATTGTAACAATGGTTTGGTTTTGTCAGAGCATTTGATTTGATATGTGATATCGGAGTCAGTTGCAGCCGCTCCGACGCGTCTTCTGCGTAACTCGCAATCTCAGTGGTTTCTGTAACCGCTGTGCTCCTTTCACAGCCTCTGGTGTGAAGCACCACCGCCTCGATCGTGTGAGTCAGCAAATTCGACTGATTGCAAAAGACTCGGTGACCTGGCGGGAGCGATGTGACCCCAACAGCTCACGTGGACCTGAGGCGAGCCTCGCTCATCTCAAAAGCGGGTCGCCATTACGACGTGCCCTCGGACACGTGCGTCCTGCTGGCGGGGCGTGACTCGTGACTTGAGCGGGTCAGCGTCAGGGTGCGCGCGGCGGGTCCTTCCCCTCACTCACACGTCAGGTGCCGGGGGCACGGAATGATAGTCTCAACGTTTCAATCGGAACAGTAACCTGAGTGCGGTTTCGCGGCTTCGGTATTGATGACTCAACCCGAGAAGAGAAAGCGGTACTCGTGTATCAAACACCCCCCCCCACACACACACACACACACACACTCGCCATCCACCCGCCCAGGCGTCACAAGTCTCAGTGGAAATCTATTCACTGGGGAAGAGGAAGTGACATCACTACCACTGGTTTTAATCTGTGGGTTTAGAACAAATATATTTATATACATATATATAAATAAAAAGGGATTCCACAACCTGAAACATCAACGTTCCCGACGCCCGGATCCAGCCAGTGATTTATGCACACTGGGGAGGCCCGGCCCGCTAGAGCAATCTGTTCAACATGTTGTGTTGTTGCAATGTGACTTCTGCATCATGACAGCAGTCAGAGGGAGGGGGGGGCAGCCGCACACGCTAAAACAAAAGGGCTGCCCATCCGACTGCTCGGTCACAGTCTGGTCAGAGTCAGTCGATACTCAAGTCAATAAGCCAGGAGATAAATATTGATCTCTTTCTTCTTGATTAAAACACTGAATTTACAACAGGTCCAGGGCCAAAGAGCGACGGGGGGGGGGAAACGTTCACAACCAAGTGTTTTGTTGGTGTCCGGTCTATCGTGTTTCTGTGTTCCTGGACCACTTTTCGGAGCTCTAAAAAGCTCTCCATAAGCGCATTGCTGTGTGCGTCACCATAGAGGTCAGCAGACCGACGCAGGTTGGGGAAATTGGTCAGCCGGCGTGTGAAGAAATATCGAGAGCAGCCAGACGGACCGATAAACGTGGCGCTAAACAACACAAACACCTGTTCAAATCAAAGAACCTCCCCGGCACGTCAACGTCTCCATTCAGAGCAAACGCTAAAAGAGTGACTGAGGTAGAGGTTGATGCCCAGATTTATTCACTCATGTTACTCATATAGAAAATCTTTCTGTGGTTCAGATTTCCTTAACAGTCACAACAGTTCTTTTTTTTTTTTTTTAGGGGTGGAGGGGGTTAAAGCTGCACCAAACAAAATATGTCTCATTTTGTGGTGACTCAGTGACAAACCTATAGAACCATGTTTAGGTCATTGATCTGTAATCCTGTGAGCATCTGTGAATGAAAAGCTTCAATATAAACGCCAAATTACTGAACATTACAGTCAAATAAAGGGAAACACAAAGGGTAATAGGTCCAGTTGATTACTTATTACAATTATATTATTGTATTAAAAGTTATCTGGTAGTTTGTTTCAAATTAGGCAAATTAGGCATGTGTGCAAACTTCCTGAACAGAAATCTTAACATACAGATGAAGTCAGTTTCAAAATTGTTTGGTTTTTTTAAGTCAACATTTTAGAGTGAAACGGGATTTTGGACACGTCTTTGTATCACTCCAGGAATAAGAGATAAAAACAAATCTACCGTGGCCATGTTGAATCACAAAAACGAATGAAAGATCAACAAACCTCCCTCTACTCCCTAAAAAAAACCTTAAGAATCTGATAGGAAGGAAAGTGGTGCGCGACTGGAGAATATTCTGGCAGAAAATACGAAGAAAAACAAACAAAACGCAGACGCAAGCCGCCGCCGCTGCTATTTGCAGACAACAGACAGCGGCGGTGGAAATGACATGTTGGACGGTGGTCTGCGGGAGGGCACGCACGTTCTAGGAAGGCCTTTCTGGAAGGATCGCCGCTCGAGCGTCCCTTTTGCGCTCCGGGCTCGCCCTGCGGCTGCGGACTGGTGGGGACGCCGCGTCGGAGCTCCAAACTGGAATAAACGGGCCGCTGGTTCCCTGAACAGGGTCGACCTCTCTCTGCGCACCACACAAAGCGCTCCCCGAAACGCTGGCAGCAGCGGGAAAGGCGCCGCGGGCTAATCCTAATCCAATGGATTCATAATGGCCTTAGCTCGCCACATGTCAAAACTAAACATGAGAAACGTGTTCTAGGTTTATGTCTCATCTGTCAGTATTTTTCCATTATTTGTTTCCATTGTGAAAGAAAAAATCTCTGCATCATACGATGTTGTAGTTATTGTTTATAGTATATAAATACATATATGAGAGAAGGTGTATACATAGATATGAGAGAATATATATGCATAGATATGAGAGCATATCTGTGTATAATACACTAGGAGGAGTGTTATAAACGAGAGTTTATCCGATACAGAACTGCCTTACGCCTGACTAAGCATCAACCGTGCAGCTAATCTGAGGTGGGTGGGGACAAACACGACCACACACGGACTGGTTGAACCCCCCCCCCCCCCTTCTCATCGTTATCTTTTATTCCTTGGATGTGGTGCTCCAAGCCAACGTCTGTCTCTAAAATTGTGCACAAAAAAAAAAAAAAAAGTTACCTGTCTGTTCACTACGTCTGTCTTGGTGATGTCATCAGCAGTTGAGCAAAATGTTATAATAATTAAAGATTTAACTACACACACAAGTTGTCTACGCATTTAAGTAATCATAGAATTTATTTATAGTCAATTGTAATAAACTACAACCTACTGTATCTTTCTTTCTTTTCTCCTCTCATTGGTCTCAAGTGATCATTGTATTTTGTTACACATCCTACCAGGAAAGCTTACTTGCAAAAAGTGAAGATTGTCTTGTAAAAAAAAAAAAAAAGAGATTGCAGCACCAGCAATGGCTGCTGTGGCCCGGACCTCAATGGGACCTCTCCACGCTTCAATGAGATAAGATCACGCACCAAGGGATGATGTGATAGCAGGCGATTCATTTTCAAGGTGTTGATGAATGGGTGCTGTTCCACATGTCAGCTGCAGGTACTCAGCCCCGGCCAGCTGCTCTCCATCTCCCTCTCTCCCTCCCTCCCTCTCTCCCTCTCTCCCTCTTACCCTCTCGGCCTCTTCCCTCGGTGCACAGTGCTCAATATGTTGCAATGTATCTCATGGCGATGTGGATAGAGATTATGTGTAAGCATCTCGCATCTGAGCAGCGCTGATCACCACGACCATCAGGGAAAATGCATCAGTCACATGAAGCCAGTGAGCTGGACCGCGTTGTCGACTAAAACACAGCGACACCACTGTTTTCGGGTGGGAAATTTAAAGGGCCGGTGTGGAGCATTTCCGGGGGTCTGTGAGCAGATTTTGGAAAATAATATTCAGTGGTAATTCCAGAAAACCATCACTTTGCAGTCTCTCTAAAACTAGAGACAGACAAAACCTTAAACTCAAATCGCAATATCCCAAATCTGATCACATAGAGAAAAACGTCACAAACATCACACACAAGCCAACGTCACAGGTCCTGCGCGTATCGTATTGTTTGGTACATGGTGCACGTAGCATGCAACCCCACAACATGTTGAAATGTAACAGCCGCACAGGTGTCTTTGAACGCTGCGCTGCGTCAGTCCTCGTTCTGGGCTCTCGTGCATTGATCACGGAATAGTTTACATTCCTGTAGTGGATTTTGTGACAGTTATCTCAGGGATCTCCGTCCCTCCACACAGGCTCCAACATGAGAACAGTTTACTGCCGTTGGCTCAGCCGTGTCTGCCGGTCCTCGCCCGCTTCACTTGGTGAACTTATTCCACCTTTTAAGCTCTCAGAGCTTGTAAAAAAAAAAAAAAGAAAGAAGAAAGAGCATAAAAAACGGCCCTAGTTCAGACATTTCCTGTCAGGGCAACAGCTCGGAGTGAGTCACGGTTGGTTCTTCAGCCCTTCACTGACTCAAGGTTATTTGAGGGAAGAGCTGACGTCAACTAAACTGACTGCTGCTGTTTGGCTTCAAGAGTTTGTATTTTCTTAAAGAGACACACGGAGCGAGAGTTTTCCTTTTGACTTGAATCAGAAATGAGTTGATGCGAGACGCCACGAACTGACTTATTCTCCACTATTTCACATCCTGTGTGTCTGCCGTAGTCTTGTTTCGAAACAAGTTGCTCGTGCTCGTCACAACAAACTCTTCACCTAGAAGAAGGTGGGGGTGGGGGCGGTGGTGGGAGGGAGGGAGGGAGGGAGGTGCCGGGCTGCAGAGGAGACTCGTAAACAGCTCACAAAGCACCGGGGTTGCCGCAGGACATGCATCCCCTCCCATTCTTCTACACACACAGGAACACACACACACACACACACACACACAGACACTCACAAACCCCAGGTGGAGGCGTTGGGGGCATTTGGGACTCAACTTCACTTCCCCGTTCCCACAGACAGGAGAGCAAGACTGGGCCACACACAGGGGGGCGCCCAGGTGAGAAGGTCATACGGTGTTAGAAGGGGGGGGGGGGGGGGGTGACTTGGTATGAGGAAACAGGCGCGTTTGGCGTTAAGAGGCCCTGTCAGAACTGTTTGGACGGTTTACTTTCATAATATCCATCTAATCCAGTGAAGGATTTGTCCAGACATGTGCACTATACCATAGAACGCACAATCCGGAACCGCACAACGCCTCCTGGGAAACGTTGGGAAATGATTGGAAGTTTAGAATTTGTAGTTTGTGTTATAATAATGATGCAAAATAATGATGCAACAACGTAAGCTAAGAACATGAGGTAAGAACATACCGGTACACGTAACATTACAACGTAATGTAGCAATGCTAGATAGGAACAAAACGAAACAACCTAAAAATATATGACAACAAGGTGAGGCAGCGACATAACAACGTAACAACAAAAGGTCAAAAATTGTAGGGTAACGATATACCGTAACATAACAAAGTAACATCGGCTGGATGCAATAAATCAACTTTAAATGACATAACGCTTAATGTTCGGCAATAAGCTTAATAACACATAAACTTTGGGTTTCTCTCAGGAAGCGAACATCTGTCTCCTGAAATGCTGCACATCAGGCATAGATTCGTTTTGAGGAAAAACTCAACTCTCCAGAATTTGGTCCTGGGGTTCTTCACTATTGTTTTGAAGGAGTGATAAATATTTACTGAAACCCTAAACCAACGTTAAGGTGTTCATTTGAAAAAAGAATCGGGTGTGTTTTTTTTTGTTACCTTGTAAGGTAATCTTTCCTTTTTGTTTATTAATAGGGGAAATAGTTGGGTTGTAATGTTCAGGGATTTGCAAAATACTACTATAAAAAAATATTCATGATAAGATCATAAGATCATGATGCCTGAAAAAGATTGCTTCTTATTCATAGAATTGTCTGGGGAAAAAAAATATTTATTTTAATGTAGACTGCAGTAAAATGATAAAAAAGACAACTAAAATCCTCAAACGGCTTCCTGTTAAGACGTCTATGCCCATTGGGCAGTGGCTGGTAACAGATTGACGCTCATAAAAGGCACAACTGGTCATGAGTCAATAAACCCATTTATATTTCATACATTGAACTCCCAAATGTTCAAATGAATAATTCGCAAAGTAAACCATGTGTACAGCCACTTTCTGGGATCACCTACTTTTAGAGATCTACTGGAGCTCCATCGTTTTATGAATGTGATTTGGGCATCTTGCGTGAGCGCTCCGTCTCTCACCCCTGGGTACACACAGAAGAATGCTCTCAAGTCTGAAACTTTTTCTGCCCTGTGCCTCTGAGTCACAACGGGAAGGAGGAAGCCAGAAATTAGTCGTAAAGTGTTCCACAAGCCTAATAGTAAACGCCAGTGGGGGGGGGGGGGGGGGTCAATGACTCCCAGGGATTTGACTCTTCCACTGACCAAACTCTACCTGCTGCCTTCTGTCTCCAATAAAACATGGCGTGTGGATAAACACTCATCTTGCACTAGAAAGCAGAGGTTCCCCTGTCTGTGTGACCGCCTCGGATTCACTCCTATGAAAAACACTTTTAAATAGCACGCAAACCACGTGCACCATCCTCCGCGGAGGAATCCGAACCCCCCTCCCTCCCCATATCTAATGCCCTCTCTGCAGCCGCTCTTTGAAATTCTACTTCACATCCACAAATTAATTGCTTTTGCGGATGAAAGAGAACGTGCATTGTTGAGAAGTGCTAAGTGCCGAATCGAGAGGCTTAGTGGGGCAGCGTCACATCAAAAGATCCGCCAATTACGCCGGGCATCCCCCGATCCATTGGAGCGGTGCTCGCCGGGGAAAGGGGGGTGGGGATGGGGGGGGGGGGGGCAGAGCGAAGGTCCTGGGGAGTTATCAATTCAAGCGTCGGCTCGAGTCCGTCTGTCCCGCTCGCGCGCTCCGCCTCTCCATGAGAGGAAGCTCATTGTTTAGCAGCAACAGGATTTATGAGTCCTTTACAGACTCGCTGAGAGGTTTCATTCTTCATGTAAAGGCTATTTTTGGGCTCCACGCATTGAGGTCAATCCTGTGTCCAGATCGGCTCCATTTCAGAGAAACCAATTTACAGACAGACAAAACATTGTTTCTTTATAACGTGTAATAAAAATGATATAAGTGCGTGTAACCATGGTTACCGTACAGCGTGGTTACGGTTTAAGGCAAAATATAATCTTCCATGATCCAGTTTTTTTTCAGCCTGAATCCTATGTTCCTTTGCTGACTACGAGATGGTGGTTACGAGACAACTACAGTATGTCAGAATTGTCCTGGGATGCGGCGCCAAACTAGGGGACCCCGAACGAATTACATTACGACATTTTCATTGAACCATTTCACAACAAAGCGATAATGCAGTTGTGATCGGTCACTCTGGTGCATCAAGCAAAGTGCTTTGCACTCACCGGTACACTGAATTACCAACCAGAGGCCTTGATTTGGAGCATGCTGTGACCTTGCTGTTTCTCAGCTGTAGTTGTAGCGTCAGGCAAAAGCATTTTCACTACGCTGGTGATTAATATACCAACAAAAAATGGTTATTTATTTGCAGTAAGTCCAAATAGCTTCACGCAGAGACTGATTTGAATGGGAATGATTGGTATGATGGATGTATTCACCATGGAAACATGTAATAAAATTATTTATTTCCAAAGATGGAACCGTCATGCTGAGCGAAACAAAATGACTGTGCCTGTGATTTCAACCATTCACCTGAATCCGCAATCTAAAGTGACAGCTCTTGTGTTTACTGTCAAAACACTGGCCCGCGAGCAGGCGACGCCTGGTGAATTACCGCACCGCGGGCATCCAGACAAACAAAGAGCGTCCGGTGACAGGAATGAACAGTTTGCAAAAAAAAATGTGAACACACGTTACAAAACTAAAGTTCTTACAGAGACAAGAAGAGCCTTCATCAGCAGATCAGAAAATCCAGTGCTTTCATTCTTAAAATGATATCATGGCATCCCAGCAGATATCCATCAAGACCTGTCTGACAAACATTGTCAACCTCATTGTGGTTACTATGTACCAAGTTAGCTGTGGATTTGAAAAAATAGCAAACCACCTCCCTTGTTTCTTGTTAATTATGCATTGCCAGGTTTTTTCTTCATCAAATTGTGCACATGTCATTTTGTAACCACACGATTGCACACTCCCCCGAGTGGGAAAAATTCAAGTAAGTGCCCTCAATCACCCACATGGATCGCCTCGACGCAGACCTCTATGATTTATGTCGTTGATCCAATCGAAAGGCGCTGGCCGCGAGAGCGGTGGAGTGGAGTCGGGAGCAGGAGGGGAGGGTGCATCACTCTCACTAAGACATCGTCATATTCAAATCGACCTGATCGACCTACACCACCTGATGGGCAGCAGTAGTGCCCCACCCCCCCCCCCCCCCCCACCCGCCTATGCGATGAGGTTGCCGTGTACGGGAGGCCCAACAATGCACAGAGGCGAAGAGGCCTAAGGGAGCCATCAATGAGTTCCTTTCTCCTTGGGAAGCCTCTGTTGGCTCAGCACAGGGCGACAATGGCGTTGCCTGATATTGATGTCATACTACTCATCCCCACATCATCGCCGCTTATTGATTAAGTCTGATCTCAGCCCGGAGAGCCGGGAAAACAAAAACAAAAACACAGCTCGTTTTTTTTTCTTCTCATCCCACTGACTCCCACACAGTCCGGAAGAAACCGAGCCAGTTTTCTTTTCTTTTTTGTTTCATCCTCTCTGATCCCCTCTATTTTCCTTTCATGGTTTATCGATCAGAGCCGGGTTGATGCCGTCATTCCGAAGTCCCCAATCACACAAAATAAAAGGAGGCCTTTTGTAAAAAAAAAAAATGTTTTCCCTCACGGCTAATTTTTTTTTTTTTGTTATGTTACTATACGTAAGAGCCGCTGCATTGACTCAACCCGTGTCAGATGTGATGATGAGTCGTCGTACAGGAACACTTTGAAGATACTGTCTCACCGCGCTCAGTCGCAAACTGCTACCCCTCGGCTGCCGAGAGCTTCACACTAAGAGGAAAATGTGAATCACCCACTGTAACGCTTCAACCCAGCCCCCATCACCCCCAAAAGATCAGTGGAAAATTTGGCCGGGCCCACTACCCCTCATTGTTTCCACACAGGAAAATGTACAGCGGTTCAACACTCATAGAACCTGACTGTATTACATCCCCGACTGCGGGATATCTGCCTCCACCGAGGAAGTGGGGAGGACTATTTTGTTTGAATGCGTAGTGAGTACGAGCATGGCATTCAATTCAATGATTTAGACTCCAGGGTTATTTCTTGTTTTCTTGTTTTTTGTGAAACCACAGTCTGTTGTTTCACTCCTATCAGTTTTAGGATTTGCATAACAGCATTACAGCCATGTGTGATGGAGCGATCAGACAGCTTGTCAACGAGCCACCCGCTGATCCAGGGCTGTTTAACCCACGCTGCCTTGCTCACAGCTGTTAGTGGGCAGAACAGTACCGTAGACCCTGCTAGTAGTAAAGCTGAACTCTGAAATGATTAGCGCGTTTCAAGCAACAAACTACATACCAATGGCCGAAAACTCTGTATTCATGTAATGTCATCTGTATTCTTCTACTGCATGTGCTAACGGGGAAATGCTTTAGAAACACGGTTACAATAAAACAGTACGTTTAGTTTAGTCTATCTTTAGATATACATATGCATACAAATGCAAATTTTGTTTAAAGATAATGGTTAATTAATGATGAATTAAACAGCACCATGATCCTCATAATGAAAGTGTCAGCGAGTGGCCGGTGATGGTAAAGTCTAACAATACTTGAGTCATTATAATGTGGTTTAATTCTTGTTATAGAGCCTTATGGACACGATGTCGTGCAGAGACTTTACCAACAAACATGGTTCTTTTTTAATAAAACGTAATTCCTGGACTTGACACACGCCGTAGTGGCTTGTTAACAGTGAGTTTTTCTGCTATGTGTTTGAAGACATTACTGACCTGCACCCCCTTTCCCTGTGCCCCACAGCAACACTGTACCCCGACTCTCTTCCCCCCCCCCCACGACCGCTCCTTTGTGGCCTCGGGGATAGCCGCCATACTCCGGCACGGTTGGTCTAGGGTTTCACGCAAAGCTAGGTGCAACGTGAGGATCATTTGTCCTCTGACGGTATCTCCTGGGAGCCAAAAATACAACCCTGCGCGCGTACGCTTTCATACGTGCGTGAGAGGGAAGCCCACGGAGGCCCGTGGCCCTTGATAGCCAGTTTATTTTTAAAAAAGAAAGAAAAAAAAAAGCACCTTGTGGGGTGGAGGTAGCGGGCTGTCACGTTGATCGCTTTCGCAATTGGGCCGAAAAAAACGGAGATTTCTCCCGCGTGAAACGGCAGGATGACATCATTCGCCACCAAGCAGATGAACTGTGTGTTGTTCTGGGAACAGAGTCAACGCCAATGGCGTCCTCGCGTCTTTTTAATTTACTTGTTGGTTTCTAGCGAGGGAGGGCAGGAAGGGGGGGAGGGGGGGTGGTCACAGAGCAGTTCAACCGACAAACCTGGCTGATAAAGGTGAAGCGTGAGCGGTGGGGCGGGTGGGGGCTGGCTGCTGGAAACAGATGCCAAACAGGAACTAGTGTGTTTAACGTCTCCTCTGCAACGAGCTTCCTGCAGGGGGGGGGGGAGGCAATGTGCCCTCGCCCCGACAAACTGCTGCCTCATACTTGACGTCGTCAGCGTGTGACCTACTTTGCTGCTGGGCACGGGGAGAGAAAGTGGAAGAAGAAAAAAAAGGAAAATACAAAGGGGCGCACTGGCTTTTTGTTTGGTTTGGAAAGTAGGCTTCGTGGAATGGCTGAGGGCAGAGGGGCGGGAGGGGGGTGGGGGGGGGGTTGGTTCACAAACGCACAGCGCGAGCTCAAATGTCAACCGAGGGAAGGTCGGGCCTTAAGGCAGACGAGAAAGGAAGCATTTTTGAACACGACCACGGGGAGCAGTGGTCGCCTCTGCGATAAGGTGAAGCAAGAGGGTGAGACGCCACGGGGGAGTAGACGGTGGGGAGGGCCCACCTGCACAAACACAGACCGCACTACAATACGGGTCACACTCACTGACAGTTTGAAAAACAGCCACAGCCACTAAACCCAAACCATACATAGACGTACCTCCCTGGAGATGCCCTCTAGTCTCGCTGCGTACACAAGCGCAAAGCAGACTAGTGCCAGAGACTCATCTACTTCCAAAACACTAACGGCTCGACAAGAACAATGATGAATTCTAATGTGTGTCTAGTGCCGAGTCAGTTGACTTGTTTGAGTTATTCATTTAAAAAAATAAAAAAAACTACCAAGCATTTTGGAAAAAATGAAAAAATACACTCGTTCCTGAATGTTATTTAAAAAAAAAAAAAGGAAATATAAATTTTCAGAGACGAGGAGACGGGGCGCAATGCAAGCGCCATAGGAGCGGCCCGCTGTCATCAGATGAGGGGGCTGAAAGGAGCGGGAACGGCAGCCTGCAGAACACCTCCACGCAGAGGCTCCCCGACTGTCTTCTGCCTGTCCATTCACTATCCACGCAGACCGCACGCACACAGCTTTTCCCATCTTTACGAAACGGCCGGTTTCTATTTTTATTTGAAAATCGATTCCACCTTTCCATACTAGAATTAACGATGGCTGTGCAGAGCTCCGGTGTCTGCTGTGCTAAATTCAGATGAAGGCCATTGACATTGCCCACTGCTAGTTGTTGACATGCAGGGAGTATCGCTGACACGACAGTCCTCGATTCCCACTGAGTCATGGATTATTGTTCTCTCGACAGATCAGTGGCCAGAAAGAAAGAGCGAGATGGCTATTAATCACTGCACCTCCTCTGCTTCTCTCAGGCCGATCGACTTCCACCGGATCCTGTATCTGACAATATGTTCAGGCGTGGGATTGGTTTATAACGTCAGGATGAATTATGGAGAGAGCAACCTTGTATGAAGGATGTCTTTTAAACCCATTTAGGTGATCATCCCTGGTCATGCATTCATTTACGAGAATATGCAAAAACAAATATAGAGATCAAAACCCAATCATCTAGTAGTAACGTCAGCCGGTGTCTCAGATCTACAGGAGCTAAAGAGGCTCCAGGTTCAGAGTCACTGGGTAAATATGATGATTGATCTTAATTTAACATATGGTCTGCATTTACAAAATATATATGTAAAAAATTGTGCATTTTGAAAACATACAGAATGGCCTAATTGGACTTGGATTATACAGTGATAGTACCCAAGAGAAGTGAAAGACATCAAAGAGCTTCCCTCTGTTTCAGAATTGTTAAATATGTAAGGAATGACACTGAAGGCTCTTTGTACAGTGCTCAGCTTGACTCACATTTCCACTGACATTTGTTTTATTACTCATCATGAGCTTATGACCTCCACGCTTCAGCTAGAGTGCGAGCAACAGAGCGACGGGGGTTAGGTGGGGGCTGGATTAGGTCGCCCGGGGCATGGGCGAAGGCGCCGGCCAATGAACTGAGTGTTTGCCGATAAGGGGGGTGGAAGGGGAGGGCCGGCTCACGCGAGACGCATCGGGATAGGTCAGAGGAGAAAACAAGAGGGGAGAGTGGGAGGGAGAGGTGGGACAGTCTGGCCCGGGATGGAAGTGGCTGACTAAGGCCGGGTTCACCGAGTTCAGCTAGTAAATAAGTGACTGACTCCTTCGAGCGCATTCCAGGGCTCCGCCTCACCACCCGCCCCCCACCCCCCCCCCCCCGCCCAGCGTCTTCTCGGGGGGGATTCCTGGGGTTTTCTGGGGCCGCTCTCCGCTCTGCGTGTCAACATTTCCAGGCCCCGCTTGGCATCAGGGAGGGAAAGGGAGGGCACGCCGCTGCGTGGCAGAGTTCACGCTCAGCTGGTTTGCCAGCGGACGAGGAGGGGCGGGGTCTAAAGAAACAACCCTGCCCTCCTCCCCCTCCCCTAGGTCCCCTGACAAAAACATCCTGAGGGTCCCGGCTTAAATCGACTCGCCACGGAAAAATTAGCCGGGCAGCTGTCTGGGGGGGCAGAAACCCAGCACACCGCTGGAAGGAGCGCGGCTTTCACGCTCCCGGCCCGCTCAAATCGCACACCAGAGCAACATCGTTCACAGACGTGGCCCGTCGGTTGTGCGTTCTGATGAACGCACCCCCGAGGCAACGCAGAATCTGGCCGCGGCACCATCTGCCTCGGCTTTTGCTAATCACCTAAGCCAGATGGGTTAGCGGATCTTTAGGAGGCTTGTTTTCCTGCCTCGCACAGAAATGCGCCATATCAGGCCGTAGCATGGAACTGGGACGCAATGCCTTTGAGGGAGGGTTTCAGGTTTGAGAGCTGCTCATACCGCCAACCAAATACCGGAGGGAAATGTCTGTGAAGGGCAAAGAGGCAATAACACTGTGAAGGAGGGAGGGGGGAAAAAAAACCCAGAGCTGTTTGTTCAGTAGGTAGGGCTGAGTTAATGACAAACACATGCACATCTTGACAATTCGTCCACAGCACATTCTCTGTGAAATTTGAGCCTCAGCACATCTGCCCAATATGAAGTCCTCATCTTATTTTTTTTTTTTTTTTTGCCACATCAGGAAGAACGGCACGTTTCGTTTGCTCAGCGGTCCAAATCCTTTATTTTCCCGTGGTAAAAGACTAAATTGAGGTCCCTCACCGCCACGGTCCGCTTGAGTCGGTGAATCCATCATCCTTTTTTTCGTTTATTATTTTACGTGTGACAAAAGTCGTCGCAGCTTTACTTTACTTTTTCGGGTTTCGGCTCGTGTGTTTGAGATCTTGAACCTCGGGCCGAGGAGAGCGGGGTTGTTTTGATGTCCCAGCGTGGAGAAGGGGCTATAGGTCGAGCATTCCTGAGCCGAGGCCTGAAATCCCGAGAGCAGCGCCTGCAGTAGACTAGCTCCAAGACAATGGCGAGAGGTTGAAGGTGAGGAGAGTGGGGCCTTTGCAGCAACTAATATATTCCAAAGACATTTCCAAAGTGCTCGGCCCGCCAATTGCACCACATAATGGTTTCCGTGGAGATGGGTCCTCGGATCCGGGGCTGCGGTACAAAAATGAACAATGACCCCTAACTTCCCCAACGTTACAGAACATTTTTCAGCCGTCTCCAGTCTGCCCCCCCACACACCCCCCCCTGTTCTGTGTCAGAAGGTAAGTAAATGCTGATTTACAGAAAAGAAAATCAGCTTTTGTCCGTGTTCCGTTTCCATCTCTGCTGTTCCCATGGTCCAACTTCCTGAAGCCTTTTTTTGTGCCAGAGGCATCCTTTCAGCCTACGGTCTTGACAACACAGTAGGAATTTGCATGCATCAATAGTTTGGAAGAAAAAACACATCCTTAACAGAATCCAGAAGTCTGCATCTCTTTGGAAGCGTCATTTCCAATTGGTAATGACCCTTCCAAACACTGCCCCGGTTTGTTGGTAAATCTACATTATTGATCCGTAGCAACCCTCCATTCTATTGTCTCTCATGAGCTATTCATGAGGTCTCTTTAATCAATATTCATTTGGCAATTTAACACTTTTCAGTTAATTTCCACTGAATTCAACAATGCATAACGTAGTGCAACAGGAAGACAATACATAGAAGGGAAAAAAAGGAACAAAGGCTGCCTCACAAGTGTATGATGTCATACCAAAAGGGGGAAGCATGGGTGAACTCTGAGTGCCACTTTACCCCATACATTGGTTTGCCACCCACTCCACCCTGTAATACCTTCCTTTCGATGACGGCTGTGTGGACCGAGCCCACAGCTGGGCCTGACATCTCACCCATGGACCCGCTAGTCACAGGCAACAAAGGCTAGATGCCACACTAAATCAAATACTGATTCTAGTGAATGCTCAATGCACAGGTTTGCTCCTCCTCGCTAGTACAACTTAGCTAGGGTTGAACGGTTGGGCAATCACTTTCCTTGCTTAGGGAGGATGTAAGAGATGTCATCATCAGGGTTGTCTTAGCACAACAGTTGATATGTACACCAGAAGGTCCGCGTCACCAACTGTGGTCGGAGTCTGAGCCTCTCTAAGGCAGCGCTTTTCAAAAAAACAGCATCAAAGAGTAACAGCAAGTGTATAGGTGGTGCTGGGGGCTCGCAGAAGTAATGGCTACTTGCAGAGCTATTTCAGGAACTGCTCTAGATGGAGAGCTAACTTAACCACTAATGCGGTGTTCACACAAACGAATACCGACGCCTTCGGCATCTTGATCCCAACGCTGGTGGCACAGTTTAGCACTTTTGTAAGATAAATTGGGCGTGCATCCGACGTAAATATGAAACCTTTCTTTGACTAATTTGATCCTCAAAGTAACTGAAAGTATAAAGAGTTAGAAAGTATGCTCAGTGCCGGGCATATGGGAAGGGGGATGGGTCAAGCAAACACTTTTAATCCAGCGTAAAACCAAAGGTTTAGTGGTTTACATTATGTTGCAATTGGGTAAATAGAAGTTGAATGGAATTCAACTAACCCCTTCTAACCCTGAATAAGTGCTTTTCAGGGTGCTATTAAACAAATATATACATATACACGAGATGAACATACTGAATCTTTATGTATAATAATACATAATCTGATAAATTAGGATACTGTCATCAATACAAAATCCTTTCTTTAGAATCAAACCGATATCCGATGTATTGTTATGTACTGGTGCACCTCTCTCGTGATGCTGATGCGCTGTGGATTTGTCGCTGATCGGATATCAGGGTTAACACATTTTAGTCAGAGTATTCGTCCACTCCTTCGCGGAGCCGTTTGAGCCACGGCACAGCAGGGTTGAATAAAAGGGGATGATGCAAACAAAGCTAAAAAGCTTCAATAATCTCCTCTGTTTTGCCCTCCCTCACCACGTAAATCAGATGGCACAACGTGCACGTTTACAGTAAATACTGGCGCTCTAATGTGTAGCACTGAGACGCAAGACAACCCCCATTGACACACATAGCAGCATTGAAGCGTATCCAGAGACACAAAAGTCACTCGTGCACAGTTTGACGGTCATTAACTCTCCTCTTCTGTGACCTTCATCGCACAAGGTGGGATGAGTCGTGGTCACCACTGCAGTGTGCAGCCCTGTTTTTACAACGTGCTCACAAGATCGGACTTTGCTGATTTATGTCCTGTGAGACTGTTTTTATAGGCCATAAAAAGCATTAACCCACTGAATGTCCTCCAAACAGTTCAGAGTGGAAAATATTGTGTGAAAAGGGGATGATAGCACCTGTTCCTACAAAGCCTATGCTGCTGTCAAAGAAGAAATGGAATGCAAATCACAAATGAAAAATGTTCCCTTCTCTGAGTGGACTTTACACCTTAGCAGCACTCACTTGGCATCACGTCACTGGCTACCAGCCACGGAGGTAACACCGAACATGATAGTTGCATTATTAGCCACTCCAACTCCCTAATTAGCTCGGATTAAATTATTGATGCGGGATAGGAATGCTTTCTCTCCCCGGGTTCGGTTACACAACAGGAGTCTACAGCCACGCTAGTAATCTGTGATTAGACATAGTTGTGCTTCTGAGCACAGCTAAGTGTGTAATGTTTATAATATTTGCGGTCGGGTGGGATGGTCAGAGCAGCAGGTATTCAGTCAGTAGCATCACTTAAACAAAGTACTGCACAATTTGGAATAAATTACCCGATGACGGCACTACATGCTGCACAAAGCATTACTTTTTTTTATGAAGAAAGCATGAACAATTAGTTGATTAATCAATCAGTCAATACACTGAAAATAATAACTACTTCTGTTTTCCTGAGCTTTAAACTGTAAAAATGAGCGTTCATGTCCAAACTACAATCCACTAAACTATCCACTTACTACCAAAGTACTATCATGTAATGTAATTCGTTTATTTAAAAAATAAATGATAAAGCCATGCGTAAAGACAAAAGAAATCAAAGCATAATTGATGATTTATAAATCATTTTTAGCCAGCAGGTGTGAGGCCGGAGCAGACTATCACCTCTGTGCAGCATACTGAAAGTACCTTAAGGCAACCACTCATGCTGCCATATCATTGCAATGCTAAAAACAAGACTGACATGCCAAAACCAGACTCCCCTGCAGGGC
This sequence comes from Pungitius pungitius, assembly GCF_949316345.1. Classification (NCBI taxonomy): domain Eukaryota; kingdom Metazoa; phylum Chordata; class Actinopteri; order Perciformes; family Gasterosteidae; genus Pungitius; species Pungitius pungitius. The sequence continues at coordinate 5,124,210 of NC_084919.1, read as the reverse complement.
AACTCACTCAGAACATGCATGTGTGAGAGGAGCTAGTTGACGGCACCGAGGCGGCATGGTGAGTAAAGGTCAACGCCATTCAGGATGACGGAAATAAAAACAACCTGGTCTCATCATGCAGATTCAAAAAAAGACTTGGACAGAAACTTGCCTCCTTTCTGTGTTTTTTTTTAAATTCGTCTGTTGCGGGTTTGTCTACTAAAAAGTCCCTTCTGCTCCGAAGTGTGACAGTGGTCTTGGGGCGATCTGGCACGCTCTACATCCCTCCCCCGCTGGCACGAGGGGCGGTGTATTAAAATAAATCTGTGCACACGTCCCACCCCAGCCAGCTCTCTAGACATTACCTTATACAAGGCCAGCCCCGGTGCGCCGTGTCCCATTGCTGGCCCCGGCCTTAACCCCACCCACCTCAGTCCCCCCCCACCCTCCCCCAGCCTTTGGGCCCCCACCTCTCCTGTGTTTCTGTGTACATGATCTCACATGACTCGGCAAAACCCCGGGGCACAGAGTAGGGCTGTCCGGCCCTTTTCAAAAGGGGGAGGAGAAGATTGACTTTGTGGAAAGGGGACCTGGAGTGCTTCCCTCGACTTGGCTCATTTTGCCCCACTTGTCAGGCCTGATGGATTTTGGCTAAAAATAAAAGCTAAAAAAAGGCAGGCGGATTAATGAACTCAGCGGCGCTCCTCCCGGGGGCTAAACCCAGCAGCGACATTTCTCAGAGTCCCCGGGTCCCGGGCCATGGCCGAGAAAGAACAGGGGTCGGCATGCACGGCCCGCACGGGAGAGAGCTTAAACAATACATCCCCTTTTTTAGCGTGCGCGGCCCGAGGAGCAGAGCAAATGCAAGATGAGCCAATCCAGTGAGGAATTCCTGCACCTCCCGCGCCAACCGACTCCTCTCCCCCCCCCCTCTCTCGCCCCGCCCAACTCAACATTCCCTCGCCACATTCATACAAGCAGAAAAAAAGGGAGAAAAAAAAAATATGGAGCAAAACAGAGCAGACGGGATAGAATGGTCAACAACTCAACTCCAGTACGTTGGGCTTTTCCCTCCAGGAGAATAATTACTGATTGTGTGGAATGCTGTTTAACTTTTAACACTCTCTCATCACGCTTCAACCTGTTGAACCTTTGACCGTTTTTCGGTGGTTTTCACCGACTTATAACTACACACACACACACTGTTATTTACCCGCACATGCTCTAAAACTCTTTTTAAAAAGGGTAAACAGGGTTGTTCAAGTAAATTTGGACCTGTCGTTTTCCGCTCTGTAGCCGTGGAAACAATAGAAAGACAATCAGGGCTTTACTGTAACTCGAGAACGTTTCTCTTTTTGCGATCGGATTGAGGGACATCACTAAGGCCATAGTGGAGGATTTGATGTCGCTCCGATTCGGCACGTCACGTCCTTCCCCTAAGACGGCTGGCTTTTCGCCTCACCTGCGCGCAAAGCTGCGGAGACCTTTGCCGTCTAATTCTGCACGTACTACAAAAGCTTTGGGCAGAGGTTGTTTACGGAGTGACCCCGTGTGAGAGGCTCCTTTAAACATTCCTGTTCCGCTGGCCATGTGGGAAGCTCATACGAGGTCTGCGAGGGTGTTCCAGACCGGCCATCTGGATGCGATCACAGACCGCAAACGCAGATGTAGTGAAAGCGCTCGGTGGCGGCCCGCCTAATGAATGGGGAGAGCACATTCTCAACCCCCTTTGCAACAGGTCAGTGGCAGGCGTGGGCCTCACCTCGCCTCGTGCCACACGCACACACCAAGCGGAGGGCGAGTCGGAGGACTGGCCTCACCTCGCCTCCCGCGCTACCCGAGGGTGTTCCGAAACGTTCCTGCTTCGCCGATACGTGAGACAGCAGGGTTAAAATTAGACTCACCAGCGATGGACGGGGCAAGGGCTTGGTGACTTCAGTGTAGCGCTCTTGGTTTACACTCGAAAATGGAGGCCAAGGAAGGCTCCTGCGACTCCTGCAACAAAGGCAGCCACTTCTTTTCTCGTGGGCACTTAAAGATTCTGACATGGGATCGGAAAGGATTTGATGCGGCTCGGAACTTGTGAACAGAGAGAACCCGACATTCACACGCACGTCAAAGCCAAGAGGGGGGAGGGGGGTGGGCTTCAAAGACCCTCATGGTATGTGAGGCATGAATGATCGGCCCAAAGAGACCACCTCTCTCTTTTCAGAGGGGGGTGGGGGGGGGGTATTTCTTTTGTTTTGATGCAACTGCACATGGCGCACCACGAAGAGGATCGTCATGACATTGTATCATGCAGGAAGAATCCGAGGAGAAGAGCTGCAAGCTTTTCCAAACCGTGGTTAGCTGTGCATCAATCAGGGCCCGTTGGGAGAAGAGGGGAACTGGGAGGAAGGGAAGTTCCTGAAAGCCCCTTGTTTTGGTGTTGCAACGCCGCTCGACTTAATCTGAGAATCAGACGTCCGAATCGGGCTCCAGAGGTGGTCTTTCGCTGCAGGTTAGAGCTAAAAATTGCATGTGGGGAGGGGACCATAAAATGTAGTAAACTGTCATTTTTTTCCACCGCCAAATTCCTTAAGATTCAATGTTTTCCCCTTTCTTGAAACATATTTATGGCAGAGGTACCGAAAACAGCAGCATTTCTTCATACAGAAATAATTGATTCAAGAGACATTCCGGGAGTATAAAAGGGAATCGTTTCTCCCACTCTGTGTCAGAAGTGCATGCAACATGCCTCAGGGTGACAGGAACAATGGCCTCTTTCACTGCCGTCGCCAGGCTGGAGATGGGGAGGTGCATCATGGGAAGCAGACAGGCAGGACAGGCTCAGGGAGGTCTTGCACAAACCCCGGCAACAAGCGGCTTCCCGATATGGGCCATGATGTGAGAGTCGGTGCGCGCTTTGTGAAATAACACGCTGCCGAACAAACAGGCGGATCACAAGACACAACGGGTCACCTGTTTCATTCCTGGTAATATTTCTCAGGTGCATAACGCATTTGAAATGCGTTAAAACGGTTTCTGTGCTAACATTGAAAAAAAGCGCACCTGCAGAAATTCAAGCCAATGGCTTCAGGAAATATCCTTAAATCACTTATTATTCTTAAGAACATTGCAAGAATGCGGGATCCCTTTAAGCCTGTATTGTATAAGAAAGAGAGAGTTTGTTTTACAGGCTGTTTCTTTCCATTGTTTTAGTAACAGGAAGCAGGAAGTCATTCAGGATTTGAGAATCCTTCTTGAGACATTTCTTAAACCCTAAGGTAGAAGATTTAAGAAATATGAAAATTGGAATTAAATTCACGTAACTGTTACATTGTGTAACAGTGCTTACATCAGTTGAAATGAGCCCTGACTGTCTGTGCCACTTGTTCAGAAAAAAAGATGGGGACTGCCAGAAACCAACATGGCAACGGCCCAACAAAAAAAAAGGTGGTGTGGCTGGAAGCCAAGATGGTGATGTCCAACAAGCCAAACTCAATGCATCAAAACCATATTCCACAAACCAATGGGTGGTGTCGCAACCTTCTATACAGACTATAAGCCAACTGAAAAACACTAGTATTGTGGGAGCTGTCCTGAAATGTCTTGCTTTCCGGAAAGTCAATGTCAGCCAAATAAGAATGAAAAAACAAACAAGGAGTTGGCATCAATACAAATATTACTGATTTCTCAGTGTAAGTGATTTATAATTTCCAATACACGCTTGTTCACAGTTGAAAGTACACGTTTTATTGGCCTGAGCAGCACGCCGTAGCTGAAAGTAAAAGTCTCCACGTCGAGCCAGTCTCAGGGCGCGCCGCACGCATGCCAGCGCTCCACGTGGTCCGCGATTAGTACTCTGCCAACTTGTACTCTTACTACAGCAGCTTTATCCACACCTCTACATGTTAAGCCCCAAACTCCTCGCCTATCAGCCTAACAGCTCCGGGACAAAGAATGCCTTTGTGCTTCAGGAGAAGACTCAAGAAAAGGCGGGATAAGAGTTTTGACTTCATATACACACGAGAGCTGCCATAAAGAGATCTGTGGGCAGCTTGTCACCTTAGAGTTATGGTTTCCCTTTTAACGAGCACATATTCAAGGGCATATCTTGCCAGGGATCTAGTATTGGGGGGTTAAAAATGTAGTTTTCCTTCGTTATTACGAGTTTTAATGGCGGCAGGGAGGCTCACTGAAAGATTTACGGGCACAGGAGTGAACAAAAAACACAGTCGAACCAATTATGGTTGGGTATTAAGTCTTCTACAGCTGCTATTCTAGCACCTGCAAAGGAAGTCAGAATAGGAAGCTTTGTTTCCTTTGCAACAGTTAGTTATAAATGGAAATGCACACAATCTATCAGTTTGGACCAGTGCGGTTGTCGCTTTCTGCAGTATTATCCGAACTTGAGGATTATCTGTTTGATTGGGAAAAATGGAATTTTTTTTTTGTTGCTATACTTCTAAACGGAAATGAAAGCAAAGCATTACTTTCCAACAACAAAAAAGGTAAAAAGAATTTGTTGCTTTGGAATTTGTGTCAGACAATTTAAGGAAATATGGATTGTGTAGCAATCAGCCTTCAGGGCTGCTTTGTGTGCGCGTGTCACAAATGTTTGCCTCGGCTTCACTCTGTGTAACCACAACCGGAAAAAATAAAAGAAACAAACTTCCTGCCCACAGAAAATAACGTATTAACGTAGAACAAACAGAAAGTTGAGAGCATGCAGTGTTACTCACAGACTTGTCCTTCATCCTCGGATGGCGATTAGTGATCATTTATCCTGGGTACACTGACACATTGACATCACTGTCAGTCAGTAAGACGCAGGTACATGACTGGTCCACGGGGGCGGTGAGGAGGGGTGGGGGCAGTCCTGCAGAGTGAAGGCAGAGCGTCCTATCATCCACAATTACCCATGCATATCTCACAAAAAACTGCAGGCTAAAGTAAAACGTTTTGAAAGTGAGCATTACGCCATGATTGATAATATAAATATATAATATGAATACTTGCATTTATATTTATGAAGCAAATATAAGTATAATATTTCAAGTTTCTTATCAAGGCCAGACAGTGGACAAAAAACTGATGTGAAGCATTGAAGAACAAGCTAAAACGAAGCATTTTTATTTCAAGGTCATTATAATAGTCATTTTATATTCTTGCATGAATATACAATTAAAGTAAAAAAAATAATTTGAATCCATGAACTTATCATTTATTTTTGTAAATAAAAATAGAAAATAACAAAAAACATTTAAGTTTTTTTAAACTTTCTTTAACTTAATTTACTTTTCATTTTATTTGCAAATTTAAGTTATTTTGTAAAATTATTAGAAACCTTAATGATAATATGAATATCATCTAATGGTCTTTTTTCATTATGATTATTATATTATTATCATGATAACTGAATAAAAGTTACTTTTTAAATGACCGCCAGTGTTCCCCTGAGAAAATGTAGGTGTTTCGGCTCATTTGGTGTTAGTTGAGATGCCTCACTGGGTCTCATTCCAACCGTAATTCATGAAACATTGACAGAAGTGGAATCAGTGTTGAAGACGAAACCTGCCAGAGTCTGCCGTGATGCCTTTGGGTCTCAACTGCATTAAGAGCTAACGTGTGGTTAAAAGTAAATCTTTCACTTTCAAAGCCGTTGCAACAGTAATATCTGGATGTGTGGAAAAAGCCGCAATGGATGAGCCTGTTTGTGGACTGGTAACTGGATGAGTTGGCCTAACATAAACTTGCCTCTCTTACATTCAGCCATCAGAATGAGACTGAGCAGCACTTGCTAGGGGAACCAATTTGCTTGCTCCCCCTCCAAATACGACCGCTGAGTGAGATGAAAAGGGAAGCCGCGCTACTGTAATCCGTCTAAATGGCCGACTCCTGCGTCCATTCATGCAGCCATGACTACTGATCCCTGCTCTCACTGCCTCTGTCCCCGTGACTGCCTTTGTTTTCTCCATCATTGCGACTCTTTCTTTTTGTGGAAACTTCAAAAAGACAAATACATTTTCTTAATAGCAATAGAAATATCAATAGTATTTCCGTTAGCATAGAAAGAGTCCCCTTTAGGAAGCTGGCCACCATGTTTCTACAGTAGCCCAGAAGGGACAAACCAAACTATGGTTCTCAATAAGGACAATTATGCTTTAACAGTTTTTAGATTGAAGTTTTCCTGCACATTTGTCACACGGGAAAAGATCAACAAACCTATCGCTAGAAGCCACCAATTCCCAAATACACTATCTTTAAAATATAAAGATTTTACTGGTACGTCTGTAGTACTGAGTTCAATTTCACGGGGAATTACTTTGTATCAAATTTAAATGAGCGGCGTGACAAAACATTTATATCTCCCCTTAGAGGCTGGCTGTTGTTTTATGAGGCGTTTGAGTTCATTTCCAGTTGAGTTTAGTAAGAGCTGAGCGCATATTGCAATGCCAACATCACAGTTGATCGTGGTAAACAGTACAATTATGATTTGACTGTTACCACCATTCAATGAATTGTTCGGCACCAACGCCTCTGACTGGTGTCAATAATAATGCAATGACTGACCACAATGTTTCTAGCAAGTTTTTGAGAAAACTGTTTACATGTGTCAAGTTCACAAAATAGAGAGCAAAATTGAATCTGGCAAACTTTAAAGCAAGTAGGGTAACAAACACAAACACACACACACACACAGTCTGATCTGATTTTCAACAATGAGGAAAAAATACATTCTAAAATTCACCATCAAAATGAAACAAGGGCGTGGAGGGGGGCGGCTCGTTTTGACATGCTTGGCTGATGTGGCTCAGTATCAACAGCGGACTGTCCACATATTCAACACGTTGACCTTTCAACCATCTGCCCTTAATGACAGGGTGGACGTCATGTGACCGCTGTAGGTACACAACAACAGTCTGCTGCTCCAGTGTTAAGCCCGTGCGGGTCATTCAGGTTCACACTGCAGACTCCCCACTGGACTCATACTGACTGTATTATACTATACTATTTTTTTTTAAGCCTGTCTTTATTACTTGAGGTGTTGCAAGAATCAGTAATTGATGGCTATCAGATGTCAACATCCGTCTTCTTACGCCTGTAAAACTGTGCTCTGGGGTCACTTCCTCCCGTTGCTCGGGATTACATTCTAACACCTCTTGTCGACAAGCAAGCGAGCAGATGGAGCGGGAAAATTCGTTTTTTGATATATGGCGAAGGGATGAGGCTTTTAATGATTTCTCCCTTTGCAAATTGTTACATATCCACTAACGCCATTTCCTTGAGTACAATCATTTCCTCAGTTACAATTTAAAAAAAAGGGAACTCCAAGGATGTCAGGACATCAGCATGGAAGGGCCGGATCGTGGCTCAAAAACAAAAATAGAGCCAGTGGGAGATTTTGTTCTAATAACGATCAATCAAAGTATGATGGAACTGCCTCAAGCACGGGGGCCGAGGAGACTTATAATTGTTACGTTTATACGGACTCATTCCCTTGAGATCAAAAGGATGAAATCAGCATAAACCCACCCGGGCACACGTTGCTCCCTCACGAGAACGGCTCTGCGCGTGGACTCCACCCAACGCATGGACTTTCATGTTTTCCATTCCACATCTGTGAGTGCGCAACTAATGGAAAACCCATCGGGGTAAACGTCATGGGGTTTTTTTTTTTAATGCTTTTTTTAATGCTTTCATTTCACTGCTTTCTTATTCAGAAATAAATCTTCCCCTTTCTTGCCCCCTTGTCCTGTGCCATTATCAGAGCAACAAAACACCATAATTGGGAAAAGTACAAGGCACAGCGGAGCGGAGCGCTCAGACGGGATCTCAACCTATGACCGACCGCCTGCTCTGAAATGGCAGGAAGCCACCGCCGGCAAATCCTGCTGATCTGGATGTGAGCTTAGTGTTTTACAGTAGAGCACGGGGGGGGGGGGGGGCTCAGTACAGGAAGCGGGCACATTATTGCACGTCCACACCCACAACACCCCCCCCACACACACACACACACACACACAACGACGCAAAGCCCCCTCCCAACCACCTGTGCAGCTATCACAGGATGTCCCCCCCCCCAAGCCTCTTCTCTTCCCTCCCTCACACACACACACACTCCTCCACAGCTGCACTTCTTCACCAAACCGCACACTGCACACACTCTGTTGTTTCACACTCTGCTGCTTTGGCATCGCCAGGTAAGGAGATATGATTTGAATTGTCTCAAAAACTCACTAACAAGAAAACAGAAGAAAAGAAAAGTCAAAATTCACCTTTCACACCGTGCAGATTCTCAATAGTATGAACTTTGCATCTTGCTGTTATTGTTTTTTTGTTTAATCTTGTAAGTTCTAATCTAAATGATAATACTTATAATACTTAAGTATAAGTATTTTTAACCACTCAACACAACAAGACAGTTCTTTTGTAAAATAGGCCCAGTTTGGTTGGTTTGAGGAAACAAAAGCACTGGGTTACATTTACGTTGCAGAACGTACCTGGTTAGTTTGAGGCAAATGTTTAGATCAGGTTAAAATAAGTGCTTGTTTCGTAACTCAAGTTCCATACGCGCGTTAATGTGTACTTGGAAAAAGTTAACTATTTATGATTTGATACCAATACAGTCATAAACCGTTATACAGAAATCTCACAGACAGATATCTCCAAACCAGAAGAGATACAAAAACATAAACATGAAGTGAGCGTACGGCTCGTGTGGAGCAGAGTAGCATCTCATGTTTTTGTCCAGTTTGCAATTGTGCATGTGGGATGGGAGCGTTGGCATCTTTCCGCGGGGTGTGATGTGCTAACCAGGGAAGACAAATCCATCTCCGGAGGAATTCTGACGGAAAAAACAAACAACGGTCCTGCCGCTGTGATGGTCCAAGGCCCCTCCCCTCCATCCCTAAAGTTATGACCCCACACGCCGTGCCAGGAATCCGCTGATTGTTTGAAATACCTTCCTCTACTCCGAGACGGGATGGGAGGGGCGGTGGAGAGAGGGAGGGAGGGGGGTGGGGGGGGGGGATCTGTGATGTAACTCAGTGAGACTCATCGGAAAACACAGAGAATGACTTTTGGTAGTGAAGTGAGGAATGTTGGGGGAAAGATGTGCCAGATTTAGAGGCCCGAACTGATGGATGAGAAGAGTAAAAATCCCCCCAAAAATACGTTGTCTGATATTCAAAATTGTCAAAAATAAAATGCATCAAACTTGAGATTGGCCGTTTGTTCTTGACTTGTGTGAAAGCTTTATCCAACACCGTTGGGTTCAAATATGGAGGCGCACAGGTAGTGTGTTCAGAATCAAACTAGAGTTTCATGTTTTTTTAATCAATAAATTGATCATTTCATGAATTGCCCAACTGAAAACAGAATAAAACGTGTGGGTAATTCGGGCCACAGGCCTCCACTACATTCTGGGAGCTGGATCATTTTTCACAATCCATCTATAAAAAACAGCCCTTTTTGAAGTTAAACCTCTTCAGCGGGGTTTGATTAGTGCAACAGAATTGAGTTGAAGTAAAGTTAGAACCTTCCTTCATTTGAAGCAGGTTTTTCCTTGTTCAGAGCAGTAGAATTAGTTATGGTGGCAATAGTTGCATTAATCCAAACCACATTTACACTGTTTTCCTCTACCTTCACGGAACGCCACTTTACACAGAACCCATTCTTCTAAACTGCCTCCACAGCTACTAATCCTCCCTCCCTCCACCCGCTCTCCACCCTCTGCCAGTGCAAGCTATACGCACCAGATGTGCATCATTCCCTCAGCTAGGTGTGTTTTGCACGGTTGTAAAGTTGCGGACGAGCGCACAGCGGGCTGCTAAAGGGCATCGACTCAAGGGTTCAGAGGGCGAAGGCGGCGGTGGGACACGTCCGTGAGATCACAGGGGGAGGGGGGGGGGGGGAATTGCGTTTCTTGGTCATTTATTGCCGGCGACACACAAACACGCACGGACAAAAAAAGAGGAACCCCAAACAAAACAAGCCTTTGGTGTTTTGGATCGGAGAGTTTCTGGTCATGGTGGTGTTGCATGGACGCCTCACGCTGGCAGCCGGCCAGTCCAACATGCCTTTGTGCTGACGTGGGAGAGCTATGGGAACGTGTTTTTTTCGTCGGAATTGGGATGTTTGAGCTGAGCTGGTCTGGTGGGGGTTAGTCAAACATCGCCAGTGATTCAAACAGTCCATTTAATGATCACTTTTTTGTTTGTTTGTTTGTTTATTCCCCCGGAAAGAGGTTTCGCTTTTGTTTTGCACGACAACTCGTCGGCAGCGTTTAGTAAAGACCAGGGAAAACGATGCGGGGTTTTCGGGCACCTTAAGGGCTGCTGTGGCCTCGCAAAGTGATCATTCCATCCAATCCCACATCCAACTGCAATTTCATGAATCATTAGCTCATAAGTGCTCGGTTACTTTCTGAACACAAGCGGCTCTTTTCGCCATCGCTGTTTCAATTAGCTTGATAGGGGCGAGGGGGTGGGGGGGGGGGGGGGGGCGTATCACCATGGGCCTCCGTAGAAAGCTGTAGACCTGGACGCTAGAGTTCAGGGTGGAAAGCATGAGGCGGGAGGGGGTGTGTGTGTGGGGGGGGGGGGGTTGGCAGGGGTCACATAGAGGGGATCCTGTTGCCGTGTGGGATTTCAGCTGCGGCTGGGAACCCTGAGGGACTCATTATGTCAAGATCCCCAAAACAGCTTCACTCAGACTGGGACACGTTCCCAAGCCGAGCTCAACTCGTTATATAAGAACAACATCATGACTTGTCTTTTCTTTAAAGAAAAAAAACAAAGGACTTTAGCTGGGTCTTGCCTCATATATTTTCGGTTGACTTGCAGTTTTGACAGAATGTTGAAATGGGGGAAAAAGGAAGTTTTTTGTGCATAGTTTGTATTGTTATTATTGTGAATGCTGTTGGAGTTTTTAGGAACTTGGGGGAAGTTTTATTAGAATCTGCTCTGTTAGCTTCCCGTACTCCAGTATTTTAAGACTTATTTGGCTCATTTTAAGCCAACGAAATGAAAATAATAAATAGAACAATGATGTGATTTGTGTGTTTAAAAGCCTTTGAACTTTCGATAACACTTTCTATGTACATAATGAATAATACAACATTATAATCTTTTTTTGTTGATTATCATCACCATTAAAGACACCACAATGTGGGATTTCATGTTATGTCATGTCTGGCTTCAAGTAAAGCATAAAATATAATGTGTGGCCCTGATCTAAACCCACATAACTAATGTGACTTTGGAAAGGGCCGCGTCATGCCCATTTTAATATTTAAGTAGTAGAGTAATGTGGCCCAGATTAATATGATCAAATATTTGAACAAAGTTGACCCCAGAGACAGAACCGCCGCTGGCTGCAGTCAGTTGGATCGGAGAGAGAGAACAGAAGGCTAGCTAGCTGCTAGGCTACTTCAAGCTCAACATCGCCCAGTCTGAAGAGGACGGCCACCGTGTACCGAACATCCGGGCTCAATGTCGGGAGATTGTTGGATCTTGAAACACATCTGAGAGCACAGCAAAGTGCACGAGGACAGCAGGAAGAGGCGCTAGTTCAACACCTTCCACCAGGGGGAGTTCTGCTTTGGAGATGATCACGTGTGTAGCTTTGTTTTTAAAAAAAAGAATACAAGTATCGAAAGTACATGCATTCTGAAGTGATTACTTGTTAATTTATAAGATTTAGTCTTTAGAAGAAAAACTTGTAATCACGATTCATACATTTCAAAATGTGCTTCTCATTAGTTAGTTTTTCTTAATCGATTGACAGCCCTAGTTTTTTTCATTATGTTTTTATACATTTAGTGGTATATATGAATTATGCAAAAACGTTCACATTAGATATGGATTTAATCAAATGCCTTCACCTAAAGTAAGGATTTTGTTGTCCAAGTCTACTAAGAAGTAATGCTGAAATATCCTAAGAAAACCTACTTCTAGGTGGGCAGATAAAGAATGACTGGTCCACAATGGAGTATTCTCTATGCAGGTATCAGCAGAGCAACGTGTGATCAGTTCGGTCCAAATCAAATCAGTTTTCCGACAAAATTTTGTTTAAGCTAAATGTTAAATGTCTGCCACATGGGAACATAAAAGGATTGCACTAACTCACTGACACAATGAACCACCGGGCCATTGCAGGGACGAAAAGATACAAGAAAGTGATATAAGCCTACTGTATCGATCATCTACGGGCGGGAATTCAAAATGCCCTTTAAATTCCCGCCTTTACGGACGGACAAAGAAATCTGTGATTCATGATGCAGGGAAAATAAATACCACTGATTATTTCCAATGGCAAGCCATAAGAGGGACAAACAACAACATGAAGTGGCATTTTTAGCCCGACTGAGTCACTGTGGGCTCTACACACTCCTGGACCCCCCCCCGCCCTTACAATATGCGAGGGATTGCCACGCATGAGAAAATAAATAAATAAATAAAGGCATCGGTGCTACTGTACAGAACAAAAGACTCTCCCCCCCCCCCCCCCCCCCCCCCGCGTACAAACTGCGCATGAGTGCTGCCTGCTACACGCACGTGTTGCGAAAGCAGAACCGTGCCACGGAACAACCGATCATGTTGTCAACCCCCCCACACCCCCCCATTCTTATTTTTGTGACTACGACACCTCGTTAGAGGTTTCGCTAAAACCCGTGCGACATTATTGCGGAGTAATGGCAGCGGCGAAACGGTGATGCTGCGACCCCCCTCAGCACGGTGCCATCATCACCACCACCACCATCATCATCATCATCGCGTTGCATCAGCACAAACAGACAAAGAGGCTGCGATGCCCTGAATGTCGCTACCCCCCCCCCCCCCCCCCGCGCAAAACGCTGTATCACCGCATTAAATGGCAGCATCACTCTCCTCTCCCTTGTGATTTAGGGCACACGTGGCGGTCAAACAATACTATTAAAACAATTGCATTTGTGTGCAGACGGGCTGTCGTTTGTAATTACCCGGGAGTAAACACAGCGGAGCAAAACTTTGTTAAAACAAACAAACACACGTTATTAATGGCCCGAGTGAGCCAAAAATGGACATTTGTCATTTAAACGGAAAAAAAAATGTACAATTGAATTGTAATAGCTTGACGCATCGCGGAATGATTCCAAATGCCACCAGCGGCTCCTGCACAGAATGACAGGGACTGACTAAGCGGCTCTGCTGCAGCACACCGTCCACATGACAATGCAGGACCGCGCGCAAAGGCGCAGCTGTTTGTACACAGTCACCACTTGGTTGATCACACAAAACCAAAACGTGCGGCGTGCTGATGGGAACGCGCTCGTTCCTGTATCGTTCCGTTTTCGCATTCCCAAAGGGTTAACGATAATGAAAATATGGGGGTCTTAAACGACACCGTCGTGGGGTTGAGACGATTCTATTGGCTGTGGACGCAAACAAGGCTCGTCCTTACACAGCAAATATTTGGACGATCCCCCCCCCTCCAAATTGTGGAATAGTAAGCATGTGATTACATCATGTCAGATTGGCAAAGAGCAGAAAAAGTGCAAAGCGTGTCTACAAAAAAATATATATATCAACATTGTATTCAGTCGCGAACTAATTCGGAGACTCCACGTGTACCGAACCAGTGAGGTGTTTAATGACAGTGACTTCTTTTTTTCTTACGAATATGTTGGGTTTTTTTTGTCGTAGTAGTGGCGGCGCGCGTGACCCTTCTCCCGGAGCACGGACGCGTCTCCTCGGCTCAAGACCCGGAGAAAAGGCAGCGCAGTGACTCAAAGCACAACAGGATGTGGCTCCCGAACCCCGCGTTCACACCCCGATACACGCTCCGTATTTCAACATTCGCACCGCCGCCAAAAGAGCTTTCAAGAGGCACGCACGCGGTCTTCACCCCCCCGTTATTTATTTGTACCCGTACATACCCCGTTGAGGGGGACTCCCCTGGCTGGAGCCCACCGCTGCGACACTTATGCAAGTTTGCAATTCGGCTACGAGCGCGTCAACGCGAGACCTGAGATTTGACAAACCGTTTATTCACTCACACACATACACGCGCACACGGACAAATATCGCTCAGAGAGAGAGAGGAGCGTGCACGGCAACTCACCTTTTTTACTTCCTATTCTGCTCGTATCCCAGCGCTTTTGTCCCTTTCCCACACAAGTTCTTTCACATGATGACCCGCTTTGTTGCTTCCTCAAAGCCTCCCGGGAAGCAGATTTAGGTGATTTCTTCTATGAAAAAACAACGTCTGTGTGACTCCACGATCTGTTGTTGCCTCTGCGTGTACGACGGCCCGCGCGTGCACGTTCGCGTGTGTCTGTGCGTGCGTGTGTGTGAAGCGTGCGTGGTGAGGCAGCGCGGCGTGCCGCTCCGTCTCCGCTGTTTGTTACACTCGACTGGAACGCCTACTCTCTGCCGCTACATTGTTGACATTCGGCCGGTGACGTCACTCCATCCCCTCATTCACAACATCGTGGCGGCTTTGCCGTTGGTGACCGCGCGGGGCGCGCGCGTACTCCCCGGATCGTGCGCAGCGGCGCTTGGTGAATCGCACTAGTGGCTGCTCGCTCGAGTCCCCGCCCCACCCACCCCCCCCCCCCCGTACGCGCTGGTTCGGCGGCTTAAAAGCCCCCCCCACCACAACCCCTCCTCCACCTCTTTCACCACCTCCACCACCGCCTCCTCTTTCTCTCGGTGCACAAACACACACAGCAGGAATATGATGGTGAAAGATGGCATACACGGCGTTTGTTCACAACCTGCAGATGTAAACGTGAAGAACATTTGTCCTATGTTTAGCTACATTTTTGTATACGTGTGTGTCCACATACATATATACACACAGTGCAGCCTGTGAAAAAGCCCGCTTTGTGGAGATTTAAAAAAAATTATATGACACTTTTCTGTCATGAGTGGACACATTTTTCCTAATACTGTCTCATCCATATTTGAGTAAGAGACACTGAACATGAGACCAATTTGCAATCAAAACGCTTTTAGGCGTGCTTATTGCATCATTATTAGCTTCACACACTTCAATTTTTTGCATTGTAACTAATGTATTTTACAGGTTTTTTTCCAGGAGCGGGGTGGGGGCGGGGAGGGGGGGGGGTTGTTAATGATTCAGCACGATCGCCATGAGCCATTTCTTTTCTATTTTCGCATAAATACGCATGGGACGTATCACACAGTGCTATTTAATGCTGCTGTAATTGGTCGGTGCCTGGATGACTCAGTAATCATGCAGAATGCAGCTCTGTGATGTGTTCCTGTTTACATATTTCACTTACTCTCTTGTGTTTACTCTCCTGATAAAAGAAAATGCTTGTGGTCATTTGATTTAAGGGGAACTACACGCCCATTTTCCAAAATTATACATGCTATTCCTTCGTTCTCAGACATATTCCGAACACATTTGTCACAATTAAGAACACTCTCTCAAATCCAAACATCGTGAGTCATCAAGCGTAGAGAGAGTAGACGATGCATTAAAAAATATGTTATGAAGGATGAGTATATAAGATACCGTTTGTTTTGAAGTGTGTACAGACCCAACTTTAGGAACGATGTTGTTCCTTTATTTCATTGTCTTGTGTTTTTTCTTCTTCTGCGGTTTACACTGTGATCTTTGTGGCTACAGCTTCAATCTTTATCCCTTTAGCCTGTTTTTAACTGCTGAATCCGTTTGTAATCCTAGATAAATCCATTCTTCAAATGCACATTATAAACCCTTCTGTCTGCTTTCCCTTGCAAAGCTTTTTTTTTTTTTTTTTTAATAGTCTTGGATGTTTGGAGGGGGCCGTAGAGGTCTGGGGCCCCTACTGGCAATGGGAAACAAGTCTATTGTGCACATGCAAAGGGTGTCCGGGAACAGATTCTAGGATAAAAGTTGTACAGGAAGGGGCTCATTTCTAAGTTTTCAGAAGTGAAAACAGACCAAAGCAAACAAACAGAAACGGAAATCCATGAAGCCAAATGAGCGGAGCGAGGCGGTGGGAGGGAGGTAAGCAAGAGAGCGCTGCGCGGCTTGAACATCAGCCATGTGAGGGAGGCAGGCTTTTCTTTTTTTTTTTTGTTCCGCACGGAGCTCACATCGTTTTTGGACGAGATGTTTTCGTTTCCAATGTAAAAACCACCCTGGGGAGTTTGCATGTAATTATGAATTATCACAGCGCAGCAGACGGCCTCTTCTTCACGGCAGCCGTCACTTCTCGCAGGATGTTCTATGAGTGATATTGGAAGAGCAGGTCCCTGTGCTGCAGCGTGCATTAAAGTGGTGATTTGAGATGGTGCTGCAGCTGCTGCTGACATCAAAACAACCAACAGGCGTTCGTCTTTTTGGCGTAGAGAAAGCATCGAAGTGAGGGAGATTCAGGGGTGAACAAAAAAGACCTGTGCACACTGTATGCAAAAGGAAGGTGATGACGAGCAAGGGAACTTATGAAATGAATAGACAAAAATGAAAAGTCTAAAAGGGACATTATTATTGAATTCCTATCTTTAACTCGCAGGAATTGTCGTCATTAAATCAGCAGTGATCAGTTTAAACCCGATGTGATGCAATTATTCTGAAACCATAAGGTTACACAAGGGAAGGGATCAGGGATGGTTGTTACATATTTTCCATTTCTCTCTGTATCTTGGAGCTCCTTTAAGTCTGCGTGTAAGAAATGATACAAACTAGTCTCATATGCCTTCTATCAAATGTTGTAGCGGATCTCAAATAGGCTTCTTTAGCCCACAGATGTCACTAAAAATCTGCCTTTGCTCAGTTGTAACATTTTCTGTGCCAACTAAACCAGATTCTTGTTGCAATGAACTTGCAATGAACTCAACTTACTGCTAACAGCAACAAGTGCAATAACAACTTGCATGAACGATTAAAAAAGAAATATCTTCTCGTTTAAAAAGTTCCTCAAACACTGTTGCCACTAAAAAAACGAATGCCTTTTAGATATTCTTTACTATCATAGTGGATAATAGCAAAAGCCACTGTCCTAATCACCATGCAAGAACTCCTAGCACACCTAGCATCGCTAACCTCGTTAGCAAAGTGTATGTGGGCCAAAAGGTTTAAGGAAAACACTGTTTACTATTTAGTGGTTCCCACAAATATAAATCTTTGGACAATTAGAATTGTAGTTGTTACATGCTGGTCCTACAGGCTCGCCAAACATTACGTTTTATAACAGATTGGACAGGATTGGATTTGTTTAATCCAAAGGGTACTTTTCATGCACAAAGTTAGCATCTCTGTAAGAACTCAGATGACAGACACATATTTCATTGCCGACGCCACAAAATGAATGCATTACTGATCATTTAAAAGTTAAATGTGAAAGAAGGTGCCCTGAAATGAGGAGCGTAATGCTAAATAAAAAAAACAGCTCTCAGAAGCAGAAATGTAATCTGTCAAGGGGATGATTTTTTTGGGGGGTCTACAGAAACCATTTTGACAATCCAGCCACTAATCCCCTAGATTAGTTAAAGGTATTCACATTCATATTCAGCCATGCGGAAACCTCTGAGACATCTGAGGTTATTTTTATCTGTAAAAAACCTGAATTGGAGCTGAGAAAAAGTTGTGCCGGGGGGCCCCAGCAGCTGGTTGTGGGCCCCGTGTCTAAAGGGGCTGGGGGACGGGTCTTGACTGCTTTTGTCTCTGAGCGGATGCATTCACAGTCAACATCTAGTTCATGCTCCCAATGCACCCACATGCATGAGGAGAATTTAATTACAGAGTGTGTCCCCAAATGCACACATGCACGAGCACACAGTAAGCAGTGGCATTCCTGCACTCGATGACCTCTCCTTCGAGGCCTTCTCAAAAAAGGCGGCCGACTGAAGTTGGGTGGCGCAAACGGGAAAGGGGGGGGGGGTGGGGGGTTGAGGTTGTCAAAGAGTCCACAGAGCGACGGTGTTGGCCTAGTCTTTCCCGCCCGGCGCTGCGGACAAACAGTCTCTTATGTCAGGAAGTCCAATTAGACTTAATAAAAGCAGCATGTGAAACGTCTGCCATTCCACAGAGACAAGAAAGAGGAAGCTCCAAAGCCCGAAACCCGGAGGCTTCGGGACGAGGCAACGCGGCCCATTGTGCAACGCGAGTGGAATGTTGAATAGCTGTCTGAAGAAAATGCGTCCCGTCATGCATGCGTTACTGAGAGGCCACCGATGAAAGACGCGCAGGTGCAGCCCTGTGTGCTGCAGTCCAACTTGGTTGAAGCTGTTAAAAATTAAATCTAGGTGACGCATTTGAATATCAATAACTAGAGGAATGTACTTCTATGTGGAAGTTGCATGACAAATAGATCAATACGGTCTTTCACACAAGACACAACAGGGGTCTGCTAGGTGAAAGTCCAGTGCCGTTACACCCAACTCAAACTCTAGGCGGGATTACGTGGGTTACATGCAGATTAGCGGCAGCGTATGAGTACACCCCTGCAGACCCATGATTCTTGGATGTAGCACTGCTGCCGACGCAGTTGAGTGACAACGTCAGATTTATCACGGACTGCTGTTTCGGATTGGATTAGATGAAGCTGGGATCTCATTTTGCACACAGACACACAATTACAATACTTGCAACCACATTCAGCTTTCTGTTTGCACAAACACGTCTTATTATTAAAAAGTCGGCCATGAGAGCCATTTGCGACACATTGTGGAACAACAAAGTACGGGAGATTTTTTAGTAGTTCTTTTGCTTCCAGTGACATTTTGGGAATATTTCAACAGCAACACCCTTTGTATCTAGTGCAATTGGTTAAATTTGCGAAGAGCAAAACAGGCACATGTATAATCTTGCTTCTTCTCAAAGCGATGACTCATAGGAAAAGCTTTCTGAGAAAAAAGAAAAAAAAAAAAGAAAGAATCCCTACTCAGAACAAGACGCGCGTCGGTCAAAGAGTCATTGCGTCGAGAGCGAGCATGACTCATTTCCAAGTGATTCATCAAGGTTTGCGGTCGTGCAGATATAATCCCGTCAACCGGTACACAAATCTGCTGGCTAAAGGGAGCGACGAGCCCAGGCAGAGGTAAATGCACCGCTGATGTCAGTGAGGCCAGCCTGCCACCCCGAGCCAAAATTTCATTGATCACGTCAATTACTGCAAGCCCGACGGTGCCTCGGGGGGGGGGGGGGGGGGGCAATCCAACCGCCATTCATAACAGCGGCTGCCACAGAACGAGCCATTGGACTCAGGTTACCTCCAGGGAAGCTCCTCGTGGAAAAAGATCTGCAGGCAAACAAACGCAATGCAACATACGCGAGAAAACACAGATACACGCATGCATGTGCATGCACAACAGACGCCTCTCGAGCTTGGACTTTGATGTTTTCTACAGTTGCACACAACGCTTGAGTATCTTGAGGCCTGTACTGTAACAAGTTAATATGCAAATGCACAACCCAGGAAGAATTGTTATTTCCATAGAAACAAGCGCTTACATGTTTCGTTAACTTACATACGTCTCCGGTTGGTGTCCTTTTCCAACATTCCCTGTGAAAAGCACATTTTCCCATAGCGTAGAACATTATTATGTCCCTGTTCAGACATGCCATTGAAACTTTGATACTTATGCTGAAAGTTTTATTTTGAAGTTCACCAGTTTTTACATTTAAGGGGTTTTCTCCAAACACGTGCATTTGTCACATCATTTGACATGTAATTATCTTACATGCAGGATCATGTATGCATCATAATGAAAATTGTTTACTTGTTTGTATTAGAGTAAGTGACCATTTCATTTTGAAATGCAAAGTAGATCCAAATTAACTTGATGCACTGGTAATGCTATTTGTAATAAACAGATGTCAACATTTTCCACACAATGTGAGCTTTTCAAAGTAAACATGACTCTTCGGAGTCCCTAATAATACTTCGTAAGATTTTGAAATGCTAGAGTGCTCCAAATACTGTACATTGTAATCACTGCTGGGTTTGACACAGTCAGAGGGGGCCGGCAGACAGAAACTATTGGAAAGCTGCCGATAAGCCCATCTCCGTGCGCGCGTGTGTGTGTGTGTGTGTGTGTGTGTGATCTCTGAGAAAATAGTGTTTGGCTAGCTGAGTGGAAAGCACCGTGGGGTGGATCCTTGCCTCGGGCTTCCATCCGACAGGCCGGGGCCGCTTTGCAGGGATGATAAAAAGGTAAAAGCCTGAACCTCCTCGGGTGACAGGCTGTCATCGCTGGGTTTGTGCGAGCGAGCGCGCGCACAACGACGCACGACGAAACGTGGGCACCAACGTTTTGGCGAGTTGCAGAGCTCACGTGGGTGCGGAGCGCCAGTTCCTTGGCGCACAAGGCACCACCGTAATAGTCTGGTGTTATAAAGAAAGAGGGTGGCGGGCGTCGCTTCCTCCTCGTGGGAGTCTCGGCCCTTAGTGGAGGGAATGTGAGCTTACCTAAACAAACAGGATAAAGATCGTCTCAAAAAAGGTGGAGACGAAAGTGTTTGCGAGAGGCCGACGTTGATCTGACTGTCAAACCGCCCGGTCGAATCCGGCTCATGAACATCCTGCAAAACAAATGAAAAAAAAGTGAGAGCGCAAAAGAAGAAGAAGAGAGCCACGCAGGACGAAATTTCACAGTAAGACCAGAACACTGCATTTAAATCCACTTAATGAACTTTCATTTGAGAGTTGATCCAAAGGCTGTTTTCACGTTGAGTTTACGTCAAGGTAGCAGGGGAACTTTCATTTTTCATCCATCTTCAAACCGCTTAACCTGTACTCAGGGGTACACCCTGGATCGGTCGCCAGCCAATCACAGGGCAACACAGAGACGTACAACCATTCACACTCGCATCCACACACCTACAGGCAATCTAGAGTTCCCAATCAACCTGATCCCCAGCGCATGTCTTTGGAGTGTGGGAGGACACCGGGAGAACATGCAGACTCCACACACAGGAGGCCACTGGGGGGGAGATGAACTCAGGACCTTCTTGCTGTGAGGCGACGGCGCCGACCCCCGCACCGCCGTGCCGCCCACCCAACTTTCATTTTTTTTAACTGACTAAATGTTTTACAGCGTAAGAGTCCATTTGGGTCTCCAAGAGGTAATCCCATCATGCTTTCCCAATTGTATATATATATTTTTTTAAACCCACCACATAAACCCCCCCCAAATGCAACAAGTAGAAAGACACGATGCCCATGGGGTCTAATCCTCATGCACTTTAGCACATCCGTGGTAAATTTAGACCTGCGTCCGACTCGCTCAGTCCGGTAAACAGAGGCTTACACGAGAAGTGGACCTGGCTCCAGCTAAGCCGCTTGTCCCGAATGTCTAAACAGGTGAAATCCTTTAAGTCGGCCCAATCAACGGGCGACAGTCCCCCCCCCCCCCCCCCCCCTCCCAGTCTGTCGCCGCTCCTCTCCGGCTCAGGTTGTGCAGTCGGGCCGAGTAAACAACAAACGAGTGAAATCGGGTTGCGAGGAGATGAGTCATCAGTTGCGTGCTCGGTGTGCCTCAGTCTGCTGAACATCCGCTCCTCCCCCCCCCCACCCCCCCCCGAAGGCTCCTCGTCACCACAGGCCTACTTCAGCGGCTACGTCCTCGCCCACAGTCACATGGGGCCCTAATAGCAGGCTGTCACTGTCCCGCTCATCTCGCTGTTTATTATATTCAACAGTTTCCCCCCCCCCCCCCCCATTCAAAAAAAATATCAAAACAGTTTATTTCTTCTCTTTTCCAAGCGAAGGTCCAATGGTCCGTAGAGATTTTTATCCCATTTTGTCGCTCACGACCATTTTTAGCTTTTTTTGCAGCAGACAAAGCCAGCGAGGGACGAGCTCGCGATGGAAGCGGAGCTTTTAGCAGCTGAAAGGGAGAGTAAATATTGGACCGATTGACGATGTGCACACAAACATGACGCCAAAATGAATGTTGATGCGGCGCCGGGGCAGTGAGATGTGTAAATGTTTGCACCCACATTTAGAGAGTGATACGTGTCAATGTAGTGGGCATAAAGAGGCTCGTCAGCCAGTTCTAAATATGAACAGGTAGTTAAAAAAAAAGAACATTGTATCCTAAAGAAAAAAATGTTTGCTCATTTTTCTAATTAAACTTCCTTCTTTGCAGGAATACAACAAGTTATATTTGCTAACATTCATGTTACCATGAGTTCTTTAATATTTGTATCCCAAATGACTGTGTGTGTGTAATACATGGAAGGCTCAATCTGGGTATTCCTACACATTGTAGTTAAGGGTCTGAATCTTCCAGGGCTGCACGTTAGTCTTTTCCTTCTTGGGGAAGTTTTTTTTAGTTTTAGTATTTGGGGTGTTTATTCCACTTCATCAATTTACATGAAATGGAAGAGATGAATGAAAAAACATCCCACCGAATGTTATTTTCAGCTCCTATCTTCGTTTATCACAATACATATAACCGCTATTTCACGGTGACATGCCGTAAGCACGTGAAATTCATTCATCCCCCTCCCTTTACTTTAACATCGCGTGTGCGATTTGGTGTGTGACACACAAAAAAACCCACCTGATCTGTGCCGTTGATCGGAATTGAGCTCTGATACAGCAAAGCTTGCTGTGTGAGCGACACGGAATGCACGTGTTATGCCTCCAGACCTCAAGCCCTCAGACATTTACCTGTGGAATCCCCCCCCCCCCCCCAAAGACAGCAGTGCGAGTCGATGCAGAGACACCGAAAAGAAGAAGAAAAACCTGGGTGTAATTGGTCTGAACTCCCACAGTCGGTTTCACCTGCTGCAGGAGAGGGATGTGAGATTTACAGCCTGCGGTAACAAGGCAATAAGAAGCCCCAGTGGAGAATGTCAGTCAACAAATCGGGTTCACACACACACACACACACACACACACACACACACACACACACACACACACACACACACACACACACACACACACACACACACACACACACACACACACTTACTTACTTACTTACTTGCTGATGCGGCGTACGATGGGTACGGTTTTTCCCTTCTCATTAGTTGCCACCGCTGTGTCCCGGATCCCCGGGGCGTCTGTGTGGAAGATGCTCATCCCGCGGCGACGGCTCACCTCTCGCTGCAGCACGAGGCGGCCGTAACAGCCGCTGAACGCAACCCCGTCACCGTGGAGGCAATCACACGGCTCGTACCCCTTCACAGGCCGAGACGCTCCATCGCCATGGAAAAAAAAAGGGATTGACAAGGCATTTCTATATTTTGACATCGGTTTTTTTTTTTGTGTCACTGAAGAGAATTATCTAGAATGATGCAACACACAGATGTTATCATGTTCAAATTATTAAACATGCCACAGTGATCGGTTGTCCTTTTATGGTAGTAAAGGTAATGTGATAGAAATCCTCTATCGTGACACATTGTTAATAATATGATACCTTTCATTGTAGTTCCATTTCACATCATATTTCATTCGTGTGATTTCTTTTCTCTTAAAACATGCCTGAACTAGAGGTTCAAGTGTCTTTTAGTGTTAGAGCTAAAGATGCCTTCTTAATACATTTTATTGTTAATATCATCTATGTAATGCTGTTGCATTGTAAACGGCCCAATGCAAACACGGCATTATGCAATACGTGCATGCAACCAGTATTGGTGCTGATAACACAACTAATTGAATGGCAACAAACTGAAAGAATTAATATACTGAGCTAATACTGGCCTGGTGATGGTAAAGTGTCTCCTGGGAGGAGGTGGGAGCACCAGACCTTCACCGTGGACACAGCAGTTTGTGTCTCCTGTGAAACCACGAGTCCACGCTCATTCCATTTGGTCTACGTGACTACCGCATTTGAGCAGCCGCCACTTCTGCAGTCATTTTAATCTCTTATTTTAACTTATTTTTATAGTTAGTCTTGAATTAAGTAAAGGCACCAAACTAGTTATTTTACCCTAAAGGTGGACTTCATACCCACGTTCTTTCCTAGACATAAACAATTTGTTCCCTATGAAGTACACACGACTAGCTGGACATCCGTAGGAGAAAACAAAAAAAACAAACATGCGATAACCACTGATGAGGGTTTCAAAGCAGCCCCACCCCCCACCCCACCCCACCCCACAGAGAACGGACATTTTCAGACATTTCGGCATTCGGCTGCAACAATATTCAAGTTGTTCCCCCAATGTCCATTTCAACTTGTGGTTGACTGTCTTGGTGAACTGGTGAAGGACCCCCTGCCCCCCTCCCCTCCCCCCTCCCCCACTGTGTGTGCGATGGCGTCCTCCAGCAGGCCTGCGCGGAGAGCCTGGACCGCTCTCTGCTCCCCCCGTCACCTCCTAAGACCGTTAACTCCTGCCCTCCTCGGCCTGCTGATGCGGCCACTTGTCGAAAAACAAGTTGAGCATCGGGAAAGGAGGATCTGCTCGAGCCCCCCCCCCCCCGTGCCCCTCCGTCCTCATTAGTGCGCCTCCGAATAGAGCGGCGGTAAAACGCCGAGTGAAGAATGATACAGTGCAGCGCCGTCACTTCACGATCCCAATTAGTATCCTGCCGCCATCAGTGTAGCTAAAACGCGTCATGGTGTGATTACATAATGCATGAAGTGGAGTACACAGAGAGCGCCGGGGTCTCTCTGCTCCCGCGGCGGCGTCGAGGCCCCGGCGCGTTCTCACACAGACGCCCGCGGACACTTCGGAGGGCGACCGGGGATTGGAGCAGATTAATAGAATCCTAACTGGCACACCGTGCAATTTATAGACCAACACGTTATGACCCAAATTCTGTCCATTATTTAAAAAAAACCTGCAACATCCCCCTCTCTCTCTCTCTTTGCCAGCACTAGCCTATTTATGTCACCCAGTTTCCATGGCTACCATGCTATAGATAAAATCTAAAGCACGCACACACACGCGCGTTCTCGAGTGCAGCATCAACTCCCCCCCCCCCCCCCCTCGTGTGCAAAAGTGCGAAGAGGAGCGATCGATGCAGTTGAACAAAGGCAAATGAAGAGATTAGATTAATCCCCTGTAGTGGTAGTGGAAGCCGTGCTGGAATGCGTTTGCCAAGTGGTTGTAAGTTTGTAAGCACCGCTGAAGTTGGTAGACGCACTTAATCAGAACCTTGAATCTCACAGAACCTTTTCAGTGCTGGCCAAAATATCTGTGAAGTGCCAAAAGTGTGATATGGGTCTCTAGTTTATGACCAAAGTACCAGATTCTAGTTCAATGTGTTGTGTTTCGCATTGAGTGTCTTTTTTGTTTGTACATATTTCTGGTGTGTTTATAAGTCAACATTCTGCAACTTTGGCTTATTTGGGGTATAGTTTTGGAAGTGGTGTAAGACGAATGCAGAAGGGATCTCCCAGCAGTGCTCCACGTGCATGGATTCAAAGAGGCGAGTCTTTAAAACGTGACGGTGGGATTTCGTCAGCCTCTGTTGGAAATAAAAAAAAAAAACCTGTGTACACGGTCAAGGGCGCCCCGCAAATAGAAAGCGGCCTTCCTTCCTCGGGGCCACACGCACTAAAGCCCCCCCTTCCTATAGGCAGCCCACAGAAGGACCAAGCGCTCACACGTCCTTCTGAGAACAAAGCTGGCAGCGACGTGCCGGACTCCTCGGTTCCTGCGGGAGGAGCACATGCACAATACCTGGCTGGAGAGGGAAGGTGACATCATTCCTCCACAACGGAATGACTCACTGCTCCCCCATTTAGAGATCGACTTCCAAAACCCGGACGGAGGCCTTTGTCATCAGAGCGCTGGAGATGATTTACTAGGCCCGGAATGTGAACCGGGAGCTTGTGGAACAGAATCTGTTACATCAGATCAAAATCAGCTCACTTCAAAAGCAGCAGCGGCGGCGGCTGCTGCCGCTCACGTGATCAATGAAGTAGGTTGCGAGTGACACTACAAAGGACTCCCTTAGATACGTTTGAAGGTGTGTGGTTCTTTTGTCTCACAGCGCCCCTAAATGACCAAACAACGAAT
Organism: Pungitius pungitius; assembly: GCF_949316345.1. Classification (NCBI taxonomy): domain Eukaryota; kingdom Metazoa; phylum Chordata; class Actinopteri; order Perciformes; family Gasterosteidae; genus Pungitius; species Pungitius pungitius. The sequence goes on along the minus strand of NC_084919.1, from coordinate 5,098,323 downwards.
GCTTAGCTCCACCTGCTGGCTTAGTGGAGACACTGTGGCTGGAATTGTACTGCACAGCCTCCAAATGTCTGCGTATAGGTTTTAGCCGTTGACTTATTGAAGAAAACAAGTGGGACGGTATGCTAAATATTCAGAAGTACCTGGCTATCCGAACATTTAGTCAACAATATGTGTCGCTTTGTCTGATCAAACAGGGCAAAAAAACCACTCATATTCAATTAGGGAGAGCAGCGGATCATGAGACCAATATTTGGTTTTGTTATAGCAGCATGTTTACACCATTTCAACTGCGTGAAAGGCAGCGATTAGGATGTAAAAGTTAGTATTTGTATGGATTAAAAAAAAAAAAGCTGACCATTAGAAGCGTTAACGATGCATTTTCTGATGCTTAGCGCTGGTTTTGGCAAATTAAACACGTCATAAACAATGCGGTCATGCTTGTCGCCAAAAGAACATTATAGTACAGGATTAGATTCAAACACAACACGGCTTTGTCATATTTAAACACAAAAAAACCAAACACAAACTATTGAGGCATCGCCGAGGGTCTGCATACACACACACACACACACACGAGACCTTTGTCCCACTGCTGGGGTCTACACGACCTCGTCCTAAACTTCTTGCCATCCTTGGTGTCGACTCCTGTCTCTCCGCATGTATTCAACATGGCCTGCTTAGCGTCTCCCTACATCGGTCCTGCTAGCTTCTCCGTTCAATTGTAACTCATCTACCTGGATGTATAAATATAGCTATATACTTAGTTTCCCTAGAAATGACTATAACCTGAGTAGATCTTAGACAATAAAACAATTTCCCTCAACACAAAATGAGCTACAGTTTAAGATAAAAAGCAGTAATCAATAGGATCATGACTTCTGTACATTAGTAGACCTTTAGACTAAAGCCAAATTCAATCAAACATCTCTGCAACAATCACCGCTTCATTCTTTTGATTCCAGTACTTCATTTGTTAGGATTCTATATCTTACACTTTGCACTTTTTTTTGCAGCTGAACACAATCAAATCATCACATTTAAGAACTTGGCCCTTCAGTAAATGTGCCACAAACACTCAAACGCGTGACCGAAGCGCATCTTTGTCACCATTCATTTTATTTCATAATGCCTTGCTCACTGTCATATAACTGTAGCTCTGTTCCCAATAAGGTAGGAAACACTTCATAAACAGTGTGGTGTGCGCATTAGTGAATTCGGGTGAGGATTCGCTCCTTTACGGTAACACATTTTAAAAGCAAGACTTATCTCTCCTAAGTCTTTCCCCTTTAAAATCAGAATTGCTTAAAATGCGAAATTTTATACATCCGACAAACCAAAAGTGATTGTGCAAAAGTACTTATGAAAACCGGAGAAAAACAAAGATCACATTCTTTAGAATACATGTTGTGTTTTGGATGTCAAGCTGATCTTAAACATTTACATTTTTTATTCACATAAATCCTTCTCGCTCACCGTCGGGGAGAAATTCATTCGCTATCCATTACATTGAAAATATATATATTTTATCTTTTATCCCCACTAAATGTCACATAAAAACAAGCACTTAAAATGCAGGCAACTTCTAAGGCATCATGTGAACTAAAAACAAACTAGATACTGTAAAAAGACGTACAGGCGCCTCTATTTTTGTTCGGAAGGGCATTCCCAGGCCAGATCAAACACGTCCTAACGCAGAAATGACAAGAGATATCATACAAAGGGAACTACTGAATAAAAAAAAGACAAGAAAAAACATACACGCAAAAAAGATCAAATCCAAAGTCCAAATAAAAAGAGCAATATGCAGCTCGCAGTTTGCTCTGGAAGCTTGGTGTGTGTGTGTGAGAGAGTGTGTCTTATTTAGGTTCCAGGTTTAACACTAACGCCCCCCCCCCTCCCCCCCTCCTCCCAGAGCTATTCCCTTTTGTCCAAAACAAAGTACCTCTCCAAAGGGTTGACATCTTGTGGAAGTGAACAGGTACGGAGCCCCATGCTCACCATGACAAAAAAAGAGGAGATAAATGGGTGGATTTAAGGGGTGTGCGGTTTGCATAACAGTAATTCCACACACACACACACACGCGCGCACACATGCACACGCACGCGCGCCAAAGAACAGCTTCAGAGATCCTCACCGATCTCCAAGAGGTTCTTGCATATGATTCACCACCCCCTTCACATTCTGGAGGATTGGGGTGGGCTGATGCGCAGACCGAGGCCCTGAGAGCCACGACGCGACCCGCACCAGTCGGCCCACTGCTGCACCCTCCGAGGATCGAGGATTTGTGGGGAGGGGATGGGGATGGGGGGGGGGGGGGGGGGTTCCAGGGTATTTCACGGGTTGCTGGAGGGAGAGGTCCACAGGACACAGGTCTTCTTACAACGCTGGACTGGGAACAGTGTGTGTGTGTGTGTGTGTGTGTGTGTGTGCACAGAGTAATGACTGGGTAGTGTTACAGTGTCGGGGTGAGGGAGGGGGACGTTGGGCTGGGGAGGGGGGACTGGGAGCAGTTCACAGAGGTCTCTGTCTCATCACGACGTGCCCTGTCTCTTCTGTTGCTGGACCCGGATCAGGTCCAGCTGCTTTTTGCACTTCTGGTAGTACGTGGACAGACTCTTGTTCTCCTCCAACAGCTTTTTGTGCTCCTGCACCAGCCGGGACGTGTTCTGCTGGTCCTTCTCGTCTTGGTCTAGCTCAGCGATGAGCTCTTTCCTGCGCAGACGAGACAGGAGGCCATATTATCTTTTGAGCAAAGGTAGGTTTTTGGAATTTGGTAAAACTTGAATGACGGACGTTTAACTAAAGTGTGAGATTTATTTGTTCAAAGGAATGTAAAGGATTACATCTCCCTTCGTAGCTGGAGCCTTCGCTGACTCACTCGGGAGACAAAAACCGTTACTGCTCATTTTTACCATCTGCAGGGTAGGACCCAACGCGCCTTCACACAGACTCTGCAATGTTTTGGTCTTCAAGATAATTGGATTTTCATTTGAATTAATTTGTACACCTTCCAGAGTAAAGACCAAAACCGCAGTTAGATGGATCATTATTGCAAATGAATAGAATGTCTAAACGATTAGTAGGAAAGTTTAAAAGATTAAAAACAGGACAACTTCACCTTCTTCACCTTCACCTTATGATCACAATACGACAATTTAGTGCATGTATTTAAAAAATAAAATGCAGTAGGTGACTCTTCCTCCATATTCTATGAGGGTGATGACGTCAAGATGTCTATAGTCAAACACAGCAGGTCTAATGTGCTTGTCCTCTACAACTACACAATAAATTGGCGGCGCTCTTTGGCTCACTCACATCTCCACACATCTCAGTAAATGAAAACTGGAAGCTGGGGGCAAATAAACATACTGTCTCTGAATCAGCAGGGCGATCTCAGTTTGCACTTTCAGGTATTCCTGGGCCATCTTGCAGTGCTGCTCAAACACGGCCATGGACTCTTTGGAGTTGGGGCAGGGAGCAAGAGGCTGGAAAAGAAATAAGCATATTGTCGTTAGTTGTTGAAGGAAGAAAGTTACTAATGTCTAAGCGGTTAATAATACAGCAACAGTCTCGCAGGTGATGCCAACTTGCACATCCCTTCCAGATTCACGCATCATGTTTTCATGGCTAAACACTTCATATCGAAGTCAATCAAAATACCCTTCAATTCCTCTCTGGGAGGAAAGAGCGGTGAGCTACAACCTCACAGAAAAGGTTAAAGTAACATCCCATCTGATGTGGCTGCTATCTGACAACATCTAGATGAAACAACATGTACCTGCAGCTGGTGATCCAGGGTGAGATAAGCCATGGGAATGGAGTTGTCCGAGCCGTTGCTGTCTGAGAATAAAAAAATTAATTGAAATAAATTGTTTAAAAAATAAAAAAAAAGGGAACGCAAGGGTGGTTTCAGAAATCACTGACCCAACTCTACAACATCTACAGGAAAGGGCCAGACAGATGTAAAAACATCTGGGAACAATGACACCAATGCTGGTACAACTGCTGTGTTAACACAAACATCATGCCAGTAAGGCAGGGTGGGGCGGGGCGGTGTTCACACCTAGTTAAGTGATCCTTGTTAAGATCAATAGACTACACACTCATGTAAACCCTTCACTCTGCTGGAGCAGTAGAAGCGTTGCCACGGCTACCTGTGGGGTCGTCGGGGGAGAAGTAACCTCCGCTGCTTGTCTTATTGGGCATCATCCTCACGCTCGGACTGGAGGACCGGCTGCTGTTTCTACTGCCCTGTAAGGGGACACGAGGGACATTCAAAGGCAAAATTCAGCTGAAGAAAATGACTGACGCTGGCTGTCCTCTCGCAATAAGTTGGTTGACAGCGCCGTGTTCAGTGTTCAGGTGCCATGTTAAATAATATTAAACAATGATGTTTAATGTGTTTTGTAAATTGATTATCGTCCAAATGAGTACTTTAATGGATAATTAATGATTATGTATCAACATTGAATGACACGAGTTGACCCTCTCCCCCTCCCTCCTTCCCTCTCTCTCTCGCGGGTGTGTACGGCGCTGTCCCGGGTGCTGAAACGCAGCTGAGAGGAGCCACGGTCTCAAAAAAAGCCAATATAAATTAACCTTGCAGAGGGCCAAGCACCTACTTCATCTCAAAGAGCAAATTGATTTAGATTAGACTTCAAAGAATAACACCAGCTAATCAGACCAAGATTACGCTTGCTATCCAGCTGTCTTACCTGGCTGGACTCTGTGCCAATGCCCGGCAGATCCTGCACGGACCGACGTCTCTGAGGATCACATGAGGCTGTGGACAGGACGGACAGAGGAGAGAGAGTGAGGCCGTGTGGAGTTTGCACACAGCTTATGTGGGACGGGGTACAGCTGCACTGAACCCTCTGTGTCCTGGCTTATCACATACAACATATACGCATCACCGTAGACCAAACCTAACCACTCTACAGCATATGACATGGCATTCTTAGGTTTCCCGTAACAATACGCGACATGATTTGTCATGTCTATTGGGATTGCTACGGCGTTGTTTTTTTTCATCATATTTGTCTGCATTTGCCAAACTACATGGGAGACATTAAGTCGATTGCACCTACTCACAAGAAAGCTAAAACAGACGACTGGGTTGGGCTGAATAGAAGCTCAGTCTACGACACACTGAAGGCAAACCACACACACACAAACTGTTCTGATTGGTTGAGAGCGAGTCACGAGGGGTGCATTATTCAGCGATAATGTACAGTTGCTGTTCACATCGACCCGAGTAACAGGTTAGATTTTGCGCGACCGTTAGTTGACATTTTAGCTTTTAGCTCGGTGGCGATCAGCAAAAAAAAAAACGGAAACCCCACAAATGATCGTTTTGAGGCAATGCGAATTTTCGCAACCGAAAAATTGAGGACGTCATGAGCAACGTGAATGAATGAGATGGTGCGGGACCCAATGCTGTTTACATGCATGTACGGGAACTATTTTCTCTCTAGACTACTGAAATGCGAAACAACGTGGCTACAACTATTTTGTGCGGAAAGGCAGCCATTTGCTTACTATAATTTCACTGGTAAGCGTATTATAAAAGCAATAAGGTACTTGAGGCAGTAGTATAAAGTTATCCTGCTGCAAAAACATAAGTAGGCCTAACGCATTGGGCCAATCCTCCACTTGTAGAAAAGCCCGAGATGAAAGTGACTTACTGCTCCCCATCACGACATACTTGGAGCGCAGGTGAAGCGTTTATGAACTGGCAGGACGTACCTTACTCTGTAGTTCAGTGCACATTGAGCAGACTATAAAAGGCAGTAGATGTCCATGTTATTCATAGAACTCTTATCCTCCTATTCTCCACATAAGAGTGACAAGGAACTAGCATCTCTCCACAACTCGGTAACAGGTTTGTTTGGCAAAACCTACTTTTTTGGAGAAATCAAATCAAAAGGATTTGAGCTCAGTGACTTTATAGCTTGTCCAATCAAAATTAATTACACACCTGTTGCAGTTGCCTAATTTTATTCCACTTTTAAGAAAATGCAAATATAGTAGGGCTGTCAACAAACGCATTCATTTATGCGATTAATGTACTCAAGATTAGTGCAATAAAATAGTTTAACATAGTTTGTTAACTTCTGCGAAGTAAACCGGAAGTTGTCAGTTACATCAAGATGGAGAGAGCTTTTTGCATTCGAAGTAAAACAAATAGAGGCACAACATCCAGCGAGGAACCGTGCAGAGGAATTACTCCATGTGTCAAACAGAAGGAGGGGGAGTGGCAGACTGAGCTCACTGCTAGGCTAAGCTAGCTGCTAGGCTACTTCCATCTCAACATCTAACGTTACCCTGCGCGCCACAAGGTCTGCAGAGGACCGTGTCCTTAAAAGGCCGTGGTTTGAAAACGTCCTGGCTAAATGTGGGGAGACTGTTGGCACTTCAAACGCAGCCGTCAAATAGAGTTGAGGGCAAAGTGCTCAGGGACGGCAGAAGAGTCGCTAGTTCCACCCGGTGGAATTCTGCCTCCAAGATGATCAAATGTGTGTACGTTCTTTAACAATTAAACAAGTGTCTAAAATACACGCTTTCTAAAGGGATTACTCCTTTTATGATTTTGACTTTAAAATAAAACCAAGCTCATTAAAAACATTGTAACAGCACGAACAACATTAATTACAACCATTAAAGAATTACAAAATGTGCGATTAATTAGTTACTTTTTTATCTATTGACAGCCCTAAAATATAGATACCGCTAGTCCAAAGAAAACACCAAGAAGCTTACTCATGTTAGAGATTATGATACATAATACATTGGGAAAAGTAAAAGACCAGTGAGCCACCATTAAATGTTTACATTTCTTTAACTAAATAACAGAAGAATACTATTTTGTGGGTTTCTGTTTTCCCTGCTGCACAGGTTTTGTGCCTGTGATCCCTTCCCTTCTTAACATTCATACCGATGTATTCTGCAGACGGTTTCATTCCTTCTTAATGGCTACAAAAGGAGTCATGATGTGATGTCCAGGTGTGCACATGATAACATGCATCAGCTGACTCCCTTAGACACAAGGTTCCAAAATGAAATCAAGTGCCCCCTCATTCAATCATTCCTCTGCTTGTAATAATAACATTGACTCTCAATGTGAAAAAACATTAAAATGTCATTAACCATTTAAAAAAAAGAATACAGTTAATTGATGAGAGCAAAGGTAGGAGAGAGAGAAAAACAGCAGCAGTCTTCAATGCATAAAAGGCAAGGACAAGCTGAAATACAGATTCACTCCACAGAGAGAGGACAGTGACATGAGTTAGAACGGTACTCTCATCTGAGTCACTTATTTACTGATGGGATTTCCTCAACTCAGGCTCAGCCCAAAAGATGTGGGCATTAAGACAGGTGACCGACAAATAATTAGTTTGAACTCGATTTTGGGTGTGAAAATATACATAATGTGACACCAGATGAGAATATGAACTCATGTCCTGTTTCTGCCAACTAAACATCAAAGAAGACAGAGACAGAAGCCCAGCCCGATGTGTGTCCTTCCAGGACCCGCTCAATTGACCCTTCGCCAAGTCCCAGCGCTCAAAAGCAGAGTGGCCAATCGCAGTCTAGCATCCGCCCGCTTTTTGGGATTTTCTGTGGCTTTGGAGCCGGTCCTTGTTAAGCATTGCTCAACAGTGACACTCTGTAACTGGAGAGGCTGGAGGAGATACGGGATTCTATGTAAATAACTTGTTGAGGCGACGTCAGCAGAATGTCATCAATCATCAACTAGCATTAGCTCTTCTATGCTACTTCTGCTGCTTTTACTTCAAATGATTGTAACAGTAAGATCTACCCACTGCTGTTCCTTAACTTAATTCTTCCTTTTCCTAGATTCACTAGCTGATGTAGTGGTTCACTTTTACACTGTGATCTGAAGCGTTAGTTTCTATCTTTACCTTTTTAATGAATTGAAACTTTGACAACCTGGATAAATCCTTCTGATACATCATCTAGACCGTTATGTCTGCTTCTTCCCAAGTTGCTTTTAATTGAGCTATATTGAGCTATAATCTATAACATCGCTGTCAGTGCAGTGTGGGCTCGATGATAGCTGTGGCAGGTGGTCAGTGTAGCAGCCAGGGGTGGGGCTTAGCGAAAGGTCAACATTTTCTTAAATGATCGTATGGGCATCGTATGGAGTGACACACAGGAGAAAGGCATGTCACAGCAACCCACACCAGCCAAAACAAGCCAAGCTCCACCCGGTCACCAGGAAGCCCAGTGGTCCCAGAGATACCTGTGACGACGATCTTGGGGACATCCAGAATCGTGCCGAACGATGCCGTTTTACGGTGGCCTCGTTTATACTGGGGATGTGCTGCGAAAACACACACACACACACACATACAGCTGCGAACACGACAAGCATGCAGACTAAGACAGGCTGGGGCGGGGCCCACAGGCAGGACTGTGTGGCATGGTGGGCCACACACACATGCAGAGCGGACATTGCACGTGCAAGGGAGGCATGCTCGTCCGTTCCAGATGTCGGCGAGTGTCGAGCTCGGATGACGCCAGGATTAAAAGTTCAATCGGGGCGATCTGAGGACACGGGCCGCCGATGCTCCAATTACTGGCGCTCAGTTTATTAATGCTGCATCAAAGTGTGAAAACAAAAAGCCTTGATCAAATCTAAGCTAATCATCGGCCCAGGTGAGTCCGTCTTTCAGACAGTGTCTTTAAGCCGGGGAGGGACTGGCCTTAGTGATCTGAGGGGGAAGGGGGGGGGGGGGGGGTGGAAGGGGAAGTTACTTCTGTGTTTAACTGACAGGAGAGTCAAGAGAGGGTTTTTTTGGTGGAGTTGGGAGAGGCCCCGAGAGGCCTGCAAGGCTTGGTATTAACACCGCAGGCCGTCTCCTGTTAAATGGCCCATGCTGTCATGTAACAGCATGCCAGGTTTTGCCTCAATGAGCCCCTCTCGCTGCTTTCACGTGTGGTTCGGTCGCCGGTGTCATGTCGGCTGTTACCTGCAGGCATGAATGGCATCTTGGGCTCCAGCTCCGACAGGTCAGCGCTCATCCTCTTGTTGTCGGACAACGTGGGGCATTGCGTCCGTGCGGGCAGGCTCTCGACGCTGCCCCCCCTGGACAGAGGCAGAGTCCTCATTGGGTCCGCCTGAGAGGACCAGAGACAAACTCTCAAACTCTCAAAACCCCGCTATGACGAGACACGCTGACGCCTGGAACTTAATCTATCACCAATGACAATGACGGGACGCTTCACCTTCGGCTTGAAGTAAGGGGCGAACTGAGGCGTGATCTTGATAGTATCGTTGCTCCCTTGGGAGTCACTGTGCTCCATGTTGGCGTCGCTTTTGCTGCTTGTGCTGGTGTACTCCACATACGAACCTGATGTTACCCAACAAGCAGGACAGGAGAGAGGTTGTTTAGTTGTTAGAATTGCTCAAAAGTTGTTTCTATAATGTAACAAACCAACGCAACTTAATCTAGAAACTACTGTATAACACGACCCGAATATGAAGGGATGCTCCAAGATTTTTGGCTCGGTTCTGCTATGCAAGGGGTTTTAAACCAGGTGAAAACAAATTCAAAACGTAAAGGCTGAGGCACTCAAATGATTTATTGGTTTGTAACTCATCAGTATAAACTGATGCTGTCTATGATTGTGAACTCCTTGAACTTGGTACGTGGACATTTGCACAGGTTGTAAATGGGGACATTAATGCTAACTTCGGGGCATACATTTAGTTCATACATTTTAGACATGATCAAAATTATTGGGTGCTAAAGAGATTAAATGCAGAAAAAAATAGATTTGAAATAAGCAAAGGTAGAGGAAACTATACATAAATAAGTAAACCATCCCATATTCTACTGTGTTGATAACAATGAGAGCCATGTACCTGTGCTAGTGGCAGAGTTGCTCTGTCCATCATCTGAATACTGGTATGGATATTGCAGGGGTTCATCGGATCCTGGGAAGTACTGCCAAAAGAAGAAAAGACACATTACACAAGAGACCAACATGACAAATTCTCTGCTTAAACTGAGATGTGTTTCACTGTGTGGTGATTCGGAGAACTTAGTTAATCGTGTTCAATTCTACAGAGTGCTGCACGAATGTGTCATTAAACCTAGAAATGAAAAGATTACTTTGTCCAACACCATTTTAAATCAATGAGGGTCAATGTTAGGAAAATTCTGACTCGAAAACCAGTGTAAAAATAATCAAAAACAGGGTATTTAATGTTTGCAAACAGGAGACAGAGTTGACACACATACAAGTCATGCGCCAAGCCCACTCAAAGGTTTTCTTTTTTTCAGCACTAACATAAATACTGAGATAAACAGGGAGGTTCTGCGCACGCACAATGATCTCATTGTACAAGGAGCGTCATCTTCTTTATCTTGAGACACACATCTGATCATCATGAGACACCGAGTGGGCTTCTGGACACCGGACATACGAGTCACACAGATCCCTCAGCTGACATGCCATACACACACTTATTGTACAAACGATACTGACGTGGTCATGAGTTTTTTACAGCAAAAATGAAACAACAATGAAAATTGCCACAGTCTTTCCCTAATCCCACGACACTGATTGAATGCTACGGGCAGGTTTCTAGATTGATCTACTCAGAGTTTTGTGAAAGCCTGGGAGGAAAGGTAAGCAGATTACCTTCATTAGATGAGTCATGATCTTCACGATCTCCTCCATAGAGGGCCGCTGAGAGGGGTCTTTAGACCAGCAGCGAGTCATTAGGCTCTCAATGGGTTTGGGCAAATTGTGGATTAAAGGAGGTCTTGTGCCTGAAAGTGTGAGAAAAGGAAGAAAAATGAAGACAATTCAGACAAAGAAATAAAATGCGCCAGACAAGCATAAATATTGCACATCATATTAATGACAAATCCCCCATCTCTCCCGTAATGACTCAGGCAGGCAGCTGAAAATTGTGCCCAGGTATTATTAGTGCCCCATTAGTATTCTTCCCCCATCCGTCTCTGCACTGGCAAACATGGCATTCAGCTGTACCGGCTCCTTACTTTCAGTCTGCAGCAGGCCTCGCGGGGCGTCTGACGGCTCACAGCAGCTGACAGCTGGACGTGGTCTTTCCATCCTACAGCCCCCCCCGCCCTCTCCCTCCCTCCCTCCATAGACGCAGACACGCGACTCACCGTTGTGCACAGCCCACATGATGCGAAAAGCCGGTCCTCCGATTTCATCGAAGGGCTTCCTGCGAGTGATCACCTCCCAGAGAATGATCCCCCAGCTGAACACGTCGCACTTCTCGCTGTAATTGCTACCTGCAAGCACATCAGAAGGCACGGCAACACTTAGGGCCGAAGGGGCGACATTTCACACCGCTGGCTGACTGGATGAAGGCAATCCTCCGTGACACATTTTGAGATGAGAGCAAGGCTGTACCTGAGGAAGCATGGGCAGCTTTTATCGCATCTCCGGGGGTTCGGGAATAAGGGGAGGATTTTTTTTTTTTTTACCGTGGAACAGCTCCTGCGCGGCTTAATTACTGGGCCGATTATTGCAGAGATTAAGTGCACATCACACACCTATTTCAAAGTTGCTGCTTGGCTCAAGCCGATCATAACCCGGGACTTAATTCATTTTTCCTCCTCCCGGCTGAATGAGAACACACATTGTACACCGGCTCCCAGGGGACAAAAGAGGCACCAGCGCCGCACCATTCATCTTCTCACCGTGCTTGGGAGACTGCCATCAATAAAGCAGCAGTCGGACTGCAGATGATGGATCAAGGACTAGTGCCACCGCGCTAAAAGCGCTGAGCTGGCATTCAGGTGAAAGGTGAACAACTACAGGTGGGTGCAAGACAAAGAACATACAAATATGAGCTTTCATCTATAAATCGGTTCCCCTTAGCGATCACATTCTTTATGGATTGCTGATGAAGTGGTAAGGAAAAAAAGAACGTGGGGGCAAGGCTCCAAACCAGTTTTTTTGCCACTGTCCAGAACTTTAAGTGTCTTCAACGTCAGTGTAATCAGTGTAAAGAAAAACTTTCCCATTGTCATCTATAGTGGTTGTTTTCATTAAAATGTCATGTTTAAATATTTGCTCTAGTGAAATTAAATCCTCAGGGAAGAAACACATTTTACAGAGACCACGCCCTGATAGCGTTATACGATATTTTGCCTCATTGTAACTGGGTACAAATGTATACTATTTAGTTAAAACCAACTAGCAACATGGTGGGTATCTGAAGCTCTTCAACTACTTGAAATGCCACTCATACTTGCCTTCAAATACCTCTGGGGCCATCCATGCTGCACTTCCTTTGTTGTTGGTCATGTGTGTCTGAATGTCACACGCTGTCCCAAAGTCACATATTTTCAGCACCGTGCCACCTGCCACTAGAAGCAGACTGGAACAAGAAAAGTGAGAAATATATGCTCCATTAGACTCCATTGCTTAAAACTTTAATAAAAAATAAAATAAAATATTTTTTAAAAGACAGCTTTCAGAGCTGTTAAAGTAAAAACTAAAATTTAATATCATTTTTCAAATATGTAAAAATATGAACACAGTGTTTCCCCTAGGTTTATAACTTGGAGGGGGGGGGATACGGGGGGTGGGGGCGCCCCGCTGTTATAATGGTCGGGGAAACACTGGAATATACTAAGACCAAATTCCTAATATTACATTTTCATCAAACAAATTCAGTTATAGATGTCGCCTTTAAATGAACAAAACAAATTCAATTTAAATCAAAGCCCACCAAAATCCCCCGAGAGCTTTCTTCAAAATCACATTCACGAGCCCATTTCAGATTTTAAAAAATAAATGGCCCATAGTTGTATATTAATTTCCCTTTAGGATATCAACAGACCACATTGAGGCTTCACTCATAGATTAAAGCCCTTCAAAATTTCCTACTTAAGAATTTTTTTACAAATGTGATGTTAATAGAAATGGTCCATTATTGTTCAGGTTTTTTTGATTGTTTTTATGGGAAGCCATGAACGAGCGAGCATCTGAGGCTATGCAGTAAGCCTCAGAATCTCATGACCTCTAGACACATGACAACACCTGTACAGACAGAATAACCTAATATGTAAAGCCATAAAGATCCTGCATATGAACACAGGACATTTCTGAGTGGCTTTTAACAGTGTTGAATAACCTGTAAACTACTGGTACACAATAACAAGATCAATCTCCAAATGTTAAAATATTTGTAAGCCATAAATTAAATCAAGCACATTTAAAAAGGGAAACCACCGGGTACTCTGCTGGCCCTTTGAGCCAAACAGGAGACGAGAGAGTGAGGCGAGGAGGAGCATACTTGGGTGGCTTGAGGTCCCTGTGAATGAGAGCCTTTGGTTTCATGCCATGGAGGTAGGCGACGCCCTGGGAACACTGAAAACACCAGCTCATGGCATGGGAAGCAGTGTAATAGGGGAGGGGTTCAGCACCATGCAGCACTGTGGACAAGAGAGCACAGTCACAACCACCATCACCACAGACATTAAACCTACGAGAGGAAGGGAGAGCAGTGCTTCACAACACTGTCCTACACAAACGGACAAAAAACAAACAAACCAAGTGTACACAAACATACCCCCTATCACACAAACACTCAGTGTTTCCACCAGTAAGTTCCTGGTTATTTTATTGCATGAATTACTTTTCAAGGAACTTATAGGTTGCTTTCACCCCATCTTTGTCAGTGTTTCAATAGCGATCGAAAGACCGGCAGAGATTAGTTTAATTCTTCTGCCATATGTAATGGTACACGGGCGGGGGTTCGCACACTCTGCAGCTGGGTGTGTTTAAAACAAAAAAAGAGAAAAAACACAAAACCTAGATTTTGTTGGATTGCAAAGACACTTTTTGCCGTTTCAGAAACAGTCAAAATAAACTCACAAATTCAAAGCAGGCTCTTCTACCTCTCTCTCTCTCGCTACGCAAAATATCTTTTATTGATTTCTCTTTTTTTTTCAAAGTTTGGATGATAACTGCAGTGACAAACAAGGTTGTGCTGCAGTTCACTGAGCAGAGACTAGTTTATCAAGGAATTGGGACAAAGGACTGAACGTGCAAACAGTGGGAGGGTCAATTGGACAGAGCTGCTTCTCATGTCTGTGCAAGGCTGTGTGTGTTTCACCACTAGCAAGGCCAAACGAAATAAGGACCTCTGCAGAAGAGTCTGTAGCGTCCATGGAGACTCACCATTGTACAAAGACCCGCCCTCAGCGTATTCCATCACAAGGCAGACCTGAGAGGGAAGAGGCAATCATCAGACGCCTGACGATACAGATACATTATAACGAGGGTTGGGACATGCCAACCCTGGAGAGATGAATCATCAACGTGGCTGCGTGACGTGTGATGCAATGACGGCTAACTTACTGGATTATTGCACGAGCCGTACAGCTTGACAATGTTGGGGTGATTCACTCGTGAAAGCTGCCGGAGCTGGAGACAAAGAGCATGCATTGAATACTTAAGTACACAAATATGTATCATCCAGGATGTCATTACTCTCGAGGTCGTGTCAACTGATCTTGTTGGCCGAAAGGTGATGACAATCACAACAGTACCTCGACAATGAAGGCTTTCCTCTCTGATTCACTCTCAATGGTCTTGATGGCGACATCGTTGCCTTTCCATTTGGCTTTGCAAACAACCCCGAAAGCTCCTCTCCCCACCACCTGAAAAGTGGACAGTTCATCAGCACCGCCCTGTCTTCTGGACATCCATGAAATTAGCATCAGCGTTAAGGCTCGAGTCGGTGTCAAAACCTACCTCCTCGACTTCAATATCCTCATAGTTGATTTCTTCAAACGGATACCCAGGAGGTGTTTCGTGTATATCGGCAGACGGTAACGTTAGAGACATTACTAGCTAACGCCAGCTAGCAGCTTACTGAATAGAGAGCAAATAGCAGACAAGAACACACTCGTTATGGTCTACTCACAATAATATTGGGCAAGGGGATGCCAATAACGGCCAAGACAATTCGCTTGCAATGGCTAACGTGAAGTAATAACTTAAGCGACGTTACAGCTAGCTGCGTGTACTTAAAAAAAAAAAAACCTGTCATGACAACGTTTAAATGGCTTAATGATACTGTCAGCTAAGTTGGTAGGATGCAGCCAACCAACAGGCTAGCCGCCTAGCTTGACTAGCACAGCGAGCTGTAGCCAGCTGCCCTCCCCCCAAAAACACTCAATGCAATTTGAAAGTGCTCAGAGTTAGCTTTTGGCATAAGCAATACGGGCCTGTAACATGTATACAGTCCCGTGCTGACGTTATTTTAAGAGTACCATACAACAGTTGCTAGTAAAAACAAGATAGCTAAGGCCTACAATATATTGGCTAGCAGGTTTGCGTTAGCTGGCTAGCCCTGGTTGCTAACACTAGCTACCGGGACTGAGCGTAATTAGCTTAAACAATCCAACCCTTCGCAGTTGTCTTGTCGCCAGTGCCGGTGGCTCTCTGGGCATGGGGATATTTTCTGCTATTAATGTACAGGAAACCGAGGAATAACGTCCATTTTAAAGAGTAGTCTTTCTCTATCCACTTCACAGCCAGACATAACTTTTTCTCAACTCGTCTAGCCGGCTTGCTAGGAGTGTATTTTTATTCTTCGCAGGAGCAGCTCCATCAGGAAGTGTGTGCGCATTGCAATTGTGTCCCTTGCACACTGACCAGGAGTCCTCATTCCAACCATTAAAGAAAGGGAATTATCCCTTTGATAGTGGATTTTTTTCAGATGGAGCTAGTGTATATACCACTTTAAAAAATTAAGCTTTTTTCAAGGTGACCATTTGTTTTGTATGAAAACCGAAATTCAAAGTGTAATTTTAACTGTACTACAATGTAGTGGAGAAACAATTACTAATTATTTATTATAGACCTACTGCTCGCTAAAATGTAACATTACATGGGTTTAGTTATACTCCACCACTGTAATCCTTCTACAATGTAAAAGTTAATTTCTTTCATAAAACATGCATACGTTTTCTAGTTATTATGCATATTTAAACTACATCGGCTTGCACATGCTCCTGTAAAAACTAATTGTTTTCGTCAAACTGCTTTTTCCAAGGACACAAATTAACTTTCACTCCAGCTAATCTAATTAATGCATTCAAGTAAATACATATTTCAACATCCAGGCTACCTGTGACATTTTTCAGCCAAGTTAAGAAAATGTTAGAAGATAAGAACAGAAGACAAAAGAAGTGATCAAATCAGATTTATTCAAATAAAATTTACATGATAATAACGGTTGGTTTGCAGCTTGGTTGAGATCCCCTGGAGAACAGACAGATGGCGTTAAATCTGCATTGGCTTCTACACAATAAAACATCGCCTACAAAGAATATTTCCTTTAAAGGCTGCTTACATGTTAATGCATACATTTTGAATGCAATAATGCATTCTACCCTACAACAGGGGCTTAACTGTGGCCTAGGACTACTTTTACTGTTGATAATGTCACCACTGAAATATATAAATACTGCTTTTCTACTTGTTTGATTGTATTCAAGTTGTTGTAAATTGTGTTTCTGTTGATTGGTACAAATATCTGTCCATTTGGGACCTCTTTCCTTTTCAATTCCTCACACCAAGACATTTCTCATTCTGTTTTGCTTGTATTCCAAGATTTATTTCATTCTATCGTACTGTAGATATCCTAGGCTGGCTAATCTATAATCATTGTGTGTCTCAGTGGACCGGTAAATATTCAATAAAATCGAATAAACTTGACTTTCCCATATGACACTACCTCGTTGGTTCACAGCATCTCTGCCATTCCTTCTTCATGGACTTTGAAATCAAGAGGAAGCTCTGTTGACCATTGATGTAACAATTTTGCCTAGCGAGATCCTCCATGATCAGGCAAATAACACTTATGTAACAGCAAAATTACATTTTACGAGGAGGGACTTGTATCAACACAGCACTTGACGAATGCTAATCACATGCCCCTCTCACTGGGAGTAATAAGGCACGTTCCCGATGGAGGCTTTCCAAACCACTAGGCAAGCACAACTCATACTAATGAGCGCAAACTAATTTGTTGTGATATTGAACAGAGGGCTGTTAATTGCAAGAACCATCCCTCTTGCCTGAAATTATTATTCTAATCACTCATTTCAAAGGTGATTAAAACCCTCTCACCTGACATTCTTTCCAGGGACTATGCCGGCATATGGTCCAGGACCTTCGGTCAACAGGAAGTCAACTCAGGGCTTGGAGGAGCCAGACCTGATGGAGCACTCTCCTTTTGGACAGGTGAATCTTTCCTCCCGGCAACATGAATGAATCCCACAGTAACAAAGTGACATTCACTAGATGGAGTTGGACTTTCATGAGTCGTTACATGGGCGGCACAATGCATTCAGGCAGACAGTTTCCAAACTGCCGTGTTACAGTGGAAGTCTTGGGAAAGAATAGAGCAGAATGTGAATGTCTGCTTTCTGCTGGTGGAGATCCATTGGAATTGCTTTTCTCAGGTTCTCTGATGACGTAGAACAGGATGATCCTTGATGCGGCTGGATCGGCTACTAAGGAAATCATCGCCTCTAAGGAAGCTATGACCTCTCACCTTAACATATGTGAATGAAAGTGGGTTCAAGGGGTAAATCAAAAAATGTCCAAAGTGTAACTGAAGCTGTGCATGTTTTTTTAACAATCTTACTCAGTGGCGCGATGTTTTAATGTGGCATTCTGGAGGGATTTTTTTTTACATTTCTATGAATCTCAATCAAAATAGCAGTTAACATCACATCGAATGTTATTAACAAATAAACTGCTATCCCCTCCCGTCACGCCTATAGAAGGAAAACCAAAGGGGCTACATGGGTCTCTGAAATTTAAAACACTGCTCAACATCTATATTTTCAGACACGCGAGAGCTTGAAATGTATTTCTTTCATTATATCAACATTTCTCACAACCCTCTGATCTCTCATGCAGGAGGACAGAGCGCGTTATGCGTTATGTGCCACAGGGTGCCGCTATTGCACTTTCAAATATGTGTATCTGATAGTGATCGATCACGGCTCCTTCTTTTTCTCCACTTATATAAGAGCAGTATTTGTGTCCCCCATTAAAGACGGGGATTTCTCACAATTAGAATGCATTCATTCATATTGTTATGTCGGCATCAGCACTCTCCTGCACTGGAAATAATCAGTTTCTTCCGCTATTAGTCGTATGATTGATTACGGCTCACTCGTGCAGTTGATGAACATTTGTCTTGTGTTTATGGCTTTTAAGTGCTCCGTGTTGGTGTTATGGATACCCCTGTCCCCCAATAAGACTTACATTGTTTAATTATACTGTGTGTGTGTGTGTGTGGTGAAGGGGGGCTGTTTGCACCCAAATCACTTTCCATAAGTGGAGCAACTCCCACCGCTGCACCACGGCGACAAGTAAACACCGTAGACACTGGGGACAGCCACAGAAAGTCATTTTCCAAAATCATCTTAACTTCATCTAAATGCTGTTGTTCACTCGCTGCCGGATTTATTTGACGGATGAAGTGCAGCACCTGAAAAATAATCCTGGAGGCTAATTAGCATTAGTCTGAGGAACTGTTTCTGCACTGCGCGCCCCGGCATGAATACCCAATAGAGTCACACTATGAATCAAAGAGCTACACCTGAAAGAGTGGCTCAAACACCATAGAAGGCCCTGAAAAGGCTGCAGCGATGGGACTATTACAGCAGAGGCATGTTCAAAGGCGAGAGCGGAGATGAATGCATTATTTGCCTCTCTGTTCTCACTTGAAGGAGCTGATTTGAATCGGATGGCCACTCCGACCTCCAGTCCCCCCCCTCCCCCGATCACCGAATGACAAAGCGGCTCCAGTCAATCACAGTCGGGGGGTGACTGCATCGCTGCAGCGCTGCAAAAGGCCGACTGCTCGGCAGGGACGGGGCGAAGTTGGGTACCGGCTGAAAATGACCTTTTCCCTAGTGTACGATGCATCAGACTCAATAAGTGGCCCCCGAGAGAGGAGAGCGCGAGAGAGCCCCCGCACTGCCACAGCCTTCTGGTGTGGGGTCATTTCTCGGCCCAGGTGGTTCGGAGGGGGAGCTCCTGAAGAACTAGTTGTTGTGTTAATGGTAGCACAAATTACTGTAGGTAGAGTCCGAATGAATCTGCCTGAGAGATTAATTTAATTGATGTAGCACTTTTTTTTTACATTCTTAGAGGTGGTCTTTAAAAAACACTTACAAACGTCAATGAGGACACAATAATGTCCATCAGTAATCCAGCATTTGGACTCTATATGATAATTAAATTAAAAGAATCATTGTTGTTTTTGTTACTTTCGCATGATATGGTCATATATATATATATATATATGTTTATATCTGCACAGGCAGCAGGTCGTCTCCACTGAGTTGATAAAGAGCTTTTCCTGTGCTTATTCAAGTCATGTGTACAGTTTAACAGGTTACTCAATTGAATTCTTATTTTGCTATGCCCTCCTTCCTCATAGCTACATATGTAAAAATAAAAATTAAAAAAACAGAGTTGCTGGCACAAGAGAGGATGTATGACACGCATCGTTAGCTGATAGCTGACCATACCGTCACCACTAACTACCGGTTTACACAGCACACTAATACTGGTCTCCAGTTTGAAAGTCTGGCGTTTGTTTGACTAGTCCAACCACCTAAAAAAAAAACATTCTTGGTCAGACTTCTTGCATTTTATACTGTTATTATACAAATGACCTTCTCATCGAATGTTGATTAATGTACTGCATCCGTTTGTTGTATTGTGTTTGTGGGTTAGCAGAATGGTCCAATATCAGCGTTTTTTGTCCGGCATTTCTGGAAAATCTATCGTTTTAATATTTTTTAAATAGATTTAGTTGCTCTGCTCTCATCAATTACATCAGCCAAAGACTTAGTAGCTCATAGCAGTCATTCACTTTCCCCAGGGCCTTTCATGCAATACTCCATCCGGACTTCTATCTAACAAGATAACTAACAGAAGGATCATGGAATGTCTGAGGCTGAAGTGACCACATCGAGCCTTATCAGCCGTATCAGTCAATTCTTCCTTGTCGTTATTTTTCTTTTGCATTTAGCTCACTGCACCAGTAGGCTACGTATGTATATTTGCCGATGCTATCAATCATATTTGAACGAATTGGTAAAACAGTTGGATAGCATCAAGAGCTGTAGATTAGTTCTCCAAAGAGCCCCCATGGGACTCATCTTGATAAACACTGCATTTCACCCGGAGCCACCGGCTCGACAGGCCTGCCTCCGGATTAGTCTGTGGCTTTGTGAGTGTGTGATTATGGAAGCAAATCACTGGTACACTGCGGTGGTTTTAACACTCATTTAGAAGCTTGTCGGTGTTATTCTTGTTTTGGCCGGGACCACCGGAGGTTATCACAGGGCGTGTGATGTCTTCTCAAAGAACCTCGGCTAGCCGAGTCCCGAAACAGAGCTGCCACGGAGCTCCTGGTAAAGACTCATTTATCAAACCTTTTTTCACATCCATTCGGGCTCGTTGACAGGTACAATTTCCCTCAAAGTACTCCTCTTTGCCTTCTGTGCAGTTTGTAGATATTACACACTATTAGAGAAGTTTATCAAAATCAGCCGTTCCTGGTAACTGGACTTCTGGTAGTCACCGATTAAACAGTCGGCGGCTCGGATAAGGGACATCCTCTGAGTGAGCAGCCATCGGTGCACCCGGAGGAAGGGAATAAGGAAACGTGCGTACCCTTGAGCAGGCAGACAGTTTCGGGGGGCCGAGAACACACAGAAGGGGGCAGAGTGTGGCTGTCTCCAGAGGGGGGGAGGGGGGTCAGACAGGGATCAAGGGCGTTCTTGTTATTTGTGATTGCTCCTCCTGGTATCTGCAGGACTGCTTTTGAAGGTGATAAGAAACAGCGTGGAAAAGTGGACGGCGTTTCGGAGACACTCCTTCTCAACTCAGGAGCTCCGTGAGAAATCGTTCCAGCGCGAGGAGCTCTTTTTTTTTTGTGTGTGAGGCATACAACCTTTTTGGGGATTTAGGGGGATTATAGCCACCCTTTAGCACAGTCCCTTCGCTTGACCACAGACTTTCACTCCCGCCCCCCCCCCCCCCCCCCGTGCAACTCCTGTGAGCGATCACGTGACAGGTACACAGGGTGAAGTTCCCTTTCTGCAGTGACAATGTCAGGCAACGTGGTTGTTGGAGCACTTTCAGGACTTGGATGGACATTTTATGACATTCTTTTAAAATCAATTCAAAAGGACAGTTTGCAGGAGTCCACTCATTTGGCAAGATGTTTTAGAACTGGTTAGTAAGTTGTTGTAAATGTCCGTAGTAGCCAAAATCATGAAAATAGCGGAGATGCAATTGCAGAAAAGGTGAAGAACTGAGGATTTATCAAAGGGACAAGACTACACAAGAACTCCACTGTACCGCTTTCAATAATAATAATAAAAAATCCAATCAGCGAGATTGAAATTGTGTCTCTTAACAACAAATATGTACCTTAAACTCAGCTAAAACTACAGTTTTTAAATCTTAGTGTTGTGTTCTTTTTTTTGGTGCAAAAGAAGCGTTCATGAGCACCAGAGGGCCTCTAAAAAAAAGCTCTCGTCGGCAGCACAGTTCTGCCGTCCCTCCCTCCCGTATATATACGGCCCGGGCTTCCTGCAGTGAGCTGTCGGCGCTGGCACGACACCGGCGAGGCAAAGCTCTGCTCCTGGACCAGAGGTGGAGCAGCTTCTGCCAGCTGCAGAGCTCTCCACCCCCCCCCCCCCCAGCGCCCTCTGACGGCAGGCTAAATGGCGGCAGCAAAGCCGGATCTGGGTCTGTCTGCGGTGTGCTGGTTTGCTGCCAGAGCTCCCCGCTGCAGTCTGAGCTGAAGGACTCTGCGGGGGGGGGAACCTGCGTGATCTCGTAGGATTTTGTGGGAATCAGACTTGGTCGCGTCTGCTTTATTGCTGCACACCCATCACTATTCAAATTGAAGTTTCTTGTCGTAACTTCAGAAATGACCAAACGAAAGCAGGCCGTGGACATATCAATAAACTCTGCTCGTCTCCCTAAACAACAATGGCCGTTTAATCCTGCTGTAGTGCAGGGTTTTAAAATGCACAAGACTTCAGAATGACTGGCCCAGCATGTATCTCCTCAAGGCCCCCTTGCAGCAGGGGAGGCTTGTGGCAGCTGCTTATTTTTGCTCCTACCTTGGCATGGCTGATGAACTGTGACAGCTGATGCCTGAGCAACCAGTCAAAGAAACTGCCTGTAATGAGGAGTCTGCTGCTTGAGAGACAGATGCCATCACATTTCAGATGAAGTTATTCCCTTGCTCTGCCGGTGCCGCACTGGCTCTGGCAGGCTCAGCGCGCCGGTGGCGGGTCACGTGGTGTCGGAGGGTTATTCTGAGATCAGCAGAGGGGGCGAAGGGGACATTTTGGCCCTGCCGACACTTCACAGAAAGCGTAGAGTCTGGCCTGCACTCAAAGCGAGACGCAATGGCAGATTGTAAGCTTCATTTCCCACCGATTCAGAGGCTTAGCAGACCTAACGTTTAAATTAGTACATCATTAATACATCCAAATGTATACATCTCAAATGCTCCTTGGTCAGAGACGCTCTCTGTGCTCATGCCAAATTTGTTTTTTTTTTGTGCGTTAAATTGTGGGCATAATCCCAAGTAACAGTCAGCTGAACATATCACAAGTTTTGCGATGACAGATTCAAAAAACAAACTTCTGAAAACTCCACAGCAGACTTTTCACATCACTGCTGATTGGATCTGGAGACGGATAAACAATATTTATTTTCCCCCGGGAATGAATAAAGACTGTAACCTTTCCCACTAAAGTCTAAAGCCAGATGTTGGTTTTTTTTGGGAAGACCAACTGCCAGGATTCTGTTGACCAAGATGCATTTTCTGGCAGTGTGGGTCTATTGTTGTGAAGCCTAAGCTGTTGCAAGCTATTTCATTGAGTTTAGGGAAATGCTTGGAAGAAAATTTTGAGATCCCTCTGGTAAACGTTATGCATGTCTAGAGCTTTTATTCTCTGAAAAAAGGGGATTTGGGATTTGAAATTAGGTTTGCCATAGTGGTTTCTGACTACAGAGCCTCCGTGTTGTTGCATACAAGGAGTACATCTTTATTATGTCTGTGACTGTTTGATGCTTTTTAATAATGTGCCGAAACTCAGTAATCTGTATTGTTCACAAAAATAAAAAAATTAATTGTAATAGTAATAATCGGGAGTAATGGTGTAATTTTCAGGCTACTCATGACATATACAAGCATTTGTAAAAGTATATTGACGTCAGAAAAAATAATAAAGACCCCCCCCCCCCCACTCCTGCTTTACAGAGTCAAAGGTAACATTCAAAGTCCTCTGTAAAATGTTATGTTTTGGAATGTGACGGGTGTCACCTCCTCTTGTGTGGTAGTGGGCTGAAACGTTGGGTCAGGTCCACTTACACGCAAATTTATAGTGACGTTTGAAATTAATAAAGGAAATTGAGATTCATTTATACATGTCGGCCTCAGCAGGCGCATCAGCAAAACTGTCAAGCAGAGGTCACATAATTCCATGCTTCCTCCTCCTCCTCCTCCTCCTCCTCCTCTTCCTCCTCCTCCGGAGGCCTGATGCCAAGTAGAAAATTGCTTATTTTACAGCTTACAGTTAACAGGATGTAGTCTTCTCTGTGGCCTGCAGCAGACATCTAGTCCTATGTAAAAGCAATAGATCAGGGCTCTCAACAGGGCGAGCTTCTGTGGAGCCAAACATGAAAACATCACAGGGCATCAATCAAACATCACTCTGCTATGCTAACTAAAATATGTGCCTGTTCTTCTTCCCAAAATACAGCGCCAAATAGCGGCGTTGTATCATTACGCTTTGTGTTTGATACCAAACCCATCGGGTTCATCCGGGGGGGGGGGGGGGGTCCAGCAGTACAGTATACAGTATAGTTTAGCAGAGTATCTATAGTATAGTATCTATCTATGGGTAGATCCCTTCCATGTTGATGTTCGTTTATTGATTCTACCAGTGGTTACCTTTGATCCAGTCTATTTCCTGATTGTCCATCACCGGTGTTTAGGGCCCATGCGTCTTGCGGCACTAAATGAAAGCTATTGAACAAATACAGTAAGAGCCCTTCCCCTCCCTTTTCTTAGGACTTTATGCACTTGAATTAGCTGTTTAAAGCAGTGTTACTTTGAAAAACTGTACTGCATTGACAGAAGTAGGACTGTATTTTAATTTATTTCCTGTTAGTCATTTAGAAAATTACAGATTATGAAGTAAACACCAACATTCGATTCTTTCCTCCCTGATGAGCTGAAAGAGGCTTAATAGACTGACTCCCTCTCGGGTAATTGGACACAACTATCATTGCTTTTCTTATCCACATCCCCGTTTTGGTGTCGCAGTCTCCATGTATATTATATATTCTACGGAAGGACCATAACTGAGTTACAGCCTTCCCCAGTATTTTCCCTCCAATGTTCGAGCGTCAGCGTTTTCCATTTCCTTTTTCATTTCCTGCATATGTTGCTACAGTATGAAAAAAGAAATGATGAGAACTTTCGCCTTACTTTACCCAAATTCTGCACGGCTTTAATCAAATTTCCATTCAATCACACAACTTGAGCTGGTGGGCAACTTTAAAGTGATCTGGAGACCACCACCTACCGCATGTATGAAAAACATTCTTCCTTGTTTTCATAAGTTGAATATGTTGCAAACAAAAAAGGAGTTTTACGGTGTTATTAAAAAATCTTCTCTGCAACAACAGGATTTGCAGAGCAATGTACAAAAAATAGCTGGGTTTGTAATGCATATGGAGTATTGTTGATTTTTGTATTGCTTTTCAAATCACTTGATAGAATCATCAGTACATTATCTACTTAGAAGGCACTCGGATCACAGACATTTGTAATTTGCTGTCACAATTTACCTGACTTCCCCTTTATTTCATTCAAGGAATGACACTCGTTTACCAAAACGTTGGCATTCGATTCCCCGGGAGTGAAATCAGGCCGCAGATGAGCATCAATTTGGCTCTTGGAAAAAAGACAAATAAAACCAAAACCGAGTGCTGAAGTATTCTTTGAATATATTTGCAAAGCCTCTGGTTAGTGGGACAACCGACATTTAGTGATTTCCTGCATTGTGTGGCAGATGGCAGACACTTTACCAGCACTGCAGAACCCACCACTCCACTGTGGCTTTTCAACACAGCGCTGGGTACCACAGCTCCGGGAGCCTGGCACCGTGTGTATAGAATACATTCCAGGGCCCGAGGCACATGGCGTATCTATCAATCTGCAGCGGCTAGAAATTCAACCATTTGCACATTGTTGGCCGAAGCCCAAGTCACAGCTCCAGCACATTTCTGCCCTCCTGCACGTGCGCTCGAAGGGTGCAACACCCTGTCGTGCCGCTTGTGTTTTCAAAGAGCTGGAAAAGCGGGTGTGCATAGGAGATATTTCCTTTAATTATTCCACGAAAGTACATAAATCAGTGCTCAATGCCACTCGCAGTGTGAGTAAGCCGTCGTGCTGTGGCCTCGCCGGCTATGTTTCTTAGAATTAGCCTAGGCCGACCATGGGGACCGCCAGGTGCATTTGGCTGATATCAGGGTTATGTTACCTGCATAGGTATGACCAACCCTTGCTTATCTCAATGTCATACATGCAATACCCCCAGCCAGTCGTATGTCTGCTGTGTAGCACTATAAACACCCCATATCACTGAAAAATAATTATGATCCCTTCCCTGATAATAGCAGAGATCTCCCACCGGTGCTTTTGCACGGCGGGAGCAGAGATTTTTAACCTCGCTTCATTTGTGTCGCCGCCTCACACTGCAAACGTATTTTCGGTGCAGGTTGAACTCAATCAAGTGCCGCACGCAAATCCCTTCGTTTTCAAATTGCGTTTAACTGCGTGGTCCCATTTGGATGCACGCACGGAGCGTGTGACAAACACCGGCCGAGGGAGCTGATTGTCATTGTCGGTGTCATTGAAGACACTCGTTCCCAGTATATACGCCAGCATTCCCGTCGATGTTTATCCTGGCGCCTACAAAATGACACACACACAGTTATTAGGATTTAGACCACTTCTGACGTTCTATCAAAAGCTAACAACCCTGAACTGCTTCTGAACAGGAAGAAAAAAAAGCATTAGATAGAGCCGAAATGAGCCAGGAGTCAAGATCAAATCGGTGCCTCCTCCTGCTTGTGTGAAAAGAATTGCTTTCTCGTGGCCGAGTGGGAAACTCAAACGAAGGATTTGATAAAATAACCGAGAGCACTGCTGTTTAAATTGTTGTAGCAAAAAGAAAAGAGGAAGGTAATCCAGTCTTTTTATCGCCCTTCAGCCAGCAGAAACAGTACAGAGAAAGGAGACGTTTCAAATTTCAGCGTGAAGAGACATTTACATGACGCAACTACAAAGGCAGCAGAAAGGAGAGTGTGTTCCGTCCACTCCTCTGGTATCACAACATGAAAGGAACACAAACATGACCTCGCGCTCGCTTGGAACGGGCCTGTGATGCGACCTGCATGCAATGTCACGCTCAAAATCCATTTTCGTTTTAATGAGAAACATCAGTGAGTGACAGCCGAGCCTGCTGTTTGGAGGTTGTTCCTCGCGTGTCATCTTACCAAGCATTTCGTCCGCATCAACCCAAATGATGGATGCGTACGCATGGTTACGGAGAGACCTGCTCTCGGGCTTGATACGAGCTGTGCCATTGTAATCCTAAAATTAAACAAATACTTGTTTTAAAAAAAAACTATTTGAATATGATGTTTGGTTGTTCTGCTAATGTATCTCAAATCCAGTAACTGCACAAGTCTTGTGGTCCTTAATCTTAAATTCTATTCACTCGTTTTAATTTGCAGGCCTACTCTTGACTGCCTTGGACCGAGATGACAGTACACTGCACCCATTCTTGTAAAAAATGTGATAATTAATATATCTAACTTCTGTTTGTATTAATTAATGCGAAGAGAAAATTTCCATTCGAGACTTTAACCATCGCCTTCAGCACATTTGATAGTGCCTCGAATCACAAACGATATCCACTGTGTGTAGAATGCCGCAGTGCTACACAGACATGGCTCAATAGCGTAACATATTTTAGAGTAAGTATTTGCTTCCAACAGAAGTTTCAAGCTGGCAGGAGGAGTCTTATATAAGGCTTTGAATGGATAGAATCGGTTCTGGAGGGGTGGCTACGGCTATCACGGAGGGTTGGGGGGGGTGCCTAGTAGTGGGGCCCAGTGTGATGCATTGTCATGGGGTCAAACATCCCTGGCCCTGTCTGTGCTGACAGCTCAGGGTAAAAGCTCATTGTATTTAAGGGCAATGTTGTGGCTGTATTTCACAGGGCAATCGAAAGCAAAAGTGTCTTTTTATTCATTAAAGTGGAGTGGAAATGAAATCTCAGGGTAGAGATAATAATGATATCATAGTCAGTCCTTATCAGTTCCCGCTGTCAGTGATATTATGTTCCGTAAAGATGGATTATGTTTTCTAAACATGCCAGGCAGATTCTTATCAATAACTTTCTCTTACAATCTTCGAGACTAATTGCAAATGAGAAACTTTCATCCATGAAATATGCAGGGCATTAATGTAGCAGCAGGCCACTCTTTCTAATAAAGTGGAAGAATGACCAACTGAGCACAGAACTCAAATCACTAGTCCGATCTACTCTGTGCTGTGTCTGTTAGTGCATGTGAGCTACCTCATGGCCCCGCACTGTTAGAGCCGTAAGCACCGCTAGCTGTTAGCCACCAGCTCACCCCTCACCGCGTTGTTGAGACATATCTCCATTCATGTATCTTTCACCCAGCAACAAATACCTTGTGTTGTTGTTTCTGCCCTTTTTGTTCTGTTTAGTTTGAGTGTAGTTCTCAGGTTCTCTTGTGCATCAATAAAATATTCTTGTACGGCCAAGAAGTTATTTTTCATGTGTAGTCCCTGGAGAGATGTTACAAAGCCACTCAGAAGTCAAGTTTTAAATTACAAAGCAATGCATATTGAGCTCTTTTAAAGCATGCAGAAACCATAAAAGAAGAGAGAACATTAATATCAACTGAAAACATCAGTCAAGAACACCCACATTGAAAAATAGCACTAAGGCAAAAAACAAATACTGTACAAAGCAAATAAATGATAGATAACACATCAAATAGAAAGATCTACAAGATAAGATTATGCTGTATTGTAATATACTAAAACAATGTCTGTCACGCAAATCATAAAAGCATCAAACTTAAACAATAATAAAAGACATCCATGCAGGTAGCTGAGTGTCATCTCTCCTCTGGGGACGGATGCAGATGGAGCCGGCGAGTCCTCGCTTTCCTGGCGCAGCGTAGCGCGGCGCTAATGATGATGGCATATACAGAACGCAGGCTTGTAATTAGGGACAGTGCATGGGCCGCGGCAGATTGCGAGCAGGGCACCGAGCTGAGCGTCGTTAGCAGCTCGCTCATCCACCCGCTCAGACCGAACCGAGGCCCGAGAGTATCGGGCATATGTGGTGATTAGCCAATTTTATAACACGTATTAGGAATTAATTGCCATTTGATATGTAAGGGTGGAGTGTTAAGGGGAGGGTACGTCCCCTGCGATGCCCCCCCAGCTTATTGGCATTGATTAGCACAGCGATTTAGCTGATGGAGATGGCTCAACCTCTGTCTCCACATGTGTTTCCATGGAGTGCGTTTTCGAGGCTCGATAATAGTGATGCTTCCCCCCCCCCCCCCCCGGCTCGGTGCGGATGACATTTTAAATGAACTCCGGTGGAAATACAAACGGACACGCGGCACGTTGGACGAGTTCCTGGGAAGAACTGTCCCCGTGGCCCTTTTCTGTGTTTGTTTTGGTTTGGTTTGTCATCCAGACTGCTGCATTCCAGCAAACACTTGATGCACTCATTTGTTAATCTTCCCTCTATGCTCACAGAAGACGGTGTGATTCATCTCACACCTTTTTCTGTTTTTTTTTGTTTTTTTGTAATACTCTTTTCCCACCACAGACAAGAGCGTAGCCGGGATGATTGCGGTAAAACAACATCAGAGCAGAAAGTGCACTGCTTTATTGCCGCTGCATTCTCAAAGTAGGCAGATTTCTTTTTCCTTTTTCCCATTGGCGGTCAGTCAGGAGAGGCCCCGAATCGCTCAAAATCAAGCCCATCCTGCTCTGAAGAACTCATCTGGGGCCCCCGCTGTGTTCAAGTGTTCCCACTGAGCCCTTTGACAAAGCCATCTAGCTGAGAACTGGTGTACTTGCACTTCTTGAGCTGTAAAGACCGCTGCCTCACCCGTCACAGCGGCAGAAAGAGGAGCTTGTGTTGAGGGGATGAGGCGCAGACGAGAGAAGACATATTTAGTCTCAGCTTGCCAGTTCGCCCAATGCGGATCAAGCAAAGGCAATTTCTGGAGTAAATAATACCGTTTCCACCCCACAGGCAATCAAAACACTATCTCTGTGAAAAATAACATGCGCACACACCAGATGATTGCCCCCTTTTTGTTTTTTTGCAGTTGGAAATCTACTCACACAACTTGGGTGTTAGTGGCGGACTCACAAAGTGTGTCTCCAACATCCGTTATCCAGCAAACTACTGGGAACTTGGGGATTTTAGACGCTTCAAAGGGAACAACACCAGAGCACACTAGAAAATGCATTACTTTTTTATGAGTTTAATATGTAATCTTTTTTTAATTAATTAGTTATTTTAATTAGTTATGTAGACAAAGCATAAAGCACATGGGGTCGAGTCCAAGCTGCAAAGTTTTGACTATTTTACAAATAAGATATATTAGAAAATGAACAATAAACAACGAGTGTTACTTTCAGTTTATTACACTCATGAAAAAGTGTTCCACCAAAACGCTTCACTTTTGCCATTTTGCTTGTCAGCTAGTGGCTCGCAAGTGTTAATTAAAGGGTAAAAAATGACTAAGTCATGACAGCAGAACCACTTTGATTTTGACAAAGGTCCTCCTTTGGGTTAAAAAGTTTAAAAAAAGAGTAGTGAATGAAAATATAAAAGTTAAGTTATAGACAACTTAATGTTGGTTTCTTGTTTCACAACAACAAGCAACTGTTGAGCAGATGTTCTGTGGTTTGACGCATCCACCTCCTCTTTCACTTCCTCTTTTGCAGTCCTACAACAACAATGTTTTGGATACTTATTTTTTCATAGCTATGAATGCTGGATGGGAGCAGTGTGAGCGGGTTTAACAGAGTGGAGCAAAAGAGATGACCGACACGGCTAACTAAGAGCGAACATTGGACTTGCATGCATCGGATGGGCGGAGGCATGACTTGAAATACTAATGTCGCTCTCCAGTGTGCGCTGGATGTAGAGGGAGCAGCAGCAGGGGTTTGAAAAATACGTAGATAGGAATTTAAGGCATTCTTGTACAGTACATTGAGCTTCCACCACTGCAAAGAGGAACATGCAGATGATGTTTGCATGCATGCAACCATGTCTGTGTTGAATCAGACAAAGAGGAAAAAAAGGCAAAATAAGGTACTAGGTATCATTTCAAATTTAGGACCAAAAAGGCCTTTATCCTGCTACTGCTTTCTGAGGTTCAGTCTTGTGTTCGTTAAGCTTCATTAAAGGATTATTTGTGCTGGTAATTCATGGGTTTTACAAGCCATTAGCAGAGCAGCTGGGACTTGAAAGACAGAAAGAAAACCGGGCCTCTTTCACCCAAAACTGGAACTTTCCACGTAATTACATAGTGTTTTGACAGGAGCGAGAGGAAAAGAGGGCACAGACAGCGTTCGTCATTCCGCCCCGAAGAGCCGGGAGCGGCGCTGCAGAGAGAGCGCCGTGCTTCACGCAGCTGGAGCAGATGCCGCTGTTGTGAATGGAACAGGATCCACGGGTGATCCTGCGAGACTGATTAGACTTCCTCCATCTCCCCCCGAAATGAATTCACGGTGATTGAGTGCGAGGACGACAGCACTCCTCTCCTCATCGCCGTCGCATCATTTTTGCCCCATCTCATTTTAGGGGAGCGGGTGAAGGAGAGAGGGAGGGAGAGGGAGAGAGAGGGAGGGAGGGAGAAAGCCTTTTTACAATGTTTACTGAGGTTTTTTGTCATGGACTAACATGCAATCGGACATGGCTTCACTTTTTTTAAACTGGAGGTGGCCTGCAGAGTGAGATGTAAAAATGTCTGAACACTTTAGTGGGTTTAATCAAAGAAAATAAGAGCGGTTGAATGAACGAGAAGTTAGGAACACTTGGTTATTTTTATACAAAAAGGTGCTCGTTAGAAAAGGACGTTTTTAAATGCTTGCAAGTCATGCGTCAAGGCGGCTTAAAGCTGTCCTTCTACACAGTTTGGAGGAGTAGAGTCTGAGGTGACAAGCATCTGTGCCCCCTCCTCAGTGGAATGAGAGAGGGATAGCATCGCCATTCATTAATGAAGGAGATGGAAGAGACCCCTAGTCTGCATTCATAGATTCTCAGAGGCCGAAGGGAAAACCTTTATCAATTTGTCATCTTATTGTCAGGTTAAATGTGACTGCAAATAATTTCCCCATGACATACATTTTTTTTATTCAGATACCTTTGCCTTGATGTCAGAAGAAGTTATATCCCTGGGGAACTTGTGTCCGACATGTTTGCAAACCACTGCTTCTGTTCATGAATTTAAGTAAATATTCCGTCTCTCTTGAAAAAGCGCCGTCCATCTCTTCAGCCAAATGTCTTCACCTGCGCCGCTCTGCTGTTTGGTGCCAGGCAGGAAGTGCACAACAGGTTTTTAACACTTTAAGATGTTTTGCCTAAAAAAAGAAAGAAAACTGATGCAATAAGTGGGTGCCGGAAAACTAAAGAACCAGAATAAAAGAGTCTGAAATAACTGAGGGGAAAACGGCACAGCTGGTGATCATTTCTGTGTGTTTATATTTAAGAGCCGCCCCCAATTCCCATTACACATGGTAATTGGATCCATTGTTAATAAGGAATAATGTAGCCTCAAGTAATTTGTGAGAGCAAGTGATCTTGATCTTGTGCTACACTCTTTTAGGGGTGGACCAGCCAAATGTAGTTAAAAACTAAAAATACTTTTTGAGTTTTTTCAATCATGTGAGCATCAGTATTCAAATTAGTGTACCGTTGTGAATAAACAACACGCTGGGGTCAGTGCCCCAACGCTTCAGGACCTCATTGTCAGGGACGGCTACTCATTGTATAGTCTCTAAATGCATAGTGTCGCTCTTCAAAATAAACTTCCGTCTTTATAATAACTGAGGTCTACGCAACAAAACACTTGGGCTTGAGCTTCACTCAATAAGGATTTCCTTCTAACTATCAAACTATCAATCGTACACAACACAACTTAACGGTACTGAGACTGAAGAAAGCACAGGATACAAATACGGAACACGCTTTTTTTTCACTATTTAGTCTGACATGGGATACCTGAAATATGTGAACAGTTTTTGGGGGTCTTCCAGCTCCTCTTCTGTTCATTTGACGCAGACTCCAGGCTCAGGGTTCACCTTTCGTGTTTTAGAGAGAGATATTGAAAAGGCGGAGGCTTTAGGCACTCACAGCGAATAGCTGCTAGCAGCTCTTCATTTGGAACTACTTTATTCAGAGGGAGGTGAGTGGACTGCCGAAGAGAACAGGGGAAGACATCAGATGCGCAGACAATAGCGGACGGCCAACCTATAGCGAGGCTCAAATGAATCACTGGGGGGAATCAGCAATTGAGGACAGGCTGGATTCAATTGATGGTAATAGTTTGTACAAGACGGAGCCAGTGGGTTGATTAAATCCACTGAGCCCTGCAGTTTTATTAAGTCTCATAGTACAGATGATAACAGTGATAATGATATAAAATTATTGAACCTCTTTCTACTTTCACAATTTTCCACGTTCCATGGAGCAGAATCATTGATATTAACATGACTGAATTGGGACAGTATGGGGGTCGAAACTAGGACAGTTAACACATACATATATGCTACTTACATACATAAACTAATGTGGAAGCACATTGAGATATATCAATCGGGAGAGCCCCGTTCCGAATTGACGATACATTTATGACACCTGGATAGCATTGAAATGGTGCGGAATATTTGAGGATCGGAGGGAGTTGCTGAAAACCGAGGATGACTGCTCAGTGGGTCAGCTGGATGGTGGTCCCCGGGGTGGAGGAGAGTCGCATAGAGACACATTCTCATAGAGACCCATTGCTCCATCTGGTCGGTTGCTGGTTTTAAACGTGGACGCCGGCAAAATCAGGTAATAGCGTAATGCTGGGAGACCGACCGGGGTATGTACAAAATACCCGTGGTGTAAAGGAAGTCTTCCTTTATGAACTACCGTTTAAGCAAGAGACAGGGATGAATAAAATGTCATGGATAACATACTAAACAAAGATTATCAAGTTATATATGGATGTAAATCAGCTACCATGGTAATAATTGTTCTTGTCCACTAGTGGGATATGAGCGACCTGTTGGAACAAACTCGTTTTTCATAGTGCTCATTTAAGGAGTCACTGTCTTGTCCCGGTAGAGGAGTGCAAGGTCAGAGGGCAAAGCAGATGGTGCCAACCAGGCAGACACAGGTCTGATAAGGATGAGAGTTAGAGACACACCAAGCACCATACAACACTCGCGCTTTGTTCCTTATGTTTACATTAATGTTGGGATACCACACATTGGATGTGATGGGATCTTGACAAGTCATCTGACACATAAATCTACCAGAACGAGAGAAGTCGTTTGGCTGAATTCTTCCAGACGTCCCCATCCGGGCTTCACATTTTTGATCACGTTCGCTCGATTCATTTGATCCTTCTTTCAAAACGCACAACAGGACTGATTTGTCCACTTCCAATCATTCTGGCTTCTTAGTCGTTCATGATATGCTGTGGCTCGGGTTGCTTTGTTTGAAGTTAACTAACATTGGCTGAGCGGAATGTGCCAAAAACAATCAAATTGCCCAAATAGCTTGTAGTAGCTGGCTGGGGACAATTTACCACAAAGCCACAAAGATCTTTCTCATTTGCACAACACAGATAATTATGTATCCTACTGCATTCACTTTTTCACAAAATAACAGATAACAGTAATGAAATAAACAAGGTGACGATGTTTGTCATTAAGTGCATTGACCATATGAATTTGCCCCCCCCTACTTTCTTTTTGGATTTATAATCATTTCCATTCATTTCATTTGTTGTTCTCGCATCCATGCCTCACTCTATAAAGGTGTTCCCTCTAAGGAATACATAAAGTTGCTTTTTAACACCCACAAAAGTTGATTTTAACACCCACAAATGCTCCTCACATGTAACAATATGAACCACAATCCCACAAGTGTCCACCTTTCACCCATTTCTGTTAATATCACACTTATGGCAGTTATACTTAGCAATGTAATCATGTCCCATATCACGATAAATCGAGCGTTGCTCAGATAAATGAGCCATGTACTGCATATATAGATTAAAGAAATTTAACTAATTAATTGCACATTTAGTTAATTTTGAAAGCCCTTATATTTGTGTATATATATATGTATATATATATCCTTTCTTGTGGTTTCATTGTTATTGTCATAAAGCTGTGGCGTACGCTTCTGATATGAACTTTATTTACATACTGCCTGCTTATCAGTGGGATGCAGACACTTCATGCAGTGCTTCATTCTATATTAATCTACTTACTTATCTTGACTGTAGGATAAAAATATCTTAAAGTATGCCCCGCAGGCGTGTCGCAGTCTGAAAGTCAAAGCCTTTCATTGGCTAATTTTAGTCAGTAATACTTGGGATAAAGCGGGTAATGTGTTTTCATATTAAAACAATGCTGCCAACAGATGAAAAAAAGGTGCACCCACTGTTTATTTCACAAGGTGAGCATCGCAATTCTCCCAGGCAAAGATCCCCTTTTCCTTCAGGTCCGAGCGTCCGGCCTCCTTGCTGTGTTCACCGCACTAAAGCTGCTTCTGGTCTGTTCTAGTCACACTTACATCTATAGCTTCCTGTTTTGAATATCATTATATTAGAATAGCTGGCTTAAAGACCAAACAGTCATGCTCTGCCCAAGATCCTTATGTGTAAATACAAGATAAGGGTCCTTTCGCAGGCATCCTTACGCAGCCCTCACTAAAGCAACACATTCAAAGATGCTCCTGTAACTGCAACGTGTGCTCACTTCAGAGTCTCTCATGGCAAATTCCCAGGGGTTTGTGGGTATAATTGGCAAATATGTCCTCCATATACAGGGGCTAGAAAAACTCCAGGTGTTTCTGCAAAGAGCAGCATCAAAGCTACTCTTCCGGCAGCAAGCATATAAAGTGAAACAAATTCCTGAGGTTTCTTTTTCTTTTCTTTTTAGACCAAATGGGGAGGTTAAAAACAGTGACGGAATGCAGTGGAAGAATGGAAAAAAATAAAGCTTTTCACCTACAAAAAGCCATTTAAATGCTAACAAGTTAGACGGCCCCCCAAAAAAAAAACAGACTTTAAAGACTGAACCTCCAAATAATTCTTGCGATTTAACAGGAGAGAGGACATTCTTGAATCACACTAAATAAGGAGACACACAAACACAAAACATTCAAGGGACTATGCAGTGGATGTCTTTTTCCATATCCCATATGGCAAATAAATGAATAAATTCTTAAATAACGGTTAAAAAAAACAATTGTAACATAGCAGCACAACAATGTCACGATGCAATGACATGATGCAACATTCCAACGTAACATTACAATGTCAAGTCACAATGTGATTTGGTGTCTTATTCTAGAATTAACAATACTGATGCATTTTCCATTGAACATGACATGAAATGTGTTAATCTACAACTTCTGCATAACACATATGATGTTTCAGAGCAAACTGCTGCTTTTGGGGTTCTTTGAGTATTTGCTTAGACAGCTGATTCTCAATAATTGATTTGTGCTGATTAATTGGCAAGGCTGAATAAAAGGTGTTGCAGGGAATTGTGTTCTAAGGTGAACAAAGGTGTAAAGCAAGAGCCATTTAATTAAATATTGAACAATCTCAGATGGATGTCCATTTTGGTGACGCAAACTGCAAGCAATGCTAATTAAAATGTCTCTTCGGTCAGGGGACCCACTGCAGATTCTCCGCCAGGAGGCTCGCCTGCAAAAAAAAGCATTCATTATAGCAGATCAACACGAAAGGCTGCTTTTTAGAGCATATTTAGAAGAACAGAGCTTTGTACACTTTGTGCTGACGATGACAGCGTTTTTTCACATGACAGGAGGAATCAGGGATCAGGAAACATTTATTACCATAATATGTCAGACATACATGGAATTTGACTTGGTGGTTGGTGCATGACAGCAATAGAAAATAATGCTGTGGGTTAGTAATCTAAAGCTATGGGTTAGTTAAGTTAAAGTTGATGAGCCCGACTGCCGACGGGAAGAACGTGCTAGTGTGGTGGGAGGTCTTAGTCCTGATGGACCTCAGCCTCCTGCTGAATGGAAGGGGCACAAACAGTTTATGTCCGGGGTGAGAGGGTAATACTGGGTAAGGCTGCCACATCTGAAACAGAAACAGACCAATGACCCAATGATGGTAGAGTAGAGACAACGTGGTAATAGGAACAGAAAAAGATTAGCTGTACTCAGAGACGTGGTGTCACCTTTTAATTGTTGTGTGTGTGGTGGATGCCGTTTTCTAGAAACAAAAAGTTAAGTTTACTAAGTTGTTTTTTTTTACCTACACCACTAAAGCGCCGGGTGGTTTCCGTTGAAGGTATGTTTGTTATGTAAAATAAGTAAGTTTGTGACGTATGCATGCAGTGTTGAATGTTAACATCGACATCCACAGAGGTCTCCTGGATGAAAGTCTTAGATGTGATCAACTAGAGGAACGACACACTCACCACTCCAATGCTGGGATTGGCTTTGGTTGTCATTAATGAAACTCAAGAAATGTTTAAATTGAAAATCTACTAACATTAATAACAGAAGCTGCTATCCTGTATTGGCTTAACTTGATTTTGCAAACCCAGACCGAATTTTTGTAATATAGAAGAAGATTCTGTTCAATAACCCGTAATTAGGGAGAAGAAGAAAGAGTAAATGTAGTGTTGTTGGAGATGCTTGAGCCAACCAACCACTAGCTGCGTACTCACTGCCTCAAAGGGGCTTCGTGATCCTACATTTGTAGTTGCTAAAAGATTTTGTAGGTATATTTGAGGATTGTTTTTTTTTCGTAAAGAAAGGCCCCGCAATGAGAAATTACATTGTTGGCCTTGGGGTCATAGTTTACCTATGACATATGATAATAAGAATATATAAAAAAACGTATTTAAATATTATTTGGGGCCCATGTTGCAGCTCTCTCTGTCCTCCCAATCCACACCAAAGAACAACAATGTCTTTCCACTGTCAAATAGCGGGAACAGCGTGCGGCGCCGCCTCCACCGGGAAAGGTAATAAAGATGTCTACTGAGAGCTCAAACTCTGAGAGTCTGGAGGAGGGAGCCTGGAATTTTTATTCTTCACTCTGCCGAGCCGAAAGTGACATCCTCTGTCGAGCTGAAAAAAAAAATAACGAGGCAGGAACGGTCGCTCATCACTCCGGGAGTTGCCGTCTCTTATGTGATAAGACAGGAGCGGAGTCCGGCCCGTACGCGCCCCAAAGGGCTCTGGTTTCCTCGGGAACTCGGCGAAGATGCCCAATCGCTCCCCCTATCCCCCCCCACCCCGGGGGGGGAGAGGAGGCAGGCTGAATGCCGACGTGATGCAGACTGATGAGACGCGGCCGCAGCCGTGGTGGGGACGCC
Organism: Pungitius pungitius; assembly: GCF_949316345.1. Taxonomy (NCBI): domain Eukaryota; kingdom Metazoa; phylum Chordata; class Actinopteri; order Perciformes; family Gasterosteidae; genus Pungitius; species Pungitius pungitius. The sequence goes on along the minus strand of NC_084919.1, from coordinate 5,060,497 downwards.
GGCGGGCCGTGACCCCCGGCGTAATAACTTCACTTGTGGCCTGTGTGTAAACGGGAAAAGGAAAACGAATGTGCAAGAATAGGGCAATTATCAAGCAGGTTTCAATTGTGAGGGGTCTCTATTTGAATGGATGAGCAAACAGCCCTATGAACTGAATCAAATAAGATTTATCCTTCTTTCTTTTTGCCGCTAGCCAAAATACTTCTGTTAGAATTGGAGGTGAATGCAACGGGGCCTGTGTTTAATCCTCTTTCGGCAGGACTGCAGAGGAGTGAACCCGCCCCGGCGGAAGGATAATTAAGATGCCAGCAGCGTCAGTGTGATGAAGTGGGAGTGCGGGCTGGTCTCATGAGCTCAGATGTTAGACTATTTTTGAAAGAGACGGACAAGGAAGATGACCTCAATCACCAGCGCGATTTCCTCATCAAACAGCAACAAACCCCATTGGCTCTTTCATTGAGTCCACATCAGATTTTTTTCAATTTTCATCCCGCTGTGTGACCCACGGCGGCCTTTTCCCTCCCACAGTGTTTGTGTTCCACTTAACACTGGCCACAGAAAGTAGTGTCACTTTGCAGATCGCACATCTACAGATCCAGATCCAGGTCTGATGTTTCACTGGTCTGTTTATTTGGCCCTATTTGACATCAGCAGAAACGTTTTGTGGAGTTAAGGGAGGGAAGGATCAATGTTTTGGATGAGATAAAATGTCCACAGCTGGCCTTTTCACAGTATCTCAATGCAGGTGTTTTGTGCCTGATTAACATTTTAACAAGTGATCAAAGATTGTTTAGGATTTCTTTACTTTCCCAACCATCCACCCCACCCCCCTCCCAACTAGAGTAGACTTTATCTTGCTCACGTGGGGTGGTATGCAAGCGCTTACAATACTTCACACTGGCTGTGAGGCGCATGCATCATGTTATGTGCAAGCTATGTTGCTTTTTAAAATGGAAATGTGTTGTCCAAAATGAGAAAGAATGATTGAAATCACAGCCCAGTTCCACAGCTTGGGTAGTAAAGCAACTGATGGCCTATTTGTGACCCGTGAAATATAATCAGTGACAAAGGGCCTAACTATCCATAAAACATTTAGGAAATCTCCTAACAGTAAACAGCAGAAGATGAATAATTCATCTCCAAGTGTAAATTTGGACACCTGAAAAGAGACTAAATTAATGGCATACACATATATTACACGCCTATTCAAACCCCGAATAGTGCATGTTTTATGTGTCACAGACGCTGATTGTTGAATCAATAATTAATCAAAGCCATTGTTCGGATTTGCCTGTATTATAATACTTTTGTGTAGCAACAATAGCATGCCAGCTGGCTGCTAAACAGTCACATTTTAAAACAAGTAGCTGTCAAATTTAAATTCTGCTTCCCACCACTCCTATGTTGGCTTATTATGTCTTCATTGTTAGATGAAAAAATGACAAAACATCCAATATCTGTTTTTTTGCATTGAACAAGTTCACATTTTGAATGCATTAACCCAAAATAATAATAATCAATCTACAATGCTGTGTTTAAGTGCCAGGTTGACCTCGACAGGGAAAGGAAATGAATGGAATGCATTCAGTAAGCAATCTGCAGCAACACTTTACAAAAATCACTGTTATTAAAGCAGCTGCAATTACTTTTTTTTTTTAACAACGTATCAAATGACAGTGTGAAAACAATCTGTCCCCATGAAAGTGGTCTCTCCGAGCTATGAATCCACAGAAAAAGGTTATCTGACTTGCCCACAACTTTACTAGTGCACCAAAAGCTCAAAGTCACTGGCCTCACTGCGAAGTTTACATCAGACAGAGAAAAAGTCACACTGCAGACAACCTGAGAAAACAGCACATACATTGATGATAAGGTGCTTTTTTTTGTATCTTACAATAAAGGTTGAATTTTCTTTGTATTTACTTTTTAAACCTGCCGTTTGTGTACAAGTGAAAAACACAGAATACAAGTGTTCATTTATGAATTTAGAGAAAACGGCATGTATTTTTTAACTGGACCAACGTCAGTTTCTGGTTTCCCCTGCTTCCTTTCTTATTTAGAAAAATAAGATATTTTTTCATCACCTCTTCTAAAAATATATATATATATATATATATTGTTGTGTACAGCTCTAATTTGAATGCCTTCTGATTGTCAGGGAACATAAAAAATGATCTCCTATTATGATAAAGGCTAAAAATGTGTTTTGCTCATTATTCAGATTCATCATCCCACGATGAAACCCCCACTGGGACCTGCAGCTGAACTCTTACCAAAGTTTTATCCAACCAAACTTATATTCTACCTTTTGCCAATTCTGTCTTACTGTCTTTATTTTTACGGCAATAATAAGTTGAGTATCAGCGTTGGACTAAAATACCCAGTGACCCAGATTCCGCTGTGCTTTTAGATAACAGATAAAGAAGCACTTCCTTTCTTGCTGTGAAATGTGATGTAAATTCACATCCCATCCCCGTATTTGTTGCTGGTCTTTTTTGACCATGTGCCGTATGTGCTTTTATTGCTAATCGTTGCTCTTCTATGGTTTTTCATTGCTCTGACCACACCCATTGGGCCACACCCATAGATGCTGCAGGGTTGGTCTTGCCTGTATACTTAGTAATTCAATGGAGGTTTAATACAAGTCAGGGTGTTCTCGTAAAAGACGGGCTGCCATTCAAAAGTCACCTCCAATAAAAGAAGGTTCACTTACACAGAATGAGCGATCATCTGCCGCAGTGCATCTCGCCCGAAGGGCAGGTTTCTGTTTTTTCAACCATTGTTACGTCTTTAAATCAGATTACAAAACTAATTCCCAGTAGGAAAACTCATTTGGTTTCAAACAACTCATACAGACAACAAAAGACACAGTCCACAGAGCACCACAGACAAGAAACACATTACATGCAACAAAAAATACCAGAACATACTTTATAAAAAAGAGAGATGCTAAACAAAAGTGTTCCTCAAAAAAAATCAAACAGCTGGTGGAATAAAAGGCCTTCTGAGTCATTCAGTAGAACACGTAGAACACTTCAAAGCATCTTTGAGCACTATAAAAAGTGCTTTATGAATAAAATGTATTCATATTTTTATGCAATACGCTGCAATACTGCAAATCTGCAGAAGACGCGTGAGAGATCACGGCCTTTGCACTTTCTTGCTGTATTGGGCGACGCTGGAAATGCAACGTGGCAGTCTCTGCGTGGTCCTTCTCGCCTGCCGCCGTCCTCCTCCAATACAACGTGTTCATTCATGAATTTAGAGAAAATGGCATGTATTTTTGAACTGGACCAATGTCAGTATCTGGTTTCCCCTGCTTCCTTTCTTATTAAGATAAAAGCTCTAATTGTAATGCCTTCTGATTGTCAGGGAACATTAAAAAGTATCACTTATTTAGATAAAGGCTAAAAATGTGTTTTGCTCATTATTCAGATTGATCATCCCACGATGAAACCCCCACTGGGACCTGCAGCTGAACTCTTACCAAAGTTTTATCCAACCAAACTTATATTCTACCTTGTGCCAATTATGTCTTACTGTCTTTTTTTATATCAATAATTGTTGAGTATCAGCATTGGACTAAAATAAGTGTGCTTTTAGATAACAGATAATGAAGCTCGTTCCCAGTCCTCACCTGCCGCCGTCCTCCTCGCTGTTAAATGTGGTCCGATTTTGCACCTTTTTAATTAAGCAAAATTGCATCATTTTGACCCTTATTCAGAAACTCAACAAGTGAAATATGTTTAACTTAAAACATAAATTTCATGTAAAATGGATATGGCCAAATTTATTTAGGCAGCAGGTTCAATTCTACAGCAACATCCCAACACTGGATACCAAATGGAGGTTGGGCCTTCAATGCACCACCATCAACATGAGGCACATCAGGACCCAGTACAGGTGTAAATTAATTCAATCATTTTGCCATTGCCAAGCATAGTGTAACTAACAGAGAGGCCTGTACATCTTTTTAGTCTGGATATCATGGGCTAAAATGTTGTGATCAAACTGACTGTTTTGTAGGAATGTTGAGCATAAGAACTTAAACATCACTATAAGTTGAACAGACCCTGTAACCTGTAACCTGCCTTTTAATGGCAGGTCCACATGGAGGTTGGAGTCGACTGGACTGGACCGTGTGGTCATCGTCAGCCTGGCGTTCTGGTCCCTGAAGTTCAGCTGCAACGCTGAAGGCCCCCTGTCCAATGTGTTGGATGTCTTTGTACAAACTGAATGCTTAAAATCAGACATGTTGCAGTAAATGCCTGTGTCACCAGCTGCATGACGCAGGGGGAAGTTAAATAAATGCTTTTATTAAGAATAGACCTGAAATCAATGTTGATTTGCATTCTTATTTCCCAAACTCTGACGCAACGCAGGTATAAATACATCAATCTTCACGGCGATAGTTATTTAGTCTCTGCAGACCCCCCCCCACCCACTGGGTGCCAGGTGTGACGTCATGTGGCCGCGGAGGTGAAATTGGTTGGTTTGCGGTTCTCGAACGCAACATGGCTATCTTACACCTTGAACGACAGCATTTAGGAAACGTGAGCTGAACAACTGCTGTTGTCACGCTGCCTTCACGTTAAACAGGAACTCACAGTTCCCAAGCTGCTCAGACACATCTCGCCCAGTAGGAGCCATGAGCTGCTAACAGCTTCTAGACGCTCTACAGGAGGGAAGTGCTGGGATCGATTGCTTCTGTCTCGCTCCTCTATTTGACCAATCCTGCTCAAGAATGAGGTTCGGCCCGCCTGAGCTCATTTACATACGGACACAGAAATACAGGCATAAATAAATGTAGAAATACAGAAATGTAGAAATACAGAAATGTAGAAATCAATTAATTTATTTATGTTCTATTCTGGTGTAAAGTTATATCAATACATTAATGTATTTATTCTTTATTTATTTATACATGTATTTACGCATTTATTTATACATTTATTTATACTTATGTCATTTTTTGTCCTCCAGGGTGCTCGCTATCACCTGACTGAGTAGAGGATCGGAATGTTTTCTTCGTGACGAGCAATTGACTAACGGCAGTCACCCCACAGCGCCATGCCGTAAGTGTGTGTACACTCCAGTGCAAAGTGAAAACGCTTTCCTTGTGTCCACAGCTGCAGCACTCGGTGGGTGTATTCTCAGCGCGGGATTCCCCACCTGCTGGGAGACACACAGCCGCACCATATGCTGCCGAGTACCTGTTGAGCTGTGTCAGCCATCAAGCAGCAAATAGGAAACATGTTGATGTGGGGGACTGAAGATAAGGCTTGTGTTCCCACCACAGGCCGCCGTGCTCAGCTTCTGATGCTCACACTCAACTGGTGTCCTTTTTTTTCTTTCTTTTCTAGGGCTGTTAAAATGTCTTTTGAGAGGACACTGCGGTTGTCAGTGTGACTAACCTTCCACAACCATGTTTAAACATCAATACCAACATCAAGTACTTGTTTCTCACATGTGTTTTGGTTTCAGGGTCAGTTGACAGCAAAGCAAAATACCAAAAAAAGGGAGCCTGTGACTTCACCATCGCATTACTGAAATAAACTATAAATAAATCTATATTCTTTTAAAAACGGGTATGCAAATGTTGTGCAGGGGGCCTAAGAAATGGGCGAGTTTTGACCAGTTAACAACACAAACAAAAGGGGACCTTTTAGTTCGATGTACTGATTGCAAGAACCAATGAAACTCGTTATCTGGGGCGAGAACACATAGTTGCAACCACGTTCAAAGCTATACGTAAAAAAAATAATGCTCCGTAATACATAGATATCCCACAAAGTCACATCGTATGTTGTCCACGTCACTATGAACCAGGAGGTACGCAGGCTGTCACAGCAGATGGATTGGTCGAAAAAACATCTCTCAGCCAGGAGACGGCTTTTCATTCCCTGTTTAAAAGATATATTGACCAGGACCACTACCGCATGAATCTGTTCTTCATCACTCATTAACATGCTGAGCGTAACGTCTGCAAAGCGAGTGATTGATGACTTGGACGCACACGGGGCACCAACATCTTTGTGTGATCCATCCAACAACCCTGACCAATTCTGGCTCTTTATGCTATGCTGGCTGCTCCGGTCACTTAATAATGAGGCGGACAGGTTTAGATTGGTGTTAGTCGAAAGCCGAGTGCATTTCACTCACACGCTACAGGGTTCCCGTGTAAGCTGACTGAGCATCGTTATTTGACGCGTTGAGAGTAAGAACTGGTTGTTCGGTTCAGTGTTTCCCTTTAGCTTTACAGCTTGAGGTGTGGAGTGAGTGGGTGCAAGGGTCCGTAGAACGTTTACAGTTTGGTAAAGTCGGCAAGATTTTCCCAGATTCAGACTTCCCGGTTCAATAGCTCATCAAAGGAAACCTCTCTGTGACTATAGTGACGTCAACATCCACCTGCAAGGAGTCATTAAGTTGACTTTCTAACCCTTCTTTCAACTAGAATGTTATAACCAGCCCATTCATATAAGAATTTTCTTTTATGATTTGTGAATATTGTGGGCTAGTGTGACAGATGGGATAATGCCATATTCTTAATATTTACATTTTCCTCAGGGTTTACAGGTGAGTACATTTAGAACCAAGGTTATCGGCATAATCTTTTCTGTGCTGTATGTCTTTTCAGTGAATAATGTAATGCCTTTTTCTTATTGGCTCAGTTAAGTTCAGTGCAGTTTTGTGCAGATGTACACATTACTTTACTTCCGATCTGGCAGGGAGTTTTACATGTGCCTGTACATGTACCTGCAAGACACACACACACACACACACACACACAACCTCAGCAGGGCACCATACCTCTAAACAAGGGCAAGTGTTTTATAAAACTATAATAAAACAGAACAACTGACTGATTTCTTCAGAGAAAAAAGGATTGAAAGCATTTTAAATGGGAATTCATTTCCCTTGCTTGAGAAGCCACTTGCTCTTTAATCACTAATATACATATAATGTAATAATATAATTTAATACACGTTTTGACGTCAAAAGAATCTTAGAGTGGAAAGGATGTGGCCGGAGGTGAACAATTGTGTGAACTACCCATTAAAACCGGCCCTGGTACATTTGCTGGACCAAGAGGTCATAAACATGGAGGACAATTTAACTAAATTCTGCATCTCAAACGTGCCAATTAAGTCAAATTGGATTTGGGAGAGTGGCGCAATCATGAATATCCAAAGCACTTCAGAAGCAGTGGTTATTTTTTTTACAGTCCAGCAACACACAACCTAAACGGCTTTGCTTTGCTAGTTATTTGTTTGCAGAGAACTACCCTGACATCTCTTCTTTTCAGTCATGTGGTAAACAATGACTATACTCCTTGTTGTACGTCATGAATGTAACGCAAAGATATGTCTGAACAGAAATGCTGTGATGTTTTTTGCTCTGAAAGAAATCTATTGATTTAAAAGTATTTGTCGCTGCCACTGTTCTCCCAAAGCGTCAATTGAGTGATCTGCTAACTAAACTTTTTTATTTTTTATTTATTTATTGCTTTGAACTCAAACACATAGAAATGATCACACCAGTGATGTCAGAAAGGCTGAAATTTGAACATCAAACTTTAAATAAAAATGTAAATTAAACTTAACAAAAATATAAACATAAAGTGCAAATTTAAGCTTAACTTTCACAGTATTGAAATCTGGATAAAATTGTTTCATTTTAATCTCAACCATGCACTTCAAAGAGTAGGCTTGTTAATAGGAAACCAGAACAATTGCATTGCATTACAACTATGCATGTCTGCATTCCTTTACGAGGTCACTCCTGGAGTATGTTTCCCAGTGCAGCCAGTGCATCTGAGAGTCCAGTAAGTTTTTGCATGTACATTTTGGGTGGAATTTTTCTGCCTCTCCTCAATGAGAATGAGAATGTCTTGTTTAAGGGCTTCATTGACTTTACTCAGGATGCCCGTAACAGATGCTTCAAATTCAGAAAAACGCACTGTCAGCGTTTTGCTCATCTCCAACTTGCCATCCACAAGTTCAGCGATGAAGACGTTTCTGAAAATTGGTAAATTATGCAGATAGCCTTCTGACTTAATGTAGCTATGACATTGTAAGCATATTATTTTGCAGATGTATTTTTGATTTCAAAAAGGTCACATTCGTCACATGAAGGCACATTTTTGAACAACCGAAGTCTAACTTCTTGTAGTTATGGCTATATTGGCTATTACCTTGAAAACAAGGTTAATTGTAAAACATAACATTGGGTTGATCAGTCCATCCTGTGTGATACAAACACATGTGGTATTCAAGTAGTGAATGTTTTTACGGAGGCTCTTGGAGTTACAGAACCAGCACCTCCTAACTAGGAGGTCCAAAGGGCCAAAGTGGTCGTCAGTCCCTGGAAAATAGGGCCACATTGCTGTCATCAGTGACCTCCCTTAGTGGGGGAAGCGCATTATAAAATAAAAGTTATGTTACGCCTGTAATCAGATAAATACAACGAATTTATAGACAGAAATAGTTAACCTGGAAGATCCTGATGATTTTTTTCGGTTGTCGTATTCCTTGATAGCCTTTCGCATTCTGTTCCTTTAAACAATATTAAACTCTCCATGCTTGTTTGAGTAGACCGAGAAGAGCTAAATTAAGAGACATTAGTGGAATACACAAAGAAGCGATGTGGGTCACAAAACTTCCGGGTCACAAACTTTCAAAATAAATGTCGGCCAGTGGGCTGTTTTCGATTTGGTTGTCGTTTCTCAATTGAATAACGAAAAAAGAAATAGTTTTTTATTTTTGGTTTGTCAATTAAAAATGAAAGAATGAATAATAAACACATTATTCATATCTTTTTCCGGTTGGTATTGATCATTTTTCTCCTTTTCCTGTGTGCTCCTGACTTATTTGCTCTTTTGTATCACCATGTGTTACCAACATCTCATAAACGGTACATCTGTTCAGTGTTGTTCCTGCTGTTATCTATTCCCTTTATTCGTGTTTTAATCTTCAATTGTCAAACCGTGCCTTCCTCATGTGTCACGTTGTCAAAAAATAAGGAAAATAAGAAATACCTTTTCAAACTGTTTCTTAAACGAAGTAAAAGTCACCCTGAAGTTGCACTTTGCTGAGGTTTCATTTTAAAGTGGTACGACATTCCAGGGCTGGTGGCAGGAGGAAATGTGTTTTTTGTTGATTGTAAGTAGAGTTGCAACTAGCAATTATTTTGAGAACTCCAAATTCACATTGCTAAAGGACAGGTTGCCCCTTGAACATAATGATAAATAATATAATAATACAAAATAAAGTAAAAATACGAATCGGAAAATTTAACAGGATTGGTTTTAACGTCAGAACTTCTTTTCTATTCTACACACTCAGACACACTGCGAAACACACCCCCATGTTCACTTGGAAGCTTATTCATTAAATTAAATTACCATCATTCTAGTGCAAATTAAATAAATGTACACAGCACATCTAAATACAGCAAAAATCCAAGTACTATGAGATGAATTTCAAATGGCATTTGTAAATATATGCATTAGATGCTTCCTAGTTAGATTAGATGTCTTTAGCCAGAGAAATGGGGCGTGGCCCCACCTTGAGCGACGGGAAAAGTTGTATATTAAAAATACATTTTATAAATAGTCAATATTTGTTTATTTGAAACATGGATTATATACTCAGTAAATATATGAAACATAGTCTTAAAACACGTTTTAACCAAAACAATGTGTGAAGTTTTGTGGGGCTTTTGAGTTGGTCTCTCCTCAACCCACTGATTGAACAGTTCATATGTGCATGTCAATATATACATATCCATGTTCTAATAGATTTTGTATAAATATATTTATATTGTAATATATTTAACCTATATATAATATTATAATATAATATATTCATTATGTGATATGTATAATAGTTACAATACAGTTATATCATATTCACAATTCTAATATTGTTATATATACTGAATTGTTTGAATAAGATGTCCTCATTATTCTTCTGTTCTTTCTTTTAAGGAATGAATATTAAATATTTAATTGAAAAGTAATAATGCATGTTTGATACCCTTTTTGTTAATCATACTGGGATGTTTACTCAAACTTTCTGGACCAAAAAGAAATCCACCAGCCGCAATGGCGCCAGAGGGTCCAAATGGTAATCAATGAACAATACAAACTGGTGTTTGCACTGCCCCCTTGTCTGGGTGCTTCTTTCAATAGTACACTTGAGGAACACCAATCCATTTGTTTAAATTAATTAACTGTCCAAGCAATTCCCGAAGCCAACTCAAATCAGTAGTGTAGGGTGTTCTGAACATGTGTAAACATTTCTAAAAGGGACATATTACAGGTCGGTTCTGTATTTACTCAGAAGAAAATGTAGGCGTCGCTCTGCAGATTTTAAGATATGTAAGGATCACCACCACCAGATTCACGTTCATTTTTATACATCTTTGTCCGCTTGGAATTTTGCGTCGCTAAAATACTCTTTTTTGGAAACTCCCTGCCTTTTCTTAAACTTTGACCTTCATAAATGCCCAAACGCACCAGAGTACGCACTCACTCGATTTAATAAAGTGGATATGAGCATTAGTCAAAGACAAGATTTAATGAAAACTAAAGTGTAATAAACAACAGCAGCTTGACCAGTAAGTAAAATGCACAGGAGCTTCCTCTGGGTTTGAATGACAGTAAGAACATGTTCATAACACCTTAACAACCCTCCTTATAGCTGAGGTGCTGCCCATCAGGTAATTCTCCTGTAGGAAATGAGGGGAAACTAGGCTTTCTTTTCTCTCTCTCCATAGGCTCCCCTTGGTCAGGTAAATAATTCAGCCCTAATGCCTCCACACTCCACGCATAACTCAAAATACTTTGCTTTCTATTACCAACATCCTCTTCCTAAAAGAGCTTTGGGTGCCTCTTCTGAGTTGAAGGGAGAACTCGCACTCATTTTGGTGCAGACACACATACACAAACCCGGAAGAACCTCCACTCGGCTCTGTCTCGTCCCTCCACACTGCCTCCCAAGGATGTCGGGTGGGTCAATGTGCAAAGTATCTGTGTTGGTTGTGACATTCAGCAGAGATTATAATGGGACTGCACAAGTAAAGGACAAAACTATTATGTCCGGTCACACATATAACTGAAAAACGTATACATACTCATTTTAATAATTTATACAAACATATAACTCGATAAATCCTTGATGACCTCGCAACTCATCGTTCTTTTTGATTACCAGAATCAGGTGTGAATGTGTGAAGACTTTAATAACTGACTTTAAGTATTTAATGTTTTGGCCTTTGAGACCCCAATGTTATTTGTTTATCAAAGGGGAAAATGTTCAATAAAGAACAGAGCGGTTGATTCTCTCCTGTCTTGAACACAGCAAAGCTGTAACAAGAGCATGAACTTTAGGTTATGCTTTGCAGTTTCATTATATGCTCTGTGGCAATAAAGTGTTTGTGGTCTTTTGTTAATAAAAGGCACTGCAGACTGGAGCCAAAATGTGATCTCATCTGCAAGCACTGTTGTCCCCGTTAACTGCCTCTAAGAAATATCCCCCTGATCAGATCTAAGCAACAGCGGTGGCATTGCATGGTCATTTGAAAAGATGCAGGGGGGGGGGGGGGGAAATATTCAATTGGCTGTCTGCAGGCGACTGATGCTGCTGATTTCTGTAAACACAAATGGCAAGAGATTGAGTTGTTTCAATGAGAGATGATGGGAAGAACGCGAGGAAGTCGTTGTCGGGGGACAAATTAATAACAGACTGTGGTGTGACCTTGACAAGTGGCTCTCATTAGGAAGCCAGAATACTGGAGAGCCTGCTGTGGCTTTTCCACACAGTCCGGGCGATACAAAATCAGTTTCCCAAGACCGTAAATAATTTCTAGGAGAATCTTGACTGCATGGGGCACACTGGGCTGCCCAGAAAGTGAAATTCACAGAAGTCATTATTAGAGGAACAAAAACAAGGACCTGAATCCAAGAATCTTTGAGCTGCTGGGTTTGGCGGTTTCGATCCCAGGCCTGGTTAACCCACATGTCAGTGTGTCCTTGGGCAAGACACTTGACCCCAGCATGGCTCCTGTAGCTGCCACTACAGTGTGTGAGTGTTAGTTACTGATGGGCAGGTGCCACTGTGTCTGGTAGGTCCTGTCATCAGCGTGCGAATAGCTGAATGATGTCATGTCATTTGCATTTGTCTAGTCTTTTTGTCTTTTTGTTGTGAAAAGTTAGATGAAACAGCAGTAACGAGCAGAGATCATGAAGCGAATTTGAGGATACATGTTAACTCGGCTTTATTGTGTTGCCAAATTTCCAAGGCAACCTTCAAAGCAGTCCTCAGAGTTAGTCTATTAGTACGTTCACAAGTACTGTGTTCAGAAGTCACGTGATATCCTCTGCCTTTGTAATGTAAATTGGGCCTTCATTAGACATTATTCTATAAATTGACGTATAAAAAACATTTTTCTATTGCCAATTAGATTATAAAGATTTGGTAAATGTTTTAAGGATCTCTACACATGGACAACCTCTTTCGGAAGAACGCATTCAATTTTTTTTTCTTCTTTTTGGTAGGATGGAAATGAGAGTCTCATTTATCTCATCATTTATCAAAATATCTTTGCTCCTTTGCAGTTGTTTCCTTCCCCAAAAGTGATGAACTAAGTCTCTGAAAACCACCTACCTACCTAATTTAAGGATAAAATCTAAAATGATCAACAATTTCTTTACACAGGCCATTTGTCTGACTGACTTGTTCACAACTTTTGCCCTCTGGACCAAAGAGAAGATACAGATGTGTTAAATAGTTGTGATGATTATGAAGTCACTAAAAATGCTGCAGTCTGGACTACAACCTTTTTTTTACCAACCAACAGTAATAACATTGAGTCACATTCTCCATTAATCCTAAATTCATCCCTGAAAACACAAGACACCCGATCAATAACAAATAGGCGTTGTAGCCTGCATTCCCCTAAAATGTTCATTCATTTTTGGGGGTGGGGGAAGACTTAAACGATCAATTTGATAATTTGGTAATTAGGTTGTGATTTTGTGTTGAATGGTAAATGTTTTATTCAATAAAGTAACCTCTTAACCCCAAAAAGATTAAATAGAAGGAGGAAAAATAGAACCTAATGATATACATTTATGGCTTTGTAATGGATTGCACACTAAGGATTTCTAAATGTTTAAAATAAATGAATTGTATGTACGGGATTCTTAGAATACATTTGCAAATTCAAGCATTCACCTCAAATTTGGAGATGATTTAACGGTTTTTAATGGGTAATCTCAAAATATTAAAGGTTGTTTGATGTTCCAAATATCAGAAAAATATAAGAAAAAACACATTGCATGCTGGTAGTGGAGGAGCTACTGTAAGGCTGCAAAACAAAGCTGCCAGCGGAAAGGGCTCTTTTGGGGTTTCACCCACACCTGATGAAGTTGTAAATCTACTGCTGTGGGTGACTGACACGTCAGAATGAATGCAGCACCAATTACACCAGGGAGAGCTGGGGCGTTCTCTCAGGACATGTCTCGTTATTTCCACTGTGGTGGGAAAAAATAGGCAGATGAATAAATAAAAGAAATGTTCAGCTCCTTGCTGGGTAAGCACAAATCCTCTGCAGCTTCTTCGGGTACTGTGAGAACGGAGAGAGAGAGATGCACTTTTCTCTCCGCTTCGACGCGGGGACAAAAAATGTTTCCTTTTTCATTATATGGCCATCGTGTGCACCGCGTTCTATTGTGCCACTTTAATTCAGAGACGCGGCGAGGTGCCGCCTGCCTGCAGTATTCTAATCTGATCTAATCGCCGTTCCTCTTTAATGTTAATACATTCTAATAACCGGTCTCATCTGGTACCTCAAAGAGAGAGGAGAGGAGAGGAGGAAATGATCTGTAATTTGAAAACCTTTCACATACCAGAGTGCATTGAAATGAAACTCCTCTTTTTCTTAAATCTTTCTCTTTCCATGGGCGATGATTGTAGTTGCCGCACGTTGGCAAATGCAATGCTGCAGCTTCCCTATGGGGGGCACAATGTGAACAAGCAAGATAAGCACGGCCTCTGTTGATTTATACTTGGAGTCGAGAGGTGTGCGGTGGTGTCTGTAAATAGCAGGTGTCAGTCCTTAGACCAGCACCATGAAGCAGCCCATTACTCGATTAGTCACAGGAGGTAAGTGACAGCCCCCCCTCAATAGGATAGTTGTGCCTGTGGGGTCGGCGACTTTTTCGCTGTGAAGTGCCACCTAAAATGTTCTTGTTAATCAGTGTGCCACAATCAACATTAAGGTTAACATTATGATTGATTCATTCCTTAATCAGTATTTTTATTTTATCCGTAAAGTAAAACTGCACAGCAACATTACATGTGTATTCACCACAATCAGAACATGGCCATTTGAGAAGAGCCCTTCAAACATTCCATGAAATCACACGCTTAAAACAGTTGCATTATTAATTTAATATTAAGCTTTTTTTTCTTGAAAATAAATAAAGGAAATTTAATGATGAATTAAACTTAATTCATTTTATGGCTCATCCATATATATTATTTTGTTCACGAGTTAAACATTCAGTCTGTTACATCTGATACTTCTATTGTGTATTTCTTATTTACACTTGATCTTCAATACCATTTATTAGCATTTCATTTTGGCCCCATTTCCCAAACATTTACTCTAGTATTCAGATGTTATGATTAGATTCAGTATCACTGTCTCCTGCGTTACTAAAGCTCTGCATCTATACGTTTGTGTGTGCGTAGGTGTGTGTGTGTGTGTGTGTGTGTGTGTGTGTGTGTGCGTGTTATACGCTGCGAGTAACTTAAGGGGAGAGCTCAGCTGCTTGAGGTCGATTAAGGTGCGTCCGACCCGGGCTCATGCCCCGTTTTGCTTTGGAACCCGACGATATGAGTAAACCACCTCATGTCTGAATAGCTATGCGGGCTGTGTGGCTGTTGAAGAATGGTCTCCTCTCAGATTAATGACTGGAATGGTCTAATCTGAAGAGAGAGAAGAAGAAAAAGCGGTGCCCAGGGCAGGGAAATGACTGTCCATTTCCACAGGTAATTTGCTTAATGCGCCCTTATTAAGATCACCGTTGTGATGCTGCGGCGTGGCGGCCGGCCGACAGCTATATTGGGTTTGCTCATGACATACAGTCTCATCCGCTTTGCTCCAGGGCACAATTCCTAGTTATTATACACCCCCCCCACCTCCAGATCACTTGTAATTATCACAGATTTAAGTGTTGTCTCCACAATTACCCTGGGCCTGCATTAGACTAACCCCGTTGGTTCGTGCCCGCGGAGTCAACGCGTCTCCTCAAATTTGCTTTGTTTTCTAAAAAGGGTTTATGATCTCTGCTCTGCTCCCTGCGTTTCATTCGGAGCGCGGCGCCAATCAAGACCAACATCAAGGGTGCTGTGATCTGGCAGCCCAACAAGCTGGCTGTGGCGCACGTCCATAGGCACCGGCTGTCGCGCCGTCGCCGCTGGGAACGCACGTCCTCGGTGGAACCGGGAGGGGGATGGGGGGGGGGGGGGGGGTACGGGGGACGGGCTGCTAGCCAGGAGCATCGGGGGCCAGATGCCTGTCGCCGGTGGAGATTAGAGATGCATCACCTCTGGTGAAGGCCATCAAGCCCCAAGCATATCCGTCGGTATGAGTCAAGGCGGTGGTGAAAAATAAGGAGGGCGACGCAGTGGAAAAAACATTTGTACCAGGATTGTGTGGGACGGGTTCTAATGTGTTCATTTGAATGGGAGTCACTACCGCAGCCAGGAAAATAAACGAATCAGCACTATTACGTTTTAAGAAATAATATTATAGTGAGATGAAAATCGTTATTAGTCATGTTGTTTAGTTTTTATATGAATTAGTATGTTTTTAAATGCAGGCGCTAAAATCTCAACCAGAACAGTGTGTAATGATGCGAAAGCAACTTGATCGCCTCCTGGTGGCCAGTTGCAGTATAGGTCATAAACTCCGCCCACATGTCATTTTGGTTACTTCTTTTTACGTTAGTGTGTGTTCAAGTGTTCCCTTTGCTGGCAATATTTGATTTTATTTTGTTATTGGATACTGTTGTGAATTACCATAAATATTGTAATGTTCAGTCGTCATGTCAACATGAAGATTGTCGTGGGTTTTTTTTTTCATATGATAATGCTAAATGTACCAAAACGGCGTCCCATACTGTGTCTGGGTATTTTTTCAATTTAAGATTTGTACAGTGGGATCCTCTGAATAGAGCCCAAGTTTCTTTCTTTTTTTTTGAACATTGGGGTGGTAATGGATTTACTTTATAGGAGACGATTGACTGGGAGGAGGAATGTTGTGATGCAGCATATGGAGTAATCTCGGGGGCACAATGGATACGTCTATTTGCTGTGCTCGGTTGTGACCTCGCAGCAGCTGCTTACTCCGATTGATGCGGAATGAACCGAATACTCTGTAAAGAAATCGAACCATGCTGTTGCTCAGCACAAGCAACCTCAAATACGCTTACTGTGGAGTGATCACATTCACATGGAAAACATTTCTGAAGGTCTACTTTTACATCTCACACTGCCAAGACTGCACGGCGCAAATGTCATAACAGCGGACGGATCTACAAATTTTATTGAATTTACAACTTCAGAGTCCCCAGATGAAGCAGATAGCGAGGCTTGCACGCAGGCTGAACCGGGATGAAACAGACGAGGTGTAGCGATGTGTTTGTATTCGCAGGGCCCCGCTCAGGTGTTCGGAGAGTTAGAGCAAAGCCTGTCAGATCAGCTCTGGCACCGGAGAAAGGACAAATGTTTTGTCAGGATATAGAATTCCATTGGACCTCCTTCGGCACAGAAATCCATTTAAACCCCCAATTTCGACGCGCACAAACAAGGGCAGAAGGCATGTGGCACAGTGGATGAGATTTCAACGCAGCGATATTACAATATATAGAATTTTTGCTCAGAGTAATGAAGAGTAAATTTTGTCATCTGTATCTGCAGTACATTCAGGGCCAGCACAAACAAATAAAAGCGGTGGCTGCAAAAGACCGTCATAGAAAAACAACACAATCGAGATACAGTGACAGAATTTCTGGACAGAAATGAGATTATATCACAAAAAAAGGGAGAAAATGAATGGTGTAGAAACCTGTGAAACTATTCCTTTCGGCCCAAATGAAACCACTCAAGTTTTAGAAATTTCTTAAGGGTATTATCTGTGATGAGTGGTTTTCGGAGGAGGGCCAGAGGGACACGTAGTTAGCATCGCACCCTTGGTGACTTTCCCGCTAGAATGAGGCACATTTAGAGCCACGGCTGGTCGCACTCTCACCGGCGTGTCTCCGATGCTACCGAACCAAACTTCAGCCAACGCTGTCTGTTAAATGGCTTCAAACATTTAGGCTTCTAAAAACAAAACTTCTGTGTAGGAAAACATGTGAAATTTAAAGCGTTTTTAATTATGCATAAATCCTTGCTCCCGAACACTACAGTTCAATATAATTAAAAGAAAACAAGTTCACTTGTTAAATAAAAGTACTTAAGACTTGACCTGTAATTTTCAACCCACTCTGTCACTATCCCATGGCATCTTCTTTTTGAAGGCATCCTGGGCGGCCAGGCCGGCCTCATTTCGCTTTGACAGAGAGGGAGAGGCAGGGTCGTTCAATTACGCAGCTCGTGCCCACCAGGTGAGAAGTGGCAACACATCCGACACACACACACACACACACCCGCCTGCAGAGACGAAGCAGACACGGGAGGAAGAGGAAGCGAGACGGGAACAGAGAGCAGGGAGGGATGAGAAGGAAGCAACAGAGACAAAGCACGTCTACGATTTACAGTGTATAATGAGTGCTTAGTAGAATGGCCCCAGAGTGGAGATAATTATGGCATGGCAGCAGCAATGAATCTCAGCAGAATGAAAAGATTCGCTATTCCCCTCTCTATTTGTCAGTGGCCCCCATGTTGCCCACCTCGGTCTGAAGCCCGACCTGAAGATTATCACCACTGCCCCAAGCTAAGATGCAACTGCGGTTTTACCTAAAAGAGCAGGGGTTTTTTTTTATCCGACGGACTCGTTTCAATTCATGGTTCAAAAAGGTAGTTAGCAGACCAATCATAGCCTTGAGCTCGCGTAGCTTTTGACGCAAAATTGGTCGACACACTTGCAACCACGGAGGACCCGTCGGGTGCATGCTGGGTGTTACCCGCCAAAGATGTTGTATAATAGTAGAAATCCCGGAACCCGAACAAGCACAAAAGGGAAGTGGCCAACGCAGACTATCGCCATGCACCCTCCTTTCGACTGATCACAAACACACACTCACACACACACACACACACACACACACAAAGTGTTGGATATGGCTCTGACTTCCTGAAGGACTCAGCTCGCTTCCATTACGCCGCCAGAAATAAATAATCTGCTATTGATTTCTGCACACTCTCCTGCACCATCGTATTCATCACAGCTCGATTTCAGAATCTCTTTTTTTTCAACCATTTCTATAAAAGCCTCGCGCTTGATCCCTGAATCACGGCATACTCGTGTGTTTTACTCCTGTTTGTTTTCCAGGGGGCAGCTGGTTTTGTCCGTTGATCATTTCAAGGATCAACAGCCCGGTGCTGCTTGTAAATTCCTACGTAACTGTAACCTGTGAACTTTTTACTGACTTTGTGGACATGACTTTAATTTGATGTTAATTATAGAAAGAAAAAAAAGCATGTTTTGACAGAAATGCGTTTGAGGAAGCATTGTAAATATTGATTGTCCTTTGGCTGGCCTGCTTAGGGGGTGAAGAAGCCCCGTTAGAGAGATGTGCCATTTTAAGACTGCTGCACACAAATCAAAACGAGGATTTGCTTTAGCCATTCGTACTCTTATTACTGTTACACATGTTTAGTCCTTACTCGACAACGGTGTAAAATCACTGCAGACAACCCTGTGATTGTCTGCAGTGTCCATGATAGTTTCCACCTGTGTCCAATCACCTGCACCTTTTTACGACTAAGGTGGGACATTATTGCAGTTTTTCCAGCAATCAACAGCCTCTGCTGCATGTTGTGTCTGATATAGCCCTACCATAGCTGGTAGTGTTCTCAGGCCGAAGTGGGATTTTATTCTACATTACATTCACAGTAAAATCTGAAGTTGGAAGGTGATAATTATAATCTCTTAACGACACATTAGCCTTTACTTAAAAATGGTGAAACTGAGAAGAGAACTGTGAGACACTGTATTTAATGAAATGTATCGATCCACATTTTTGATTTATTCTCCATAATCATTTTAATTAAAGAGACTGTTCAAAATTGATCCTGCTGGATTCAACATTTTCCATAAGATTAGTCAATAATGCACAGAAAAGCCCCTCCTGGGCAACCAAACAATGTAATTAAAGAAGCTCGGCTAGCAGCACACACAGAGGAGCCACTTCATTCTCTACATAGGTCTCAATGACCTCACATGGAAAATAGTTGCTTAGTCTGAACGGTAAATACAACTGACCAAAATGTAACTAGTTAAAAGGAGCTCTATGTATTCACCCCCTTTCCTTTCACCTATCCAGATTTATATTTTGTATGTATTCCTGGCACTACCCAAAACCCCAGTTTGTAATCAAGGACGAAACATGTTTTTAATACTGCTGACGACACCACAATAACCCCTCGGGATAAATCTTTTAAAAACGCACTTGAGTTAAAACAATGAATAAAAAGCTTGAATTTTGATGATAAGCTGAAGCATCCAAAACTACTTGATGACCTTTTTCCTCCTGGGTTTGACGTCGCAGGTGACAAACAGTTTGCCCTTAATGTCATGTGACTTGTCATGTGTTTGGCTTTCATGCAGCCTGAGAAGAGGCCTGAGAAGAGGATGGCAGAGTTGTGTTGCCGGATTGTAATTTATGGGTTATACTGAACAGTGGTCTGATGCTGTGTCAATGTTCCAATGTTGACTTGACACCATTTAAACTGTATCTCAGACAGCGAAGAGTTGGGAAAACTTTCCAGGGATCGGTTCCATTGCATTTCCCCATCAACCAGGAGGGAGTTTCCCTCCAACATGTCTGGCATGTGACATTTATTACTGCTGAGGGCCAGTGGGAGTACGCTTACCCCAGTGGTAATCACACTGATAGACAGGTATATTACTGAGAAATATTCTGAGAAAGTAGGGCTTGGGAGCTGTCCTTGATACTTACCTTGTGTTCTCTTTTGTTTTTCTTTTTGCAGTGCATGCATTAACTGGGTGGCTCTATTAACAGAGACCTTTCCTTTCACATTTTAGAGGTGGTTCAACTGACTAATTGGGCCCATTTCTCCCCGACACTCGCGTGTTCCCGTTAATTCCCAGTGTGAAGGTAACCAGAGCATTGGAGGTGACTTGATGCAGCGTTGGGAGCGATTGGGAGGACCTACTGCAGGACCAACGTGGGTCCCATGGTGAGGATTAATGAGAAGCGTGCAGTTTCACCCATACCTTTATGTCATTACAATGACTGAAACCATCTGCATGTGTGGCGGTCTTGTATTCTACTTCAATCACCCTCCATGTGGCCAAAGCTTTCCATGCCGTGAGCCAAACAGCAGTCACACCTCAGCAAAGTGTTTTTTTCTCTTTCCCCCTCCCTCCGTCGAACACACGCTCTTCGCTTGTTGCCAAACCGTTGAAACTTGGACTCACCAGTCCACACCAATCTTCCTTCGTCCATTTCTTGTATTCCCTTTTTTCAAATTTCAGGCGTTTCACTCCATTCTTTTCTCTAAGTAATGGTTTCTTTGCTGCTATTTTGCCAACGAGTCCTTCTTCTTCCAGTTTCTGTGGCACAGTTCTTGAAGACACTGTTGCACCATCAGTCATTGTGGTGCTGATCTCATCACGCAGTTCTCGTGAGGTCTTTCTTCAGTCCTCAAGACTAAGAAATTTGAGATGCTTCACTTGTCAGTCTGAAATCTTCTTTTTTCTAGCTCTCCCCTTTCGGGTCTGGTGCGAATTAGCGGCATCACAGTGGTGTTTACAGTGCTTGGACTGCATCTCAAGTCCTTGGCTATGCGGCGGTAACTCCACCCAGCATCAAAAAGGGCCTTTATTCGAGTCTGTTGCTCACCCTTTAGCTCCTTCTTCACCTTAGCCATGTTCAAAGAGCAACGTGTGCTTCACGACTACTTCCAGAGGTTTGAATTTATACCAAATGGTGGTATGGCCTCAGTGACAGAACCCTGACGTTATCACTTAATAAGCAGGATAGGCCTTGTACATTCAAAAGAAATCACACAGCTCTCCAATGACTCTTGCATCACCAACAATTCAACCACGATCACACCTGACAATGATTACGCAACTAATTTGGCTTCTTCTGTGAAGGAACATGATTGTGTGACATTCACATTGAATAGCTTGTTTTTTGTAAGAAAAATAACCTAAATCTCCTTATGATATATATACTGTATATATATATATGATATGACCTCTCACCCTGATGTCTAATTGAACTAATATCATTTTGAAACATGAAAATATTAATTACACCTTATTAACAATAGGAATTGCACATTATACAAAGATAATAAACACACAAAAAATACAATAATTTCAGGATACAACCAAATTTCCCATAGGGCTACATGAGGATGAGATCAAATATACACAGCAGGTAAGGAGATCAAAGCAGCAGGTTGCTGCTCAGAGTCTTGTGTGCAGAACTTGACAGAAAGCTGCTGAACCCAACGGCATGCTGGTGAGTAAGTGGACATTTTCCATTTTACAAGTTGGGTAACCTATTGTTACTGCTTAAAAAAAACACATGGATCCATGATTTCTAACCAAGGTCCTTTTAGCTCAGGGTTGTTGCGTCATGCCATGTTGAAGGATCAAATAATTAGAACAATAATTGCATTACCACAAGCCATTAGACCAAAAGCCCAACAGTTGGAGAAATGAGCTCTCGATCCGATGAGACGTTTATTTAACAGCCAGTCTTCCTGAAAAAAGACTCCTGTTGTGCCTTTAGCCCACTGCTGCGGAAATGCAAACACAAAAGAATGCATTGCGCAAAATGCAATTGCAATATTTGTTCCACCTATAACAATAAAAACAGATGTATAAATATAGAACTTTTAAAAGCAGTGTTTACAAAATGCTTTAAGAGGCAAAGCAGTAAAAGCAAGAAAAACTACGGTCAGAATTCAACAATATGATTATTAAACAATAAAACCATAATGGAAAGAAGCTATGTCAAAGGGGTCTGCCCTAATCTGTCGTAGCAGGAGACTGTTACCCTAACCCTTACCCTCCCTGTTGCATAACAAGAAGCAGGTCAGGCTTTTGCTAATTATTATGCTGAATGTCCTTAGCACACCCACAGGATTTTTTTTTTTCCAACTGGTAGTGTTTCTCCGATTTCCTTCCGAGGAGAGAGAGAGAAAATGGGTCGTTGGACAGTAAAAAAAGGCGGAAACACAGTTCAAATATATAAATTCACCCACTCTAAAGAAAAGACAGCGTTTTGAAAATAATATTGTAGGCTAACAAAATCTACTTCCTATATCATCCATGAAGGGTTACTTGATGTGACAGTTACGACGGTGTCCAACTTGAGGGAACAATCGCTAAACGCCGGTCTAAATAACTCTTTAACAGCTGTGCTCATGGATGACCTCTCTACGAACTCTCACGGTTTGTCTCAGCTGCTTAGAGAGACTGGCATATCCGAAGGACTATTTATTCCCCTCCCCGTTTCATCTCCGACTGAAGCTTCCTGACATGCCAACGGGGATGTGTATCAATGTGAGATCAGTGGGAGAGCATTACTGTAATAACTTCATTCCAAAGACATGAAAGAGAATTCCATAATAAGCCGTCTGCCCCAAAGTATTTTAGAGTGCAAGAGCGTGTGAGAATCTTAATCACAGAGCTTTCTCCTCTTGCAGGCTCCCCGGCCAGCCGATGACATCTTTGGCGTGACAAATGGGAACTTCACGGCGTAGGTTTCGTTTCGGGAGTCAGACGATGCGTTTTTTGAAAGAGGAACAATGAATATTTAGCCACGACTCATTCGTGTCTCTCCATGTAACAGACAAAGTGTGAAAGAGTACAAATTCCTCCAGAGCATGAAGTTGGCAGACCGTAAGTGGGTTGTTTCGCATGCAGCTGTAGCCGGAGGAATTCCTCGGCTCGGTTATGTGCTCCTGTCAAGCGTGACAACTTGTTAAAAAGGCAAGTGTGAGGGCAGCACCAGGCAGCTTTCCGCTGGCATGTAGGATGCAGACAGCGTTGGTGCCAGTCGAATGGTCTTTGGGGGGAAAAATAGGAAGACAGCCTTCACTTGTAGTTGGAGTTGGTGTGTAGATATTGGGAAGACAAGAGTGTGTAATGATGGGCTCTCCTGCAACGGCACGATTCTCCCTGGCTAAAGTTTTTCTCCCTAAAATATATTCACCTAAAATGTCCAAATTGAATGCATTCAGACAAATCACCTTTCTGCAGGAAGAATCTAGCAGGTGGAAAAACAGGTGTCTGTATTTCTCTTCTCCCGATTATGGAAAGAATGATGCTCATGTGACATTTTAGACACCTTATCGCCATGTAATGTGTATTCAGTATATATATTTTAAAAAGCATGAAAAAGTAGAAAAATAAATGAATCACGGCTGTCAAGAAAAGTGGGGATCTATGTACATTTTAAGAGTATATTAATCTGAGTGGTTGGACTTCTTATCTCGCTGCATCAGTGTACAGGTGTACCTCAGGACAAGGTGACATCCCTTTTGAGTGGGCTTGCAAGTGCAATAAAAGCAATGGCATCCTGTAGCAACTGTCCTTATGTCCTACAGTGGTTCTACACTGGACTAGTCAGTCCAATGACGCCTCAGCGAGGCAGCAACATGACGAAGTAGACTTCCTGTCCAAAGGCTACAGAACAGAGGGTGAAATGACTGATCATGTGTGAAAAATGCTCATTAGACAGAGTTACAACTGCAAATATGTCAGTCAGTCGAGTACCTCACTGACTGAAAACCTTTTCCTTGTACATATTCATGTAACTTTATGAAAAAAAAACAAGGTGAGGGGTGATCACAGTATAAAAATACAATGGAAAAATCCAAAAGCCTTTGTGTCAGCTGGTACAATCCTAACTTCCGGGTTGGCATACAACAAGGCAAGGGGAAGAAGAGGAGAAAGACTAACAGATAATTGCTCCCCCTGGCCTCCATCTCAACGTTCACCGCCGGTGTTTGGTTGAAGGTAGAGTAGATATTCCCAGTGCATGCCTCTGTGGCGTCTTTCTGATGGGTTCTCTTGAAGGTTATCCAAAAAAACACCCTCTCACCGCAGGGGGTTCACTGCTGGCTTTAAGATGAAGTCCAAAGTTCAAATCCAAAACTTTGAGCCATGTCTGACTTGTACATTCTTGTACAACAAATATTGGTATCCATTCAGCTTCAAGGCAATTGTTATTTTAGGGCTTCAGAGGGAGGGTGTTTTAGTGTGATCTAGGTATTCATAACAATGTGGTCCGACAGAACGAATATCGGCTGGAATTCAAATATCTCATCTTATTGTGTGGTGTATCTGGCAGCATTTCCCCCCCAGAATCCCTGTGGCTGCTTCAAGGCTAAAATCTCCATCTAAATCTTTATTTAGTCTTTTATTTATTCTTTGAATCTTCTTCAAGGAGAGAAAGTACCAGTGCAGACCTCCACTTGAATTTAGTATATCTCAACTTGTTTAAAAGGGAAACTAATCTGACCTTTGACATTTTACACCTGAAGCCTAGTTTATGCTTCTGCCAAACGCAAGGACACGCAGAGGCAAGAGCCCCTCTCGTGCCCTTTCACCCCCCTCTTGTGTGCTCGCGTGTGTCGACCAATTTTTCTAGACTTGCGTCAAAAGCTAATATATATATTATTATATACGAGAGAATGAATAAGTTTGAAAAGAGCTTTTGACGGAGGAAATTCGTAAACATGACCTGTATGACACGTCATTGGCGGACTATAAGGACGGCCTCCAATTCATTCAACTTGATTAACTTGCCATGCAATGTCCATGATTCTTGATTCAGAAGAAGCTGTTGATGAAGGAAAGACTATCTTCTTAAGGAAAGCTGTAGTATAATGAGTGACCTTTTACAAAAAGGACAGCACTGATCTCAACTAAGAAACTACATATTTCTTTAATGTAACTTTAACGTTCACTTCTCTTTTAAATGGAACACTAGCTGCTAAATGTCCCACTATTTTTGTCAGCTAATGTTTGTTTGGGTCATTTTAACTAGAAAGTTGTCGGTTTGGTCCATAGGCCCTACTGTCTGTTTGCTGGATCCAAAAGATGCTCCTGAGTAGGAGCCGTCTGCTCCTATAAATAATAAGGATGGATTCAAATCAGAGGACAAATGTCATGTATGCACCTATATGTATATATATATATATATTAGCAGTGGCGCATAGCCAGACATTTCCACATAGAGTCGTTCCAGTTAAAAAAGTAAGTTCTGGTTCCAAACATTTCAATCGAGCCAGTTGCTAACTTTGATTATCAGCTGTTTGTCAAATAGTATAATTTAAGATGAGATAATCCTTTATATGTCCCGCTGCAAAGAAATTCAAGGCACGCTCCTGAGTGGCAGCCCGTGTTTATAGAGGGTTTATCTATTTTAATATGTGGGCTTTCAATTTAGTGTCCAAATAAAAAAAGGGCTCAGATAGCTGGATACAAGCTCAGCTCTTATTGTGATTTAATCCATCCATGTCTGGACACAAACCGAAACGATGTTCTGGTCATCTTAATAAACAAATATGTTAATCTCAGTTTAAGAAGCTACTTTACATGAAGTTGAGTCCTTTTTCCTGATGGGTAGATCTGGTAAGTACAACATTCACATAGGAATTCGGGTTTTACTCCACAAATATGATGATGTAATTTGATTAGAAGAACAAGCAGTAAAAGTCAGCAATAATATTACTTGGGTTAAATAATAAAGTTCATCCATCATTTCTATGACAGTAGCATTATGGTCTTTAGAGAAAGGACTCTAATCAAATATATTAAAGTGATGATGTGCAAAATTAAAATTCTATCATTCACCGGCACTATTGGCTTTGCTGAAACCCCAGGTGATCGGTATGTGCTTTTGTATTGCTTTGAGCCAGCGACCATAACAGATGCCATGCTTTTCCAACTGACAGGCCACCTTAAAAGCAACATTGATAAAGATAAATAACTTCCATTGAGTAAAATCTACCGCATCATTAAACATGGCAAACCAATTAGTTTTGAGTATCCCACAAGAGATCAGCTAAATCAGATCCACTGCTGTAATCATAAAGAGGAATGGCTGGGCCTTGCCAGCCCCACGGCATCAAAGAGAGTAAAGGAAACTTTCTTCTCTGTGCATGAATAAACAGGATAATGGTCCACTCAAAGTATAGATAACAGCAGCTCTCAAGTGCTGTCCTTCATGTTGACTTTCATTTTTTTGCCGTCGGTTCATTTAATGTGTGGGATTAAATATTGTTTGATTCCACGTTACCGTTCCACATTAAAATAACTCTACTTCAAAACGGGATTGGAAATGGGCAATCACAGGTAATTTCATCCGCTCATGTGATGCTAATTACTTTTGTGACTGAAGAGGCAGACATTCTG
The DNA here is from genome assembly GCF_949316345.1 of Pungitius pungitius. Classification (NCBI taxonomy): domain Eukaryota; kingdom Metazoa; phylum Chordata; class Actinopteri; order Perciformes; family Gasterosteidae; genus Pungitius; species Pungitius pungitius. The sequence continues at coordinate 5,033,854 of NC_084919.1, read as the reverse complement.
GCCCCTGAGCAAAAAAAAAAAAAAAGACCCATTTTTTACAAAAACTTAACAATTGGCAGAGGAAGGAAGAAGATTTTCCGCAGGCTACAACACTCTACTCTACTTTCCACTTTGAACAGAGCCTATCTATACACATTATCAGGAGTTATCTCCCTGAAGGTGAGAAGCCACCAAAGTCATGTGTGAACACTTTATGCTGGATCTTCTTTTTGCCTTTAAAGTGGACATTCGTTAGTCGCGATGTAAAGCTGTCTTCAAAGTTCTTCACGCTTAGCTACAGCTCACAAGTCCATACGTACATTTCTCCACCACTCATGCAGACATAACACAACAACTTTGTTATCACGTTTTTTTTGTTTTCGCTGTTTTGACTTTGGCTGATCTGTGATACAAAGACAGAAGGAGGCCCACTCAAATGCTCGCTTAAAGGAGGAGGAGAATCCCACCAAATGCAGGTTTCGTAAAGGCGACGTAATCTGAAGTATCACAGCGAGCGCGTCCTGCCTGGTGGCCGTGGCGCTGATAACGCTACGTTTGCAAAGGTGTGTGCACGAGGGCCTGTCTGTTCAGAGAACAGGGCTTCGGTTTCAAACGAGGTGAACTGCAGAGCTGGATGTGTAGCGGTAAAGCTTTTGCTGTGGGTGTAGGTTGACATTTTGCACTCCGGGTAAATGAGCAGGTCCCGGGGCCCTTTATGTCGCTGTAGTAACCCAAAAGCAAATTAAAGGCAGCCTTAGGCGACAATAGTGGAAACGGACAGAGCCCCTCATTTGGGCTGTTTGTTCATCCTCAGGACAAAGACTCACATAGTTTGTATGCTAAGTACAGGTAGAGTATCTCCCCAACACAGTACACATCCTTCACTTTACAGGAATCCAATTCTCTAATCTAAGACTAAACTAAACTTAAACCTTAATGTCGTGTTCATTTCAGTCACAAAGACTTTTTTTTCCCCAAATGGCAAGTGTGACTCCACAATTTCTGGAAATACATTTTCATGTCCCATAATGCAAGTAATCCCCCCCCCCCCTCTGCCACACACACGCCTTAGTTTCCATCCCTGTGGTTAACTGACAGCCGTTAATTTGGACCATCCTTGTGGTAAACGGGTGTTTTTGAGAAAGGCATTAGGAGAAGCTTATTAATCATCTGCTCACAGCTGGTGTGAGATTGACGTGATGGTGTACATCAAATCCACATGCCTTCACCGCGTTAGACAAGCGCGGGGGGAGTGTGCCTGTGGGAGTCGGATGCAGACGCTTTGTTTGAAATCTGATGGTGGACAATGTTCGAAATAACACAAATACATTTGAATAGAATAGGAGTAAAAGCCATGAAAAGAACATCCAAAAAAAATCATCTGAGAAGCTTCCAGGAACAGGCGGTGGTTGCTGATGAGTTACAGGGCAAGTTGGCCCGACTTCCGCTGCCAAACTGGAGAGCTGATCGCTAGGAGCAAGCCAGCAACTTGCTCATCAACAACAAAAGAGGGCTGCAGGCATGAATCCTGAAGCCTGACGTCATGGGGTACTTAAAATGTTTTTGTTGTTGTTGTGAGAAGCCTTAAATAAGTTGCTGTTAACACAAGCTCATAAAGATCAGTAAACGTTAGTTAGTTAGTATAGTAAGTATTGGCTGAAACGTAATATATAACATCAAAGCCGATTATCCATGCTGAAGATTTAGTGGGACAACCTCTGGCTTTGAATCAACATTTCAACATTAAGGTTGTTGTAACTTGGAAAGTAACAAAGAATCCTTCCAAAAGCATGCCAACTCCAAGGAGCACCTATCCTGTCATGTAGTAGGAACAAGGGACACGGCAGGAACATTTGAAAAGCAATGACTTGTGCATTCTGATGGACACAAAAATAACGTCTGTTTGGGCTAATACTGATATATCATTGAATATTAAATATCAAACGACTTCCGTCTTGAAAAATGAATGCATTTTATGAAATTGCAGACGCAAAGATTGTACATTGTACATTGTAGCAAGTACATTGCAGTACTTGCTGCAATGTGTATATTTGATCGCAACTAAACAGATCTGACTGACACAGAGAATTGACTGTCAATATTTACCTTTAAAGACCTGCTGCAGCTCATTGTACGTGAGGATTTAGCAAAACACCGCACAACTTTTTCAGGAGACCTGACATTAGGAAGGCGAGTGGAGTAGGGATAGCTTCGTTTAATGATGGACCGGTCGTGTGGCCACTGTGTCGGCACCTATCATGGCGTCCTTCACAGAAGGCCCTGTCTCACTTTCGACAGAATATAACCCGATGTGAGCCCAGAGGCAAGGACAGAGGCAACTGGGCTGATAAGAGAGTTGTCAGTGGTGAGCTGTGTGTTTTTCTGCCCAGTTTGTGTACACGGTTCAACTGCAGCTCAGTCCCACTAACAAGCAACTGTGTAGAAGAGCAACAGCAGTTATTAGGAACAGCCATCGGTGCCTCAGTGGTCCCAGCACCAAAATGGATGTGAACAGAAAATAGGGGGACTTGCTCAACGGGGTACTTTGAAAAAAGTTGTGGTTCCAGCCATTGAGGTTGAACTCCGATGAGATTATTTCCTTCTCCAGAGCCAGAAAGTTCTGCCTCTGTTGTGAAACCCCCAAAAACCAATCTGCTGAATGCACACACACGCTGGTTTGTGAAGACTGCGATGATGTATGAGATCTGTGAACCAACACATCAGAATAAACTGGTACTGACAAGGGCGTAGTGTGGCCAACGTTTTTTGAGAGGGCACAAATTGAAACGTCCAGAGTATAAATCACTGGAGAGTACTCACAACTCAAAGCATATACAGTATGAGGGGAGACTTCCCCACCACAGACACCTAAAACATCAGATAGGGGAGATTTATTTTCCTACGGTTTGATCATCAAAACGTTCCCATCTGTCAGATATCACTTATCTATAAGGCACAGCCCCCATCACTTTTAATATCCGTGGACTGAGAAGAAAACATACTGGGGAGCCAATGCAGCCAGACGCTGGTGTTTTGTCTCAAGAACCGGAGGTAGCCCGAGGTGCTAATGGAGCCGCGTCTCACGCTGACACACTGTGACGGCTGCTGTAGCGCTGTGCTTTCAAAGCGAGAGAGAGAGAGAGAGAGAGAGAGAGAGAGAGAGAGAGAGAGAGAGAGAGAGAGAGAGAGAGAGAGAGAGAGAGAGAGAGAGAGAGAGAATGAGAATACTTGTAGACTTCGACAGCGCCGTGGCCATCTTGACAGGCAGATCCTCTGTCCTTGCAAGGTCGCCGTGCATCCTCTTAGGTAAGTCGGACGGCTCTGGCTGGTGCAGTGTCTGGCCGGGTCTTTATTGTCTCACTTTATTAAATTAGCTGTCAATGAGTTGACGAGGCTGCCCGTCTGCTGCCGTGGCGTAGTGCCTAGGAACAAACTCGAGAGCCATTTCTCAAAAACCACTGATCCGTGCGCCAAAATGCCGTTCTCACATTGGGTGCTTTTTTGCGATACGCTCTATTTGGGTCCACTTATTACAACAAATTATTAAGTGTTATTTTTGAGGCTTTGACAACAGTGCTGTTAGGGTCAAGTATCTTTTTAATACCTGCATACGTACATCTTGTTGTGGGCCAATCCGCTCCACCCCTACCTGTTGAAATATGTTTTAATCAACTGCCCGACCTACTTAATGCATTTTAGGAGCACAACAGTCAGGACTGGGGTTGGGAGAGAGGAAGGTGGGCTATTACACGCAGTGTGTGTGTGTGTGTAATTAATTGTGAACTGATTTGGACATTGACTGTGTTTGCAGATCGAAAAGTTCACTGCAACGTTTTTGTTCTTGATTTTTAATGATGGACAGAAATGACTTAATTAGATTAGATGAAAGAACAACTTGTAAACACGGATGACAAATACCACAAAAACAAAAAAAATTGGTTATTGTTTCTTTGTCAACGAAACCATATATCAAAAGGTGATTGGTGCAATCCTGATATATCAGTATCTGGCCCTGTAATAACTGAATTAATATAAAGTCCTATCAAACTTCTGCAGATATATTGCAGTCATTTGGTGTTATGGAGCAATACAAGTCTTCCTTATTGCTCTAATTGCTCTTTTAAGTGTTGGAAGTCATGATTGGAGCCATTTTGAACAGTGACAGACTAAATTGTCCCTTGTATTGTTGGCTTAATAGATGGAGACAGAGGAAATGATCGTTTTTGTGCTGCCTGTGTTTGAAAATGTTTTTTTTTCCCGACTGCACGCTTGTATCATTTACATAAAGCCGGGCCGATTTACAATGCCAGGACCATCAGTGACAGATTCATACTTGTGGGAAGTCAGAGGACACAAGTGTCATAGACGAGAGAGAGGCACCCGCAGATGGGCTCTTAATATTATTCCCTGCGGGAATGAACGCTTTTATTAAAGTCGAGGTAGCATAAATCTATCTTGCTGAGAAAGCGACATATAAAAATATCTACCTCATACTGTTCTTCTTCAGCCTTTTTTTACAGGAAAAACCGCTATATTGACTACTGAATCACGGCCGGGTAACCAATGGCCTTGGGCAACGTCTTGGGCCCATTGACACGGGGTCCTGTCCATCAACAAGCAGCCCTGTACGTGCAGTTATTCGTCCATATTGGAGACTTTTGTCATCCTCAGAGCTCCCAAGTCCACCATATCCACCCAGGAAAGAAATAAGGTAATAACATGTGCTGTTCCGAAAGAGGGGAGAGTGACAACCAGTCGTAGCCACTGCCCTCCTCCCCCACTTACCTGCCGAACACACCAACCGTAGCTCACCCATGACATTTTACAGCAATATCTAATTGGAGATTTGGTAATTCCCCACATGTAATTTTTTTAAATAAAACAGCAACAAGCCTGTCGCCATATTACTTTTTGTTGTCGTCAGTGTTGATATGATGAAACAAATTAGATGCCACTAAGGGAGTAATGGAGAGTCTCCTCCCCAGATTAATTTTCTGTAATTCGTTAATTAATATTGCTCTACTAATGAACTTTTCTATTTGGCTGCCTTCCCGCAGCAAGGTTGACCACAATCAGTCACAGGAATGCATTACCACAGCACAGTTTGGCAGTCATTCATTAGTCACTCATCACCGTGAGTAATGCCATTGCTAAGGCCCTCCATTATGACAATATAAATCTCCCATAATAACATGACTGAGCAAAAGGGGCTTATTGCACGTCTGGAAGGGCAGCTCGGGGGGGGAACCTCCTAACCTCTGAGCGAACAATCAGATCTGAGAATTATTATTAAACGAAATATATTGGATGGAGGCAGCGGGCTGCAACTTACAGATTCAATAAATCTTCCCCGTGAGAACGGTGGAGTTTAACGCGAGGCGATTGTACCCACTATTTGAACCTAATGGTTAGGTGTCAGCGAAGGCGGTCAATGCTCTTTCATTAAAGAGTCATTTTTTTTGTACCCAGTTGGTCCATGTTTTTTAGGACCGCATAAACAACGGTGAGCCGGGACAGGTGACTTACCATCAGGGGCGAGGGTTACTTCAACATGTTACTTCTCCTACTTAAAATGAGTCATCCACATCTTCAGGGTCAAAATGATACTTGCTTGTGCTTGGTGTAGTGGTTGTAAGCTGCGGGTCACGAGAGTAGAGAAAGTTATTTTTTTTCATTGACTCAGTTAAGCTCGAGGGTTATCGACCCATCTCTTACCGAGTTTGTACTCGCAGGCCAGGTATAAGATGTGTCCTTTCCTCATGTTGTGTTGTTAGATCTTCTGGTGTTTTATCAGCACCTTTCATCCCCCACTTTAAATCCTTAGCGTCTGTTTTACAGTTTGAGATATCCTATAAGCATTAGACTTGAAGCAAAGATTTCAGATTTCTTTACAAATCCAGACAGCAACCCAGTTCAACCACATTTAGCCTTTTCATTTTTTTTATTAATTTCATCGTACAGCAAGTAGTAAGTGGTGTAAATACAAGCATTACTTAAAGCAGAGCCAAAAGAACCCACGTGCAATAACGTTTTCTGTTTAACACGTCTGCGCTGCACATTTATTCCCTTTCTACGCATGTTTGTGATGCATTAATTTCATGCATTTGTATTCATGTGGAAGGCTCTGATGATGCATATGTATCACATGAACGGGGCTGTGTGTGTGTGGGGGTGTGTGCGTGGCTCCATGTCTCTTTTCTATCTGCCAGATAAAGGCAATGACCTTGACCCTGACCTTGAGGCAGGCGACGGGATGCCTTGACAACACGGTCTCACTTCATGTCTCTGCGGCTACAGTAAAAAAAAGCCTCACTGCCGACGGTCAAGTGCATTCGTAAATAACGATGACAAAATACTGATCACTCTTTTGTATTCGGGGACACTGTGAGTAAAGACTGTGGGTTCAAAGTGGTTCCACTTAACGTTCCTGTTGTGATAGCTTTATCTTACCACTTCTTATCATTACTCCTCTCTGTTGGTATATGAGCCATGGTTGTTTGCTGCTGTAATCATGCTGGAGATGTGGTATGTTGTTTGAAGTTAAAGATGATATACATTTTGCTTCCACTCATCAACATGAATATTGAAATAATATATACATAGATATATATATATATACATACACACTGTAGATAAAACTAAATAAGAAAAGCCTGAGTGGAATGACACATTTAAGATTGGGTTTTTAGGATAATTAAACATCCTGAATATAAAATATAAAATTCAGCTTATGAACTTGATTTTGAATACATTTGAGATGTTGTGAATGTTCCTCGATTTGGGTCGCGGCTTGTCGTTAAGGGGTGATGGTGGGTCCCGGAGCCAGACCAGTTGAGAACCACTGATTTAAGCAATAAGGTACGGGAGGCTGTACTACAGTTCTTCGTCCATCCAACTGGATCAACGATTGAAATCCCTGCATCAGTAAAAGTAGGAATGATATAGACATCACAACAGATATACCCAAGTATATAAAAGTGAACTGACAAATGTACAAATTCAAAGTTAACGGGACACAGTTCCTCTCAGGTCCTGCCAGATGTGTTTTAGTAGGACAGATTCCAGTTCATGAGCAGGGACGAGGTATTAGCAGAGAGAGTCAAAACATAAAGTAGTGTTACTGGTGGAGGTTGTGTGGGACAGACATAACACGCTAATATACGCTCAAAATATACATCATTCATGAAGCCTGATACACAATGCAATGTTAAAAGAAGTTCTATATTGGTAAGGAAGCCTTCATGGTTCAACTCTACATTTGGGAAAGAGAGAAGGAAAGGAGGCAAACCCACAAGATCACAGGAGCAAAGTTAATCTTCAGTCCAATTAAATCACTTTCACACCTAGTCAGACGTTTGTGTGATTCATCCACAAAGATCTACCCGTTCTTTAAAGAGGAGGCTTCAGCAGCGGGTGGGAAGTGTCGTGGCGGGGGTGCATGCTAACCTTTGTAATAATATAATGTCCGTTCTGGTGATGGGGCGATGGTGCCGCATGGAGAAGCGTGGCGAGCTTTCAATCAATTCATAAAATATTTTTGAATTCTATAATTATTTGCTCAAAAAGGTGAAATTTCTAAAGAGCCAAACATTCAACCAATTTCTGCAGAGGCAACACACCCACCATTTTATTTGTGTGATGTGTGTATTCTAGTTATTCTATTTCTTTTCTGCGTGCCAGCACCAAATAGAGTTCACCTGTCAAATAAAGAACCCTTAAAAAAATACTGTGTGTTGAAAGCATAGTTGTGTATTCATTAGGTTTGGAGTTTAATTACCAAAACATGTTTTTGACTCACAGGCATTGTTAGCAGGTGCCAAAATGAATTTATTAGAGCTAACATAAAGAAAATCATTGCCCTGATTGTGACTAGCTAATTTATTACGTTTAAAAATGTACAACACCTAAATAACTTGAATGAAACATTCAGGTAATTGGCAATACACTCTATGTTTATGTTTGTCATAAAAGTGATGCAAGTGCCAACTTAATTATTTAAATTAATACTTATTAGGTAGGTAAACCTCGCAGTGAATCAGCCTTTGAGGAATAAAACACATACTAATTAGGAGCCCCATCAGGATCTAAAAGATTGCCTTTTATTAGGGCTTTACTTTACTTAAGCACAAAGATATAGGTTTCCTGCGAGTGTGTTAACGCTGCAGTACATTTTAAAGAAGGATTTCTGCCATGTTCCCCCAGAAGTTTCACTCTGCATCACATGTTTAGCTTTGGTTTAAGACTGGGGTCTAAGCAGGGACCCCATATTCTACAGAGTTTGGTCCGCCATCTTTTATTTTTGAGCTTCGCGCTCTTTAGACGTGAGCATAAAAGCGATCTGATTGGCTAGTGCCTGTGCTGTCGTATTTGCCCCATGTGATGGGGTTCACTCTCAGTCTTTGCTGGATCTCACAAAAATGATGGCGTAGTTGTAGGTATTGTAGATTGGTTCATTTTAATTCCTCTTCTTGGAAAGTGCAAACCAGTGAACACAACATTACAGCGCTAAGGAAACTCGGTCAAAATACAAACAAACTAAACAAAATAAGTCAAAGTCACCATCTCGCTCTCTCAATGGCCTTTTTGCCATGACCTGCCATGACCTGCCACGGCCACCCTTCAACACAACCCCCCCCCGATTCTCCTGCCATGAGGAAGTCCTCTTAAAACCCCTAAGCCCCTCCCATCAAGCTAATTGACAACCTCTGGCACATGATTGCAGGCAATCACTATACCTGCTTGCCGTGTTCTAAACTGTTTGGTGGTGTGTGTGTGTGTGTGTGTGTGTGTGTGTGTGTGTGTGTGTGTGTGTGTGTGTGTGTGTGTGTGTGTGTGCATATGCATATGCAGCCAGTGACGGCCGCTCCGTCACACCCCATGTTGAAGACATCTGGTTTAAGACAATATAACTCGCACCGGCCAGTGCATTATTTCGATTTTTTGTGATTTGCACAAAAGAAATGACAAAATCAATGCAAAACATAACTTATATGTGAGTTAACTTTGCATTGCAGGAAGAGGCAGAACACATAATGGGTTTATTCAAGCCTGCGTATAAATAATGCTACAATTTCACATGAGAACAAACAATAGATTAAAACAGTTCTACGTTATTGTCCAACTGAATATAAAGTACTGGGAAATAAGTGGAAACAAATGAGTTATTTGTGAATATGTTTAAACATATCTTGATTAAAAAAGGTCCCCAATGTTATGCATTGACCCCTGCAGTCGTAAGGATGGAAGAGATCATTCAAAAAGTTACACCGATGCATCAAATATTGTGTTGGTTTGGACATTGCAGTGACAAAATACGCTTAATGCATAGTGTCTTTACAGAAAAGTTAGGTTTAGGCAACGAAAAGACCTCCATAGGTCTGGAAAAATAAGCGTGGCTGATGTTGTGGAATATTTCAATAAGCTCGGTAGAAGAGAATGATTTGTCTAATAAAACGGAGTCTTGATGAATGATCAAAGTTGCAGAAAGTCCATTTATTGCTTGCAAGCAGGAGGTCAACCACACAGGCACGTATCACGGAGCTCTGTGGAGATGGCGTCTCCGAGCAGTGAAAACGCTGAGTTCTTATACACACACATGAAGGTCATTTCTGGTGGTATGCGGCCACGAGAGAAACTGAAACCTGAAACTCTAAACCACCTGTGAGATAACACAAATGAAAAGTTATAAATCAAGCAGGAAACAAATCAAGGCAAAGATGGGAGTAACAGGGTTCCTTTGTTCGAGCATTCGGGTGAAGGCCGGTTTGACTGTCCTCCTTCACACAGCTGCAAAAGACAACTTTTGGGTCTCCCTTTTCTTCTCACATTGCTTCAACACAGACAATAATCACTCTTTTAGCATAAGATTATGTTATAACATATTTTACCATTACACTGACAGGAACCCTGACTACGTACTGACGGAAAAAAAACAACTGTAATTTTTGCATGCATATTTGAACCATCCGCCTTCTCTCTGGTCTGAACGTGGGTGTGGACTTTTGTGCTGTCAATAATAATGCAGCTGGGGACATCGCATTCACATGCTTAATGTGCATGGGGATATACATAAATAAAGACCTGAAGAAGACTGTGAAAGGGAAAAGCAGTTCCTATGAAAACCATGATGACATCTAAAATAAAAAGGGCTACACGGTGAGTGTGAGAGACGTTCAAGCAAAAGAGCCAAACATAAAGCTAAGAAAAGAAATGAAGAACCACGCTTTTGTGGCCACGGACGCCTCTGATTCCACACCTTTACCAAACATCCTTTTGCCCAACTGCTGTTTACAAGGTCTTAGCGCATGAAACTCTCATTCCAGGTAAGTGTCTCATCATTCCACTTCAGCAAACACCTCTTGCTCACAGCGCCGGTCAATGTCACTGTCCAATCGGGGAAACTTTAGCCAAGCACTTTAGTATTGACAATCTCCCCTGTACCTCTAGTTCTGCACTTGGCCAAGGTTGCTTTGTGTCTGCGTGGCAAATGACAAACAGCCGAGGCCCCTCTCGGTTTCACCTCTCCGAGGGCAGAGCCGCCTCTCTGCCTTTGATAGATTATGATGATGTGGAATTCGGAGATGGAGAACACATTGGGTGTACGAGCCTCCTTTCGGACCAGACGTACTTCCACTGACTCTTTAGGTTACAATCACAAAGTACAATCACTGCTGCAACAAGCAGCGGACGATGAAAGATACATGCCTCTCTGTCTGTGGGGCCAACAGGCAAAAAGGCAGGCTTCACCCGAGTGTGTGAGCAAGTCAATTATGTAATATGCGATTGCGCAACGTGACCGAGCAAACAAATATCAGATGATCATTGCCGCTCCGAGGATGCCAGAGTCAACAAGACTCACTTCAGTTATTGCTGGCATGAGGTTCGCCGCAACGGAACGGAAATGATAGTTTGGCGTATCGTCAGGGGTAATTCACGCCGCCTCATAATTGCTAGTAGTATGAGCTCTAATGTCTAATGAACCGGGCTGTTTAAAAAAGAAATCATTAAACCACAAATAAATCACGAGGAGCGTAATTGAATCTCTCACTTTATGCCGTTATTGTCATTGGCGATGTGCGATAATCCACATCCTCAGTGGTTGTTACACTAAATTTAGACGGGGAAATTAAAGTAGAGGAAAGAGGAAAGTTCTGCATTTTCTGTCAGCGTGTTGAGAGACTTTTTTCTCCATCACACCTGGGGCTTGAGGCGAGTGTGTGTGGATCATAGCCCCCGTCAAACACCTTGACCCCCAAGTTGGGTTTAGTTTGTAGTTTTGTATCTAGATTGTCCATCTGTCTGTCCACCCAGTACATCTCATTCAACAGGAACCCCTGGAGAAAATTTAAGAAATGTCCATCTGAAGACAAATTACTTTGATTTTTGTGTTATCAGAAAGGTCAAAGGTCATGCATTGTCTTACCTTTGTAACACCTGAAAGGAAGTAGAGACATTTTGAATTGAGATGGATGAAACTTCCATCCGACTGGCTGGCAGAGGAAAATGACCCTATGAAGGATTTTACATCTCTCTGCATGGATACAGTATAGTTATAAGGCTAATGATGAATTGTTGTTTCCAAAAATGAAACTATGCTTTACACAATCCATTAACGTGGATGTATTCTTTAGACACTTTTGGCATTGTAGAGACAAGATACATTTTGACATTATTTCAGAAAATAAACCAAAAGCCTGACTAAAAAATGTCCAATTGTATATAACTATATTTAACTTTCTTTGCTAAAGTCAAGAGGAATTTCTCAGATTGAACAGGCTGGTAAAACAACAAGCTTAAATGAAATGAAAAGAAAAAATCTTTAGACAAAGACACAGTCACTTAATGAATGCGTGCCGTCCAATTGTTGGAGAACCCCCAGGGCGGTTGCAGATTCAGAACCCTGGACAGCGGCCTGGGCACTAAAAGACCTAAAGTGGACCATGACAGAGATACTCCTCTACATTCTCGAAACAAAACCTATTGTTGTAAATCCTAGAGTATCAGCCGCTGCTTCTGCTTGGCATCTTGCATGATTAATAACATTTCGCACCATGGGAGCAGCCCTACTAGCAGGGAACGTCTGCAAAATCAGCCTATGTTTTTTTTCTCCATAAATTACAACCAGCAGAGAGGCTAATGTTGACTTTTCTCAGTGATTGCTATCATCACTTTAGAAAAAGGAGGCTCATTTATTTCCAAATTTAAACGCTGCGTACTGCTCATGCTGACTCCCAGTCAATGCAAAGACAACAAAGGCTCCCTGGAAACGGAGAGATTTTGGCAGATGTTTGCAGGAAACACATTACGGCCGGAAAGGGATCCGCTTATCCTGAGACCATGAAACTTTGAGCAGCCGTAAACCTTCAGTGTTTGGTAGCCATTTCCGCTGAACCTTGACGTTTTCTTTTTTTTTTTCTGCTTGCTGGGACGCTGCAAAGCAGCTTGGCGCATCTTAAGAGTGCATGAATAGATGCCGGAGCAATTAAAAACTGCAAGATGAAATCATCCCCGCTCAAATGTTCTGCTCTATTCCCTTGTCAAGAAAACACGGCCTCTCTGCAGTAATCCAGCGTTAATAGGACGGGTTCAACCGGAGTGTCAAGAGCAGCCAAGAGCTGGGGATTTTCAGAGCTGTCTGACAACTAACCCACTTCCAAAAACCACTTCATACGCATTGGGATAATGAAGCTTATGCACCAGCCAGAAAATTGAGATTCTGTAGCACAGCGAGGGAAAGCAAATAAATACACTTCTCGCTATGTTATAATTAGCGCTCAGGGTTCATGGAAAGTGTTGTTTTTCATGTACACAAGTGTTGGATAAGGGAATACACTGATACACGCGGTGCTCGACAAGCTGTTTCTGCCTTAGCCTCAGAGCTTTTGGACTGTGTTTGTCAGCATGTTAACCCACTGACAAGACCAAAGACGTGCAGGCTTCGCCACATAGGCAACTAGAACATTGCTTTAACACGATGGAGTAGTAATCTATATTCTCTGATTTCTTTCAATTATCAAGGTCAAATAAGCATAGAGGTGTCAGTTTTATGTCAACACTGTTAACAGGTAACTGAATATTCATTTCATCATATTTTTATTTTATTATATTTATTATATTTTATTTGATTACTGCCACACTTATTTATTTATTGTGTGTTTAATTTATTTTTACTCGCCATCAGTTGTCCATGATTGGTAAACAAACGTCTGCCTACCGCTGACCTGAGCTATAAACCAGCGAGGGTCAGATATCAACTTGAACAATACTCTGTCAGAAAAGGGATAAATGAGTGGACTAACACTTAATGACTCCTTTGCGCCACCACTGCAACCCCATAGCACTTCATCTTAAGGATTTTGCAGAGCCATATACAAATCATCCAGTACGCTGGATAAGGAAAAAAATGTAATGTGTTGGAGTGTGTGTGAGTAAGCATGGGATTGTGTTTATTCAGGGGATATTGGTTCATAAACCTTTATTACCTCATCAGCAGTATTAATGCTACATGTCCTTTTGAGAGACACAAGTATGAATATTGTAAGAAATCTAAAACAGTAATACGAGAAACAAATAGCAATTAAATGTCTTTTTAAGCACCTTTTCATACCAAGTTCCTAGATATAACCTTGGCCAATATCTCCACAGACTTTTTCACTATTGAGTATGCGAAATGCTTGACACAATTTGAAATGAGGCTTTCTAACCACATTGCAGCTCTGCCTTCCCAAGCTTCTGTTGTTAAATATGTCATGTTATAACTGTGGACATTGTTTCACCAACAAGCGACCTCATTTCAAGTTCAAAGTAAAAGGACAGTCCGGGCTGTTCCAGACACAACAATTAAGGTTGGGAATTAATCAGTGTATGGGAAGCAGGGCTCTTTTAAGTTGTGTATGAGTGGGCACCGGTAGAATATTCACTAAAATAATTTAATTTAAATTTATTTGACCTCAATCTTCTTGACTTTTCTTGAGTTCATGAAATCTTTAATCACTTGAATTAATTGGTTTATATGTTCATAATGAGTAGGATGTAGAGGCTTAAAGGAGTTTCTAGCAGAGTTTGAGCTTTACATTGAGGTTTGGCGAGGGCTTGGGGGGGGGGGGGGGGGTCCCTACCAGTCCTTTGATTTCCTTCAATTACAGATAGTGCTCTTTTGATAAGCTCATGCAAATAATATTGCTACATTCCACGCACATTGAAACACGTTATTTTGAAACAACTTATTTTGACATCCCCATTTGACTCCCCATCCTGGCCACTGCCGGTGAGCAGCTGCCTGTCAACTTGTGACCAAACTTTGGCTTAATTTACCCCAAACAAATAGATGGAAAGGCACTTCATTTTACTATTTTTCATTGGGAAAAGATTGCTTAAAGTCCCCAAGAGGATTTAATGCGCACGGATATTGTGAATGACCTTCATTTATAAGAATAGAACCATTACAGCAACACTTCACAGCCAAAATAAAGCTATAGTGCCACTGCCACATTCTAGAAGCCTTGGTTTGTTAAATTAAAGAAGTTAAATAAGATAAGAATAATTGAGAAGAAGAAACTTCATGCTGGGATGTACAGGAAAAGCAGATTTGAAATGAGAAAAAAAACACCAACTGCTCACAGCTAGCAACTCTTTCTTCTTTACTTCCCAGCCTCACCTCACTGGAACATTCCACCTGCCAGATGTAAGCTAAGCAAAAAAACACACCATTAATAAAAGATCACCAAGTTGCTGGTGACATCTCAATCCACATATTGGCACCTATCCCAGCGAAGAGCACAAATATAAAAAAAACCCATCCTTCACCGCAGAACTATTCGGTCTATTCTGTCTATTCCGTCTCCCCACATCTTAACAGATCCCCTCCCTTCCAAGAGGACTTAATGAGGCAAAGCTGTCTACTCTCTCCTTGAGTGACACATCAATCTCCAAGCTGCAAGCTTGTACAATTTATAGACTTTTAATTATATTGTGTGAAATAAAGGGAAACATTAGACCGGAACTGATAATTAAACAGACGGAGAAACATTGTAATGTTGGGGAACATGATCCACTGGGAGAAGAGGCAATCTCTCAACGTATTATTTGGGTATCAACTTCCCACTTCCTGTCGAATTTGAATTTGCAGAGAAGAGACTTTGTTTTGATCACACGTCTCCACAGTGAACGCAGTTTGCTAACTTTTGAGGTAATAATCCCATTGATCCAGTCTACAAGGCTGGCTCATTTGTCTGGGTCTGCGTTTGAGTCTTGTGTCGACGGACTCGTTTCAATTCATGGTTCAAAAGGGCTTGCGCGTGTTGCAAAGCAAATTCACCGCCAGAACACTAGGTGGAAAAACGTTTTTTGTTGAACACGACCTAGAGAGCGACGTCTTTGTGCGTGGAAGTCGTTGGTTTTGTCACGGCTCGTGAGAGGGATCCAAAAGCAAACGCCGGAACCAGGTAAAGTATAAACACAAAATGCGTATTTATTGTCTCTCTTTCCAAACAACAACTGAAATACTCCGGCCTTTCGGCAATCTTCCGCACCGAACGTAGAACTGAATGTCTCTCAAGAACAACTCAAATACTCAGGCCTTCCGGCAGTGCACCGCCGTCGTCGGCGGCGTCCCGTGTCTCCCTCGCGACGTCGGAATGGTAGCCACTGAAGTCTCCGGACCCAGGAAAACGCGTGTCTGGAAGGCTGTACTCGGCAATCCCTCGGCGCCGAACCTCTGAGAGATGTCCCTCTTTAACTGCTCCCTGAAGACTTGCAGCAGCTGCCAGCGATGAGTGCACTCCTCCCAGCTGCCCTGCATCAATCTGATTAGACCACAGAAGAGAGAACAAGAGTCCCACCAGCTACCTCCTGAATTACTGTGGCTCCCCCTTGTGACCCTGTCCCGTAACCCCACAGTACCCCCCCCTCAACGGGCGCCTCCTGGCGGCCGCCCGGGCTTACCCGGATTGTCCCGATAGAACTCCCGGAATAATGTGGAGCCAAAAATCTGCCGGCGGGGCAGCCAAGCTCGTTCCTCCGGTCCATACCCCTCCCAGTCCACCAGATATTGAAACCCCCGCCCCCGACGCCGGACGTCCAGTATCCGGGAAACCCTGTGTGCTGGATGCCCCTCGATGACCAGGGGAGCCGGGGGAGCATTGGCCGGCGGGCTGAATTCGCTCTCCCCCACCGGTTTCAACAGCGAGACGTGAAACGTCGGATG
Organism: Pungitius pungitius; assembly: GCF_949316345.1. Classification (NCBI taxonomy): domain Eukaryota; kingdom Metazoa; phylum Chordata; class Actinopteri; order Perciformes; family Gasterosteidae; genus Pungitius; species Pungitius pungitius. The sequence continues at coordinate 5,017,671 of NC_084919.1, read as the reverse complement.
TACCTTCAGGGCCGCCGGCAGGGTCAGACGAACCGCCGAAGGGTTGACGATCCGTTCGATAGGGTATGGTCCGACGTACCTTGGGTTCATCTTGCGGCCCTCCGTTGCCAGGGGGAGGTCCTTCGCGGACAACCACACCTGCTGTCCTACCCTGTACGCCGGTGCGGGGACGCGATGTCGGTCAGCCATCTTCTTGTTGATCTCCCCCGACCGGGTGATAGCTGCCCGCGCCGAGTCCCACACCTCCTGAATCCGCCGGAGATGGTCATCGACGGACGGGACTGCCACTGCTGCCTCCTGGATCTGAAACAACGGGGGCTGAAAACCGAAACAGACCATAAATGGCGACATCCCCGTAGCAGAACGTGACAGGGAATTGTGGGCATACTCCACCCACGGCAGGAACTTGCTCCATGACACCGGATGCCGCGCCGCGATGCACCGCAACGCCGACCCCAGGTCTTGATTTGCCCGCTCAGTCTGTCCGTTGGACTGTGGATGATACCCTGAAGATAAACTGGCCCTTGCCCCCACAGCCCTGCAAAACGCACCCCATACCTTAGACGCGAACTGCGGTCCTCTGTCGGATACAATGTCCATAGGGATCCCGTGAATCCGGAACACATGCAAGACCAACAGCTCGGCGGTCTCCAACGCAGACGGCAGTTTGGTGAGGGGAACATAATGAACCGCCTTGGAAAAACGGTCCACTATGGTCAGAATGGTTGTGTTCCCGTCGGATGGAGGCAAGCCCGTAACAAAGTCCACCCCGATGTGGGACCAAGGCCTGCCCGGGACAGGCAATGGTTGCAGCAGGCCCGCCGAGGCCTGATGCGAGGCCTTACCTCTGGCACATTCGGGGCACGCCGCCACAAACGCCCTCGTGTCTCGATCCAGTCCCGGCCACCAAAACCGCTGACGAATGAAGAGGGCCGTCCGTCTCGCCCCCGGATGACACGTCAGCTTCGATGAATGGCCCCACTGAAGTACCTGCGATCTGACCGTCCGTGGCACGAACAGGCGGTCCGCTGGTCCCCCCTCTGGCACCGACTCCCCCCGCTGCGCCTCCTGCACCACCGACTCGATCTCCCAAGTTGCCGCACCTACAATACACTCGGACGGAAGTATGGGCGTGGAATCCGGTGATGCCGGCGGCGGGAAGATCCTGGAAAGGGCGTCCGGCTTGCCGTTCTTGCTTCCCGGGCGATAGGACAACGTAAACTGGAAACGGCTGAGGAACAAGGCCCACCGTGCTTGTCGGGAATTCAGCCTCCGAGCTGCCTGGATGTACGCCAGATTCTTGTGATCCGTCCAAATCCAGAAGGGCTGCAGGCTACCCTCCAACCAATGCCGCCATTCCTGTAGCGCGAGGACCACTGCCAGCAGCTCCCGATTCCCGACGTCATAATTCTTCTCCGCCGGACTCAACCGTTTGGAGAAGAAAGCACATGGATGTAACTTCTGCGTTGACGGATCTCGCTGAGACAGAACGGCCCCGACCCCTGCTTCCGACGCATCCACTTCCACCACAAACTGCCGAGCGGAATCAGGGTGCCTAAGAATAGGGGCGCTGGTGAAGAGAGACCTCAATTTACTAAACGCCCCCTGTGCTTCTGGCGTCCAGCAGAAGGATGCCTTGGTGGATGTTAGCGCGGTGAGAGGTGCGGCCACTCTACTGAAGTCCCTCACAAACCGGCGATAAAAATTTGCGAACCCCAGGAACCGCTGCAAGTCCTTCCGCGTGCCCGGGGTCGGCCAGTCTGCTACCGCTCGAATCTTATCAGGATCCGGTTCCACCTGCCCCCGCGCAATCACGAACCCGAGGAAACGAACCGACGCCACGTGAAATTCGCACTTCTCGGGTTTAACGTATAGCCTGTTTTCCAAAAGTCGCCGCAGCACCAGTCGCACCTGTTGCTGGTGCTCGGTGAGGGACCGGGAGAAAATCAGGATATCGTCCAGATAAATGAAAGCGAAGCTACTGGTGATATCCCGAAACAGATTATTCATTAATGACTGGAAGACGGCCGGGGCATTTGTCAACCCAAACGGCATGACCAGATACTCGAATTGCCCCATGGGCGTGTTAAAGGCCGTCTTCCATTCATCACCTTCGCGGATACGAACCAAATGATAGGCGTTTCGGAGATCCAGCTTGGTAAAAAACTGCGCCTGAGAGAGAGGTTCGAATGACGGGTCGATTAACGGCAATGGAGTCTTATTCTTTATCGTGATTTGATTCAAGCCCCGATAGTCAATGCACGGACGCAGTGAGTGGTCCTTTTTCTCAACGAAAAAGAACCCCGCGCCTAACGGGGCGGACGAAGGACGGATGAGACCCGCGTCCAGGCACTCCCGAACGTATTTTTCCATTGCTAACCGTTCCGGGCGGGAGATGTTGAAAAGACGGCTAGTGGGCAGCGGAGCCCCCGGGAGCAAGTCTATCGCACAATCGAAAGGTCGGTGCGGTGGCAGAGTACAAGCCTTGTCCTTACTAAACACCTGCGCAAGGTCATGGTAGACTGATGGAACCGTGGATAAGTCTGGAGGAAGTGATGGTACCACTGGCGTCGCTGGTGTTCCCCCCGCAGCCCGCAGACACCGGGCATGACACCCCACGCTCCAGCCCGCGATGGCCATAGTTGTCCAATCCACCATGGGGTTATGAAGTTTTAACCACGGGAGACCCAGCACGATCGGACTCGCCGGAGACGGAATAATTAGCAACTGAATGGTTTCTGAATGGTTTCCCGATATACGGAGCGTGAGGGGGGCCTGTGCGATGCGTGACCCGGCTGATCAGTCGACCATCTAGCGCGTTAACTGCCCTGGCGCCCTCGAGCGTCTCTAACGGTACTCGCAACCGGGCGGCTAGTCCCTCGTCCATAAAATTAGCATCAGAACCGGAGTCCACGAGGGCGGTGGTCGAGTGATTATGGGAATGAAACAGTAGAATGGCCGGAATGGAAATACGGGATGGGATAGTAGAGGACGCCGCGTTACTCACCAGGAGGTCCTCTCCGCCTGGTGAGGAGCCCCTGTTTGGGGACTCCGGACAGTTCCTAGCATAATGTCCCGCGCGTCCGCAATACAAACACAGTCGACGACTAAACCGCCGTTCGCGTTCGGACGGAGTCAACCGAGCCCGCCCCAACTGCATCGGCTCGCCCGCGCCTCCCGAAAACTCCCCCCCCGACCCAACCGGGCTCGAAACCTCCCCCCCCGTGAACTGCGGACGCGACGGCCGCCTCCCCCGCTCGCGTTCACGTTCCTGAATGCGATTATCCATCGTAATCGCCAACGAAATAAGCTGCTCCAAAGTGGTGGTGGCGTCGCGAGAGAGCAGCTCGTCCTTCAGGGTCTCCGACAGGTTCCGCGCAAAAATGGTCCTTAGCGTGTGTTCGTTGGCACCGCTCTCGGCGGCAAGGATCCGGAACGAGATAGCAAAGTCCGCCACTGATCCAGACCCCTGCCGCAGCGACAGCAGCCTATTCAAAGCATCCTGCCCCCGCACCGGGTGGTCGAACACACGTCGCAGTTCCTCAGAAAAACCCGCGAAAGAGCTCAACGCCGAGGACTGACCCCCCCACAACGCGGTCGCCCACTGGGCCGCCCTTCCCCGAAACAAATTTATACAAAAGGCTATCTTGGCTCTGTCGGTGGTATAACTGCGGGGCTGTAGGTCGAACACGAGCTCGCAGTTCAGTAAGAAGCGGCCGCACCCCCCGGCTTCCCCTGCATACGGTTCTGGCAGTGGAACCCGCGGCTCCCGGTCATTGGCGGCGTTGGTCGGACCCTGGTCCTCCTCTCTCCCTGGAGGATCCGGACCTCCCGATGCCGCAGCCCCCGACGTCCCAGGCCGGTCCATCCGTCGATTCAGCCTCTCCAAGGACTCCATCATCAGCACCAGCATCTGCTCGTGCCTCCCCACCATCGCTCCCTGGGCGCTGAGAGCCTCCTGCACGGATGCCGGGTTTGCTGGATCCATGTTGTCTGGCCGAGGGATTCTGTCACGGCTCGTGAGAGGGATCCAAAAGCAAACGCCGGAACCAGGTAAAGTATAAACACAAAATGCGTATTTATTGTCTCTCTTTCCAAACAACAACTGAAATACTCCGGCCTTTCGGCAATCTTCCGCACCGAACGTAGAACTGAATGTCTCTCAAGAACAACTCAAATACTCAGGCCTTCCGGCAGTGCACCGCCGTCGTCGGCGGCGTCCCGTGTCTCCCTCGCGACGTCGGAATGGAAGCCACTGAAGTCTCCGGACCCAGGAAAACGCGTGTCTGGAAGGCTGTACTCGGCAATCCCTCGGCGCCGAACCTCTGAGAGATGTCCCTCTTTAACTGCTCCCTGAAGACTTGCAGCAGCTGCCAGCGATGAGTGCACTCCTCCCAGCTGCCCTGCATCAATCTGATTAGACCACAGAAGAGAGAACAAGAGTCCCACCAGCTACCTCCTGAATTACTGTGGCTCCCCCTTGTGACCCTGTCCCGTAACCCCACAGGTTTGTTTAGAGAGACTTTTCCGCCCAGTGCATCGCCACTGCTGGTTTTCATCGCATTTATTTTCGTGGACATATTTTTCCTGTATTTTCCTCCACAACTTTGTTCACCCCTCGACCGGCAAACCGACGCTCTTCAAATTGGAGGCAGAATTATGCTATGAAACCGGAAATGTGAGACTCAGGAAAGGATGCAGTTAGCAGACCAATCACAGCCTTGTGCTCGCGTAGCTTTTGACGCAAGACTAGAAAGCTGACTGCTCCCCAAACACCTGCATCCTCACTCAAACCGGACTATATGTTTTAAATGATGAAGCCTTTTTGCTGTCAAACAACTCACAAACAGACATTCCTTTGTGCACGATCAAATGTACAAAGTTGATATTTTCAAGACAACCACAAGGAATGCCAACAAATGGAGCCAAAGCAGTAGTTCAGGAAGGAAGACTCCTAAACGGCACACATAATTTATACAGGTACTGGATATGCCTCAGCTGGTCTCCCAGCATTATGCTATCAACTGAGATTGACTGCGTCCAGGTGTGTATAACCAACCAGAGGCGACCCTGTGTCTCTAAACCAATCATATTGTTGCTGTCAAACCTTTAAAGGAGTTCTCTCCGTTGTTGCTGTCAGGTGTCATTATAACACAAAACCGGGTGCGACCCTCCTCCACCCCAGGCACCTCCAGCCAGCAGCCATTCTTCAGTCATCCTCGGTTTTCATCAACTCCCTTCTTCACCATCAACACCAGTGTCTGGACTCCAGGGGGGATTCTGCCGATCTGAACTCAGCATCACGGCCCCTTGATTATCCCGGTTTAGGATGCAGTCCAATCACCAAGATGTGCATTATTTCAATGTTGTATGGTGCAGTAAATGTTTGTCAATTCGCACACTGATTCAAGTGTTCGAAGGTCTACTACACCCTGACTTCTGACTTTTTAAAATTATTTTCAAGACAATTAATGGTCTCTAGCAACCGCAGGCCATACTAACACTGATGTGCAAAATGTGGTCCCATTTCATTCAGCATTCCCGTCTCCTGATTACTGCTTCCCAAAAGAGTCGAGAAGAAAAAGCAATCATCATCCTCGGTATATCCACTGGCAAGCCGGCAAAGTTGGCGCTCCAGTGTGGTTTGCAGCAGGTTTGGCCTCAGACCTTTGACAGCTGCGCTGCTTTATTGATGAGGGGATGATCTGGGGTTTTGTGCTATCTGTAGTGCTGGCCGATTGATTTGCTTGGGTTCCCTCTAAGACAAAGATTGATGTCTGCCGTGCAAGGTTCAGAGATTGCACAGGTGTAATAGAGACAGTCATTTCAACTCCAAACTTGGAAATGATGTGGATCAGCTCCGCTTTCGTGTTTAAATCATGAAAGTGAGACGCCCTGTCCAGAAAATGATGATGTTGTAATGGCTCAGGAACTCATGAAAAGTAGAGGCTCTCTTAGCTGTTGGGCTGTGGGTTAAAAGGTCTTATTCCTGATGGAACTTTTTTCCTTCAATCGCATTGGCCGTACGCTTGTTGAAGTGACTTTGTTGCATTGGAATGGGATCTCAGTGAGGTGTGCATGTCAATTGGGGCCAATTTTGATAATTAATCAAGCCTTATGTCTCATTGCAAAGGAGTTCACATTTTGTTGGACAGCAAAGGGGAAGAGAGGAGGAGATTCTGGGGCTGAAAACATTTCCTGATTGTGCTCAGAATTAATAGGAAAATGTGTTCATCAGAAAGAGCTTTTTTAGCGACTACTCTTCTATAAAATAATTCTACTAATACTGCAGGGAAAAGCATAAATATTTTAGGGGACAAAAGCGCTTCTCTTATACGGCAAGGTAGGCAGCATGAATAAGAGCATGCTCTTATTGTGAGGAATTAATAGGAAATAGATGTGTGTGGTTAGCTCAGCTGCAGAGGGGGGGGAGGGAGCGAGTGGTTCAGGGAACGGTGCCGGTGGTTACGAGCGCAGCTGAGAAACTGACTGATTGTCCCCCCTCATAAACAGTGAGCAGGACTTGGAGCCAGAGAGGCTGGAGCAGAGGCTCAGGGGCGAGGCCGAGGAGCGGGCTGAACCCAACCAGGCAGCGAAGATAAAGTCTGCTGCTACAGTATCTCCACCAGTGTGTCCGTGTCTCCTTGAAGAGAGAACCCAGCGGAGAGGAGCTTCATCTCTGCTACAAAAAAGTTTTATGGCTGTTCTTCAATGAAACTCCACTAATACTGCCGATGATAATGAGGGACATTCATTTTCACAACGTAAGGGAAATACAATGTGTTTTTCAACAGCCACTCCTTTGATCAAGAAATATACCTGAACAATATCTGATCAGGCAGGTGGTTTTTAATTCCTAAATTTGGACACAACCATTCCTGCTCATTTTATCACAATAAAAAAAATGCATCTGAGCTACAGGAACCTCATGAGAGCCGTCACGGTGAAACTGCAGCAGGGCTTTTAGCGCTCACACCTTGACCCGACAGCGCTGAGCATTCTCGATGACGACACAATGGCACTGAGGATGACTCGCAGAATCCCGCTACGCCTAATGACCCTTTGATACCGTTTGAAAGATAATCCCCTTCCACAACGCCTGCCTAAGAGCTGACATTGCAACAGATCACTTTCCAATTAAAAGAGTAAAAATAGTAGCGGAGAGACATATTCTCCCGGGAGCATGTTACTCATTCAAATGTAAATCCTTTCCCCCTGGTGGCTTCTTCGACAGAGCCTTGGTTTGCCAAAGACAGTACACTGCAGATGCAGATGCAAAAAACAGTTTGGGATTAGCGGAGGAGAAAGACTCAGGTAAGGCTTGCAGTTTGGATTGTAAAATTCGGCAGAACTTTCCAGACATTGCTCATAGCAGTTTTTTTTTTTTACTCCTACAAGGCCCTATCCTTGTTTAAACACAGTTAAGAGAGCCTTGATGGCAGGGATCCCCATATGAGATGGCATGTCAGGGTGAGGAATAGGCTAACTAATGAAGACTCTTATAATCCTTTAGCTCGAGCCTAATGGGGCATTTAAAACGAAGACAATGCATCTTCTGACACATAACCCACTCTTCCTTACACTCTCGTTTGTTGGAAATCATGTTTCAAGGGGAGCATAATTAGCTCCAGCAGTGATATAAAGCCACAGTGCCTTTGACTAAAATAATATTGCACCACAGAGCATGCATTAATCAGTGGTGCTATTACATTATATTACTCAGAGGCATAATTCACCCATTTGATTCCATTATAAGCGATCAGCATGATGATGAAATGTGCCACATCTCTGGTCCGTAACTCCAGATTTTGTTTTTCAGAATATCAGATTATTTCTTTCACGAATGGCAGAATTGTCAGGAATTTTTGTCAACGTGAGAATAATAAATCCAGATGTTTTTTTTTTTTCCATCAACGCATCAGGGTCATATGTGGACTGTGGTATGATTGATATTAATGTTTCAAAAAAAGATTAAGCAGATCAAGATGACCACGGTTTTGCAAGGAAAAGACATTTGGAATACTTGTTTAAGTCCTTTAAAATGACACCTGGCATTTTGGAGGTTCCGTTGTTTAATACGTGTCCCACAAGCTGTTAATGCCCCAATACATTAGCAATAACCGCTGTATTCAGGCTTTATTGAAGTGGAAAGGGTGTGTTTCATGACAAAGGCATGTAACAGAAGCCAAGTAGTCCTCTGCAGTCTGCCATTAAGTGTAGCCAACATTACAGGTTATATATATGCCTCCTGCCTCCGGCTATCTTTCAGAATAATGAGAGTTGTATTTCACTTTACTAAAAAGGTCAAGCTAGATTCATTTAGACATTCCCCTTTAGAGTTCGAGTTAGTTGGGGAAAATGAATCCAACAGATACCAGACGTCTTTCCACCCACGCAAATCCCAGGTGCGTTATTGTAGCTGGACGTTACCCTGAGTGGGTGGTCGAGCATTTCTTTTTATTTTGGGAACCTTTTGGCAACCTTTTACTCTGAATGAGCTTGTTAACATGGCAAGAGCAACAGAAAGAGGTGAGGAGTTCGGCAACGCAGGCGGCTGAACTCGGTGAGGGTTGTTTTTTCCAGCAGGCTGGCCTTGGTTATACCTGTTGCTTGACCAGAATCTAGCATGACCTTTGCCTCCAGAGTCCATACGATATTCAGAGCACCGGTATAAGCAGCAAACAACCATGTGCAATGTGAGGATATTGTGAGGCGATGTATGCTCCTAAGCAGAGAATGGAGTCAGAAGGCTCGTGTTTAGCTCCTTGCACCACACTGTCCTAAGCTTAATGTTCCCTCTGGTTAGCTGTTAGCTCGGTTGAAGCTGTTAGCTTCTAGCGGCCGCCATGTTGAGAGCCGTCTGAGGCTGTGGATACGCTCGCAATTGCTTTGTAATATAAACAGCGGTTTTGATCTATTACACTTACATTTTTGCTGCCCTAGTGATCACTTTTAACCAACATCAAGTCAACTGCTGACACCTGGGAACATGGCGAAAAAAAGTTTGAAACACTTTAACTCAGGCGATTAGACAGAGTGCAGACAAGCCGAGAGTGAGACATCCCAACTCCATTACCTCAGCACGGCAATAAAAACACCATACCCTGCTGGGGCTGTGAGTAGCTCTGGAGATGTCAGCTAATGGAAGCTGTGGCCTATATCTTCAGAATGTGCACTTACAGAGTCGTTAGCCTGCGGAGACCTGAGGACCTGATAACTTCCGCAAGATTGTCCACATATAATTACAATAAGGTTTGATCAATAGGGGAACCATAAAGAACGTTGTAAGAAAATGGAACAATTGCTTGGGAAGAGTCTCCAAACTCCTAATATTCATTTTAGTAAAAGAAAGTTGTTTTTCCTTTGCTGTTTTGAGAAAGGCCCCAGCTGCAAGACACCCAGGGATAACTAGTGTCCCTGTCTGTATAACAGTATCGTTGTGATGAAAAAAAAAAAAGAGTCTTAAAACTTGCTTCCACCTTCACGCGGTGCCTCTGGAGGGGGTGATTAAGGCAGCCTCCCCAAGCTGGCTGTGTTTTGTGCGTCTGGAACATCGCCCAAACAGGCTTGATGAGAGAAGGGGCCAGGTCCATGGCCACGTAGATATTGTGTCTTCATTATAATCCACACAGGGCTCCGGGGGCAGCACTGTGTTGGGAAGGCATTTGTGTGTCTCCTCATGGCTAATCCGCAGAAGCACCAGCAGGAGCCGACCTTCCGGGCAGCACGTCTATGCATTGTCCTTGTAACACACCGTCCGTCGACAGTTAGATCGAGAAGAGGGACATCGAAATAGAACAATTAAAAGAAACCAATATCTGTCTCCTGGGACTGCAAATGTGAAACACAAAGGACGGGGATTGGGAAGTCCTCAACATTTCCCAGCTCAGCGTTTATAAGCCAGCCGCCAGATAATTTAAGATTTAATATAAGGGGCATCTTGGCAAAGAGTGTATTCGGTTTGTATATTTGCAAGAGTACACTGGAACTGGGCTTGTTAAAAAATGCATGAGGACTTGATTGATGCAGTATTCTGATGGAGTGATGACGGTGCGTATTTCCACTGAAACAAACTTTCAAAGTTGTTAGAAGTTCATAAAAAGGAGCTGTATTTTTTATTTTTTTTGTAAAGTATGTAACCGGAAGAGTCTCAATGAGGTGGAAGCAGAGCGAAAAGAAGACCCAAGGCCATCGTAACTTTTCAATGATGCAATTAGCCATCTCTTAACTCGTGTTTTTCTCATCACTTGAAAAGCCACGTGGGTCAATTACAGCCGCAGGCCAGCAAAAACTAGATAAGGGGAGGCTGTCCATCTTAGTCCCTCGGTTCATGTGCGACTGTTTAATTATGAGGATCGAATTGGAAAAATGAATGTTATGCTGCTATATTTGTCTCTTGCAGCTGGTGTTCAGAAGTCAATCAAATCAAACCCGAATCAAACCCAATGCTGAAGTGTCATGAATCTCTACTGGCCAGCGGGGGGCAACTTCTCTGGTTGCAAAAATAGTGTAAGATAAAACATTGTGAAACATGTTCTCAATCACTTATTTAAAGTCTTGTTGAATAAAGTATGATGTTCTTTTAGTAAACGATGCTCCCTTTAGAGTCAAATATACCGCAAAGCAGTTAGGGCGGTAACTGCTCATATATTGCAAACCAAGCAACATTCCAAAATGTGTATTCCAAAATGGAGATGTTGAAATCGTTGAACCAATGGGTGACGTCAAAATTGTTATTTCCATTTCTCATTAATGACTTGACAGCGAGGGTTAGAAAAGAAGAAAGGTTCTGCCTCTGTCGGTGGTCCAATGGTTCGAAGTTGGAGCGAGGGAAACCTGGCTTTATGAGTTTTATTCTAAAATGCACTGTGAACAGAGCAGGCTGGTGGATCTGAATATTTGCAGTTGTCTGCCTATAGACAAAGAAGCTGCTCACCGGGTTTTATGATATCACGCTGTCGGGTTGAGGAGGAGGATGATGATAGAGAAGCATTATGCGGTTCTCATATTTCTCTCCGACAACAATTTACACTGACTTTCCCTCTCCGTGGCATAAAGCAGTGCAATGCCTATATAAGCAGTAATAACCTTGAACATATCTTCTTTATTAATGCAGCTCAGTCAGGACTGAGATCATTTCAGGCTGAGCCGGCAACTGATTACCTTGTCGGGGGAACTTTGGCTCAGCAGCCGCAGCGTGGGGGAACTTTAACAGAAGACAAACAGAGCGGCATACGCCTTCCTTGTATTGGATCAAATTGCGATCACATTCTGAACCTTCACTGTTATTGATTGTGTGTTTAGGTTTGCTGTTGTTGGTCCTTTTGTCAATTGTTGGTTTGTGCCATATTTGAAACAACGAGAAAGATATCTTAGCAAATGCTTTGCAGATCTGTTTTTACCTTTTCACTTTCACTATCGCAACAACATCTGGCCAATTTCCTTCAAAGGAGAACTATCAATTTAATGTGCCGTGAAATTTAATGGCCACACTCAAGCTCCCTGGAGAGTGGATGCAGAAATGTTGGTGAATAAGGAAAAAAGCCACGGTGGTGAGACAGAGCCCCAAGGGGTCATTAACCTTAACCAAATGTCTTCCATTTCCATCAAGACTAAGGGCTCCCAGGCGTTGCAGTACATCACAGAGATCGGGGTTGATGACATCCAGAGCCGATAGATTGGTGTGAACTGGGCAAACTGGTATAAATGAATGTTGAAAGAGGGAAGGTTTGGTTTAATAAAAAGATATAATTCCAAGTAAACTCAACATCCGTGTCCTTAACAATAAAACTTGTTGACCCATCCAATCACCCTCGCTTCCTCATAATGAGCCTTTCGAACATCCTATTTTTTGGGGGGGGTTATTTGACATGCCAACCTTGCTTGAATGCAAACAACACTTTCGCAAAGAACTGAATGAAGAACAGCAATGCAATCATTCCAGTCATTTATTTTCATTCACGGCAGGCCTGCCACGGTTTGGAAGATGCAGCCTTGCGGCCTGAACAGCTCGGGCCCTCGAAGGAGCCGAGGAGCTGATCAGGTGTGTCACTCCGACAGCAGAGTGAGAGTGGCTGCCCTTTATTAGTAATAACTTGAAATAGAACAGCACTGAAATCATGTTGGTGCTGACCTTCACCTTGGCCAGAAATGCACACAGGATGTTATTAACTCCTTGTGGGAGAGGGATGGTGCTCTGTGGACTTGTTGTGGCACAGAGCTCATCACAGGTGCAGCATTTTCCATACCGAGCAAATGGGATGTAAATGTTTAGTTTCCTGCATGGAAGTCGAAACGGTGCCTTTCCTTTTTTTTTGTAATGGTGACAGCAATAATAAAATGGGCTAAGTGGAAGTGGAAGTGAAGCCATGAGCGGTAAATAAAGAAAGGAAATGAGGTTACGGAATATAAATGAGGTGTAAACATTCATTGACTGCGTCTGAAACCACATGCAGCTAAAATGACAAATTCTGCTTTGAATTGGCTGAATGGAGGGAGGGGATGTGGTGGTACGGGCCGAGGTTGCAGAGCTTAAACTCTATAAAAGAGCAATGGGGCTTCTGGAAAATCTTTCGTCGAGCCAGAGAATATTAACTTGCGAGAGTCCAGTCCCCATTATTGTTTCACTGGCAGAGGGTCACCATCTGGCAGAGATCTATTGCACAATTACCTGAGGCACTACAGCGACTGTCTGCGAAATAAAGGCCCTCAGATGGAATCATAGAGGAGCAGCTGAATTCTATACCCAAGAGCTGGTTTGAAAAAAAGATGTACACTGGTCCTTTTTGAAAGCACCAATTTCACTGCAAACTTGTAGCATCAAAGAAATTGCGTGCCTTGCTATTGTTTCATTGTTGTTTAAAATTGAATTACTCTTGATACACGTTGGGGTGTTTACTTTGTGGCAATGTCAGGCCAGGCTGCAAGGCAGTGTGCCGTCTTTAGTTTGGAACAATTTACAAAGCAGAGAAGCATTTCCTCAAGAAAGCCAAGTGAACATGAAAACTTAACGACTTAAATGTATTATCTGTGTTACATAAGCAATGATAGAAGTAATGTAACGTATAATGATCATAATCATTTTGTACACTTGATTTAATAAAATCTGTGGTGTTTGTATTGTATAAAGCAAATTTGACCTTATTAGAACAGATGCCTTGCGGGACCTATGGGGTCTAGCATGCACACACACACACACACACACACACACACACACACATCCCATTCCAAAGACTCATTTAGGAATAGACCTAGAAGATTTTGTAGATACAGGTCAATCTAGGCTGTTCACACATTGCCTTTGCACATCACTAAGGCTGTTATTATTATAGATGAGACCACTCGCATATCAACCATGCAGCAACTATAACCCGCCACAGAATCCACACTGCCAACTGGCCTCTCTCCTGCTAACCGGACACACAAGCACAAAGGGTTGAACCTGTCACACAGCCCTTGGCTCCGATTCTTCTTCTCCAAGAAGAGGTGCAACAATGTCCTGCTGCTTTAATCCAGGTTCTAAAGAATGGGAGGAAATCGGGTTGATGTGTAATCTTGGGGGAAATGTCCTCTATTCCGCTTACTAGTCATGTTTTTAGGTTTAATTATTTGCTAGTTAAATAATATAGAGATTGTTTAGAGATTTTTTTCTTTTGAATCTTAGTGTCAATCCCATATTTGGCACTCCGCCTACATACATGCACATTAAGGGTCACATTCACATATAATTATGAATTCGTCCAATTTTGGACTTACAGGAGAGAAGGTTATGCAAACCGATAAAGTATACCAATGCTTCCACTGCAGGTTTCAATTGCAGACTGTTTAAGAGATTAAAAGAATACATAAACAACAAGGTTTTAACAATGGCACACAGAGGCAGGGTTTTAAATTAAGCAAAAGTGGAGTCTGAGATTCTGTCAAAAAGGTCTGAAAGACAAAGTTTTCTCCAAAGTAAACCTCACCGAGGGAACACGACAGTTCTTTATGCCTCACTGGTAAGCCAGATTTGCAAAGTACGTCAAGCTGGAAATTTGTGGTCTGAAACCTTATCCTCTGCAATCTGTGTCAGTCAAATCCATTTGACAAGTGGCATTTGAGACAGAGGGCTTATTTCTTAGTTTTGCACAATCACAAAACATTTTTGTCTGGAAGGGAAATGTTTCTGGTGCGCAAGGTAGGAAAAGTCTTTATCTGGTGTCTGTCAAAATGGTTTGCAGCTGGAACACGTTTTCGGTGACAAGCTGTTGATTGCAAATATCAAGGAGATGAAGATTGGAAGAGGACAAAGTAGATTAGATTTGAGAAATATTTTTCATTGACTTTCCAACAGTTTTGAATTCAAACATGGAGCTTATCTGTATAATGGAGGATAATATGCAATGGATAGTATATGATATCTATGGAAAAGATACAATATTTTGCTCTAGGTGTGACCATAAATAACTAAAAAAACACCATGTTGTATTGATTGACAACAAACTAGCAAATAATAAGTAAATGCACCACTATTGTTGTTTAGCCTACAACTGCTACTGAATGCAGCAGCACAGCTTTTATTTGGATGCACACGTCAAGTGGATTTGTTAGGAAACTTATTTGAAGGATTAGCATCCCATTCAAAACATTAGTCTAGCTCAAGAGTGCCCACACTTTTCAGGCTCGCGAGCTAACTTTTAGCTAACCAAGTCATGGCGATCTACCGCCCTCGAGTCAGCCCGGGTTGCCTTGGAATAAAATTAAATGCGTCCCTTAGTAAGGAAGGATCGCTAATTAGCATTAGCATTTCGGTCATCTAATCGATGCCGCAGGATCGACTGGCGCTGCCTTCGAGATGGACGGGTCGATCGCAATGTACTTTGTGTTGCAGGCTAGCATGCTAAACTATGATGGTGAATATTATAAACATTGTGCCAGGAGAATTGGAAGAAAAAAACATTGGCGGTTAAAGTTTTATCTTTGGGGTCATTGGTCACACGTGCCCTTATTGGAGAAGGAGTGAAATTACAGTGAGTGGTAGCGTTAGGCCATGAGTAACACTTTCCATTCCTTCTTACAGGCTTTAAGACCATACTGTGAAACCTCTGCTGTAGTATAGAAAATAAACTGAGCTCAATGTCCTCTTCAGCCACTTCAAAGGTGATTAATGGAACATAATGGTATTAATGCCATACTTAAAACTGCTGCTAAATCCTTATCCATGGCATTTGTAAATTTACGATGCCGATAGTCCATGCATTTAATGGCTTTCATTCTATGTGAGCTTTATCTCCATGTTGGGTAAAACTAAAGGTGATTATTTCATCAGAAGTGGAGCGCTATACATGTCCTGAAATAACCATTTGAGAAATCAAATTCCATTTGGAGTTTAAATGTAACGGCAGCAATCCTTTCATCAGAGCAGACGACATTCATCAAGCGCTGGGTATCTCATTTTCAAATAATTTCATGGCTATTCTTCCAATTCGTTTTTTGTCTTCTTCATTTTAATTGCAGCTTCGGTTCTGAGAGCCATTGAGGTTTGTTTTTATTTCTAAAGCCTCTCCTACACTTTTACTTGTCCCTGTGATTGTTTTATTGAAGCATAAGTAATTAACACCTGAGGTCATCGTGGTTCAACAGCTGAGAGCTTTATTCAGAAGAGGTCCTGCTAAGCTGATATTTACCAGTTAATGTAGGACATTTATTCAAACTTTAAAAATTGAATCAGGAAAACAACAGATATTACACATGATGTCACTAAATATATGAGTTGTAGTAGTATGGTGGTTGTGGTAGAGGGAATAGATTTACAATGTGATTTATTTTTACACCACTGTCACTATAGGATGCTCTACCTCTGGTAACGGCAGGACAAAACAAAACACTTTTGTAAAAGACAAATTCCAATTACTCTAAGATAAAGGCAGGAAATCATACCACAAGTGTCAACGTGGGTTAATCCGTTTGCCACTTACCCAGAATGCATTGGCATGATTTTGGCCATTCCTTTGGGTTATTTAGCCAGCACGATGATCATTTCACATCTTTGTTAGGTTAATTATTATTATATGTCATTTAGCTGACGCTTTTATCCAAAGTGCCCTTTATTGCATTTCTACCTGGGGAGCAATTAGGGGTTTGGGTGACTTGCTCAGGGACACTTTGACATGGGACATGGAGAAGCCAGGGTTCGAACCGCCGACCTTGCGGATCCCAGCACACCCTCTCTCCTCCATGTGGATTCATTGGATACATTAATTCATCTTTCTTATAGGATGTATCAGACGTTTAGTCAGGATGATTCTAATAATATTGTGCAGGTAAAGCTTTGAATGAAGGAAGATTAAAAGCAATAAAAGACACGCGCCGTTAATTTTCACTTTGAAATCCATTGAGAGTATCATCAATTTGTAATGCAAGGAAAGTGTTTTGCATTTCAGCTTGCCACCAGCAAGGACAGGCAATATAACTGTTCCTATAGGATATTTTATTTGAATGTGTTTTAATAAAAGATTAGATTTGTAAATTGTGTAGTTAAACCAGCAAGTGCAATGATTAAATCAATACAGCTTATTAAAAATGATCCAGCGTTGAAATAATTCCCTCAATATAACAAACCCACGGCTAGGCCGTCAATCCAGGTTGTTTCGCCTTATTTTCCCTGAGGAAAGGTGTATATGGTACAGCATATGAAGTATGAAAAGCTTTTCCCCTGGCTACAGGCACGTAAGAATGTCAGAGAGGACGAGTGTGTTCTCTCTGGCCACATGGTGCCAAAAGAGAGGCATCTTCTTTGAGGGAGTCGGGTCAGCATGCAGAACAAACTCACAGCAAAGGCCGCCTGGGCATACCTGCAACAGGCCAGTCACAATGGGATCGGCCAGGTGTACCCTAAACTCCTACTAGTCCAAAGCTAAGACCCGGTGGGAACATCCACATCTAATTGAAGTCATGAGTAAACTTTTCCCAAAACGCTCTTGCACACTTTTCATAAGTGTGCCATTAGTTGACAAACTGTGTCAGGAACACACTTGCTAAAAAGAATGTTGATATTGGCAAATTCTACAAAATCACAATTCATATTAAATTACATTTTCTTAAGCCCCTCTAGATTTTGACATAAACTGTCCGAATTCGCCATCAAAAAATACACTGAAAGACATGAAAACACCTGTGTATATTTTAAGACCAAGTCTCATAAGGAATTGTATTCATACCATGTATTCATGACATACTTCTCTTCCATCACTGTCTAGAATTAATTTCAATTATTAGGTAAAAATTGTTAATGCAGAAATGTTGACTCGTCAAACACGGATCTAACCAATGACACCACCAAGTGCACCCAGGCCAATGACATGTTGCACAAGGTGGACAGGAAAACTGGTGAGAAAAGAGGTTTGTGACTCACTGCCCTGTTGGATGGCAGGGTTTCTAATCTCCTGTGAGTCTGATGTTACTGCTTGTACATGATGGTTTGGTTGAAAATGGGCCATGTGGACAAACCAAATACAAAAATAAAGTTAACTTTTCCATTACGGCTTGGAGTGTGTGATCACACCCCGGTGCCCAAGCTCTAAAAGTAAGAAACACGAGGGACTTAGCTGAAGAGAACAGGTTTCTCTCCCGATTGGCAGGCTACAAGGTCCTGAGTCATACCTATAATACATTTCAATTGGATTATCCCACAGTGTCCCCACAACTCTCCGCCTGAGTTGTTGTGTGAGGGAAGACTCAACATTATTGAACCATAAATGGTGCAAACACAGGCGCGTTAGAAAGACAGTTACTTATGGGTCCATCATCTTGATCATTTTGTTAGATTCTTCCATTTTCCTGTCAGTGTAGAAGCCCCACAGCTCAGTGGAGTTTGTTGTCGAAAAAGATAAGATGTCTGTTTGTTCCCCAGAAGGCATGTTCTTCACTGAAGCTGGCTATTCCCTATGTGGCTGGTATTGGTGGTTCATGAGGAAAGCCGCAGTACTCTACTACTTATTGACACATTGTTCGCATCTTCATATCAAAATGGGTTCAGACTATTTTACTCAATAGTGTTCTCAGTTAAATCAGGTGTATGAGACTACATTCAGATTGTTTTTTAAAATTGATCTTTATTCCTGCCAAAAGTTGTACACAGCTTATCCCATTGGTTCATGTTTTTCTTATTTTGCGAGGAGGCTTAATGCAAATTTCACTCTTGGTTCACGTACAAAATCTCCTCAGTTATGGGACAGTGGAGACCACAGGCTTTTGGGCTCAAACATCCCTTCATCCATGACCTGAGAACAATCCTCCCATCTCCACCTTCACCCAGCAGGGTATCGGGCTGACTCAACCACAGAGTTCTTACTCTCCTCGAGGGGTTCTAATGTGCTCCATTTCCCCCTCTACACTAGCTTACAAACACATTTGCAGCTTTTACCCTAAATTTCCCAATTAATCAATACTGTTGCAGTTACTTGCTTTTAAACATTTGCCACTTCATAGCAGAATTCAGTTTTTCCATTGAACCTACTTGAGCTCATTTTTTTAAAACTACAATAACCAGGGTACTAAGGAATGGGAAATCATTTGTAACAAAAAGTGAGCGGGTCACCCTTAAACCTGGTATGTTCTTTCTTGGAGCTCCATTCTTGTCCAAATTAATTAAAATACTTGTGTTTCCTTTCAATCATTAAAAGCTCTTTTAATCAAATTCAATGATTTGGAACAAATTACCACGGCGATGCAAAGCATTGTTTTATCAGATGTTATCGTTGTATTCTTCGCTTAATGCAGTGAGAAACAAATACCCAATAGAGCAAACAATTGGTCCCATTGGACATAGCTTGTTATTACAAAAAAATGTTTTTCTGAAAATGCACTTTTTTCCTCCAACATACAAAAGCACATGGCTTGTTATGCAGAATCATTGCAAATGTTTTCTTACTGTGGCAAATGAAACCGATGTACAATAGAAAATTGTAGCAAGGTCTTTAGGAATTTGTTTGAACTGGACCATCTTTAACTGTTCTTTTAGCTATCGGCCACATTTGATGCTCTCCTGAGACAACGACGAATGAATGGAATGATTGGCTAGCCTCAAAGTGCCATCTAGTATGCCATCTCTTCTCGGAAACACATGCAAATGGCTCCATATATTATAACGTAAGGCTGAGCATAGTAAAGTCACCACACTTGCCATTGCCCTCGGGTGGATGTCATGTTCATGATGAGTATCGACCACTAGCTCACAGTTTGAGTTCTGACGGCATCACAGACCTTCTGAAGAAGAAGTCACGTCAGCAGTGCCCTTCCGCCACCATGTCACCCCTAATAAGCCTCTCTGCCAGCCCCTCCCAGGGATGTGAGCAACCGCCAGTGTTGACAACTTGCAAAAAAACGGCAGGAAATTGTCAGGGTACGAATCCGATTCATGCATAAAGAGAGAAGGCGCCTCGGCTCGCCAACAGCTTTTGCAGCGCTGACACCGAACCGAGTAGGGAGAAGAGGACTAAAGTTCATGTGCTGCTGCTGCATAGCAACTGTCTCCCTCTAAGACATATTCCTATATATGTTAATATGTCATTGAGAGGCACTGCTGGGATGACACAGCTGGGGATGTCTACATCTTTAATGACCTCCCACTGGGTGATGAGTTGATGATCATAGTCAGGATTTGTTGACCATTAGGAGAAAATACATTTGAAACACACAGGTGATATTTAGTTTTCAACCTTTTTTGAAAAAAAAAGTTGTTTTTTTTCCTCAGCCCCAGGGCCATCACGGTGTCATGACTTGCAAATACGTTTGACATTTCCACCAGTGTAATAAAAGTGGAAGGATGAATAGGCCTACTGACATTTATGGTAATAAAAATAGTGATGGGCATTGCTCTGTATGTGTTTGACCTCATCTCAGGAGGAGAGTTGACTATGCATTGCCTTTTGAAGTGGCCAGGTAAATGAAAGGCGACCGGTAAAACAATAAGGGGGGAGGGATGATTGCGGACAGGGATATGCTGTGTTTGAGGTTTAGGGGCTGAAACAAAAAAAATGACATTCTGTAAAAAGAGAAAAAGATATTTGTATCTTCAACAGGATGAAAAAGTATATCAGGCAGCACGCATGACCTGGCTCACAAGGCGGAGGGGACGGCATGTCCTTCACATTTCGGCTCCAAACTTACCTTTGCACAAAGGAAACCCCGCATCCAGATACCGACACGGCGAACCGACTTTCAATAATCAAAACACTGGACAAGCTGACATATGGCACAGCAGCAACATGTTGCCGGAGGAAACATCAGAACTTGCAAAGGACAAAGTGTAGTTTTTGTAGTGCTATGTCAAGGAATGATTATGTATTATACAACGCATTAAGTTATTAATGCATCGATCCCAGATAGATTGGCGAGGTCGGGCGCAACAGTGTGGAAAAGATGACCAGAAACCGGAGGTCCAAATGCAGGTTGAAGTTGGCAGCGAAGCGTCTATTCATGGGTACAGAGTAAATCAAGTTGTCCGATGATGCGGCAAAAGGAAGCGTTCTTTTAAAAAATGCTATGCGAAAAGGGGTAGAAATGGCTGTGTTTTGTTGTACTTTGGCTGAGACTGAATTGATGCTTCAGCCTACGTCATAACAATCATGGATAATGGACAAAAGCAAAGCTCTTGAAGATCCAAAAATAACTCCTGTGTGCCTAGAAGGGCTGCTAATTTTCTGCATCTTCTGCTAAAAAACATCTACCCAGAATTGTGTAAGAGTAGCACACACTACTCAAGGGTCCTCAAGGAGGAATTGTTATTGCTGTACGCCCTATGGAATCATCTGATAGACTAGATAAAGAGTGATTTATCCCGTGGGCCATCCCCTTTCCTTTGACTCTGCAAGAACAATCGCAGTAATTCTTCTGGATGTCCAGACTGTCACTTCTATAATCAGGGCCTGCCACACTCAGTGAGGAGCCCACTCTTTTGGAACATTCCACATTCAAGGTCCATTAGCTCAGAGCAGCTGCGGTGCTTCACTCTGCTATGTCCTTGAAAGAAAGTGAATGGTGAACCGTGAAGAGTTGGTCACATATCAGGAGTTGGTGCATGTGTAGGTGTGTGTGTGTGTGGTGTGGTGGGGGTCGGGGGGGATTCTGGTCAAGCCCCTTCCTAGACGGAGGTAGATGTTATCACATTATGACTGATGCCATTAATGTCACCAAGCCCTGAAATGTGACACCAGGGCCTTCATGAACATCGAAGTGTAACATTAATTTGCTGTTTGAGCCGTAACTATAGGTTAAATGGGCCTGGTGGCATTAATGGAGCCATCACTGCAGCGTGAGGCATAACCTGCAGCTCTTATCCACAAACCATTGAAAATTAAATACGGTCTATGTAGAACATGGTTTATCTAAAAAATAATTATTAAAGTAAAAATTTGAGAACCAGGCTAATGCCATGAATTACTTTCCATCTAAAGAAACTGTTAAAATGATTAGGTTTCATCAATTTGTGATGTTCAGTGTGACGCTCTGTGTGATGAAGTGTCTTTTGACAATTCCCAGACAAAGTCACAGTAGTTACAGAATAAGTTGCAGTATATAGGCAGTGGTGGCTGGTGGAATTTTAATTTTTTGGTAGGGCCAGCCAATCAGTTTCAGTAAACATCCCAGTATGATTCAATGCAAAAAGGGGATCAAACACGCATTATTTACTTTTTATTACTAGATGTTAAATATTTAACATCTATGCCAACATCTTATATACATATATATATATATATACAACATTCAGAATATGATACCTACCATATTGTAAGTATTATATATATCCAATATAATCATACAATATAATATATTAAAGGATAAATCTAAATATATCCATATAAAATCTTTTTGAATATGTATATGTTTACATATATATTGAGATGCACCTATGAACCTAGTTTGTTGGGGAAACACCCGTTCAGTGTGTTGAGAAAAGACTCAAAAGCCCTACACTTGAATGAATTTCACACAATGAACTATTTTGGATAAAATGTGGCTGTTTTCATCCACTTCCTGGTTGTGTGTCCTTGCCACAGTCCTGTCCCGGCCTCAACAAAATGCAAATATATCTGGCCCCCGGAGCCATAAACAACACCAGGCTGATGGAGGACCAGGCCGTATCGCCGGGGTCACCAGAACAAGGACTGAGGTCTTACTGCAGTACAATAAGAGGTTTTATCAGGGGTATCTGGAGACTGTTACTGGACTCATACATACTTGAGGCTAGATTAATCTGCTATCCTGCACCAAATCCAAACATACAGCAACCAACAGCTGAAAATCTACGAAAGTAACATTTTATACCTTATTTGCCTGACCTGCAAAAGAGAGAGTGCAACTACTTCTCCTGGCTCCACACTTGCTAATCACGTCCTGGCCTTAGCTTCGCACTGGATGAACTAACAGACACTTGATTGATATAAACATTTCTTACATCTTTTTGAAGACTAGTAATCTAGAAAAATTAAATAATACATGTTCTAGGCCAGCTGGTTTTCTCCATAACTCCAGTCTTTATGCTACACTGGATTAATTACCATTTGGTGCCAGGTTTGTGCTTAAAATACCCCAAACTAGTTTTTTAAAGGTTTAGTTTGAGAGCAAAACTATGCTAGATTAGCCATGCATCTCTCACAGCTGTAGTCAGTCATACACTGTGGTGTGGAGAGAGAGAGGACCCAAAAGCGGGATGCAGGAAAAATAATGCTTTTAATAGGAAGGTGCAAACTTAGAGGACGCCGCGAAGGCAGGCACAAAAACAGCAACTGAGGTCTTCAGAGAAAAAGGGGAACAGAAGATCTCCCGGTGAAACGGGGCATTAGAGGTCGAGGGCTGGGGAGAGGAGCGCTCTGCCCGTCGTTCCCGACAAAGCCGGCTGGCCGTAGTTCAGCTGGGACTCCTCCTGTTCGGCGGGACCGGACGCTGGATCTAGACAATGAACACAAGACACGGTAGGACAAAACTCGGCGTAAAGACTGAGGAGTGTGTCTCCTGTGTGGGTGGCAAAGTAATCTGACAGGGAACAAAGGGAAAGGGGAGCTAGAAATAGCAGGAATAATTAACGTCATGGGGAACAGGTGTGTAACAATTGGTGTGAGAGGAGGGGGATGGAAAATGGGACTCAGCTGGTGAGTTGTGGACACGATGTATGAATAACTAAAGACCAGTAGGGGGGGGAAAGGGACAGGAGGAGCCCAAAACCATGACAGTGCCCCCATCTCAAGGAGCGCCGCTTGGCGCTCCCAAGGGGGGAACCTGGCGGGTGCGGAGGAAATCATCAACCAGAGAGCGGTCCAGGATGTCCCGTGAGGGGACCCAACTCCTCGCCTCAGGACCAAAGCCCTCCCAGTCAACTAAAAACTGGTGACCACGACCCCGCCGGCGCATATCCAGGAGTTTACGCACGGTGTAAATAGACTCATCCTCAGCGCGCACCGGAGGGGGCGGGGGCGCGCGGGGGGCGCGGGGGGGAGTGCGTACGACCGGTTTGATGCACGAGACATGGAAGACAGGGTGGACGCGACGAAGACCGGGGGGAAGTTGGAGCTTGACCACGACAGGATTAATGACCTTGGAAATCCGATAAGGTCCGATAAAGCGGCGGGCCAATTTGCGAGACGTGGTTTGGAGGGGTAAGTTACGAGTGGAAAGCCACACTTTCTGACCGCAAAGATACCTAGGGCTCTTAACCCGACGTCTGTCGGCATACTTGCGAGTGCGGGTCTTGGCACGGCAGAGCGCGGACCTAACTCTCCTCCAGGTGCGCTTACAACGGCGAATGAAAGCGTTTACCGACGGGACATTAGAGTCAGCCTCCTGTGAGGCAAACAAGGGAGGCTGGTAACCCAGGCAGCCGTAGAACGGGGACAGGCCGGTGGCAGACGTCGGCAACGAATTATGGGCATATTCTGCCCATGGCAGCTGATCTGCCCAAGAGGAAGGGTTACTAAATGCCAGACTACGCAGAAGACGACCCACGATCTGATTAGTGCGTTCGGCCTGACCATTGGTCTGGGGGTGGAACCCAGAGGACAGGCTGACGGCTGCACCCATAAGACGGCAGAATTCCTTCCAGAATAGGGACACGAATTGAGGGCCCCGGTCCGAGACGACGTCAGTGGGGAGACCGTGTAGCTTGAAGACATGCGTAGCAAGGACTTGGGCCATCTCCTTGGCTGAGGGGAGTTTAGCGAGGGGGATGAAATGCGCAGCCTTAGAAAATCGATCCACGACCGTGAGAATAACTGTGTTGCCAGCTGACGGGGGTAGACCAGTAATAAAATCAAGGGCAATGTGAGACCACGGACGGGACGGTGTGGGTAACGGTCTTAGAAATCCCGCTGGCGGGGCGCTGCTAGACTTAGTCTGCGCGCAAATGGTGCAGGCGGCGACGAAACGTCGTACATCACGGTCGAGAGTGGGCCACCAGAAGCGCTGGCGAATTGTGAACAGTGTTCCCCTGACGCCAGGATGGGCAGTCAGTTTAGAGGTATGAGCCCACCGGAGAACAGCTGACCGAACCACTACGGGAACGAAAAGGAGGTTCCTAGGTACCTTACGCGGAGCGACAGAGTGAGACAAGGCGCGTTTAACAATTCTTTCTATTCCCCAGACAACAGACCCGATAACTCGTGAGGGGAGGATGACCTCCTTAGGCGCGGAGGAGGTGTCTGGGGAATCGAAGAGGCGTGAGAGTGCGTCGGGCTTCACGTTCTTAGAGCCCGGACGAAACGAAATGGAGAAGTCGAAACGGGTAAAGAATAAGGACCAACGAGCCTGTCGAGCATTAAGTCTCTTCGCAGATCGGATGTACTCTAGGTTGCGGTGATCCGTCCAAACGACAAACGGCACGGTAGAGCCCTCCAGCCACTGACGCCACTCCTCCAGAGCCATGCGAATGGCCAACAACTCGCGGTTACCAACGTCGTAGTTGCGCTCTGCGGGCGAAAGGCGGTGAGAAAAAAAAGCGCACGGATGCACCTTATTATCAGAAGAGGAGCGTTGGGAAAGGACGGCCCCAACACCCACCTCCGACGCGTCGACCTCGACAATAAACTGCTTGGAGCTGTCAGGGGTGACGAGAATAGGCGCCGTGGTGAAAAGGGATTTGAGACGATCAAACGCTCTCTGCGCGGATTCTGTCCACTTGAAACCTGACCTTACTGATGTTAAAGCGGTAAGGGGCGCTGCGACTTGACTGAAGTTGCGTATAAAACGTCGATAAAAATTAGCAAAGCCCAGGAAACGCTGGAGCGCGACACGGGAGTCAGGGGTGGGCCACTCCGTAACCGCCTTTACCTTAGAGACGTCCATACTCACCCCCTCGGCTGAGATAACGGAACCGAGGAAGGAGACGGAAGACGCGTGAAAGGTGCATTTCTCTGCCTTAACGAATAGGCGGTTCTCGAGGAGGCGTTGCAGAACACGGCGCACCTGTTGTACGTGGACCTGGAGGGACGGGGAGAAGATTAATATATCGTCCAGATAAACAAAGACGAAGATATTCAGCATGTCTCTTAGAACGTCGTTAATTAAGGCCTGGAAGACGGCCGGAGCGTTGACGAGGCCGAACGGGAGTACCCGATACTCAAAGTGCCCTAACGGTGTATTAAACGCGGTCTTCCATTCATCTCCCTCCTTAATGCGGATGAGATGGTACGCGTTACGAAGGTCCAGCTTGGTAAAAACCTTGGCTCCCTGTAACAAGTCAAATGCAGACGACATGAGCGGCAAGGGATAGCGATTCTTAATGGTTATGTCGTTAAGCCCCCGGTAGTCGATACACGGACGCAGAGTGCCGTCCTTCTTCTTAACGAAGAAAAAACCGGCACCAGCAGGTGAGGCGGAAGGCACGATAGTTCCGGCGCTAAGGGATTCTGACAGATACTTCTCTAGTGCTTCGCGTTCTGGGGCGGACAGGGCGAACAATCTACCGCGCGGGGGCGTGGTCCCGGGACGCAGGTCGATAGCGCCATCATATGGACGATGGGGAGGGAGAGAAGTAGCCCGTGAACGGCTGAAGACCGCTCTCAGGTCATGATACTCCTCCGGTACCCCGGCCAAGTCACCCGGCTCCTCCTGTAACACAGCGACAGGAGAGACGGGGGGGTTAGCAGACAACAAACATTCGACATGACAAGACAGGTTCCAAGAGAGGATGGAACCAGTGGACCAGTTAATATGAGGGTTATGTTTGGCTAACCAGGGGTGCCCCAGCACTAACGGGGCAAAGGGGGAGCGAAACACTAAAAAGGAAAGAGTCTCATGGTGATTGCCGGAAACAGTGAGCGATAAGGGAGTGGACTGGAGGTGGACCCTAGGTAGGGAGCTACCATCTAGGGCAAAAAGGGGGGTGACCCCCCCGTGTTCCTTCAACGGGATACCTTGCTTTCGGGCCCATGTCTCATCGAGAAAATTCCCTTCTGCCCCAGAGTCTATTAAGGCGTTACATGAGACCGATGACCCCGCCCACCGCAGGGCTACTGGAATCAGGGTGCACGATTTTGACGGAGAGATGGAAGTAGCGCTCGCCAGTAATCCCTCCTCTACTGTCGAGCGCTGGCTTTTACTGGACAGGTTGACACGAAGTGGGTGGCCGCGCCACAGTACATGCAGAGACGGTTTGTGATGCGACGCTCCTTCTCCTTAGCGGTAAGGCGCAGTCCACCCAGCTGCATGGGCTCCGGTTCAGCCCGGGGGTTAGGGTGGGAGTGGGTGGGGGAGGCGGCCGGTTGAGGAATGTCCACCACCCTGGAGCGATGACGAAGGTCAAATCTCTTCTCGATTCTTATTGCCAGTTCAATAAGAGGGTCGAGGCGAGTAGGCAGCTCACGGGCGATCACCTCGTCCTTGATGCTGGCCCGGAGGCCCTCCAGGAAGCGCGCAACGAGCGCCGGCTCGTTCCAGCCGCAGGTGGTGGATAGGGTGCGGAACTCGATAGAATAATCCGCAACTGAGCGTCCTTCTTGACGGAGGGTGGACAGGATGCGAGAAGCCTCTTCGCCATGAGCCGATCGATCGAACACCCGTATCATCTCCTCCTTAAACAAGTCAAATTGGGTGATGTAGTCAACCCCAGCCTCCCATGCAGCGGTGCCCCACTCACGAGCGCGTCCGGTTAGGAGCGAGATGACGTAGGCGACTCGCGCTCGCTCTCTAGCGTAGGTGACAGGCTGAAGTGAGAACACCAGTTCACACTGAGTGAGGAAGGCTCGACACTGTGTGGGCTCACCGGAGTAACAGGGGGGATTATTGACCCTGGGCTCTGGGGGTTCCAAGTCCCTGGAAGCAGCAGGAGAGGCTCTCCTGAGGTGGTGGACCTGGGCGGACAAGTCCGAAAGTTGGGCGGCCAGGGAATCCACCGCATGGCGAGCAGCGGCTAGCTCCGAGTCGTGTCTCCCGAGCATGGCTCCTTGCGCTTCGACAGCTGCACGAATCGGGTGTTCATCCGCTGGGTCCATTGTTGGTCAGATTATTCTGTGGTGTGGAGAGAGAGAGGACCCAAAAGCGGGATGCAGGAAAAATAATGCTTTTAATAGGAAGGTGCAAACTTAGAGGACGCCGCGAAGGCAGGCACAAAAACAGCAACTGAGGTCTTCAGAGAAAAAGGGGAACAGAAGATCTCCCGGTGAAACGGGGCATTAGAGGTCGAGGGCTGGGGAGAGGAGCGCTCTGCCCGTCGTTCCCGACAAAGCCGGCTGGCCGTAGTTCAGCTGGGACTCCTCCTGTTCGGCGGGACCGGACGCTGGATCTAGACAATGAACACAAGACACGGTAGGACAAAACTCGGCGTAAAGACTGAGGAGTGTGTCTCCTGTGTGGGTGGCAAAGTAATCTGACAGGGAACAAAGGGAAAGGGGAGCTAGAAATAGCAGGAATAATTAACGTCATGGGGAACAGGTGTGTAACAATTGGTGTGAGAGGAGGGGGATGGAAAATGGGACTCAGCTGGTGAGTTGTGGACACGATGTATGAATAACTAAAGACCAGTAGGGGGGGGAAAGGGACAGGAGGAGCCCAAAACCATGACATACACATGTTCCCTGATATTTGTCCATTTGCAATGATCATAAATGACCGACCCTAACCCTGACAATAATAAAACTGGTGTTGACGTTTTGATTTGACAATTATTTTTTCAATACACCATGATTCCATTTTTATTGCATTGCAAACCCAGAGAAAGTGAGGTATTCGGTTTGTCTCGGCGCGATGACTCAGTTAATAAATAATGCCAGTTGAGGTGCTTGAAAAAAGCTGCATCTTGAAAGGTATCACACATTAAAAATTAAAACACTGATTCCACAGTTTGAGATTACTTCAATCTTAGAACGACAGAGTAATAACAAAGCCGAATATACGATACGATTATTTGTGCCAGAAAATAGTTCATTTCAAACAACCTTCACCCGTCTTACGAAGCACATATGAAGGCATCCCCCATCAGCAGGCCAATCATAGACAACTGCAATGGATTGCCCTGCGCAAGTAACAGACTCGCCTATGCTCTAATCATTGTAAATAGGTCATAGGCTAATAGAACACAACTTTTCCTTTTTAAAACATTTAGCATGCTCTTCCACAGTTAAGACCTGAAGCTGGACCGCCTGGTGAAGTTTACTTACTCAGACCCTTTAGTGTAAACCATGTCAATTACTTTGACCATCTTATAATGACCACATTCATACAAGGCAATAGAAGGTGCCTTGTCATGCTCCTATCTAGAACCAAGGGACACCTTCCAGTCTTGATTGTACAGCCTGGCAGCAAGCACCTCCCAGTCAGATCCCATGCAACCTTATTATGGAAAAAAAAAGTAGGGCGATCAACTGCATGGACCAAACATTTTTTCCTCTTGTTTAAAATTGTACCATGAATTGCACGTGATTTTTTGTCCATTCATGAACAAACTAGTGCGTCTCGTCATTTTGTGAGTATGTTCCCGTATGAAACCCATACAGAAAGAGACGTGACATGAGTCATTTACAAAAGAAGTATTTTCACGGTCTACAGTTTTATAACCGTTATAACATGCAGAAATGTCGTTTTAAATTCACAAACACCCATCGCAGCGTTCCCACAGACAGAAGGCGAGTGGTAGGGAAGTGACTGTCAACAAGAGGGAGACAGAGGGGGCCGCAACCCTGGGCAACAGCTGTTGCCCTGCTGATTTCGAGTCATTATTGTGCATACTCTAATGATTAAATGTGAATAAATAAATAATTATTGTTTGTAATGACAAATGTTTTGTCCTGTCCAATGTGCTCTAGGCGCTGTGGATTTTAGATGCCTTCAGTGACATTTCTCTCTCCTCATGACCTGCTGGAAATCTTGCAACAAACCCATTTGCACACAAACCCACTCAATAACATATTCTAAGGCCCATTTCATTACAAGTAGAAGTAATATAAATAACATGCCTCAAGCTAATACATGTTATTAAATTTTTTACATGTTTTCTCCACAACTATCTGACGACCCCTAGAAATTATCTCTTTGACCCCCCGGAGGAGGTATTGATCGTTGATATCATCTTTTATTTGTTTTGCTGTAATGTTGAAATGCTGGTGGTGATCTTCGTATATTCTACAATGTCTCCTTCTGCTTTACACAATTCTACATGGTGAAAATCAAAAGCTTTTTGTTAGCTTAAGTTAGAGAATCATTGCCCTGTTTTGCTGAAGATTTCAAGGTCAGAGGGCAAGCAGGATGTGCCGAGCAGGCAGACACGAGTCTGACAAGGAGGGAGTTTAGGGACACACCAAGCACCACACAACACACACACACACTTTGGTCGTTTGGTTTACATTACGATTAGAAGACCCTTAAATCGTATGTGACTGGGTCTTGTGTGTTGGGGGAAGAACCTGCTCCCCCTCAACACCAGTTTAGGCCGACAGAACTGCTCCTGCCTTTGCAAACTTAGCGTGGGATCTGTGATCTGACAAATAAATCGACCAGAACCAGAGAAGTTGGTGAATTCTTCCAGACGTCCCCATCCGGGCTTCACATTTTTGAACACGTGCCTTCGATTCGTTTGTTCGTTCCTACTCTTTTTAAATTATCTAACAATAGTCACACAATTTTTCCATACAAGTAGATAACAGTGATGCCGTGTGCAGTCTGAGGCAGACTCCCAATTGTTAGGGTGTTCCGTAGTCTATAGAGTTATATAATCTAAGATGACAATCGATGTGTTTATCACAGGAACACCATGTATCAGTTCAAGAGGTCACAGAACTTCTGTCCACTTGATGAACCTTATTTAAATTTCCCCCAAAAGATTTACAGGTGTCAGAGGAGCACCTCAACTGAGATCAACAGTCTGATGAGGAGTCTGTAAGCGGTTAACTTTGATTGCAGCTGGATGAGACACCGCTGAGTAAGACGGGCTCATCAATGCATCATTTCCATTTTTCTCTACTTATTTATAGTTTGAGCTTGAAACTGCATTCAAGCTTCACAATGTTTTCCCACTTTTAATAACTAATCACATGGCTTCAGCTTCAATCCCAACTATCATTTTCTCGTTCATACTGCTCTCAAACCCTAAATGATACTTGGTATAATTATTATTATATTATTTTATATTAGTTCAACCAGGTCTAAGGTCAACTGGGTTCCGAATTATTTGAAAAAGCCCTTAGCGTCAACAGCACAGCTATGGTGTACATATGATGACCCGACCCCTGTGTTTTTTCCCTCCTAATTCAAACAAAGAAAATAACTAACGGCAGACTTAGTTTTCCACAATTGTTTTTTTTCTTCAATTTACCTAGATATTACTGGAAGGATAATCCCTTCATGCAAGTTTTCATAACAGCCTACGCTCACGTAGAAATAAGGTTAATTAGCTTGGCACGATTGATAGTTTCATAAGAAAGTACCACTGGACCTCGACACCGCAGCTGTTTCAGGTGATGCCGGTCCCCCCCCCCCCTCACCCCCCTTTTCCTCCCCTCCCCAACCCACATCCCTCCTGACAGGTCTCAGATACAGCAAGTGTTTCATCAGAGTGGTCAGCTCGGTGTCTCTTAATCCCCGCCGTGAGTGAGAGAAGCTAACGGAGCTAACTCTGTGATCCGGGATTACTTTAGGCTACAGACATTGCAGATCTGATCCTCCTGCCTCTCCTCTAGCACAGTGCCGGGCCCTGTCACTCTGCCGGTCAACCTGCCCGGGTAAATCACCCGTGGACAGCAAAGAGATGCCGCTGAGCTCGCCCATCGAGCAGACCTCGGTGGAGCTACAGAGAGGAGTCAAGGCCATCTATCTTTGCTAGATTCGTTGTATAGGTGCGATTTTAAGGGGGTCATTTAAAAGCAAGCACGTTTGACGGACCCCAGTTCCCTTTTACTTCAGGTGGCTGAACTGACCCTTAAGCCCAGGTATCACAGGTGTCGCAATGGTCACTGAATTCCTTTGTTAATCAAGGTTTACAAAAAAATTACAGAGAAAAGCAACATTATTGTTGCAAAAATGGCAGGAGGGGTACTAAATGTGCAATTTGTCTTTTACCGCACCTGTTATGGTGCATCATAGGGGCATGGGGTAGAGTGGTGTGCTGGTTACCGCAAGGTTGGTGGCTTGAATACCGGCTGCCCCATGTGCCATGTCGAAGTGTCCCTGAGCAAGGCACCCAACCCCTAATTGCTCCCCAGGCAAAATGTAACGCATGGGTTATAATGCAATGTAAGTCGCTTTGGATAAAAGCGTCAGTTAAATGACATGTAATGTGACGTCAGTTAAATGAAATTAAATAAAGCAAAGGGATATGAAGCTTATTGATTGGGAACACTATTAATTACATTCGCAGAATGTAACCTTGTGTTATCTTTATCAGTGATACATTTAACTATTAGATTTTTCTGTGTTTTCAAAGAAAACCACGGTTGGTCATGACGTAATGTTTCATAATCTGACAGCTGAGGATACAAATTGAAAGCAACTAACAAAGTGTCCTCTGCATCATCAGGTCTAAGCATGTTTTTCTGGCTCTCTGGTCCTCGGTAAGGTGCGACCGTGCGATTATTCTAGAAGACGGTATGCGCCCAGCGAGTATGGAGAAGGCCAAGCACAGTGGGCTGCAACAAAATCTGATTGGCCTATATAACTGTTTCATGTAACCCATGTTAGTGCAACACACAGTGAATCATTCTCCCCAGCTAGCGTGTGTTATGGGGTGGCCAGTTTTTTTTTCTTTTTTTTCTAGGCACACCATCGTGCTTTTGCTCTATTATTTCCACATGCAAAACACTAGAACAGGATATGCATGCGTACGAGTCATGTGGAAACGAATGACTGTTTTCCCTCTCAGATCAACCTTCTGATGCTGCAAACATGCATTCGACTTTTTGGGGATTTACATGCCCTCCCCCCCCCCCCTATTATGATGCAATAAATATGTGGAGTGCCTTTTTGTCACAGGCAATGAAAGGATTGATTTATGTCAACATAATTGCGAACAGCGTAAATTACACAAAGATCACTAAATCTTGCATGGAACCATTAACCATCTCTCAGCATTCATGCCGCCACACTGATTCCGCTTCTTAGTCACAGAAGATAAGATGAACACAAAACTGTCTGCTGGTGTGAGCTCTCAGCGCACCCATCTTTTGACATGAACCGTACCCTACACTGTTGCATGCAATCAGTATTTCATTTTGTTTGAAATGAAGCGCCGGGCCTCAGCTGTTTTTCTTGGACAAAGCTCACAGCCTTTTTAAAGAATGGCCAAAGCTTTGAAAATCTCCAGAATGAACTTTCAATCAATGTATATCTATATATTTATGAATAATAATTAAAAAATATATATATATATATATATATATATATATATATATATATATATATATATATATATATATATATATATATATATATATGTGTGTGTGTGTGTTTGAAGAAAATGGCCAATATTGTCTTTTAAAACCATCTCTGCTGTAATCACTGAGCACATTAAATGATTTCTCCTTCAAAGAAAGTTCAACATTTTGGTCGATACATTTAATCCCTTTCCTTCCGTTTTTTACTCTTTTATTGACAAAGAGAAAGAGACAAATAATAAAAGTGAGATCTTGTGGTGTGGGGTGTGTGTTGGTGACGGTGCATAGCAGTCTGTTCCCGGGGTTCCTGTGAGTGTGTATCTGTGTAGTGATGAATTATGGGGGAGTGTTGTTTTTCTGTTTGGTGTTGGTGAGCTGAAAAAAAAGGGGCGATAGAGACCAATAAAAATACAAATGCAAGGAAAAAAAATACTGCTTTAATTATTGCAAATATAATTTCTATATTTGATATATTTTCTCAAGACTTTCACTAATTTAGGTCAGGCTAAAAAAAAAGAAAAAAAATGAGGTTCCTTCCCAGCCTCAGCACTGCATTTCACATCCCTATGATGGTTACAGTTGGCTCTTTCCAAAGTGTGTGGATGCTTGTGATATTTATACATCTGGCATTTCCTAAAGCTATTAATCATTTTAAACCTCTGTCACAAATTTACCAAAACAAACTGTCCGCTTTAAATACATCCACAGCAGAAAAAGGTTACACGACTTAAAATGCAACAAATAACCGCCGAACTTGACATTTGGGTCTTTGATTTTTATGTTTTTTTCTGTATTTGCCCTAGGCCACGCTGAAAAGAAGTTGTTAACACTGTTTGTGTTGCTCATTCAGCGCGGCAGACTGATGTTTTTCCCATCCTGTTACAAAAGCCTAGCGTAGAAAGAAAATAAATCCAAAATGTCCAAGTATCACTTTCACAGAGAACCTTTTGTGAGGAAACCTGCTTCCCAAAGCCCCAAAGCAAGCCCGTGTGTCCGTGTGCGATTCATCCTTCCTCGGTAGAGCCATTTATGGGACGGCCACGTTCGGAGATGGCTCACCGCTCCCTAAATTTGGATCAGCGAGCCTAATATTTCGCTGATTGCTTTTATTTGGGAAGAAAGGCCTGTAAACAGAGTGCTGTGCTTTTTGCCCGCGGCACTTTACCACCCACTGGAATCATCCGTTCCCATCTGTGAGCCTCATATTATAGGACAAACCTGCGTGTGACTGCTCCACATGGGTATGGGTATATATACATACACACACACACACACACACACACACCAGAAAGAACTGATGGATGAATTTCAGATGTGGTTCCCAGCAGTCCGAAGGGGGAGGTTTCCATTTCTACACTGGGGAGGAAAATGCTCTGGGAATAAAGTAGGTGCCCGAGCTGCAGTTTCCATTTGGTTACCTCAACCTGTTATTCCAGCAGCTTCCCCAGCACATTTTGGCATGGAACAGAAAAAAATGCTTTGTAAAAAAGGTTTGAAAAAGAAAACGCAGACATGAAGGAGAGAACTCGACAGCTGCAGATACTTATTTTCCCATCACATCCCCCACGACATTGATTTGTTTCAGCGTTATGTACACTTTCACGAGACCTGAGCTGCTGTATCTGCTAATGCCCTGTAGAAAAAATACAGAAAAGGCTTTAATGGTGTACTGACGAAGTCCTAAACGAAGTCTAGTACTGGTTACCAATAAGGCGGATAGGTTCAGACGTGCGCCCGGTGCGCTCGCACACAGCAAAAACGGAGAGTTCCCCGGTTGTTCCAATCAATTTGTATGTTTATTTTACATGCAAATTTATATAGCGGCAAACTTTGCTCATTATACATTTAGCCCAAAATAACAAACCGTATTGCTCCACAAAGGCACATACGCACACTGGCACAGTCGAAAACTGTTTGCTTCCCAAATTGGCAACACCTGTGTCTGGGATGCCTGCAGGTTAAATGGCCTACCTGGGCTGATCTGAGGTCAGCTGAGCCACAAAGCACATACAGCCCCTAGTGGCACAGAGCAAAATTAAATTAAATAGTACCAAATGAATATGGCTCCTACACTCCAGCCCCTAATTGCGTCTGCCAGAGCAATTACCACAAATCAAAAGAGCCATGAACAAAACACAAAAAAAATGGTTACCAATAGAACCAATTACTCTTTAATTTCATTAAGCAAGCATATTTTGGTTATGGGTCGTTCAATGATGTTTGTCTTGGTCTTCAAACGAACCACACGTACCAGACCCCTCTTATCAGGGAAGGTTTCCAGGACTCTTCCTAGCATCCATGATCCACGTGGTGCTGTGGAGTCCACAACCATGACCAGGTCTCCAGGAAGAAAACTCCTCTTTTCCTGGTTCCATTTTTGACGCTCCTGTAAAAGCGGTAAATATTCGCGGATCCACCTTTTCCAAAAGAGATCCGAGATGTACTGTGTTTGTTTCCACCTTCTCCTTGCGTAAACATCCTCTTTGTCGAACAGTCCTGGTGGGAGAACTGGTTTCCCTTTGAGGAGTAGCAGATGGTTCGGCGTCAACGCCTCAATGTCGTTGGGGTCTTCTGACAGCTTTGTGATAGGGCGATCGTTGAGCATAGCTTCAGCCTCACAGAGCACAGTATGGAACCCTTCGTCATCCAAGGTTTGCTGACGGAGCACAGAGCACAAAATCTTCCTGATCATCCG
This sequence comes from Pungitius pungitius, assembly GCF_949316345.1. Lineage (NCBI taxonomy): Eukaryota > Metazoa > Chordata > Actinopteri > Perciformes > Gasterosteidae > Pungitius > Pungitius pungitius. The sequence continues at coordinate 4,982,148 of NC_084919.1, read as the reverse complement.
TATCATACGCTCCCAAGCACCACCGTGATGTGACCCACCTGGAGGGTTAAAGCTCCACTTGATTCCCTTCTTGGACAAGGCCTTTTCAATGCGGTCATGATTCAAAGAGGTTAAGGCTTCTCGCAGCTCCTTTTCTGCACCCACAAAGTTGGTGCCATTGTCGGATCTCAAGTGCGAGACTTGTCCTCTTCGACAGATGAACCTTCGCAATGCGTTGATGCATGAGTCTGTGTCCAGAGAATAGGCCACTTCTAGGTGAACGGCCCTGCTTGTCATGCAAGTAAATACTACTCCATACCTTTTCACGATGCTACGCCCTCTTTTCACATCAACTGGCCCAAAGTAATCTACGCCAACGTTAGTAAATGGCGGAAGATCAGGAACCACTCGCTCTTCTGGCAGGTCTGCCATTTTTTGCTCAGCGGTTTTCCTACCATGGAGCTTACAGATGAGGCATCTTGATATAATTTTCCTCACTGCAGTAGGTCCACTTGTGATCCAGTATTTTCTCCTTATAGCAGAAAGAACATGATTTCTGCCTCCATGTCCAAGCTGCAAATGGACATGATGGAGGATAAGGTCGGAAATGTGTTGGTCTTTTGACAAGATGAGGGGGTGTTTAACGTCCTCAGGGATTGCTGCCTTATTCAACCGTCCCCCAACTCGTAGAAGTCCTCCTTTTAGAACTGGATCTAATTTGAGGATGCTGCTACTTCTTGGCACTTGTGGCTTGCCAGAGGTTAGTGCAGCAAATTCAGTGGGAAATCTCTCTTGCTGGCAAAAAGCGATTATGGAGGTCTCAGCCTCCAAGAGATCTTCCAGTGTCACCTTCTGGTTCCCAAGTGATGTTGAGAAAGCTTGCATCTCCTTTTGCACATCAACCCTGGCTGCTCCAGTAGCACTGGTGTTTGCACACTCTAACTCTTTTCTTTTCATCCTTAGTTTGAGCAGAGTTCCTTTTAGCTTAATGAGCCACGCAACTGCAACCTTCAATCTTTGCCAATCAGAGAAATGGGTAATCAGTTGTGATGTGGCGTTGCTGTCAACCAGTATTGCATTGACCGTCAGACTTCGCTTTACTTCTGGGTCGTCGGCAGTGACACTTGAATCCACAGGAAATGTTGGCCATGTTTCTTCAGGTTCCCGTAGGAATTCCGGGCCTTCTATCCATCTTTGCTTCACAAGATCTTCTGCCTTCAATCCACGTGAAGCATCGTCAGCAGGGTTGAGGGATGTGGGAACGTATCTCCACTGATCAACTTCCGAGTTGTCCCTGATGGTGGTTACCCTGTTTGCTACAAAGGTTTGAAATCTTCGGTCCTCATTTTTTATGTACTTAAGAACTGATGTGCTGTCAGTCCAAAAGCAGGTCTTCTTCAGTGGAAGCTGGAGCTCTGATCGAAACATCTTGTCCACTCGTACTGCAACAACGGCAGCAGTGAGCTCCAGCCGGGGAATGGTGACAGGCTTCAGGGGGGACACTCTGGCTTTGCCAAATAAGAAAGCAACATGAACCCTCCCATCCATGTTCTGCATCCTAAGGTAAGTAGCTGTACCATAGCCGTTCTCGCTTGCATCGGCGAAGTGATGCAATTGGGCACTGACAGTCCTACCAAATCCTTCAGGTTTCACACATCTAGGGATCTTGAAATATGCCATCTTCTCAAGATCTGTCAGCCATTTTTTCCACTTCTGCCGGAAAGCTGGAGGTATTGGATCGTCCCACTCACACTTTGTCCTGCATAACTCCTGCAACAGCAGCTTGGCCGGGAGTATTAGAGGTGCCAGGAAACCTAATGGGTCGTAGACGGAACTGATGATGGATAGCATGCCTCGCTTGGTTGGCGGCTTCTCTTTGACTTTCAGCTTGAATTTGAAAGTGTCCGTCTCGATACACCACTGCAAACCCAAAGCTCGGTCCAATGGCAGCTTATCCCTGTCCAGATCAAGCTCATGCAGGTTCTTGGACCGGAGATCCTCTGGGAGGCTTTGAAGCACTCTTCGACTGTTACTAATCCATTGAGTGAGGGTGAACCCCCCTCTGTCGCAAATGGTTGTAAGATTCTTAGCCATGGTAACTGCATCCGCTTCAGAGGGTAGACTCTTCAATAGGTCGTCCATATAGAAGTTTCGGTTAACTGTTTCAATCACTTCTGTTGAAAAGTTGGCCTGATTGTCTTCAGCGGTCTTTCTAAGAGCAAGGCAGGCAACACTGGGTGATGAAACCGCTCCAAATAAATGGACAGTCATGCGATGCTCTACAAGATCTTGTTCCAGGTTACCTTGAGGCCACCATAAGAATCTTAAGTAGTCCCGGTGTTCCTCTGCCACTTTAACCTGGTGGAACATAGCCTTTATGTCCGCCATTATGGCCACTTGTTCCTCCCTGAACCTCACAAGAACTCCAACTAACGAGCTGGTGAGATTCGGTCCTTGCAAAAGCTGACTGTTGAGCGAGATCCCTTGGTACTCTGCTCCACAGTCAAACACCACCCGTAGCTTTCCCTTCCGTGGATGGTACACGCCGTGGTGCGGGATATACCACACCTTTCCTGTTGGCGTTTCCAACTGATGCTGCGGTACTTCTTCGGCATAGCCATTGCCAATGACATCAGCAAGAAAGTTGTTGTACTCCTCATGAAAGCTAACATCTTTCTGAAGTCTCCTTTTCAGCCCACGAACACGTTGCATGGCAACACAGAGGTTGTTCGGCATGGAAACATCTTTCTCTTTAAAAGGCATTTGAAACACGTAGTGTCCATTCTGAAGCTGAACAGAGCTTTCCATTTTCTCCACAAACTTCTTTTCTTCCCTTGACATTTCTTCCTGTTCTGCAGAAGCTCGCTCATTGAAGTCATAATTGTACTGGCTAGTTAACAGTTCTTCAATTCTGTCAATGGCAATTCTGTTGGCATAAACGGAAGGGTGTTCACTTCCACAGTCACTACTTCCCCGTAACGGACCATTTATTACCCACCCCAGTAGGGTTTTGATCGCGTAGGGTCCATCTTCACCATCGCGACTGTTAATCACCTTCCAAGGCTCCATCAACTTGGAGGCGTTTGTGCCAATTAACAGGTCAACATCAGCGTTTATGCGGGGAATTTTAACATCATCTAAATAAGGCCATTTTCTCAGCTCCCTTTCGCTGATTATGTTGGCTGTAGAGACAGGCATCTCTTTCTGGGTACACACTTTGGGAAGTGGATAGAAGCACTCACCAGTTATACCTGAAATCTCCAGACTGTCAACAACAGAGCTTTCTACTGCGTTATTATGGCCCAAAGTGCGGATATGAATTTTGAATTTGCGTCCTTCCACGTTCAACTTGTCAATGAGCTTCCTGGTGCAGAAAGTTCCTGTACTCCCTGGGTCCAGAAAAGCATTGGTTTCAATAATTTTGTTTCCCTTTGAGCACTTCACCTTAACAGGCAAAATGGGAAGAATTCCATTGCAGTGGCCAGCCCCTGTAAGACCACAAGCGGAGGATGTTGTACAACTGTCTGAAGTATTTGACTTGTCAGTATTCTTCTGCTCGCCATCCTTCTGAGCTTTCGGAGTAATCCTTTCCTTCTCTATGTGCAAAACACTGGGATGCGTTCGGTTACACTTGTTGCATATTATGCGCCTGTCGCAATTCTTGCTTAAGTGTCCTGTGCACAAGCAACTGAAACACAGACCTTTCTCCTTTAGATAGTCCAGTTTCTCCCTGTGTGTCTTTCTTCCCAGTTTAAAACATTGTTCCAAAACATGATTACCAGCAGCACAATAAAGGCAGGAAATAGAATCAGTCTTAGCAAAGGATGTCATTTTGTTCTGAGCCTTTTCCTTCTTGTTACCATCTGGTTTGCTGCATCCATCCTCAATCTTGTGGGCATCTGCTTTGTATCCATCCTCAATGACCACCTGTGTTGCAAAGCTGTCTCTTCTCAGCTGTTGTTTCACCGGTAACTTGCTTGCTTTGGTAGCTCCTTTGATAACAGGTGAAGTGTCCTGTATGTCACCAAAGACTGGATCTGAAGTGATTCTGACCTGGCGCTCGATGTACTTCACAATGTCTGAGAATTGTGCTCTTCGACCAGTTTTCTCCAGTATCTCACATGTCTTTGCTCTCCACCTGTCTCTGAGTTTATAAGGAAGCTTCTGACTCAGAATCTTGATGTTTGCTGGCATGTTAAGTTCTTCCAAGTACTGAAGATCATCCATAGCGTTAGAACACTCACGGAGGAAAAGTCCATAAGCTTTCAGCGCTTTGGGGTCCTCAGCTTTGATACTTGGCCATCCTGTGACCTTCTCCATGTAGGCCGCTGTTATGTTAAACTCATTTCCAAAGTGCTCTTTGAGCAATTTTTTAGCAACGGCAAATCCTTTATCTGCAGTCATATGAAGGCAGCTGCGCACAATGTCTCTTGGCTGCCCCCTAGTAAATTGCTCAAGGTAGTACAAACAGTCTCCTTTACAGCTGGTCTTTGCTTCCACGCAGTGCTCAAACGCCTTCATAAATGTATTGAACCTTAGAGGATCTCCATCGTAAATTGGAATTTCTCGGCGTGGCAGCAGTTGCGAGGTTTGCATTTGAACAAGGAGAGCTGTTATGTCATTCTGCTGTTGCAGCAGATTATAGAGATCTGTTGTCTGATTTTGGCCTTGCAGGGGTTGAAACACTTGTTGGCTTAGAGTGGGTTGAAATCCTTGACTGAAGGTTGTCTTTGCTTGTAACGGAGGGGGTTGAGAGCCTTGAATGACGGTTGGCTTTGGCATGATAGTTGGCATGGCTACTTGTGAAGCATTGCTTTGTAGTGGTAGAGATGTGTGTTGCTGTGAGGACTGAGACACAAATATCGAGGCTTGTGGATTGAAAGGGGTGCACGGGAGCTTAGGTCTAGCCCCTTTCCTGATGTAGGAAGCCATTCCATTAGATTGCCTTGAATGGACGCTGCTACCAGCCTGTAGCACTGCTAGCTTAGCAGAAGTGGCAGCTATCTCAGTGTCCAGCTCGAGTTGCTCCCTTTTTCTCCTCAAGATGAGCTCCTGTTGCTCCCTTTTTCTCCTCAAGATGAGCTCCTGCTCCTCCAATGCATGCTTATCCTTTAAAGCGGCAGCTCGAGCCATGAGTGCGGCCTGTTCCGCCTTCGCCCTGCATCTGGCTGAAGAAGTGGAGGATCTGCTGCTTGAGGATCCGCCCTTTGAGCCATGGTGCCTTGACTGCACATTTGAAATGCTATCATGAGGTTGAATCTGATCTTCCTCTTCCTCATCCTTTCCACCAGCAACTCCAATTCCATTGCTGGCATCGGCCTCATTTCCACTTCCAGCATTGCCAGCAACGGTTTGAGGACCATCCATTTCATGCTCCTTTAAAGTGTTGTCAACAACTGTGTGTTTTTCTGTTGGTCCAATTACATTTTGACTTTGCACAGTTTCAGTTTGCTCAGCTTGAATTTCAGTTTGACCTGGCAAATCATCATCATCATCATCATCATCATCACCTACTTTGGTGGCTGGACATCCTTTAATGTCATAAAACCATTGATTTGTACCCACAATAAACTCATGGATATTCAACATTTTAGCCTGGTACCATATTTCATGTTTGCTTGCTTCATCAGAAGGCAATAAACCCAATAAAGATGTATGCACCTGCTGTATTTTGCCACTCAACTCATTAAACATGTTAAATTCATTTTCAACCTCACTTATATTCTCTTTATCACCCATCAATTTAGCAATAGATTCCTTTGCATTCGACAGTTTATTAAATTTAGACTTTCTTTCCTTTTCTAAAATGCTTATTTTTTCCAACAAAGCTTTGGGTGTTAATTTAACCACACGTTTTTTAGTTACAGATTTTACCCCTGCACCCACAAGTTCAGTCTCAAGTCCCAGTTGGCCCTTTTGCTCTTCGGCCATAATGACCACGCAAAGTGAATTGGCAAGCCCGCAAAATTGTTTGTGTTGCGCAACAACTCGTCTAGACGCGTAAAGTTATTTTTAGACGGTTGCGCGTTTGCTACCAATGCATTGGATTTACGCGAATGTGTGCACACAAATTACCATGGCCATTCATAATATCAGCGCTGATCACCACATACCCCAGTCGAGCGTTGGCCGGCTTTGATGAATGTTGTCCCGGTCAGCTGATGCTGGTATTTCCGCCCCTGCAGCTCGCTCCGGTGCAGCTTCACTCAACCATCGGCAACTCCAAACATTTTGCCCACCTCACATCCGTGGTTTCCAAACGAACTCCGTTAATCCACAGTTTAACAGGTCCACGTCGTCTCGATGAATAGTTATCCAAGTCGAAGTAGTTTTCGACCTAAGGTGTACTGACGAAGTCCTAAACGAAGTCTAGTACTGGTTACCAATAAGGCGGATAGGTTCAGACGTGCGCCCGGTGCGCTCGCACACAGCAAAAACGGAGAGTTCCCCGGTTGTTCCAATCAATTTGTATGTTTATTTTACATGCAAATTTATATAGCGGCAAACTTTGCTCATTATACATTTAGCCCAAAATAACAAACCGTATTGCTCCACAAAGGCACATACGCACACTGGCACAGTCGAAAACTGTTTGCTTCCCAAATTGGCAACACCTGTGTCTGGGATGCCTGCAGGTTAAATGGCCTACCTGGGCTGATCTGAGGTCAGCTGAGCCACAAAGCACATACAGCCCCTAGTGGCACAGAGCAAAATTAAATTAAATAGTACCAAATGAATATGGCTCCTACAAATGGTCTTAAAACATCTGTACAATAATGTTCGAAGCGCCCGTCCCCTTTCCTTCCTGACTCCTCCACAGAGTGATTTGAAGTAATTTGTTACTCAAGGAATTGTATTAGTGTTCAAAATGGCATCATTTTGAATGAAATGTGTGCTTTGAAATTTATATCCATTACTTTATGATTTGGCTAAATGCTTTTTGTTGAATTGAGCCGAGAGAAACCAGTGTATAAAATGTATGTATAATTATATAAAGCCAAGAACATTTGTGAGGTCATGATATAGTATGATCATGCAAACCAATTCAAAATAAAAGTGTAAGAGTAACTTTGGTGTAGTGCGTTCTACAGGAATTTCATTTTTAACCAATACTTTGTGAAATACAGTGTGTGTAGATAAAACAGTGAAGACTTAATGCGAGGATCATGAAAAGGAGTTATCTACAACAAAAAAACAAACCTTTACGTCATCAGCCATGAACTTATATTTCTGATAATGTAGGTGAAACCATAATGGATCCACTGTGGACGCTGTGTTGTTCTCCACACCTGAGACAAAATCCCCCACGGCTTTGTGCACCAGATGGCATCATATTATTATTAGTAACTTATGCAATTTCCTCAGCCCGTAAACAAAATAATGTTAGACTCTAACCAAAATAAAACAGGATAACACTGTGTTTTACTGATTATATATGATTTTATATAACAATTAACTACAGCTGTTAATGCATTTCTGAAACTTAAAAGAGACATTATACATTTGGTTTTGTTCTTTTTTTGTTTCGTTCCATTGAAAAGGTGAAAGAATAATCCGTCAATTTTACACATAAAGATCTGTTAACTCAAGCCCTGTAAAGGTCCAATGTGTAGAAATTAGTGGTATTTGATTTTTGAATCACCTGTAGCAGAGATGGGGACTCGAGTTTGAGACTCGGACTCGAGTGCGACTCGAGTCGCACACACGCGTGACTTCCGACTCGACTCGGACTCGAGCTTTGGGACTCGTGAACAATGTTTCATTTTAGGAAAAATCTGATGAGCTCGCTATACCGCTCCCTCCGTTACCTGCCTACGTAACACGTACATCGACATCTATTGCTGGCTGCGCGCGCGGCCACACACGAGAAAGACAGCAGCCGCTGCTGGGTGGCGCTGACGGGGGGGGGGGGGGGGGGGCTGGGGCTGAGGGTCCGACCGACGGTTCGCTGACGTCGGGACGTATGCGTTTACTCTGCGATCTCCTTAAACTGTCTCTGCTCTGCTCACTGAAACAATACGTGCACAAGAGCAGCGAGTGTTGTCACCTACTGCTGCTAACACATCCCGTCAGACCAGGCTTATTTATTTATATCCGTTAATGAACTTTTCTCCTCTTGTTACCCTGGTAACCGCTGTCATTAGAAGGTTGCGTCGATTCTTACTGTGAAAATCTACGTACTTCCGGTTTAGCGGCTACGCTTCGTATTTTCATTTTATGGGAAAAACCACAAAAAAACATTAAGTAAAGAGTAAAGGAGGAGTAAAACGTTGTTGGTATGTTTTTTTTACGGTAAAAGGGACGTTGATAAGAGATGGGGACTCGAGTTTGAGACTCGGACTCGAGTGCGACTCGAGTCGCACACACGCGTGACTTCAGACTCGACTCGGACTCGAGCTTTGGGACTCGTGAGCATCTCTGACCTGTAGCTAAGAATTGTATTTTTGCTAATCCTATTTTTTTACATACTCCACATGTATGTACATATGACATATGTACTCAGTACACCCCCCCTAATTGTCTGTCAAAGCCTAACTGTCTGTCATACCTTTATTTTTGGAACTATTGTACAACACATGTAATGACTGCAAATAAAAGCAGGTTAAAGCTTTTAAGAATGCTTTTCGGATTCTTTTTACTTCACACACAACATGCATTGTGTGTCATTACTAACAAAATGTGTCAATATGATCATATGAAAAAAGCTAATTCAAAAAAAAATGATGAACAGATACTTATGTTTAAAACTCATGATCATTGTTTTTACTTGATTCAATATTGTCCCCCGTCCGTCTTTTAACCGAATTCAAATGAATGGGATCACAAATGGATTATTCTGTCATTACAAGGGAGCAGAAGACGATCATTTGGTGAACAAAAAAATAGTTCTTTGTGGCATAATAAAAAAGAAATCTGGCCTTTTTCTTGATACGATCATGTTCTGTGTTCCTGCACTGATTCTGTTCTGTTGCTGCAGTCTGAGATCTCATCGCTTACTTTGCTGGGTACAATAATCACACTCAACACGTTCCCCAATCTTTGCATGCAAAGGGATACGTGTTGTACTGGTCCACATTTAAATGAAGCTGGGAAGTCATCATTATTTCTATTTTATTGCTTTTGTGCACCATCTCTTGTACCAGTTTGCCCTCAACACCACAGTCTCCACTGGATTACACCATGTGACCCTCTAGTAAATATTTCATCATGTAACAATTACATTGAACTGTAATACACAATTGTATCACATGATACAGTTAACCTCCACCCTCAGGACACATGGTGACTGTCATATGACATCACTGTTTTGTAACTCGACTCTGTTTCACACACATGGAACCTTCTTCACTGCAAGGTCACAGCACAGGACAAACAAAGACCCATTACCAAACTTCTTCTGCAACAATTTTCCCTTTCCAGACTGCACAAGTGTTGAACATCAATGCAGCCTCTCCTCCCAAAATGTATTAGCAAAATCAAGAGCTGTAAAATAGCTTAGAGCAGGCATCGAGGCATGTTTATTGTTGATGAGGGCTGCCATGCACTACAGGAAGATATATTATGAGCCTGTCAAAACACTCGCACTTCACAGTCCCAGACTATGTCTACAAGCATGAGTGACTTTAACATCCGATGCCTGGCAATCTTTGAATAAAGAGGTGAGGACACTGGGTGTGTTTACACAAGATGTGACCTCTGGGGATGAAACACTCGAGTGGAGGATTCTTCTCAGGGATTTCTTTTTCCAAGTTAAGCACATTTCTGACACTTGGTGGTTCTTCGGAATCGGACACAAATCACAAAAGAAGATTTTATAATATATGGGGCAATTATAGGTTACAAAGAAAAGATATTAACTTCTATCCTGAGTAAGAGTACTAATTTAGGTGCAACAAACTGGGACGGCAGCTACCGTTTTGGAATCTACGACTCATGTTACCAGGGTCTCTAACGCATCTGTGGGGTCGATCACTTGGATCCAAAATTGCACAGTTAAGCCTAATTGGAGATTGAGTAGGACAACTAAGAACATTGTAATTGTAAGATGAAAAATGAAAGGCATTGGGCATTTCTTTTTGGTTTTATATTCAAGGTGTCCTTCAATTTCCTTAAATATTGGGGAGGGAAATTTCACATTAGGCTTGTGTACCTAATTCAACATTTGTCAGAACTGTAACTGTAAAGTAAATGAAGGAGTTTCCATATAGTAAAGCCGTAGGATTCGGTCAATAATTCAACGTGGTGGCCCTGTTGTTGGACAATAACTATAATATCTAATCTAATCATGGCATTTTCATATCCTACCATCTTCAACCAAACAGCCTTCACAGTGAGGATGCATGTTTACGTCCTGCAAAATGTGATGTGCAAGGAAAAAGGAAAACTTGACTAGGGGGTCTTTGAATAAATAGTTAGGAAATCTAGTTTGCTGCCTATGCATATGCAAGCAAAAGAGGCAACACTGCAAGAACCTCATTTGAACACATGCATAATTGAAGCGAGGCCTCTATTTTCATAAGCTGCTGTTGGTTCCGCGGTGCAGAAGGAAGCCCGCCAGCACCAACACAGCTGTCTGTCTCAGGTGGATTTGTTTTCCTTTTTTTTGTGCGGTGACCTCACCGACTCATCAAAAGCTCAGAATAGCTGCTTACACACACAGTAGCACTGGGATGTTGATGTGCTTTTCAGGTATTCCGTGTTTGTTTGAAAAGTCCTCTTTAGAAATAGTGTCTGTATCTTAAAATCCCATAATAATGATGCCTTGTTCCATTGCAAATACCATATTTAATTAAATGGTTCACATCACCGGTGGTAAACAAATTTGCTTCTTTTTCATGACATATGGCTTTACAATAATCGTAAAGCTGCAAAGATTTAATTTCTAATGAGAACACTGAATGACATGCCTGAGGAGACTGATGTTGAGGATTGGACGTTTGCTGGGCAGGAATGCTGATGTACACTGCTGATGCTTTTATGCTGCTTTGGGAAAAAATGCTTTGTCATAAAATCTGGTAACGGACAGTGTGCGCTGATCCAACAGCAATTCATCAAATGGTGCATCACAAGTCGCAAGTGCTGGGGGACAATACAAATTGATAAATGGTAACAACTTTTTTTTTCAATGATACGTGTCACTGTGACTCATATGATGTCACCTCCAAAGACGTTGTAGATACAGTTGAGTCTTGCAAGTTATTTAGGTAAAGTGCTGCAATATCATGATCATAACTGTCATTACAATCTCGCTCTCGTCGTTATTATTCCATAACCCTTTCACATGATTGATTCCACAAGCCTCTGTTTAGCCAGCAGCTTTGGGGAAAACCCGTCTCTTTTTAAATCAATGTGTGTCCTGTCAGTAAGAGCTGGTAAATGTGGCCATGGGGAGGGAAGTTTGGGGTCCCCTGCTGGAAGTGTTGCCCCCACGACCCGATCCCGGATAAAGATGAGATCAGATGGAGATGTCTGTCCTGTGTTTAGCTACCTGTACAATTCTATCTTCACACAATATAGTATCACAGCCGCCTAATCTCAAGGTACCAACTACTGTACCCTATGTAATGACATATTTATTTGTTTTGTATATCTCAGAGCTATATAAATGTTCCAGTCGTAGCCACCATGCAAATTAACATGGTATTTTCGGCAAATATATTTTAATTAATTTAAACATTACAAATGACTGTTATTTAGTGTGTGTGCATGATTTGTGTCATTTGAATATTAGCAGTCATTTAGTGTTTCCCATCCTTTATTGCTATTTACATGGCCCCTTTATGCCACCACCAGAAACACAGCTCCCAGACCAGTAAGGTTGAAACCTGAGCATTTACCAAAAGAGTCATTATTACTAGGGCTTGATGATGCTAAAAAGTATAATTATGTCCTTTAACTGGCTGACTTTTGACAACTTGTAGCTGAGTGTACTCTTCTGAATGTTGTACTTGACCGAGGAGGCACATTCATCATTAAAATGCTTAAAAACACCAGGGAAACACTCTACTGCAAGTGATGATGCTCTAATATGTATGCACAAGTTTCAAAATTTAAAAAGGAGTATTTAATGTGGAGTTATATTTGAACTATTTTTGTAAACAACAGCTTGATGGATGAGTCTATCTGCAGCTCAAGAGGTGGGCCCTTTTTCTTGTACATGGTTCAACTAAGCCGATCAAATGTCCCACGATGTAGCTCAAAAGAATGAGATGATTTATGTATAGGTTATCTTGGTTCCTCAAAGGCTGATCCACGCTCAAGCCGCCTCACTAGTTTGAACCAGGTGTCGAGCAGGAGATGATCATGAACGCATATGAGGAGATAATATGTGCATTTGAATCATTTCTGTCGGATGAATTGAACGTATTGTACATCTTTTACGTTTTTCATTCTGTTTGTGCATCACAGTCCGTCGATCCCGGTGGGATCCTCCTCACTTTCTCTAAAGGTTTCTTCTCTTTATTCCCCCCCAATCAAATGCGTTTTTATTTTTTGGGGAGTTTATCCTGTGCCGATGTGAGGGTTTTTGGACAGAGGCTGTCACATCGACTGTAAAGCGCTCAGAGGAAAATTTGCAATATTTAAAATCATATTATAAATAATCATTATTATGAATCATATAATCATGGCAAAAACTGACACCGCCCCCCTGCAAGGTCTACAATCCTGGCAAAGTATCGCAGACAAGTTAACAATAAATGCGTAAGTGTTGGGAAAATGTTTAGGCTCTTTTTAAGTGCCTCATCACACAAATCAATCAGATTATATTTATTTAAATGTGCCTGCTGACAGTAGGCTTCTTGGAATTCATCATCATCCAATGAGATGTTGCGGGGCGAAAATAATTATCTCAACTTTTGCAGAATAAGTAGATAAAAACAAGCCCAAAGAGACCCCAGAAACAAAACCGCCGCTAACTGCAGTCAGTTTGACGGCAAAGACCGAGACGGTAGTCTGAGATAGAGAGCTTTTTGCATTGGAAGTAAAACAAACACAGGAGACAAAAAACGGAGAACTATGCAGAGGTATTCCTCAACGTGTCAAACAGAAGTGGCCTGAGTGGCAAACCGACCACTTTAGGTTCTCCTGAGCTAAAGTAGCTGCTAGGCTACTTCCATCTCAACATCCACCCTGCGGGGCACACAGTCTGATGAGGACCACCACTGTTGCCCTAAAAGACAGTGGTTAAGGGAAAGGTCCCGGGCTCTATGTCAGGAGATTGTTTCCACTTCAAACACATCTGTCGAATGATGGAGAGTTGAGAACACAGCAAACTGCACGAGGACAGCAGGAGGAGTCAAAAAGTTCAACAAGGACCACCCAATGGAGTTCTGCGTTGGAAATGATCACACGTGTGTAGTTTTGTGTTAAGAATTCAATCAAACAGCAGTGGTCCAGGCACGGCCAGCCTTGGGATCCCCCAGTCAGATTGGTATTTATGGCCTGGGAAAGGAAAGGTTGGGGCTGCCAAACAGTGTCTAAAATACACGCATAAAAGTGATACTTATAACTTTAAAGATTTAGTCTATTGAAAATCTGCTATCTATTATCCATTGACAGCCCTAGAAAAAAACACGTAGTATTTATATCATGTCTCAAAATTCATTTTAATATATTCATCTTGCAGCATATTCTTGCTACTTAAAATGCCTAGGTCTAATTAATGTAAATTTTCCGAAGCAGTGTTGCCAGAAAGTTGAAAAAGTCAGCTTGGTTAAGATACGATCAACTTTGCTGTAGGCTATATGCGTAGGAAGCTCTCTAAAAACAGTTTTACTGCATGAGAGGATCACTTTGAAAACATTATATGTGTAATGAGTCCCATTCTGTATACTAATAACTTGCTGTGGAAACTGGTGTGGAGTGGGGAATAAACAACACCAGTGTGAACAAATGGGAGTGTTCAGGAACGCGGAATATTGCAATGCACAGAATATGGATTTAAGTCAGAAAACATAGTACATGCACTATTGCATTAGCAATGAGCGAGATTAGTATATGAGGAAAGCAGCTGTTTTCAGTCTAAACCGTCTAAACCTAGCTGGTGAAGAACATGCCACTGTGTTCTGATAGGTGTTGGGCTGCCTCCATAGCATAGCACCAAGGCTGACTTTGGAATGCATTACATGCATTGCAATGCATTGCAAATGCATTGTAATGCAATTGCATTACATTTGCATTACATTTAGCTGACGTTTTCATCCAAAGCAACCTCCAATAAGTGCATTTCAACCATAAGGGCACAAACTTTTCAAACATTTTTTCTGTACTGGCCTTTGCCAGTGAAGGGTTAAAGAAAGTATCTCTTCAAATCAATGTTCTAAACTGGGCCGTGCCAGTGGAAGGTTAAAGATAGCATCTCTCTGAATCCACACTTTCCTAACTGGCCCTGGCGAGTGCAAGGCTAAGACTACTGAATCTCTTCAAATTCACTCTTTCCGAAGTGACCCCTGCTCGGTGGGAGATGGTAAGGTTGAAGACAGTATCTCTTCAAATCAACTTTCAAAATTAACTTTGCGTCAGCGATTGGATTATGGATATTGGCTTTCCAACTTTCAGGGGTTTGGCCTTTCCAACCCAACGCGCCAAACCTCTGCTGCTCCACACACACACACACACACACAGACCCCCCTCCCCCACATACACAAATTCATGTTTTTATTTGATGTTTAGATCTGAGAATAATGTGAATTAGTTTTTGTTGATTTGATGGTATTGATGTGATTAGTATTGTTGTAAGTTAATGAATGATTTCTCTGTGCACGTGTACTGTGATGCTAGCTGGAAACATAGCTGGTGTGCAAACCCAAACCTTCAATTCCTTGCTCCTAATCGTTGAATATCAATTATGAGACTCGATTTATAGTTTTGTTATTAGTCCCTTATTAGTATTATGTATTTATTTGTGTGAATTATCTTTGTGATTATTAATAATTCTATTGATGTCAATGATTTAATTTCACACTTGCTATTAATCAAACAATGTCCCTACACCGTGCCCAACACAGGTGTTGGAAAGTAAGTCGATTTTCTCAATTATAGCAGTTAAGTTGGTTTTGGAGCCTATTTTCGTATAATATTTAACAAGCAAATACACCTTTCTACAATTATTGGTTTACATGGAAGATAAATATTTTAAATATTGGCTATGCATAATTCAGCTCATGAAATACATTGAATTCCTCCGGATAAAATTGGTTTTGGTCAAGTGAAAATGCGCAGTTGACTAGGACTTTAACTGATGGCAATATGAATGATTTATCTGTATGCACCTATTTGTTATTTGTTCTGCATATGGCAAGCTATAGAAAATAGGGATTTTAGGGTACAGCTATGATCCATGTGGGTATAGACATTATATTGTTTCAGAAATGCTAGTGTATTCTTTTTCCTGCTTTGATAAGTTATCAAAGCCAAGCTGTTTTCCATGTTTTATTGGATGATCTTCTCTAAATTGTTCTAACCTCTCATGGTAAATTCAGTAGTGGTTGTCCTATTTGAATAATGGGTCCCCAGACACTCTTCTTCTGGACCGACATGTCAGTAAGAAACATTACAAATGCGCTGACTGCAAAGTGCCGCAAGTACCTAAAGACTGAGCATTGGAGGCTAGAGGATGGAGTTACGAATCAATAGAGAGCCTGGAGAAGCTGGAAGATCTGTGAAACATGTAACTGGATACAAAGCAGCTACCCGCCCCCCCCTCACCCACAACCTCCCACACACACTAGAATATTAAATTACCTCTGTATTCTTTTCTAAGTGATCCCATTATTCCTCAGCCTCGGAACAATTGGGTCCAGTGAATGCATTCAAAGGCTCAAATGAAATGTAACAGGAGATCAGAAACACTCTTAGGGCTGGAGAATGTCTCACTTGAAACACTCAGCTCCTTCCTCTCATAACCGCTGCACAGAGAATGAGGAATGCATCTTGCATCTCGTCTCACCTGCACCGTGGGAGGCTCTGATCAGTCCTGAAGCTGCAGTTTACGTCCTGTCCTCAGGCGCCTGTGTTTTTGAAGGAAACAGAGTTTGTTTGCCATTAGCATGGGCTCCTTTGGACATTTTGATGTTCTTCTGGTCACTAATCGTTTTAAAGACACACTGTTTCTTCTCATTTCTCACATGGATACAAACTGTGAATGAAAATTGACTTCATAAAACTTGGTGGGGGGGGGGGGAATATTTCCTCAGTGGGATCAGTGTGCACTTCCTTGAGGTGCTAATTATATTAATTAAAATGTAGGCTGCATCTTAGTGGCGTATTAAATAATATAACGTTATACATAGCTCTGAAAGTGGTGATTAGGAAAATCACATTCTCTTACTCAATTGCTGTAGTGCAGCTTTGACTGATAAATAATCTAAATAAAGTGGGCATTGGTTGGGGAGTAGGACGGGTTCTGTAGTCCTGCGCTGTGTGACCCAACCACAACCATGGCCCCTCTCCCTTAATGTCCTTTCTTTGTTTGATACAAGCATTATTATCCCACATTGCTTTTGATGTCACGCACTGTATAACCACTCACTCTAAAAGAAATGGGGAAAAATGGAAGACATTCAAAATCGACGTGGTTGGCAGAAACACACTGCCAGGGTTCTGAGGGGAACCCAAAAGCAGACCGGAAACCACATGATGAAAGCATGTTTTAATGAATTGGGTGAGGAATGGTGAGGCAAGCTTGTAGAGACAGGAGAGCGGTGGTGTGATGAGACCACATGCAGGGAGATCGGGGTGTAGGGGTAGGAGATGGAGAACATGATGCGCCGCTCTTGGTTGATGAACAATCGCTATGATGTGTAATTAAGCAGCCTTAATGCTAAATGTTTAACCTAAGGCACGGTGTGGAGGGAAGCACTGTGGACGCACAGTCTCAGAAAACCTTGTCTCCCTCTGATGGCTGTGGTCTATTAACACTTATGTGATGTTATGGCCTCAAGCCGCCGCCACCACCACCATTGAAGAGGAGCACTGCTCTGAGATAGTGCTCACTGGGGTTTTTAATTTATTTATGCTATGAGCAAAAAGCTCAAGTTCAGGATAGGACAAATATTAAATCATTAAAATAACTCCTGAAGTAACAATATTGACATATCTTTCTCAAAGTATTTACTTGTATGGTCTTGTATTTATACTCATTATGAGGTAATCTTCATTCATGATCTCCTGATTAGAAAACAAGTAAAATACTGTGCACAGGCGAAGGGGTATTGTCTTGTTGATGCTCTGGCTCTGTATGGATATTATTAGCACACAGATTATACTGTGTAGGTTAGTGCCCATTACTTTAAACAACAATCATTTCTTTTCCCTTTTACTCCTTCATGGTAATTCAGAAAAGGAATGAGCATTACTACTACGACTTCTTTTATCCCTTTGGACTGAATTATGTTGAATGTGATTTTTATGGCAGGTTCAATGGCAACCAAACGGCGTGGGAAATACCTTTATTTGAGCCGAAAAATCTCTTAAGAACAACAAATAATCCCAAATAATATTAAATCCTTTTTAAAGCACAGGAAAAAGTACAGCATGGCATATAGAATAAATGAACGACTCCCATCTGTAGCTACTGGATGTTGGCCAGGTAGCGTGCTGCATGTTCAAAAGACATTTCTCACTGATACCAGCTGCCTGCTGCCGGAAACTAGATTGAGGGATCAAAACCCAAAACCCCCCGAACCATGAGCTGTAAGAACTGCAGAGTTGGTGGCAACTTGATTTTGGTTTAGTCACTACGAGCGATAATGTTAACATTGAGAGATAATGTTCAAGATTGTTGTTATGATGAGTGTATGTTGGATGTGATATTTGACTTACCTTCTATCAGGTCGTAGACAAGCCTCCGCAGGACAAAATCACTTAAGTTGAAGGAGTAGGGTATTTTGTTTGACAGTCACTGTTGTATAGATGTTTTAAAGATTCTGTTAAAAAAAAAAAAAAACTTTTGAACTAAAACTCCCTCCGGGATGATAGATTCCTTCTGTGCCCCTGCGGCAACAACTGCCATTTTCCATGAAATCACACACAAACACACGCAAACATCCGCAATAGACAACCCCAGTTGAGAACCTGCTTTTAAAAAATTCCATTGATTCAGGTCAATTCAGCATTCGGGGTAGAAACAGGGGAGGGATTGCATCATCTGCTCTGACTTTCCATGCCTTAACCATCACCCTCATCCCAGATGCCCACACTGCTGTTTTAAGAAAAGAAAGTCTTACTCGAGTTTGAACAGTTGAGCTGGAAACCTAAATAATACACCACCAAGTGTATAATTCACTGTATCCAGCAGGCATCTATCCTGTTTAAGCCTAAGCTCTGGGCCTCCCAGTGCTGGACGTTAATCGCTTAATCTTTGCGCCACTTCCAATGCCACTTCACTCAATTATTCCCAGGATGCTCCGCTTGCCATTACAGAATGCGAGCTATTTTTGATGCCGCAGCCTGCTAGCCTTTTGTGTGCATTCTGAGGATATCAACAATGGGAGATGACAGGGAAGTAAAAAGCCAGGCTATTGATTCAACCTATCTCTTGCGCCTTTTCAATTGCTTGTAAGTACTCATGGCGCCTGGTAGGGTCTGGACTTGTTCAAGGAATCACTTAATTCCGGACAGCAGCCATTGTGTAATGTAAGAAAATGAAAAAAGGGTTGGCTGTTATGAAAGAATTCAAAATAAATGAAAGGTGGAAACTTAGCTGCTCTCAGCATTCATCTCAAACTTCCCTTCTAAATAAACTGTAAACACCATGCCTGTCTCTGTTGTGAAATCAAAATTACATCCCATTAGTGTCAAGGTAGACATCGGCGCTGTAATATGCTCCCATGACTATTGGGGATTTGAAGGAGACGCAAATGTTTTCAGGAGGTGTAACACTAGAGCCAGCTGGTAGGGCCAGCCAATCATCCCAGTATGATTCAATGCAAAAGAGGGTATCAAACACGTGTTATTACTTTGCAGTTAAATATTTAACATTTATTCCAAAAGTTTAACATAATAAGGACATCTTATTCAAACAATTCAGTATATCAACGAAAAAAAAATATATATATATATATGCTTTCTCTTTTTTCATTTGCTCAGGTCCCATTGCCCTCTGTGGACCGGCCACCACTGACCAGAGCACATTCAGTACATCAGGACTGACCGCATGTTTGCCTCTCCGCAGCAATCATGTTTTCTGTGAAGTGTTTTTAACAAGCATTTACATTTGGATGTAGTTATGCAATACCTATTGGTCTTAAACCTCTTTGAATGCATATGTTGAGAGCAGTTAGTGGATTGCAATTGGATAATGCTTGACCATAGTTACCATAGCTACACAAATAGGGTACTCATGCACTCCAAACGCATTAAGCTGGATTGTGTCCTTGTCTCAATGTTGATAAATACGCCACTATGATGGATAAAAATGGCAGTTTGCAGGTCCGAATCGGGTGGTTGATCAATGCATGTTTTTGAAGGTTGGGCGGTGTAGATTGTCGTGTCAAGAAAAATGTGTTAGTCAGGTTGTTTTGTGTCTGTCTTGTAAGTTACTGTTTCATTTTGAAAATCAACCTTCCTCTTGTTAGAGGCGCTTGTTCGCCTTCTGTTTGACTCCTCGTTCTCAGCCCAGTGTTTGATATAGATTCCTTTTTGTTCTTAGATTTAGTATAGGTTTTTCCTCGCCCACGAGTGATTTTCATTTCAGCTGCTCTTGTTCTTTTTTTGTCAATAAACTTAAAACAAAAAAACAAACAAAAAAAAAATCATTGAACGGTTCATAGTTACCTTTATTTTGAGAAAAACTCAAATATGGTGAATGCCAATTCAATTATTTGCATGTGAACAACGTTTTCAGGAGACCGAGACGGAGAAAGTGAAGTTACTTCGGATCGCAGTGTGAGTTATTGTTGAGCTAAAGGCTCTTATGTAGGCCTTTGAATTCCCCTGATCCCTCAAACAAAGCCCTTTTTCAAATGGGAGCCAGATCGCAGTGCAGGATTTTCATTAGCGCTGCTCACCATCCTGAACCCTCCGCCATCCCCTTTGAACACGCCCTTCCATCCTGTGCCGTGTCAGGCCTCCCCCGCGGCCCTCTAATGCCTTGGATTTTTATTACCTGGGCTGATGGGACATCCATAAAGAGACGATCTGCCAGCAAGATGGCGAACAGGTTTCTTGCTCTGTCCCTGTGTGTTTTCTTGAGAGGAGCTTAAAGAGTTATAGATCTTCCGAGGATACCCTCCGCTTTCTACTGGCATCATCTGGCTGGGGGAAATTGGTAGGGAACGCTCAGTATGACAGGTTCATTGAAGGCAGCCTATTATGTTGGTTTTCTGCAAAAGCGCAGAGTGAACATCTGTGCATGTCATTTTCAATGACCCACATCGAGGGCCACGTTACCATTACAGGGAACTGGCGGAAATCAGGTGCTGTCTTCTTGGCGGTACCTGCAGTTGGGCTCTGCACAGCGGTCCCACACGATGGCTCCCACAGGGGGGGAGAATCGCAGCTGTCCGCCACAGAAAGCCTTCCTATTTCATTCGTTGGCTAAAATGCCTGGATTTCTAAAGGAGATGAGTTTAAGGTTGTGTACTTTTTTTTTTTGTCACCCAAGTGAACAGGATGGAATCGGAGGAATGTTTGAGGGAGCTGTGGCGTGCTGTGGCAAGGCAAACGGGACGTAACAATCTCTCCTGCATTTTTTCCCAGGCTCAACATGTTACTGGTGAGTTCGGGGAAGTGCGAACATGCCGCGCAGTCGAGTGCTTGCTATCGCAGGGAGTAAAAGCAGATTGCCATGTACACGGATAGACGCGGTGCTTGTCAGAGACGTGATGACAAACAGGCTGTAAGAGGGCGCCTCACACTCATTTGTCAAACCCGCTCTGACATCAAGAATGCCATTGGCTTTCAGGACTGATAAGAGTGGCGCTGTAATCAGTCTTCAACTCAGTTCAAGAATACAATGGGCAACTGTGTGCTTCTCCTCACCTTGAATGGATGAATGTGAAAAATACTCATGTTCAAAGGCTGACTTCTTTTCTTTTAAGCCGTTCCTTTACTATATTAGTGTGTATGTATATATATATATATATAATTAATAATAAAAAAATATTTGCTGTTCCAATGAAAGTTTGGCTTTGTCAAGTGCTGGAGAAGTTGCCGCATTCCTAAACACCATCTTTTGTATTTTTGACAGATGTCAATGTTATACTTGGCCAATCTGCCAAGTATAACATAACCCTGACCAGCCGCGACCAGGGTCTGTCTTAATCACCAGGGGCCGGTGTTTCAAAACTTGTAATTGACATCAGAATGATTCGGAAAACCAAATCCCCCTGTCCTCAGCCACGGATCAAATTGATCTATCCCGGTACTTCAAAACTTTGCCGGATTGGATCCGAGTGATACTGACACCGGCAGATTGGGATTTACAAAACAGGAAACAGGAATTGGAGCGAACATTTTATAGAAAAAAGGAGAAGCTGGCAGAACTATTGCCTTTAAATGTTAGTATAATCTTAGTCATTGTTGATGTGTCCTGAGACTAGATGAAAGGCAATATATTGAGTTAACAAATTACGTAAATCAGCACAAAGTTGAAAGAGCTTGGCAAAGTCAAATAAACCGAAGTTTGCGATAATGCGAGCAAACTCTGCTCCATTGACTTCTGTGTTAAGGAGCTAACAAGTTTGTATTACATTACATGTCATTTACCCCCTGCTTTTATCCACAGCGACTAAATGCATTTCAACCATAAGGATACAAACTGGGAAGAACTAAGTGCAATTTCATTAAATAAGCCAATTTACAACTTGCTATAGATAAGAGCCATTATAAGTACAACTTAAGTGTCACAATGTTAGTCTTTTTAGTCGAGGTATAGTCAGAACAGGTGTCTCTTTAGTTTGCAAAAAGACAGTTTGCTTTAGTAAATAGGATAGCGTCTGTATGTCACGGTCCACAGTCCACATTTTAATGCATTTTTCATATGTATATTAGCCAATCTGTTAAATCATGAATACTTTTATTTTGAAAACTTTTTTTTAATGTACTTTTATTTATTTTTTACATTTTTTAGAAATAATTTATATTTCAATTCCATGTTTGAATATTTCAGCGCATGAATGAATTTCATATCCATTCATTAGAAAAAAATGTATTGTAACTCAGGAAGAGCCATGTCCAGTATAATGTGTGTGTAGAACAGCTGAGTACTGAAACATACCAGTGAAGACAATCAGAAGAATAACATTATAAATAGATTGCAGAATGAACGATAGCAACTTGCAGTGGCCTCCAGAACTTGAGCACAAAACCCCCCATCACCACTGGAGAGACACATACACACGAGATTCTAAACTCAAGATGAATTTTTGATGTGATGTTGGCACGAGATGAAAAGGTCAAGGAGGTCACAGGAATCAATAAGAATCCTCGGGAGAAAACATCATGGCAAATTGAACGGGCTCTAGTTTTTGTTTGACAGTTGGAATGACCTTAAGATCAATTCGTTTCTATTTTACACCTCGGTGTTCAAGTATTGAATAAAAACTTGGCATAAGATTAGCAGCATAGCTGCTCAGAGCAAATGTCTTTGTTCTAAACAACATTACATACAAAACTAAATACAGTTCTTTTTTCATCCTCAGACTTTACAGTATGCATCCACACAGAGCATAGAGAGCTAGGGTTTAGGGAGCAGTCCATAAATCAGAGAAGGCTGAAGGAACAACATCCTGTATGGCCTTTGGAGCTTCCTGTTTGATGCCAAACGAAAAAAGAGAAATGCATGACTGCATTATGCGCCTCCTGCTCTGCCCAGGGCAGAGTTGCAGGTGCTTTTTGGGAAGCATCCTTCCGGCTCGGGCCTAGGGAGTCGTCGCAGTGGGAGAGGAGCCCAGTTTGCTCCATAATCAATCAGACATTCTGTTGGCTGATACATTATTGAGTTTCCAGGGTACAATAACGTTAGATGACCTTCTGTGCATCCTGCAATCCTAGGCTTTTAAACACACGGCTGCTGCACGATGTAACACAGAAAGGAAAAGTCTTTTCCTTTAAATTCAGAAGGAAAGTTTCTTTTTTTGTACGATCCATTGCCCAAAAGTCAACTAAATCAAATTTGAAAAATAGGCAGTAAATTCAACAACTAGATAAAAAAAAAACATTTGGCAGACTAAAGTGAAAGCTAAAATGAAGCCGTAACGGTCTAAGGCTTCAAATTATGCTTGGCATGTTCTATAAGCAGCTCATCCCTTCATTTGTTATCATATTATATAGGTCACATCCTGTATGCATTTTTACACTACTCCCTAATCTTCTTTGCCAGGAGGAAATTGTGATTGCTCTTGTATATGCCGCAATTCAATCCTTTGTGTCTGTCCACTCCATTTCTCCCTTGTAAATGCAGAAAATTGCACAATACGTTGGGTGATCACGTCTGGCTTGCAGCTCAAGGATCTCCAATGACTGACATTTCAAAACAAAATATATTGCCCTGTCTTGTGCTGCCATTTTTATTTAAAACTCCATCTTACATTTTTACTCAGAGGGAATCTTTTGGCTGCGGACATACAGAATCTATAATATGTATATATCTATTGTGTTACGTCCTGCACTACGTTGGTCTCTCCTGTTCTGTCTCCCTGTGTCTTCCCGCTCTACTAAGTCTGGTCCTGATTGATGGGAGGTGCCGGCGCGCGAGGCGTGTCCCAGCCTGACGGATAAAAGATGCCTGGTTGTGGACGGGAGGGGGGAAGGCAACGGAGAAGAGCGGTTTACGTTGGGGTTGATTTATTGTCTGAGTTGTGCCCGTTTTGCGTTTTACCATTAAACCCCTTGGACATGATCTACCACCCCCTGTCCGGTTTTCTTTGTTACCCTTTGAGCCAATAGTAACAAAGTGGGGGCTCGTCCGGGATGGCAACAACGGGAACTATGTTGATTTTGTTATGCAAAGCCTTCATACACGCAACATCCAGATGTCGGAGACCGTGGCCGAACGGAGAGATAAAGTATAGGCAGCAACGGACTCTGTTGTCCTGGATGTTCCTTCGGTTCAATCCGCTCTCATCTCTGAAGTACTGCTCAAACTGCTGGTCAATGTAGTCTTCTATTGGCTTCCAGCTTTCTGTGTTGTTGACAGCATCTCCGAACCCCGGTGTGTCTATGATGGTGAGCCTCACTTTGACTCCTTTCTCTTCGATGCTGATGGTGTGTTTTACGATGTTGATCGTTTGATCAATCCGTTCTTGTGCATTGGGAACCTTCCTGTCTTTGTAGAGGTCCGTGAGGAACAAACTGATGATTAGTGTGGATTTACCGAGGCCAGACTCCCCTGCCACCAGAAGGGTAAATGTGAAACCTTTCTTCACTGTCTTTCTATGAACCTGGTTGGGTAATGTGGCAACACCCACATACTCTTTGTCTTGGTCCTCGGGAGAGTCGTATGGGTCAAAACTTCCCCAGGGGCTATGCGGACGTGATGCCGGGCTGAGAGGACAATCCACGGACACCTGAGAGAAGAGCGGTCTCCTCAGCCCCGAGAGCTGAAGATCTGGGTTCGGTCCAATGCGACCTGGTCTACGAGGGACTGATGGAGAGCCAGCAAGGTTGCACAGGGCGGCACGGGGCAGCACGCAGATAGAGAGCCACATCATGGATGCAGAGGTAAAGTACCTTCTCGACAATGGTCTGGCTGAACACTCTGCATCAGCTTGGGCATCACCGTGTCTCCTGGTTAACAAACCAGATGGTACCTTTAGGTTTTGCACCGATTTTTGGAAACTTAACGCTGTCACAAAACCAGACAGTTTTCCGTTGCCCCGAATAGATGATTGTGTAGACCAAGTGGGTGCCGCCACCTTCGTGAGCAAATTCGACCTCCTCAAGGGCTATTGGCAGGTGCCTTTAACTGACCGTGCAAGGGAGGTGTCCAGTTTCATCACTTCGCAGGGGTTGTTCTCCTATAAAGTAATGAGTTTTGGATTACGTAACGCTCCCGCCACGTTCCAGCGACTGATGAACACCGTAGTCGCTGGTCTAGAGGGTTGTGCAGTGTATTTGGATGATGTGGTGGTCTTTAGTAATACTTGGGAGGGGCATTTGGACTCTGTGCGAGCTTTGTTCCGCCGTCTTGCCCAGGCTCAGCTAACTGTCAACCTTGCAAAGTGCGAGTTTGCAAGAGCGACGGTGACCTACCTGGGAAAGGTCGTGGGCCAAGGACAAGTGTCCCCCATACGAGCTAAGACTTTGGCCATAGACCAGTATCCGTCACCCACCAACAAAAAAGAGCTGATGAGATTTTTGGGTATGGTGGGGTTTTATCGATGTTTCTGCCCAAATTTCTCTTCAGTAGTTGCTCCGCTAACTAATCTGTTGAAGTCCACTGTCAAGTTCAGCTGGATACCTGTTTGCCAGACTTCCTTTGAGACTGTTAAAGCCCTTTTAACTTCCTCTCCGGTCCTGGCAGCGCCACATTTAAACCGGACGTTCAAACTGCAAGTCGATGCTAGTCAGGTAGGAGCTGGAGCTGTTTTGGTCCAGGAAGACGCAAAAGGAGTTGATCGTCCAGTCTCTTTCTTCTCTCGGAAGTTTGTTTCGTATCAGGCAAATTATTCTGTCATTGAGAAAGAAGCTTTGGCTTTAAATTGGGCCCTTCAGCATTTTGAGGTCTATGTAGCTGATGTTTCTTCGCTGATAGTCTTCTGTGATCATAACCCGTTAACGTTTTTGCATTCCCTGCAGAATCCGAATCAGCGCTTAATGCGTTGGGCTCTTTTTCTGCAGCCGTACCATTTGGATATTCGCCACATTAAAGGCACAGATAATGTGGTTGCAGACGCTTTGTCCCGTGCTCCCTCTGGTTATTAGCTTCAGCTTGCAATCCCATGACCTTCTTCCTGTTGTTTTTTTCTGTCTTCCAGGGCCCGGATTACAGGAGTGGTGACAGTTGTGGAAATGGGTTTGCGAAAAGGGAGTTTAAAAAAATAAATAAAAACATATTTGTGTATCGGCACCGTTTGCGCCTCATTTCTACATTTGGAGGTAGTTAGATTTCTATTATTGTTATTATTCCCAATATGGTGGTAGTGCTAAGTAGAATAGCCTCCAGGACCCGTCTTGTAAAAGGGGGGGTGTTACGTCCTGCACTACGTTGGTCTCTCCTGTTCTGTCTCCCTGTGTCTTCCCGCTCTACTAGGTCTGGTCCTGATTGATGGGAGGTGCCGGCGCGCGAGGCGTGTCCCAGCCTGACGGATAAAAGATGCCTGGTTGTGAACGGGAGGGGGGAAGGCAACGGAGAAGAGCGGTTTACGTTGGGGTTGATTAATTGTCTGAGTTGTGCCCGTTTTGCGTTTTACCATTAAACCCCTTGGACATGATCTACCACCCTCTGTCCGGTTTTCTTTGTTACCCTTTGAGCCAGTAGTAACAAAGTGGGGGCTCGTCCGGGATGGCAACAACGGGAACTATGTTGATTTTGTTATGCAAAGCCTTCATACACGCAACATCCAGAGGTCGGAGACCGTGGCCGAACGGAGAGATAAAGTATAGGCAGCAATGGACTCTGTTGTCCTGGATGTTCCTTCGGTTCAATCCGCTCTCATCTCTGAAGTACTGCTCAAACTGCTGGTCAATGTAGTCTTCTATTGGCTTCCAGCTTTCTGTGTTGTTGACAGCATCTCCGAACCCCGGTGTGTCTATGATGGTGAGCCTCACTTTGACTCCTTTCTCTTCGATGCTGATGGTGTGTTTTACGATGTTGATCGTTTGATCAATCCGTTCTTGTGCATTGGGAACCTTCCTGTCTTTGTAGAGGTCCGTGAGGAACAAACTGATGATTAGTGTGGATTTACCGAGGCCAGACTCCCCTGCCACCAGAAGGGTAAATGTGAAACCTTTCTTCACTGTCTTTCTACGAACCTGGTTGGGTAATGTGGCAACACCCACATACTCTTTGTCTTGGTCCTCGGGAGAGTCGTATGGGTCAAAACTTCCCCAGGGGCTATGCGGACGTGATGCCGGGCTGAGAGGACAATCCACGGACACCTGAGAGAAGAGCGGTCTCCTCAGCCCCGAGAGCTGAAGATCTGGGTTCGGTCCAATGCGACCTGGTCTACGAGGGACTGATGGAGAGCCAGCAAGGTTGCACAGGGCGGCACGGGGCAGCACGCAGATAGAGAGCCACATCATGGATGCAGGCGTGTCCCAGCCTGACGGATAAAAGATGCCTGGTTGTGGACGGGAGGGGGGAAGGCGACGGAGAAGAGCGGTTTACGTTGGGGTTGATTTATTGTCTGAGTTGTGCCCGTTTTGCGTTTTACCATTAAACCCCTTGGACATGATCTACCACCCTCTGTCCGGTTTTCTTTGTTACCCTTTGAGCCGGTAGTAACAATTGTGTATACATGTATGTGTATATAAATGTTAATACACAGGCCTGTTCATGTCTATTGCTTTCAACTTTTGATTGAAACTTCAATTTCTTTTTTGTGAACATTATTTTTGTGAACATTGCCTTTTATATAAATCCAACTCATCCAATGACACACGGACAACAGAACAGAAAATAACATCTGTCTGTTACTTTGTCAGTCACTTGAACGACTATGTTTGTTTTGCTTGCTTACAGTGTACTGTAAACAAGAGAAAAGTAATACAAGGGAAGAAAGTCTGAACTTTAGATACAGGCAAGAGTGAAGAAGGCCGCTTTGCACTACTTTCAGGAGCTTTCAGGAACACCTCTGCTCTGCTGACCATAGGTGGCGAATTGTTTGTTTATGCAGCAGGGAGAGAGGGTATTTTAACTAGGTGGATTCATTGAATTATCTGTGTAAACCAGAGGATCCCATCCCCTTACATCTCCCACTGCCTCCTGGGTATAAGACAGCTTACCGTTGCAACAGTTCTCGTTTTGCCGAGTTAGTGAATGGCGGCTGGTCCGTAGAGGGCAATAGGGTGTGGCCCCACTGTGAGCGACGAAATTATATTATATTAAAAATACATTTTACAAATAGTCAATATTTGTGCTTTTGTAACATGGATTATATATCTGCGATCACGGACATTATATCCTTTAATAAATGTTATATGATATTTACATTGGATATTTATAATAGATATATGGTAGTTTTTTTCAATATTGTTTTATCTATATATATATATACAGTATATATATATATATATATACACATTGCTTTACTGAAATGTTTGAATACTATTATTATTACGTTAATCTGTAAAATAAACAAATCTATAACATTTAATATTTAAATAAAATATTTAACTGCAAAATAATAATGCATTTTTGTTACCCTTTTTTTGCATTGAATCATACTGGGCTTTTTGAAACTGATTGGCTGGCCCAATAATTTGAATCCACCAGCCACCCACAGCCCTAAAAGCAGATAACAATTTTTAAATACTTAACTTTCAAAGGATCCAGCACATTAATTCCTCAGAAATCATCCCGACATAACTCATTTACAATATAATCTATGATGAAAACCACATCATGGTCGGACGCCACGGTGGCACACCCCACAAATTGTAAGGCAAAGAAATTGTGAGTGAGATATCACGTTCATTCAGGAATCATTCATTAATGTATATCAAACAGCGTGAGGGAGGATGCGGGCTCAGTTATGGGACCAGCGGAAAAGACAAAAGGAATCCTTGATGAAGTTCTTTTGAAGTTCCTTTTTTCCAGAAGTCCTTGGAAATACATATTGATGAAGTCCAAAATGTCTGGCCTGGAGGGGAATGCAGTCAACTGCTTTGAATTGCGTTACAAATAGTCACTAGAGAGGGGACATGACATATTTCTATGCGCGACTCAAATTATTGCATTCAAAATGATTCCCTCAGAAACGAGATAATTTCTCACACAACTAGGTGCTCTTCAGTGCTCAAATTCAAAGTTGAGCGATCAATGCATTATTAATGTATAAGCCTTAAGGCACAATCCATTTGTCCTAAACAAAGTTATCTGTAATATCTACACTTTATGGAGTTAGCAAAAAGTATTGCTGAATTTGTACAGAATATATGGAATAAATACATATGAAATCCAGGTTATTGTAAGCAATGGTGATCTAATATACACAGCGGGAACAAAATAATAATCAATTTTATCAGTCCCACGGTGGAGAGTACCTATACCACACAACTGGGAACAAGAGGCGCCCGGGGTTACAGGTCAGGAGCTCAGGAACCCTTGGACACATGGCATCGGGTGCTGGAGGACCCTCTCTACTCCATGCACAGAGAGCGGACACGCTATGCTATTTCCTTATCTGTATTTTCAAAAGATTGTCATCCGTTTAACCAGGTCAGATTTGCTAAAAACTTGTATGCTCAAAATCCATCCATCAGCAGGGACCAGTCCTTCTTGGACGCAGTCGGAGGCTCAGGCAGGAGAATGAGCCATGAGAAGATTCCGTGTTCTGTAGGTAGAAACGTTAACTGGATGCCTGCTAGATGTTTTCAAACGTAACGTATTTGTGATGTAGATCATGAGGCGCCACATGTTTTTAATTAAGTACAATCCGAATCCATCAGCTTGATTATGCTTCATAATTGAAGGTTTACTGCCAGAGACCAAGCAGTCCCCCTTGACAAGTTGGGAATGGAAATATGTTGGTTTCATAGAAGCCGCCTTATTTGAAATGAGGACTCTTCTTAGTGTGGAATGGCATATTCGTAACCACTTCGGTAAAGACTGAAAAATGTGAGGAAATAAGCACCTGTTTCCTCACATGCTCACCGACTGCACTTACTCACAAACACCTGTAGTAAAACGCCCATGGCGCGGTTACTTGCAACTCAATTGTTTTAAAAATCTGATCCCGTCAGTCTAAAATGTCATTTACTGTCACCACATATTTCCAAGAGCTGTACATTTCTGGGTCAATTTTACCTTCAGGCATCACATGCATCTAGCTTGTTTACATTCTTGTCCAAATAATGATCGGACTGAACAGATATTGGAATCGCAGCACAGCTATTAGAGGAGGGTCATTTCATCTTGATCTACATCACAAATAAATGTCACATTTTGAAAACATTGAGGAGGCACCCAGCGAAACATCCTGCCCACATGACATGGTATCTTTTGGGACACCACAAGTGTGAGTGACAAGTATGGTCATGCTAGCAACTCCTGTTGCAATTACATATGCTGTCTATTGTTGTAACACCTGTGATGGGAGGAAGTATCTGAGTTGCCGAGTGATTTCTTTCTGCTCGCCTAACCCTAACCCTATTAATTACAAATGTTGTGAAATGAAACCAATTTTGGTGGCATCAAGAGAAACCAAAAAACCTTTTGAGCCTCTGCGCCTAATTCAGATATCGCTGAAATGATTCAATGTAATTCCCCTAACTTGAACGGTCAACAATGAGGCAGCTTTTGTGAGTAATTTAATTTGAAAGGAAATGCAAATGAATTCATATACCATGATATCTCAGCCTTTTACAAAAGTTAAATATATATCAAGCCCTTTATCAAAAACAAGTCCTGAGGGACTCAGCAGGGACTTCCTTGTCTTTGCTGTGTTGAAATTAGAACCCAAGAGGAAAGTGATATAACCGCTTCATAATAAGCCACGCTATTAGCTGATGTTTGGAGTGGGGGTAATGGATGATGATGCAAATGATTGTGTAAGCTAGATGAGCTCCCCTGCCATGGGCTGGCAACACACGACAGAGGGGCAAGTTAACTCAGATCATTGCCCAACCCAGTGTGGACATTCTTACGTAAGATGACGTCAAGCAGTAGTCTCCTGTGTTTATTCTACTAACAGACCACCTCTTATAATATATATACACTATGTTGCTGCTCTGCTAATCATTAGTTAATAATGTCACATTTCCCTGCCAGAGTGCAAAAAAATGATCACGAAAAAAATTGAACTGAATTGAAGTGAGGACTAGGGCACGATGCCATTGGAACTAAGAATCTACATATGGGTGATGAGCTGGATCACATGTGGGCGGATTGAATTAAACCTGATTGGAGCAGATTGTCAAAGGACATTTATGTTAAGGCCCATCTCCCAGATTGTGTGCCTCGGCTTTAGGTAAGAAAGGGTGCAGTCTTCTGGATTCTTCTTCTTTGCCCAGTTTGAACTCAATTTCTATCAGTATTCATGAAGAAAAACATATTATTTTTACCAGGTTAATTGCTGAAATCTAAAAACAATACAATAGAAGACAAAACAAGTGTGAAGAGTTAAACAATGCAAGTGGAGGGATTATTACCTACATTTTTGTAGTTTTGCAATTAATCTGGTGAAACCAGAAGAACTGTTGTGGAATTCCTGGATCTTCTAACATTACATTAACTTCATTCAAAAACCCTCAAATAAACAGGGATACTTTATTTAAAAAAAACATTTTTCAAAAGTTAATGTAATGTTTGCTTTTGTAATAGAATACTGAATTTTTTTTCCCAATGTCAAATTAGTTCTCAAAAACAATACCTGGCTTCTCACTGCTGCTTCCATCAAACAATCTCGGATCCAACTGTCCTAGGTTACAACACAGCCTCCCCTTGCGTCATATCTTTCCACTATGTGCAACGTTATTTTAGGGAGAAACAGGATTTAATGAAGAAAAATTGCGTTGCTTAGCTAGTCGAACAACAAAACAGACACTAAGCCTTTATAATTGTATTTTCTACATGCATTTCCTCCTGTGTGAGTCCATGTGTGTGGGTGTTGGTATATACATCCCTACGTGGCCTCACAGGACTCTGTCTCTTAATTAATATGCATGTAGTCAAAAAGAAAAACTCCTGCTTTTCTCCGCCTCCGCCCCCCCCCCCCTTCCCTTATGCACTTATTGCATTTAACATTGAATAACCATTCAAATAACGTCTGTCGAGGAATCATTCTGCACAAAGCGCCATCTGTGCCAGGCTGGCGCTCTTTTCACTGCCGATAGCAACAGAAGAACGCTGGATCACAGGCAAAATAACTCACACAAGAAAAAGCTTACATGCGCAAATCGAGTTGGCTGTAATGAGTAATCAATTCTACATCGGCAGAACCAAAGCTACGGCATGGGGGAAATATTTGTTAAATAATTTGCAAACATCAGTCAGGAGGGGGGGTAGTCTCTATGGGGGCTGATTGGAGCGGTGACATCTCTGATTAAAACAGCACCGGCTGATGGAGCTTTGGCTAAATGTGATAGGTCACACCTCACCCCTTTTTACTGAACCAGGAAATAAGTGAGAGCCCAACGATGTAAAAGAAAAAAAAAAAGAAGTGAAGATTTACAGGAACATCTTTAACCTGTCTCCTTCGCTATCAAATTATCACTTCGCCTGCCTCATTTTCCGCCCGGCATATTTAAATGTATTCAAATGAGGAGGAAAAGGCCGATGCAGGGTGGAATTCTGGCAAAGTAATCAGCAGATTTATGATAATGAGATATTAGTGCTGCGGCTCCCTTGTCTCTGGCAGTGTGTGAACTCCGGCTCTGGCTCAGGCCCCACGCCCCCGCCAAGCCATGATTAGCACCAACATCACATCTATTGATTAAAAGGGTAATGTGCATTGAATAGAGGCCCTTTTGTTTGCTAGTAAGCCGCTACAAAGACAGCAGAGAAACACCATGAAAACTATACAGACATCAACAGCAAAAGCTGTTGCCCTTTTTGCACTGATTTTCAATGGCAGGGACTTGAGAAATAGTGTCCTGCTCCAGTGTTTAGCCTGCAAAGTTATCGCAGAGCCCTGGAATAGATTTGCAGCCAAAGTGTCAGGAAAATGTTTTCCGACATGAGGCATCGGCATAGAGAGCACCGCAGCGGGGATTTACAAACCCTATTACATCGATCTATGACAGGAAATAAGGAGGCCTTCAAAAAACAAAACAATGTCTGTTTGCTGGGTCGCAGAGAGATGGGCTTCGAAATGGAGCCAGGTCGGACTGGTGGACTTTGGGACCTCTGGCCCCAGCTCCTCTCTCTCAGCTACTTTACACCAGGGAAAGAGACACCGCCTCCCTCCATAATTTGAGGAGGTTGAGGTGGTAGATCTGTGTAGCGCCAACAATGTCAGATTGCACCACCTCGTAGTCAACGCCACTGACCTGCCGTGTGACCACAAAGGGCCCTTGCCACCTGGAGAGTAGTTTTGAGCTGGAAGAAGGAAGCAATACAAGTAATCTTTTTCCCATTGTAAATTGTCTCAGCTTGGCCCCTCTGTTGTAGCTGTCGCTGTTGACGCACCTGGGCCTGAAGCAAATTCTCACGTGACAATTTACCCAGTGTGTGGAGTTTGGCTCGCAGGTCGAGGACATACTGAATCTCATTCTTACGGGGGCTCGGACCCTCCTCCCAGTGTTCCTTAAGCAGGTCGAGCACCCCCTGTGGTTTCCTGCCAAAGAGCAGCACAAAGGGAGAAAATCCCGTGAAGACCTGGGGGACCTCCCGTACTGCAAACAACAGAGGATCAAGCCATTTATCCTAAATACATTCATCGTCATAATTTGTAAAGTTCCCGCAGTGTGCGTGACATGAAAGAGGTGCCCTGGTCCGTCAGAATCTCTTTCGGGATTCCGACTCGGGAGATGACCTGAAACAGCCCCTGCGCAACGCTCTTTGCAGAGATGTTGCGCAACGGCACTGCCTCGGGATATTGTGTTGCCTAATCCACACAACACAAAGCGATATCCCCGTGCGCTCCGGTGAAATGGCCCCATGAGGTCCATGCCTAAGCGTTTGAACGGAACCTCCATTAACGGTAGTGGCCGTAACGGCGCTCTCGGAATGGCCGGCTGGTTTACCAGCTGACACTGCGGGCAGAACGCGCAACATTGGCGCCATCAGGTTATAGTGAGCCGCCTCGAAGATTATTTCCCTGTTGGTTCCCCCTCCCTGTCTGCAATGTCGGACAACCTCGCGTCACCACTGAGCACAACACACTCCCGCATGGCCCTGCTAATCGTGAATGCACCCCCGTAAACAGCCCCGCCCGCTAACTTATCAAACCCCGACCAAGATTAGGGGGTGCAAAAGGCGGAAGCTAACTGCAACCTTTACTCTATGCCTTTTGCTTTTAAATCTAATCTCTATTGGCACCACTGGGTAGTCGTGAATATCTCCATGCACATATTTAATACTCACCCGTGATGCCTCCACCAATGCCCCGGGTCGAACCAGCCTCTGGTGGATCATGGACTGCGTGTAGCCCGAATCCACCATCGCCTGGTGTATACCCCCCTGGATCCTTACCGGAACGCCGTACGTCGCTCCTGGACCGTGGGAGGATGTTGAAGGCCCGGCAACCCGCACAATCTGGCCCACCTCCATCAGCGGGCACTCCCGGCGATAGTGTCCGGGCTGCCCGCACCTCCAACACTCCTGCTCTGAAAGTCTCGCTCTCTGTGGGTCGGGAAGACTGCCGGGTGCGGCCGGGCCCAGGAAACCGGGAGGGGGCTGGTGGCTGTGGGGCCTGAACCACGGTCTGCTGCAAGGGCCTCCTTCGCGGCGCTGGGACCGGCCGAGCCAGTTATTTTGAGAAAATCGATTAATCGGTCAATTATTTCTTCGATTGATCAGGTAAAAAAAGAATAATAAAAAAATAATAATCGCACAACAGAACGCATCAAGAATTTTGTTGCCAACACATGATAATCTATTTTTATCCATTCATTGTTGCAGCCCTAGAAAATAATTAAATCAAAAATAAAATATTTCTAAAATCTACAAACTGAAACTATAAATCTAAAAAAGTAAAATTCAGAAAAAATAACTAAAATCTATAACTCAACACTAAAATAAAAAAAAAAAGCAAAACAATGTAGAAAACCTTTTTCTATTATAAAGCGCTAAAACAGAGCTATGATGCTCACGGAACCAGCTTTGTGACATCATCAATGGAACTGCTCATGATCAGATCACATGACGATCACATGACGGAACCAGCTTTGTGACATCATCAATGGAACTGCTCATGATCAGATCACATGACGATCACATGACGGAACCAGCTTTGTGACATCATCAAGATCAGAGCTACTCGGATCTTGTGATCAGATCACATGATAAGGCGAATGATTCATAATAGCCCTGATCTTTAGGCTATCAGTTCAATCAACACGAAGACCGCTTGGAGTATCTCGATTTTGCTCTAGACAAAAACAAAATGACTGAGGCCCAAAGTACAATCAAGAGGCAAGAGCTAGAAATCTCCAGCCTTCAAGAGAAACTCCGATATCTGCTAAAGATGGTCAAAGATCAAGAGGAAGAATTGACCACGGCTCGGCAGACCATTGAGAGACAAGGACTCGAAATCTCAAGATGGAAGGTAAGTCCCCCTGATTGCATGAGGCTACACGAAGATAAGCAGTCTTCCAGCAACATGCATTTTGAGAGGAATCATGAGGCCGAGGGCTGCTCTAGGTGGTCGGACTCTACGTCTGAAATCTCAAGTCGGGAGGAAAGTCCCCCTGATTGCATGAGTCTGCACGAAGATCAGCAGTCTTCCAAATACATGCATTTTGAGAGGAATCATGCGTCCGAGGGCTGCTCTAGGTGGTCGGACTCTACGTCCGAAATCTCAAGTCGGGAGGAAAGTCCCCCTGATTGCATGAGTCTGCACGAAGATCAGCAGTCTTCCAGCAACATGCATATGGAGAGGAATCATGCGGTCGAGGGCTGCTCTTGGTGGTCGGACTCCTGTAAGCTCGAAATCTCAAGTCAGAAGGAAATTCTTCATGATTGCATGACGCTGCACGAAGAATTTGGGTTAGAAATGATGGAGATGTTTTATATAAACCTTGAAGCTATTATGAAGACAAGGAAGTCCGGCTGCCTTAGCCTTAAGGAAGACCTCTCAAAGGGCAGAAGTCTCCTTACTAACCACACAGCCGAACTCCTCCAGGACGAGGCGAACTGTAAGAAAGAGAATGATGCTCTGAATCAGATGTTGCTGATTGAGACGGGGGAAAATGACCTGTCAGAGAGCAGAGGTCTCCTTGCTAACCACACAGCCGAACTCCTCCAGGTCAAAACGAACTGGAAGAACGAGTGTGATGTTCTGAATCGAACGTTGCGGATTGAGAGGGAAGACAATCAGTTTTTAAGGATATCCCTTATGGCCAAGGAGAAAGATAACCAAAATCTAAAGGAGGATCAGCAACTCCTGGAGGACATCTGTCTGCAGATGAAGAAAAGAAATCTAGGATTCTTTGGAAGGAGGATGGAGGAAAGAGACACTGAGCTGACAAAGTTGAGGAGGAAGATGACGAACAATGAGACAGATACCAGATTTTTCCCCCGGGTCATCCACAGGATGAGGCGCCACAACGCCACAAATCCTCCTCCGACCTGTTAACTCCAGCCATGTACGGGCAACAGCGGTAACTGCAGGGTTGGTGGTTAGAACCCTGACTGCTATCTGTCCCAAAGTAAGAAACCCAACCACCTAATTGCTCCCCATGTGCCTTCACGGCAACATACCATCCCACCATCCACCTTCCCTCCATCTTCTACCCTCATTCCGTTATAAAAACAGATATATAAGTTATATACATATATAAAAAAATATATGAATAATATGTATAATTAATTAAAATGTAAGACAGAATTATATGTATAATTAATTACAATGTAAGACAATATATACACATTTTAAAAAATATGTAAAAAAATAATATTTATAAACAAGTATACATTAATAAAACAATATATAATATATATAAATAATCTATAATATATAAAAAATAATAATATATGAATATATACATAATAAATATAAAATAATGTATGAATATATAAATAACCAATATATTTAAATATATAAAAATATGTAAAAATAAAAATAATAATTCATGAATATATGAATAATATGTATAATTAATTAAAATGTAAGACAGAATTATATGTATAATTAATTACAATGTAAGACAATATATACACATTTTAAAAAATATGTAAAAAAATAATATTTATAAACAAGTATACATTAATAAAACAATATATAATATATATAAATAATCTATAATATATAAAAAATAATAATATATGAATATATAAATAATAAATATAAAATAATATATGAATATATAAATAACCAATATATTTAAATATATAAAAATATGTAAAAATAAAAATAATAATTCATGAATATATTAATAATATAAATAACACATACATATATAAAAAAAAATACATGAATATAAGAAACCCAACCACCTAAATGCTCCCCGTGTGCCTTCACGGCACCATCCACCTTCTCTCCCTCTTCTACCCTCATTCTGTTATAAAAACAAATATATAAGTTATATACATATATACAAAAATATATGAATAATATGTATAATTAATTAAAATGTAAGACAGAATTATATGTATAATTAATTACAATGTAAGACAGAATATATACACATTTTAAAAAATATGTAAAAAAATAATATTTATAAACAAGTATACATTAATAAAACAAAATATAATATATATAAAATAATAATATATAAATATATAAATAATAAATATAAAATAATATATGAATATATAAATAACCAATATTTTTAAATATATTAAAATATGTAAAAATAAAAATAATAATTCATGAATATATGAATAATAATAATAATTTTAAAAAATATGTAAAAAATAATATTTATGAACAATTATACATTAATAAAACAATATATAACATAAATAATATATATAAAATAATCTATAATATTTAAAAAACAATCTATAATCTATAAAAAATAATAATATTTAAATATATATATAAATAATATATATAAATAATGAATATAAAATAATATATGAATATATAAATAACCAATATATATAAATATATACAAAATATGTTAAAAATAATAATAATTAATGAATACATGAATAATATAAATAACACATACATATATTAAAAAAAAATACATGAATATAAGAAACGTGGGTGAATAAAGAGCACCTTTTGAGTCCTGCCTTCAGCCTGCACCAGCACCACTCCCTGACAGAATGACGCAACCTCGAAAAGGACTCAGCAGGGTACGATTTTGAAAATCCTTTTTGGGGAAATCCCCAGACTCCTGTCTCCGCCCGTCCCGGCCACCAGACTCCTGTCTCCGCCCGTCCCGGTCCCAGACTAAGGAAGACAAGCTTGCTGGTGCAGGCTGAAGGCAGGACTCACACGCAGGCTTCTCAAAGGTTTCCAAAGGTGTTCTTTATTAACCCACATAAATCAAACGGAACATGCACCAACGACGACTGACATAGACAATGACGCGACAAGGGACAACAGGCACACAGGGCTTAAATACACAAGGGAGGTGAGGTTACCCAGAGACACAAGAGACATGAAAACTACAAAAGACATGAAGTAGAACCAAACCGTGACAGAACCTCCCCCCACCCCTTCCCCCCTGAAGGACCGAATTCCAGACGGTTCTCAAGGGGGACAGAACTGGCGAAAATCAGACAAGGGGAGGGTGGGGACCCGACAATCCTGAGCCGCGCGGGAGTCTGGAGGCCGGGACGGGCAGAGAGGGGAGTCTGGGGGCCGGGACGGGCAGAGACGGGCGTCTGGGGCCCGGGTCGGTGCGGAGACGAGCGTCTGGGGGCCGGGTCGGGTGGAGATGGGCGTCTGGGGGCCGGGTCAGGCGAAGGCTGGATCGGGCTGGGACGGGCGTCTTAAGGGGCCCACTCGGGCTGGGACGGGCGGAGAGGGGAGTCTGGGGGCCAGGACGGGCGGAGACGGGAGTCCGGGGGGCGGGACGGGCGGAGACGGGAGTCTGGGGGCCGGGACGGGCAGAGACGGGAGTCTGGGGGCCGGGACGGGCAGAGACGGGCGTCTGGGGCCCGGGTCGGGCGGAGGCTGGATCGGGCTGGGACGGGAATCTTAAGGGGCCCACTCGGGCTGGGACGGGCGGAGAGGGGAGTCTGGGGGCCAGGACGGGCGGAGACGGGAGTCCGGGGGGCGGGACGGGCGGAGACGGGAGTCTGGGGGCCGGGACGGGCAGAGACGGGAGTCTAGGGGCCGGG
The DNA here is from genome assembly GCF_949316345.1 of Pungitius pungitius. Lineage (NCBI taxonomy): Eukaryota > Metazoa > Chordata > Actinopteri > Perciformes > Gasterosteidae > Pungitius > Pungitius pungitius. The sequence continues at coordinate 4,943,165 of NC_084919.1, read as the reverse complement.
ACGGGCAGAGACGGGCGTCTGGGGTCCGGGTCGGGCGGAGGCTGGATCGGGCTGGGACGGGAATCTTAAGGGGCCCACTCGGGCTGGGACGGGCGGAGAGGGGAGTCTGGGGGCCAGGACGGGCGGAGACGGGAGTCTGGGGGGCGGGACGGGCGGAGACGGGAGTCTGGGGGCCGGGACGGGCAGAGACGGGAGTCTGGGGGCCGGGACGGGACGGGCAGAGACGGGCGTCTTAAGGGGCCCACTCGGGCTGGGACGGGCGTCGTGGCCGGGGTTGCTGCGGCCCAGCGCGGGGGTCGTAGGTGGCGTGGAGGAGGGCGGCCAGCTCCGGCACCTGCTCCCCGCCTGCGCTGAGGACTGGAGGCTGGACGCTGGCCTCCCACTATGAGTCCCAAGCGGGGTCTGGAGAGCGGCGAGGGCGGTGACCGGAACGCCGCCCAGAGCCTTCTGGCGAGCCGGGGTTGGCGTTACGCCGGGCAGCCAGCTGCACGCTGCGTGGCCCACCAAAGGCCAGACGGGTTGCCTGATTGTTACCACCTGTGTCCAATCACCTGCACCTTCCTAGTGTATTTAAGCCCTGTGTGCCTGTTGTCGCGTCATTGTCTATGTCAGTTGTCGTTGGTACACGTTCCGTTTGATTTATGTGGTTGAATAAAGAGCACCTTTGGAGTCCTGCCTTCTGCCTTCAGCAATGACGCGACGTCGAAAGCACTTAGCAGGGTACAATTTTGAAAATCCTTTTTGGGGAACCTCCGCCCGTCCCGGCCACCAGACTCCCGTCTCCGCCCGTCCCGGCCACCAGACTCCCGTCTCCGCCCGTCCCGGCCACCAGACTCCCGTTTCCGCCCGTCCCGGCCACCAGACTCCCGTCTCTGCCCGTCCCGGTCCCAGACTAAGGAAGACGAGCTTGGCTTCTTTGGTCTGCAACTGGTCAGCAACTGACAAATCCACCACCTCTCTGCTTACTCTGGCCTCCACTGCCACAACCACCCTAAACTCTCGCTTGGCACCGGCATTTATCCTTTACTGCAGCTGCATATATATGAATAGTGTCAGGGAGCGGTGCTGGTGCAGGCTGAAGGCAGGACTCACACGCAGGCTTCTCAAAGGTTTCCAAAGGTGCTCTTTATTCACCCACATAAATCAAACGGAACATGCACCAACGACGACTGACATAGACAATGACGCGACAAGGGACAACAGGCACACAGGGCTTAAATACACAAGGGAGGTGAGGTTGCCCAGAGACACAAGAGACATGAAAACTACAAAAGACATGAAGTAGAACCAAACCGTGACAGAACCTCCCCCCACCCCTTCCCCCCTCAAGGACCGAATTCCAGACGGTTCTCAAGGGGGACAGAACTGGCGAAAATCAGACAAGGGGAGGGTGGGGACCCGACAATCCTGAGCCGCGCGGGAGTCTGGAGGCCGGGACGGGCGGAGAGGGGAGTCTGGGGGCCAGGTCGGGCGGAGACGGGAGTCTGGGGGCCGGGACGGGCAGAGACGGGCGTCTGGGGCCCGGGTCGGGCGGAGACGGGCGTCTGGGGGCCGGGTCGGGTGGAGACGGGCGTCTGGGGGCCGGGTCAGGCAAAGGCTGGATCGGGCTGGGACGGGCGTCTTAAGGGGCCCACTCGGGCTGGGACGGGCGGAGAGGGGAGTCTGGGGGCCAGGACGGGCGGAGACGGGAGTCTGGGGGGCGGGACGGGCGGAGACGGGAGTCTGGGGGCCGGGACGGGCAGAGACGGGAGTCTGGGGGCCGGGACGGGCAGAGACGGGCGTCTGGGGCCCGGGTCGGGCGGAGACGGGCGTCTGGGGGCCGGGTCAGGCGGAGGATTGTTACCACCTGTGTCCAATCACCTGCACCTTCCTAGTGTATTTAAGCCCTGTGTGCCTGTTGTCGCGTCATTGTCTATGTCAGTCGTCGTTGGTACACGTTCCGTTTGATTTATGTGGGTGAATAAAGAGCACCTTTGGAGTCCTGCCTTCTGCCTTCAGCAATGACGCGACGTCGAAAGCACTTAGCAGGGTACAATTTTGAAAATCCTTTTTGGGGAACCTCCGCCCGTCCCGGCCACCAGACTCCCGTCTCCGCCCGTCCCGGCCACCAGACTCCCGTTTCCGCCCGTCCCGGCCACCAGACTCCCATCTCTGCCCGTCCCGGTCCCAGACTAAGGAAGACGAGCTTGGCTTCTTTGGTCTGCAACTGGTCAGCAACTGACAAATCCACCACCTCTCTGCTCACTCTGGCCTCCACTGCCACAACCACCCTAAACTCTGGCTTGGCACCGGCATTTATCCTTTACTGATCAGCTGCAGCTGCAGGAGTGACATCACCACCACACCTGAGGAGAATCTCACACTCACACACACAGCAAAACATAACACGGCACGTAACACTCCCTCCCATAAGAGAAAACCCTTACCCCATCTGCACCAACTTCTGAGTCACCAGGACGGCTTTCACTACCCCCAGCGGACACTTGCAATACCGGACCCTTCCCTTTGGCCTATAAAAAAAATAATATATGAATAATATTGGCGGTGAGTCCAGCCCTGCGTAGCTCCATTAGAACCCTCGTGAACCGATCTAGGTGGTCGTCCCAAGTCTCAGAATGGATAACTACATCATCCAGGTACGCTGCGGCATAGGACTGGTGAGGCCTCAACAAGATGTCCATCATCCGTTGGAAGGTGGCCGGAGCTCTGTGTAGGCCAAAGGGAAGGGTCCGGTATTGCCAGTGTCCGCTGGGGGTAGTGAAAGCCGTCTTGGGTTTGGCTGCTTCGGAGAGGGGCACCTGCCGCTGGGACCGGCCGAGCCAGTTATTTTGAGAAAATCGATTAATCAGTTGATTATTTCTTCGATTAATCAGGTAGAAAAATAATAATCGCACAACAGAACGCATCGAGAAATTCGTTGCCAACACATGATAATCTATTTTTATCGATTTCATCCATTCATTGATGCAGCCCTAGAAAATATTTCTAAAATCTACAAACTATAAATCTAAAAAAGTAAAATTCTGAAAAAATAACTAAAATCTATAACTCAACACTAAAATCAAAAAACAGCAAAACTATCATAGAAAACGGTTTTCTACATTAAGCGCTAAAACAGAGCTATGATGCTCACGGAACCAGCTTTGTGACATCATCAAGATCAGAGCTACTCGGATCTTGTGATCAGATCAATCAACACGAAGACCGCTTGGAGTATCTCGATTTTTCAGGCGGACTTAGTTGCAAAATGGAAGATCTCCCTCTGACCAAGTTCTTACCAATGAGCCAGAAAATGATTATTGATCTGGAGGAAGTTAAACAAGAAAAAAAACAACAGATCATCAAGCTCTGTCAGGAAAAGGAAGCATTGGAGGAAGAAAGGAAAATCCTTGAGGACATCTGCCTTGCGTTAAAGAGCAAAACGCACGGTGTCTTTGGGAAAATGGGGGATCGCGACTTTGAGTTTTCTAGCACCAAGAATTTGGGGATTCGTGCAGCCGAGGGCTGCTCTAGGTGGTCGGACCTCTCACCTCCAGACAAAAACAAAATGACTAAAGCCCAAGATACAATCAAAAGGCAGGAGCTAAAAGTCTCCAGCCTTCAAGAGAAACTCCGATATCTGCTAAAGATGGTCAAAGATCAAGATGAAGAAATGACCACGGCTCGGCAGACCATTGAGAGACAAGGACTCAAAATCTCAAGATGGAGGGTAAGTCCCCCTGATTGCATGAGTCTGCACGAAGATCAGCAGCAGCAGTCAGCAGCAACATGCATATGGAGAGGAATCATGCGGTCGAGGGCTGCTCTTGGTGGTCGGACTCCTGTAAGCTCGAAATCTCAAGTCAGAAGGAAAGTCTTCATGATTGTATGACGCTGCACGAAGAATTTGGGGTAGAAATTATGGAGATTTTTTGTATAAACCTTGAAGCTATTATGAAGACAAGGAAGTCCGGCTGCCTTAGCCTTAAGGAAGACCTCTCAAAGATCAGAAGTCTCCTTACTAACCACACAGCCGAACTCCTCCAGGACGAGGCGAACTGTAAGAAAGAGAGTGATGCTCTGAATCAGATGTTGCTGATTGAGACGGGGGAAAATGACCTCTCAGAGAGCAGAGGTCTCCTTGCTAACATCACAGCCGAACTCCTCTAGGTCAAGACAAACTGGAAAAACAAGTGTGATGCTCCGAATCGGACGTTGCTGATTGAGAGGGAAGACAATCAGTTTTTAAGGATATCCCTTATGGCCAAGGAGAAAGATAACCAAAATCTAAAGGAGGATCAGTAACTCCTGGAGGACATCTGTCTGCAGATGAAGAAAAGGAATCTAGGATTCTTTGGAAGGAGGATGGAAGACAGAGACACTGAGCTGACAAAGTTGAGGAGGAAGATGACGATGACAGATACCAGATTTTTCCCCCGGGTCATCCACAGGATGAGGCACCACAACGCCAAAAATCCTCCTCCGACCTGTTAACTCCAGCCATGTAAGGACTACAGCGGTAACTGCAGGGTGTGCGGTTAGAACCCTGACTGCTATCTGTCCCAAAGAAACCCAACCACCTAATTGCTCCCCATGTGCCTTCACGGCAACATACCATCCCACCATCCACCTTCCCTCCATCTTCTACCCCCATTTCGTTATAAAAACAAATATATAAGTTATATACATTTATAAAAATATATATATATATATGAATAATATGTATAACTACAAAATGCGTTGGAATGCAAAAAGCTGAAATGAATTTCAAAAAGTTGCTTAAAACGCAACAAGCTGAAATTATTCTAAACATTGCTGAAATAGAAAAGGCTGAAATACATTTAAAAATTGCTGAAAAATACAGAAATGAGAATAGCTGGAATGGGGGAAGATTCTATGAATTTGACAAAATACAGAACTAATAAAAGCTTAAATTACCTCTAAATATTGCTAAATCTTTTTCATTCAAACTAAATGAACTTGGTAAATGGACTTGTACACCGCTTTTCTAGTCTTCTGACTACTCAAAGCGCTTTAATACTAGATGACATCTCTCACCCATTAATACACTGATGACACAACCTACCATACACAGTGGCACCTGCCCATGTGCACAGAATAAACAAGACAGGAGAAGATCCTGGCAACAAGTCAAAATAAAATATAAAAACATTTTGCATGGTTTGTGAGTGCCTCAAAAGTTTGCAAATAGTGTAGAAATTACTGAGAGCTTCGTGGCGGTCCCATCAAAATCGCCCCTGGATACTTCCGGATAAGTTAACAGTCATGTCTTGATGATGTCATAAAGATGGTTGCGCATACAGCGCCAATGACTAATATAAGTACTACGTGTTTCACTTGGACAATTAAATGTTAGTGGACACACACAAATACAATTGTTCACTCCTCAGTGCGCAGTTTCGCCCACCAGCGGACTCCCCCTAACCCCGGCTGGTCCACCGTAACTTTTGACGTGCTTATTAACCGACGGACCTTCTTACGGTCCGCGATGGTTGTTAATAGTAATAACGCATGAGTGTAGTTTGTATGTCTCTGTGTGTTTTAAAACGGCTCAAACAGCCGTTTACAAAAAGTGTACCGTCTGTGTTTTTTTTTTAAATGTCGGCAGATTTGTATGGAAGCTTATGGGGCTCGGGGCAGACTTTGTGTCACAATCGGGCTCCTCACGCAAAAAGTAAATAACTCTGAGATTTCAAACTTATACGAGTCCAACCAGCACAAGCACGGCATCTGTTTTCTTTTTAAATGAAGGCGGAAAAGTGAATATTGTGGCCCTAAAGATAAAAGTGCCCTTATTTTTTTTTACCTGGAGACGGCGCTCACTCTAAATGCCGGGACAATCCGGCAAACTCCACTCTAAATTCAAAACGGACCCCAAAACTAATGAAACATAATTAGTGATTATGAAAAAACAATAGATATCAAAAAGCTGTTTTTTTTAATAAAATTGTTAGGACTTGTGTCAACATTTTAAAGTTTAAATTGATGATGTCATAGAGATGCGCGGTTTTGTGAAATAAAGATGGACGCATACAGCGCCAATGACTAATATAAGTACTACGTGTTTCACTTGGACAATTAAATGTTAGTGGACACACAAATACTACAACCCCCACCTCAATTACAATTGTTCACTCCTCAGTGCGCAGTTTTGCCCACCAGCGGACCCCCTCCTCCCCCCTAACCCCGGCTGGTCCACCGTAACTTTTGATGTGCTTATTGTCCGCGATAAAGGTTATTAATAGTATATTAAGTTGACGCTTTGTTGGGTAAAATAAAGATCAAAAGATCTCCTGTCATTCGCGTAAGAAAACAAACTCACGTATCTGCAGCTCAATCACCGAAGGAACAACGTCACGCCCCTCCCCCGTAAATTTTGACGTGCTTATTAACCAACGGACCTTCTTGCGGTCCGCGAAAAGGTATCACTCGCATAAGAAAATAAACTCACGTGCCTGCAGCTTAATGACAACACCGAAGGAACAACGTTACACCACCGGTTTAAGTCTCCAGCGGGGAGTAGCCTCGTTAGCAGTTTAGCTAGCTAGCACTCTAGCACTTATCGCTCTCACATGTTTGAAATATCTTACTGTCCAGCCTTCACATTACTTACCGTCTGCGTCCCAACTCATGACACGCACGTCCATACGTACCGTTAGCTAACCACGGTTAAACCTACACGTCCCTGCGCAGTGGATGACTGCTGAGCTACTGGCCATCGAACACTAACCCAGCCGTTTACAAAAAGTGTACCGTCTGTGTTTTTTTTTTTAAATGTCGGCAGATTTGTATGGAAGCTTATGGGGCTCGGGCAGACTTTGTGTCACAATCGGGCTCCTCACGCAAAAAGTAAATAACTCTTGAGATTTCAAACTTATACGAGTCCAACCAGCACAAGCACGGCATCCGTTTTTTTTAGAAATTAAGGCCGAAAAGATAAAAGTGCCTCTTTTTTTCTTACTGAATCCTGACACGGCGCTTACTCTAAATGCTGGGACAATCCGGAAAACTCCACTCTAAATTCGAAAGAAACCTCAAAACTAATGAAACATAATTAGTGATTATGAAAAACTATAATAAATAACAATTTTATTAAAAAAATAGCTTGTTGATAAGACTTGTGTCAACATTTTAAAGTTTAAATGGTGTCTCTTGCTGAAAGATTGGAAAAGCTGAAAAAGTTGAAGAAGTTTTGAGAGGATTTGAAAATTTAATCCATTGGAAACCATGTTAAAAAGGTTGATGATTTTAATTCATATTAATTCAATTATAAGAGCTAAAAAGCTTAAAAATTCATAGCACACCTCTCCTGAAGGAGCTGAACATTTCAAAATTTGAATGGTCTTAATAGCTGAAAGTGTGAAGGAGTTGAAAGGTGCGGCGGAAGAAATAGAAGTTGAAAAAGTTGAATAAAGATTAGAAGAACAATACTTGGAATGCTTGAAGCATTCCAACTAATTAGTTGGAATGCTTCAAGCATGGGGCTGTGTGTCGGATGGCAGCGACATACACAGTGCCTTTTTAACAAAAAGCCAAAGAGAAAAATTATACTTAAACATTATAAACATTCCTACAAAAAGTAAAAAATAAAAGAAATCTAAAAATTGAGGAGTTTTTCCCGGACCTAATGTGCTTTTATAATTCAGCCTGACTCCGCATGAGCCAGAGGGAGGAGTCTGGCTTCACCGATCAAGAGGTTTTTAGACTGAAAAAACTTGTGCTAAAAGCAAAACGGGCGATTAACGATGGTCACGAAAAAAGCTCCAATGTGTGTTTTTATTGATTTTTTGGTTTTTATTTGTGTTTTAATTTTTTTATTCATCATGGACACTTTTAAAATAGGAAGCCTGAACGTGAATGGAGCCAGAGAGGCCAAGAAGAGAACATCTATTTATGAATTTAAAAAAATGAAACACCTTGATGTTCTCTTCTTGCAAGAGACGCACAGTGACAGCACCAACGAGGCCGACTGGAGGAGGGAGTGGGAAGGGGAAGTCCTGCTGAGCCATAACACCAACCTCAGTGGAGGAGTGGGCTTCCTCTTCTCCAGGTCTTTTAATCCAGTCTCCCTGGAGGTCAAACACATCATCAAGGGGAGGTTGTTTTTAGTCAAGGCACGGTTTGACCTTTTTACTGTTGTTTTTATCAATGTGTATGCTCCAACAATCGGTGCAGAGAAGAAGGTGTTTTTACAACAAATTAATGAGATTTTAAATGGCTGTGCCTCGGAGGATTTTTTAATTTTGGGTGGGGATTTTAACTGTACAGAAAATTCATCTTTAGATCGCAACCATGCAGAGCCACATCCAGCATCACAGCACGCTCTGAGGCAGCTGGTCAACTCCCATGGCCTGGTGGATGTGTGGAGAAGGATGCATGCAGACTGCCGGCAGTACACGTGGTCCCACCTTAGAGAAGGTAGACTCTCCTCAGCCAGGTTAGATCGGTTTTATGTTTTTAAGCAGCATTTTAATATTTTTAAAATGTGCAGTATTGTTCCCGCTGGTTTTACTGATCATGCTTTGCTTTTCTGTAATGTTTTTATTGGAAATGTTTTACCTCGGAGTGCATACTGGCATTTTAATTCCGTTTTAGCTTTAGATAAGAATTTTAGAGAGGTGCTTTTTTATTTCTGGAGTGTTTTTAGGCTGAGGAAGAGCGAGTTCAGCAGTCTTAAGCAGTGGTGGGACCGCGGCAAGATTGAGATTAGGCTCCTCTGTCAACAGCACACCTTCAACGTCACCAGAGACATCACCAGATCTATGAAGGACCTGGAGACTGATATAGTAGAACTAGAACGTTTAAACGAGTCCACAGGAGATCGAGGGCATATTGAAGTCCTCAAAGTAAAAAAAATGGCTCTGGCCGACCTGTTTGACGTTAAAGTACAGGGCGCACTGGTCAGGTCCCGATTTCAGACCATCACTGAGATGGACACTCCCTCTAGCTTCTTCTTCGGCCTGGAGAAGAAGAGTGGGCAGGGGAGGGTGATCCACTCACTGCTAGGTGATGCAGGGCAGCCCGTGGTGGAACCATGCCAGATCCGAAGGCGAGCTGTGGGTTTCTTCTCCTCCCTGTACGCCAGTGAGTACAGGGAGAAGGAACCACTGATGGAGGAGCTCAGTAATGAGCTACCTCAAGTCTCTGACGAGACAAACCAGCAGCTCAACAGGCCCATAGAGGTGCAGGAGCTGAGGGCCGCCCTGAAAAGCATGCAGGGACGGCGTGCTCCCGACATCAATGGCCTCCCTGCCGAGTTTTATAAGGCCTTCTGGGACATCTTTGAGGAGGACATCCTCAAAGTCCTGAACGAGAGTCTGGCCTCTGGTTCCATGCCGATGTCCTGCCGCAGAGCTGTAATAGCTCTGCTGCCAAAAAAAGGAAACCTGCAGGACATCGGCAACTGGCGCCCTGTGTCCCTGCTGTGTGTGGATTACAAGCTCATGTCCAAGGTCTTTGCCTCCAGGCTGAGAGAAGCTATGGAGCAAGTCATCCATCGGGACCAGACCTACTGTGTCCCTGGCAGGTCCATGGTGGACAATGGCTACCTTATTCGAGATGTTTTGGAGGTCTTCAGCTCGTTGGGCATTAATACTGGCGTGATTTCTCTAGACCAGGAAAAGGCTTTTGACCGCGTTGAGCACAACTTCCTCTGGAAAGTCATGGGGAAGTTTGGGTTCAGCGCTGGTTTTATAGCTAAGATCAAAGTGTTGTACAAGGACGTTGAGAGTGTGCTGAAGATAAACGGCAGTCTGTGTGAACCTTTTAGAGTGTGTAGAGGGATCCGCCAGGGTTGTGCCCTGTCTGGGATGCTCTATGCACTCTCCCTGGAACCCCTCCTCGAAAAAATACGCTCTAGCCTGGAAGGCCTGATTTTACCTGGTTTTAGTAGAAGAATGATTTTATCGGCGTATGCCGACGATGTCGTTGTTTTTATTAAAAACCAGAGGGATGCAGACCTTTTAACTGACATTGTAAGAAATTTTAGCAAGGCATTGGCAGCGAGGGTGAACTGGAAGAAAAGTGAAGCCCTCGCTGTCGGTGAATGGCGTGGCGGCCTCCCAGTTCTTCCCCAGAACATAGTGTGGAAGAAGGACGGTTTTAAATACCTGGGGATATACCTCAGACAAGAGAATATAGTCCAGAAGAATTGGGAGGGCGTCACAGAAAGAATTAAGGGGAAACTTTCAAAATGGAAATGGCTGCTCCCTCAAATGTCTTTTAAAGGAAGAATTCTGGTTTTAAACAACTTAATTGCATCTCAGTTGTGGCACCGACTCATTGTTTAGACCCTCCCTCGGGCTTCCTGGCCCACATACAAAAGAAAATGGTAGACTTCTTTTGGGGGGGTCTACACTGGGTGCCACAAGGGGTGCTGTTTTTAGCCAGGGAGGAGGGGGGACAGGGCCTTGTCCACCTGGCCAGCCGGACGGCCACTTTTAGACTCCAGTTTATACAAAAATACCTCACAGGTCCAGATGATTTAGTGTGGAGAGACGTGGCCAGCTGCATTTTCAGGCGTGCAAACAACACGGGGCTGGATACTGCTCTGTTTTTAATTGATTCCAATGTTTTAAAGCTAAATGGGCTACCTCCGTTTTATCAGGGTGTTTTTAAGTCGTGGGCCCTTTTTAATCTTAAAAGGTGCCCACAGTCTTCCTCTCTGTACTGGTTGTTGAGAGAACCTTTGATTCATGCAGCGAAGCTGGACATCTGCAGCAGTGGTACCCCTGGCTTGATGGGGGCGCTGCTGAGGACACGAGTCCTGTGCCTGCAGCAGCTGATGGACGCAGTGGGGCCGACGCTGAACGACGCCCCGGCCCTGGGCTCTCTACTGGGACTGCATTCCGTCCGAGTGGCAAGGAGGGTCCTTGAGCTGTGGAACCAGAGGCTGACGGGAGAGGAAAGGACCCTCCTCAAAAACTACAGCCAGAGTCAAGTGGAACCGGACCCTGCAGACCCTTTCCCCGAGATCTACTTGAGCCCGGGGCTGGGTGACCTCGACGGCCCCCTGCTCGCTACAACACGCCCGGAGGCACTAACACTACATGAGGCAGACAAGAAGACTCTGTATTTTAACTGTGTGAAGGGCATAAACCGGGCTGGACTACACAACAGACTCCCCACTGTGTGGTCAAACAGACTGGGACAAAATGGACCTGGCCCACAGTGGAGGATTTTATACAAACCTCCCCTAAAAAAACGGACTGCCGACCTCCAGTGGAGAATTTTACATGGTGCTGTCGCCTCCAACGCTTTTATTTCTGTCATCAACCCCACTGTCCTGAGCAAGTGCCCCTTCTGTGACCTCCGAGAGACTATTTATCATGTTTTTACTGAGTGCAAGAGACTTGCGAGTTTCTTCTCTCTTTTAACATTGGTTTTTAGTCTTTTTAATGTGGTTTTTACAGAGAAAATTTGTATCATGGGAGCTGCCTACAAGAAAACAGAAAAAGAAAAGTGGCAGCTCCTCAACTATCTCTCGGGGGAAACAAAAATGGCCATCTACCTGAGCCGGAAAGCCAAAGTAAAAAACGGAGAGGGGCAGGAAACCAGGGCAGTGTGGTTGGTGAACATCAGGGCCAGACTCTGGCTCGAGTTCAGTTTTTATAAGCACATTGGAGACGTGGACGCTTTTAAACAACGCTGGTGTTTTAATGATGTTGTTTGTTCTCTAATCGAAAATGAATTGGTGTTTGCTCCAGTTTTTAAAAAATGAAGGGTGTATTTTTTTAAAGAAAAACAAAACAACGTGAACTTTTAACATGTCTGAATTTGAAAAGACTATAAAGATGTAAATAAAGCGTTTGTTTAAAAAATAAAAAATAAATCTCTCCCTACCTCAGTCACCAGGTTCGCGGGTCTTTCCCGATAAATTTAAACGATTTCTTCGCCTTTATCTTTTTTTACTTCGGTTTGTTGTTCTTAACTAGTAGAGTTCAGGTAAACGTGGGGCTTGTTAAGACGTGGTGCTTAAGAATGCGACTCGCTTTCGAGTACGGATACGGATACAGATAATTCATATGGTTCAACAGATACAGATACAGATATTGCTGTACTCACTCATCTCTGCTAAATACCAATTCATCTTTTATTGCTTTAAATAATGGAGATCATAATTAGATGAGGAACCGGCCCATAAAGTTATTTGACATGAGTTTGATGCACCAAAAGAACACTGTTCAGGTCCTCGTCTGCTTCTATTTCATAGAAAAGGAGATGTCTGCCATGAGGGAATTCCTGTGTACTAATTTCAGACACGGCTATGGAAGTAAATCTGTGTCATCGGGTTTTGAAAGAAAAAGGTGATTGAATTTATAGCAATGAATATTGATGCATTGAAATTATGTATCTGAATGTTTTTCAACGTTAAAATACTTCAAAAAAATCAACCGCAAAAATGCTGTAGCGTGCAGACGCATAAACCCGACAGGACATGCAGGAATAAGCGCAGTAGCACAGATATTTCTGCGAATGTGTGACGACACAAGACAACATCTGCTGCTGTTAGAATACAAACACGCACGCATAGGCAAACCAGTGTTGTGCCAGTTCACCCATGGTCATGAAGATACTCATTTAACGTTACGTGGACTTTGCATGCCTCGAAATACCCAACTGAGATCGGCTGGTGCCGCTCTGAAAAAGGATCCTTCCACCGACCACTTTCCGCACTCTGTGCTACTGAGGTTATTCCTGCGTGTCCTGTCGGGTTTATGCGTCTGCACGCTCCGCTAAAGCCACTGCGTCCCCCCCCCCCACTACTCTACAGCCGCTCATGTGCCTCTTCAAGAGCGTTCCTGGTATCAAAACTCCGCCAATCACTCCTAACATCTTGTCAAAGGATCTCAGCATCATTAAATTAATTCAAAACTAGAAGAAGAGGCGTATTCTGAGCGGCTGTACGCTCTCGTTTAAATTCTGCTTAGTTCATGTCAAATACAGCCTGTTAATGTAAAAATGTCAACTGTCTAATGCTGAATCTTACAGACACAAACCACACTGTTGGCATAAAGAAGAGTTAAAGCCCCGTTATTATTGGACATGGCTACAATCCGGTCACCATGCTGCCGACAAGCCAAAGTTGTATTGGGTGCTCGCTCATTTTGCTTGACACACGCTCCTGATCTTGAATCTAAAATCGATTGCTCTTTCTTGAGATCCCAAATGTTGTGTTTGATTTTTTTGCGGTTGAATTTTTATGTATTTTAATGTTGAAAAACATTCAGATACATAATTACAATGCATAAACATTCAGTTCTAGAAATCCATTCACCTTTTTCTTTCAAAACCCGATGACACAGATTTACTTCCATACACTGCTGTCGGATGTCTTTATCAACTGTGAGAGCACGGTAGGGAGAGACAGTCTGACATGCTATCTCACATCTGGAGGGCAGACCGCGGAGAGGAGCCCCTCACCTCTGACTTACTTCTATACGTTTGAGATTTCCAGATCAAGGAATGTGGTGAAAATGTTGCAAGAGATTCAAACACTGCAAGAAAACCACATTGTTAGGACCCATCAATTTTCTGTATGAAATATATTATATTTTTGAAAAACGTTTAGAATTTGAGTAAATATTTCTTCCTAATTTATTGATTAAGTGAAACGTTACTGTCCTACCAGTCCAGCGCAATGCTGACATAGAGACATTATCCCAGGAAACTTAAAATCATCATTTGACTTTGCCGCCCGAGCATGACATAACACGCAGAGAATGTCTTTGGACAGCACGAGGAAGCCCGAGTCCCAGCAGAGAACCCATGCAGGCACAAGGACAACATGGAAACTCCACACAGAAAGGCCTTTGGGCGGTTTCAAACCAAGCACCTTCTTGCTGTGAGACGACTGTCCTAACAACCACACCACTGTGCCACTCATGGTCACACCAACACAAATTTGGTGTGCATTGGGATATTGGAATTAGAATTGTTTGCATCCAAACCCAATCTCGATAAAAAGAAAATCCTTCCTCTCTCACACAACCATGTCACAGTAGTCATGAGCAATTTAGGTATTTTAGAAATCTGTGCCATGGCTGCCAGGAGGGGTTTCACCACCATCAAAGCTGATGCATGCTTTTGTCCTCTTTCTTGCCACAAAACAACCTCGACTTTTAGATTTCATTCTTAGTATCACCTCACTGTCCCCTTGGCCTGCGTGTTGCAGATGATTTGGCTGTAGATATCTGAATCACAGCCTCTTTCCATAGGATCAAATTCAGAGCAATGTGTGCTGTACAATATGAATTATGTCATCAGAGGCCCTCCTCAAATAGATATGAATGTTTGGAACAATAAAATCAAGAGGAAAAAAAAATAAAGCATTCTCCCGTTATATTTGTTACATACTTTCTACAGTCTTGTCACCGCTGAGCTTAAAAGAAAACAAGGCAACAGTGAGGCCTTGCTTTGTGAAAATTGGAAACACAACTACTCAAACCTCTACTGCTGAAAAATACATTTGCACCAATCATTCAGATTCAATGACATGACAAATTGATTATATGAGTTAGGTTCAATCTACAGTGGCGGGTAAACAAATAGCTCCACCACAGCTGCGCGTGTAGTTCCTGCTCCCTACCTGGCATTGTTTAATTGAAGAGGCTCATTGAAGCTTGTAATACAGCAATGATAACGGATTTTATCGTGCAGGCTTGTGAAACTTGAGCGGCTGTGACGCAAAAACCCCCCCCGATGATCAGTCAGCGGAGCAGCGCGCGTTTTCCACCATGACAGAGAGCGTAGTGAGCGAGAGTGTAATGGCCCCGAATCAGCTTCTCCGCCCGGAGAGCCGAAAAGGGAGAAGACCCTAAATCACGTCTCTTTCCGCCGTGCCTCTGCATTGAGAGGCGGAGAATAATCTCTGCGGGTCTTTTGGCCTTTCTTCCTCTTGTTTCACTCCTCACGGGTGACAGCACAGAGGGCTCCATCCGTTTAAGCTAATGCGAGCAGCGATAAATCTGAGCTCGCCAACCACAAGAGCTTTTTTTCTCAGGGCTGGGGCCTTTGCATCGGAAGGCATCTGCTGTTGTACACACGCTAACGCAGATTTAAAACCCGCCCAGGGTGTCTGGTTTTTGGGCATGTGCTGCTGAGTGTTGCGTTACGTGGGTGGAAATTTGCATATCCAAGCACAATGGGGTGTTTTTTTGTAACAGCCAAAACAGCTATTTTTGTCCCAGTTTTCTCAAACGTACAGTGATACATTAATTTAATCAGATTCTTTGAGTATTTTTACAGCATTTGGGCTGGTATGAATCTCAGTGGATGCATTATGTGCCTTTCCAATGCTGGTCAGATCATGATCTGCTGAAACCCTTTGGTACTATTTTATTCATTGTGATTAAAAATGAATTCAAAACAAAAGAAAAAACTGTTTTGGAATTGATGGGGTTTGGCTGAAAAGCTGACACTTGAGCCATTTTCTTTCATTATTTGATATTATTCCTGGAAGTAGACTTCTTCATTGTAGTCTCACCTTTTTTTCTGGACTTGCATTGCTGTTGTGATCTCTAGGATATAAGGCTTTCCTGGGTATGTTGAAAATATGTACCTTTCTGAGCAGTTTTGTCACACCGCGGTAAAGTTGTTGGGTTTCTTTTATTGTGTCTGGTCCTTTTGTCATTTCCTGTTTTACTTTGAAATAGTAACTCTCCACTCGTTTCAAGTAACTTACCCTTCCTCATGTGTCACCAGTATGATTGGCCCTTTCTCAATATGCGTTCTTGTGTGGACTTTTGTTCTCGTGGACTCGTGAAACGTCATCAGTCGCAGCCCGAGTACTGATCCAATTCTAAAGTCCGCATCTGCCCGAGAACGGTCATAATACCCGGATGTGACTCGCCCCGCCCATTTTACCGGGCATGCATCGGAGCAGGCTCGTCTGTTCTTGTGAGAGCCAAATATCCCAGAATGCATTGCACCTCAGCAACAGGCAACAACGACAGAGGAAAATAAACACAACTTTATGTCGAAGTTTTGAATACTACTTTATTTAAGTAACGTAATGTAATTTTCTGTCTCCCGAGTCTATTCTCGCGGGAACGCAAGTCCGTTCTCGCCGTCTCAGGTATTGAAAAAGGGCCTGACTCGCAGGTTCGGGAGAACAGAGAACGATCATTTCCGCAATTGGAACAGCAGCTGACTTGATGACGTCAACACGTCAGCTGGTCTTGCTAATACGTTTTAATTTAGTTTTTGACTTAAATATTTGACTATTAACAAGCTTTTGTCTCATTTTCATTTAAAATTAGAAATGGTATATATAATATTGAGCACCATATATATATATATATATATATATATATATATATATATATATATATATATATATATATATATATAATCAGTCATAAAATAATTAGCTTTATCATTTTAGGAGGAGGAGGTTGGATACAGTAACAAAAATAAACTATTATACTAAACTATTTGAATGCACACACACCTACCGTTTGTCTTGTTACTCAAACATCAAGAGGCTGATAATTAGTGTAGTGGTCCTCGTACACCAAGCTGCTGACCACTCAAAGCTCTTACAGAGAACTATACAATAATTCATATGTGGAATTTTTTTACTCATTATTATTATTATAATTCAGAGTTTCTTTGAAGCTGAAGTTATGCTGCCGATTTAGAGTCTTGAGGACAGTCTCCTCAAGGTCTTAAATTAAAACATTGTTAGTTTTAATGCACAATGATGGACAATAAACAAGCTGCACTCTGCGGATACAGACAATACGTTAAAGTTATATTTAAACATGAAGTTATGAATCTAAACTCTGTCCTCAAACAGACGTAACCGGTGAACAACATCAGTCTCTGACACCACTTATCAAGACTCGTAATAGTACAGTTAACGCTGTACAGCCTGTTTTCGGCGAGTCTTCTGTGAAATGCTCCGCCGGTTTTCACGTCTCCAAAGCGGTTATACATGAGATTTAACGGTACTATAACGAGTCTTCATAAGTTTTAATGTGGTGTCAGAGACTGATGTTGTTCACCGATTTCTGAGTGAATTTTGTGCCAGGGCTACATGTTAAATTGAGCACCCAATGGTTCTGCAGCTATTAATGCCTGTACGTTTTTAAATAAAGATTGGATGTTAAATTAGTAGATACAAATACAAGAAGACAACAAAGACCACTAGCAGCCTGACTAATTATGATGGAAGCAAAGAAAGAAAAGAAAGTATACTTTATTAATCCCCTTTGAAAAATTATTGGGAGCAGTGTGCTGCTGTGAATGCGCCAGGGGAGCAGTTATGGGTTAGGTGTCTTGCTCAGGGACACTTCAACACAGGAAATGAAGCAGCTGGGGTTCAAACCACCAACCGCTCCCTATCTACTCTTTGCGCCACAGTTCCCCCAAAGGAGGAAGTCGGACGGCGTGGATTGATGTGTCAAACAAACATGACTTTCACCTGGTAAACTGCTGTGTGAGTCGCATGAAAGCCAACATTGACTTATACCACTATAATTTTGCTAAAAAAACTAGGACAGTAATTATTTTAACACAAACCAAGATATTTTCCTTTCCCAGCATGGGTGAAGTTTTAAGTGATAACCACTGATGAAGGCAGTTTGGTCAGAAGATGACATTCAAAATGAGTGAGAAACCCACGCACAAGTAGGGCAAGTATGAAAGTAAATGTTAAGCAAGGGACAAGGGGACGATGTGCTGTAGGGCCTAAGACATTTTCCAGACAGGTCACGTTTCGGTTGAGTAAACTCTTTGTGCTGCAGACAGCTAAGCCCCCTTTACCTTGACAGAGGCACGAGCATTCGTCATGCAGATTATGTGGCGCTATTGTTTGCGGTTCATTGGCTTTTACAATGTTTGTATTAATTTGCATGCAGCATCCCTAATTCAATGCAAAGTAGGACGCACCGGAGGGAAGGCAAAAATGCAGGAAGGGATGTAAAATGGATTGAAACTACATTTAAACCTGAAGATATGCAGTCTGCCGCCTCTTTTTGTGTGTTTTGAGCAATTTAAAATTATTATGACTCAAAGACATTCTGTCTTGGGACTTGCTTTGATGAAGGGGGCACAGGGCATGTTTATCACTGGTTTCGGTGGGCACACCATGAGCAGTAGTGGCAAGTTGAACAAATCAGACGTACGTATATGGAAAACTACATCAGCTACTTCTGTTTTAAAGACATTTTGAAAAAAGGGTCAGTTTTTATCAGCAGCTATCTACTAAGAACTAACCCATCTTTTAAATACACGTAAATGACATTGCAGCTATCACTAGAAGTCAGTAGAATGAATGGAAGGAATATAAATTTTGGCCACTGCTTAAGTTGTCTGACTTTTCTAGTTATCTTCTCCTACAGAGATGTGTTCCTGAGAGTGAGACTTCTACTCGAAATCCAGTTAGCTTAAAAAATATGGATGTTGAAATAGATGTAGGATACAATAAATCTATGTCTTCTACAATATGTTAATGCCTAATAAGAGATTCATTTTAATAGGGCACTTCTCTTGATTCAAGAAATGGAAGTATCTAAAGCATTTATTAAGTTCCATTTCTTTTTAAACTACTAATTCAGAGCTGCCTCGCAAAAAAGTAATGGCACTGGGAGAATATAATGGACTTTTAAGTGGTCTGGACATTCCGACTGAACTGGACCTCGGCTTTAATTTTACAGTAAGAAATGACACAGCTGAGATGGGTTAGCAGTGAAAGGAAATTTTCACAGCTTAATGAGCCTCTATAAATAGAAGAATTACATAGCAGACAGCAGACAAATCACTGCTGTAGCCATAAGCCACCTATATCTAAGCTCTCCCTGGGGACCAGTGAATAATGATTATGAAAATTGGCCTAATTGTCTTGATACCGGCATGTCTTATTTGGTTCACAGGACTACAAACAAACTGGTTAACATGGTCCCCGGGGGCTCTCAGGTAAAATACAGGCTGCAGAGTTTATTTGGAGGGGAAATGGTTACAAAAAAAGCCTTTGAGTTAAATAGAAGGAGAATTGAAAGCTGCATATGTGCCAGGTGCACCCACTGATGCATTGCCGGGTACACAGATACATCCAAGGTTCACTACACATTTTATTTCTCCACAGACTAATCCTCGCTCCCCCACCCAAGATCATAATTTTCCTGCTTTTGACACAACCAGATGAGGAAAAGTCAGCGTGATGCCGGCGGAGACAGGGGTCCTGCATTCAGAGGCCTGTTAGACCTGGGCTTTCATGTGCAGGAAATAAGAAATCGACTGTCACTTGGATGGCAGGTTATCTTTGTGCGGAGCCCCACTGCCCCCCCCCCCCTCCTCTTCGGCGAGCACACTGTACGTCCAGACCCCATCTGGAGCCCGACGGCTGATTCCTCACATCCTGTCTCCCTTCGGCCAGACAAACAAACAGTGTTTTCCCCTCCGGAATGTTTCCCCAGCTTGGATCAAAACCATCCCAAATGAAAATAAAATGGAACGAAACTTTGCGTCCAGCTGAGGGCCAACACCGACACATACCAAGTCTGCATCCAAGGCGCCATTACACACACACACACACACACACAAGGGTTTTTGGAGTGGAAGCTGCTTCTGCTTTTTTGTGTGTCTGTTGAGGTTTGAACTTATGGTTGCCGGCTAATTCATAGTTTATGACCTGAAAGGGAAGAGAGCAGAGCCCGAAGGGAACGTGGGGGGATCATCTGCGCAGACGTGGTTCACCTCAAATCCTCAGGTCAGCGTGTTTTATTCCCCCCCAGGTGCCTATTGTGACTTAACACACTCCTATCTTGCACAGTTATTACACAAGCTCCATGAGAATGGTGGGATTATGCAGCCAGAGCTCCTCATAGCTCACTGCACAGAATATATCTGAATCGTTTGTCTCTCGAGACAAACTTTCACAATGTTATCGAGTGAGATGAGATATGTTGGGACTTGCTTATAGGGAAAATAAAATTCTGCCGGGGCAATTTTTTAAGATATTTGTGTAACGTTGCTCACATGTTAGAGCAACGATCTGTACAGTCGATTCATTTATAGCTTTGGAGCTAGTCCTCAAAGGAGAAGCTAATGCCTGCCATAGGGCCCCGCTGTTTATGTGGGCATTCCATAAGCTGATTGGGGACGGAGGGACAGTTCGGGACACCATCCGCAACCTGCCACCACCCCGTTGACACCTCCAATCAGCAGGGGAATCTGGTAACTTATTCAACTATACGTTACTAGTTACCTTACTCTTTCTAAAAAATGTATTTTTGCATTGCAATTGCAAAAAACCCCACTAATATCTTAAGTCAATGTAATTTTAGTAGCATTTATGGGAAGATAAATATAAGGCATTTATTATAAAGTACTACAGAAACATAATATATTGTAAAATATTGCAATGATGTCCTCCAAATCTCAAAGCCATTTTTATTCACACCAGAAAAGAAAAAGACCTGAATCCTATTTGTAGTGTTCAAACTGATTTTGTAAGCAATTAAACTGCTTGAAAAGTTTCAAAACATGTTATAGAAAAGTGCCACTATAAGTAAAATTTAAGTGCAACGATTTGTTAGTGCCACAGTTAGTGTTTTAGTCAAGGTAGAGTCTAAAGAGGTGTGTCTTGAGTTTTCGGCGGAAGGTGTAAAGGCTCTCTGCGGTCCTGATGTCATCAGAGAGCTCATTCCACCATCTGGGAGCCAGGACAGCAAAGAGTCGCAATCTCAACGAGTGCTTTTCTCTCAGTGAGGGAGGAACAAGCCGCTTGGCAGATGCAGAGCGGGAGTGTGCGTGGTTGGGATGCAGGGTTTCACCATGTCCTGGATGTAGAGTGGACCTGATCCATTCACAGTTAACAGTCAGGTCATGGGTCATGGGTGGGAGAGTCTTTCCCGGGGAAGAGAAGTAGTTCGGTCTTGTCTGGATTGATCTTCTCTCAAGAAAATGACTGAGCCGAGAGAGTTGGTGTAAATAGAGAAGAGGAGGGGACCCAGGACTGAGCCCTGAGCCCTTAGTAGTAAGAGTACAAGGTTCCGACACTGATCCTCTCCAAGTTACCCGGTAGGTGCGACCATCAAGGTAGAATGAGAGAAAGGAGAGAGCAGAACCTGTGACATCAAGTTCCTGAAGGGAGGAGATAAGGATCTAGTGGTTTACTGTGTCAACCACCAGATGCAGGCTTTTGCTTTTTGAATGATCTGAATGAAGTCTAATGCAGATATCCTATGTAGTTATTTGCAGAAGAACCACGTGCTTCATACCATTGTTTGTGTGTGAGAAAAAACTCATGTTTTTGAAAAAAAAAGTAATTACCAGAGTATTGTTGAAAGCCTGGGACCAGAAGAAATGGAGCTGTTGTAGTAGCTGATTCATGCCTGTGGTGTTAAAACACATGGGTGTAATGTTTCAGTGCCTTTCTTAATGCATATTTGATTTTAGATGCTCTTGGGTATGCACATGCCTGAATTGGTATACACAGTATTAGTATTCTTATTATACATTGTTTTGAAAGGACATAAGAAGAACCAGGGCATATGCTTGTGAATTTGCATTTGAATGCACCATTGCGGTTAATAATGTATATTACTATACACTTGAACAAAAACATTGGTCTTATCACAATTCAGAGCTAAATATTTGTTTGCATTATCCATGCCTAAGATGCTTATTTTGTTAAATGAGCTAATGGCTCTTTTTTTAAATTACCAGACTCACAAGATTTGAATGTCAGTCATTCTTAATCTTGATTTACACAGATTTGTTTCAGTCTACTGCATATCATGTTTGCAGTCTGATGCCATTATTTGCTAGATTTTCTTCTTTCATTTAACATTATGAGAGCTTTCTCTCTCTAATACACCTGAAGGGCTCCAGGTTCGAACTGAAAAGGTGCTTTTTGTAGAGTGCAGATTGCCAGATTGTTGAATACAACACACGATTGCCTTACCTGTCATTCAAATAAAAAAACAAGTAATATATGCAGGCAACCGGCTTGAAGTCGTCTTATAAAGGATCCAACAGAATCTGGTCAAAAAACACATCTAACTCATCCAACCTGCCAGTCACATTAATAGAGGCTGAGTGGCGGTGAAGTGCTCAGCAGTGCGTGTAGTGGTAGTTTCATTAGCTGATAGCTATGATCTGAACACACCTTCAAAAACAATTAAGCACTGCTCTAACTGATGCAGAGTCGAGTCAGCTATGCAGAGCAGAGTTGTCACTGGCTACCCAAGAAGGCCTGCGAACTGTTAAGCGTAGTGGGGGCGGAGTCAGCATGTGGTCAATGGCAGTATAAAAGGTGAAAAAGAAAGCGTCATTGAACATTCAGCCATAACTGGCGCGACAAAACACGATGTAGTTTTCTGCAGCAGAAAGCTGGATTAGCAATGGACACACAGGCACGATCACGTGATTAATAAGCTAAGCAGTAATGCAGATATCCCTGACATTGAGTTCAAACACGATGCCAGGCTACTGCTGATGTGCTTTTTTAGTCCAGACTACACTTCCATTTGTGTGCGCGTGCATGTGTGGGAGTTTGTTTGTGCGCTCTCATTCCTTCATCTGACAGTTCCCAGCTGCTTGACTCCCAGAATCCTCAGTGCCACAGGGTCAGACTCCCTTGTGGGTTCTTGCAAGGCTGACAGTGGCCATGCCCCCTCTCCCTCAGTCAAAGCAGGGTCCCAACACCGGATGAGAGAGTTGCAAGGCGGGGGCCTCCATTCTCCTGTGCGGGACTGATTGAGGCTATACCTGGTTTATAATCAGCACTCTACCAGCAGAGGCCCATAGACGCAGCTCACAGCCTCTAGGAAATGTGGCCAAAAACCATTATACTCTTCATTGGCACACATGCATGTTGCTCTGCTGTGGTCACCATGGCCTGGAGCGGTATGAGCAAATTAAGAGAGAAAGTAAAGAAAGACAGGCCACATGCAATGTTGACCACTTTCCAATTGCACTCAAGGCGAGTGGGACTGAGTTGCTGAGTGGCCTTTGAAATGAATACAATTTTAAACAAAGTCTGTGTGAAGTGGCAAAATGCTTAAGGGATTAGAATGTTTTATTTTGTAAAACAAATGCCTGTAACCGGATTGCCTTCTCAATCCACAACTGACTCAATTTGCACAAATTATAGAAAGTCATATGGGGTTCACGCTCAAGCTGGAGAGAAAACTCTGTATTCACAAGTTCAGAGGTGATGGACAGAGCATGTAGAGGAATATGCATTGGTAAGAGTGGCTTCAATAGGGAAATGACTGTATTGATATAGTTTGTTGAAATGCTTAAAACCAGAGATGACAACTTGAGTTGCTGCCAATCCATGTCATTTATTATTGAGTGTGTGCCTTTAAAAATCCATGCCTGTTTATATAGGCTCTTTAATACACCGACGGGTGACTTCACAGAGACTCATATTGTATATAAGTCGCAGAACACAATGAAATAGAATGCAGTGGCTTAACCTATAGAACAATTTAGCTCAGACACTCTGGATCTGCCTTCAAATATTTGGCAAAATGTATGATTTCCCTAATGTTTGTTTGTCGAAAAAAGGCCTAAATGCCAAATCTCTACTGGCTTATGAAAACTTTATCTGGAAAGCACTGACAAATAACGTAACACTCCAAATCGAGGTGCCAGAAAAAAACAATGCTCCTATCGGTCAATTTGCCCACGTCAAACAACATATGCTGTCTTTTTGTCGTAGGGGATTTGTTCGCTCTGGATGCTATTATAGGACACATAATGTTCAAGGTCACCCCTTAGTTTTCAGGCAAGATGTCTCCGATAATCATAGTAGCATGTTATCAGATGGGGAAAAGCAATTCAGATCTTATCGGCGGGAGGCAATAATGTTTTTCCTTCGTCTGACATGAGGTAAGACAAAGGAGGGCAGGTGATGAGAGGAGCTTTTCTATTTTTTATTTATTTGGAATCTCACATGAATTCACACAAAAACTTTAAGATTTTGATGACTTTAGCGACCGCTGCTTCCAAAGACGCGTCGGCGCTCTCTGCCGCTGTCGGGGTACTGTTTATGGTCACATGGTTTTCACTGTATTTGAAGCTGATGACTTAAGCAGCAGAGCAGGGTAATAATATTTGAGGAAGAGCTGAGCCTTTGCCCCCTGTGTGTGCAGACATAGAACATGTGGCCCCATGTCACGCTCTCAGGTCCTCAAATCCTCACCCAATTATTCACCCTGTCTCTCTTGAGACTTCTTTCATCAGCCCACCTTTCTTCCTCCATAATGAAACATCTTTCACAGTTTTCTTATTGACAAAACTTACAGATACCATTAATAACCTTGTCTGTGATCTTTCAGGTTATAGGTTGCTCAGGATTATATTTATAACATCAGATAGATATTTTACCAAATGTATATAACATAGAGTCTATAGCGCAGCAGTAGAATTACATAATCATCTAATGGTTTGTGGAATGCTGTTTTGGAGCCTAGAATATGATATTTCTGTCGTCTCCATTTTGGATTTTAGACATCGTGGTTATTTAGAATCAGAAGAGGGGGGAAATGTACAACTTAAGTAAATTGACTAAAATGTTTCAATTAACTTTCATGGACACAGTGAAAAGTTTAAAGTGCAAAGACTCAAGAAAGTTTATGGTATGTTCACAACAAAAGCAAAGCAAATTCTTTGCCCGAGTAGATTCCATGCAAAGTCAATGCACATACAAAATATTTAATTTCAACTTATAATAACTATAATAACAATAGTGCTGGAAGCGGCGGTCATCCTAACGCATTCCCTGAAGAAGTTGGTGAAAATCACGAGCTATATGCGGCGACGACATGACGGATTTTGTATAATGTATCATTTCCACATTAAGATTTAGGGGTAATTTCCAAGGTAGATAGCCGAAATAATGTATTTATTTGCTGCGACACAGTAAGCAGTAGATAAACGGGAGTGCTGGGAGATACTGGAATGAAAATAACACTACAGTTGTAGACGCATTATTAACCTCAGGGTGTAACACTTTTACATCAATAACAGGTGCCTCTGTGGAAAAAAAATGTCTTCTTCAGATTTCTCACACTTTGACTTGAAGCGATGTAAAACGACACAGTATCCTCCTCGATGGGATGCCTTACACAACTCACAATGGCTTGTGTCGCTTTGAGGCTTACTGCAGCAGAAACTATAACAAAGGAGTGTGGACTGACACTTTAAACGTGCACGGCCCTAGCGGCGTTTTTAGAAATGGCAAGTTAGTGAGACGTTTTTCTTTGTGTCTCCGATCAGCGATCAGATTCCCAAGGCTGAGTTCTTCAAAGTGGCTCATCCTGCTTTAACTTTTACAGCATGGTCTTAAAAATCGTTTTTCATTTTACAGACAAATCGGGATGAATGTACGAAGTGATACAATGCATCTATAAATATACATCCAGTATATGTATATGTGTACATTAAAAACAAAGAACATTTGATATTTGCTACATTCCAATGGGACTTTCACTGTTAATGTGTCACACCTTCTCCTAATCCACCAAGGAGACTCAATAAGGAGTCCGGCCGGCGGGTAGGAATGCTGACAAGAGCATGGAAAATCCTGTGACATCTTATTTCAGGCGTAGTAACCCCAGTGGATCCCACAGCGGAAGGAGGGCAGAGGGGCCCTGTGATGAGGACCCAAGTGGTGGCCCATGTGTGCCCGTGTGTTTTCCAGATGCACTCCTCTCCCCCGTCAGTATCCGTCTCTGCAGGCTCTCGGGCCGGGTGCTTCCCGAGCAATCAGAGGATTAAAATAATTGGGTGTGGAGCGAAACAGTACACCGCGTGAGATCGGGAAAGGGCGTGCTGGGTCTAATTAGGAGACACTTGAAGGCATTCGCTGAGCATTCCGGCCACATGCACGCACGCCTTTATCGAACGCACCCACACAAACAGAGACGGTGCCTGGAGAGACAGGCATCTAGTGTGTGCACTGACCACAAGATCCTTCATAATTGTCATTAATTTGATGTGCTGCGGGCTCAAAGTAATCTCCGTCCCGTGCTGCTATTCAGAGGGGATGCGGGAGTCCCATCGCCCCCGTGTTTGTAATAAGTAATTAAAATTGCTCCATATGGTGTTACTTTAATTCCTGCCGGTTTCGAACAAATATGAAACACCAGTTGGATTCCAATCACATCAACTCGCGCGGGATGTCTCTAAGGTGTTTTTTTTTTTTTACAGCAATAATCCAAACTAATTTGCATGATGTGCTCAAGAATCACTTTTAAAGGAATATGTTGGGAATCATGCAGATGCTGCTGAGAGGGCGGAAGTTCTCGTAATGTTTTTTGAAAAGGAGACGTCATATTTTCATCATATCTCGTTTCCAAAAGCATCGATGGTTTTGCTCAAGAGAGCAAAGCGTAATTTCACCCCGCTATAAGAGTTCGTGACTTGAGCATTACGTGAGTCATGAGTGCATAAATAACATATTTGCCATCAAGTTACAGATAAGGCTTAAAATCCCCAAAGTCTTTAAGAAAGTACATTTTCTTGGACAGGTTTGGGGCTTTTTACTTGAGACTTGCAGATTTTTCATAGGAGCTAGCTGCTTTGTTTTCCCCACTGGAAGCCTTATCTCATACTGTGCTCTGGCTTGTAGCAGAACTCAGCATCAATGGACCTTGAAATGTTTGGGGGGGTGGGGGGGGGGTCTCATCTGGGTGGGAACAGACGCATGCAATCGCTCACCCTGAAAGAACCAAGCAATGGGATTGATTGGTCTCTTCTTGACCCAATGAGACGCCCTGCATTTGCACAGCATTTGTGTTAGGAAAGCTCCTGCTTAACCAATTCACCTCATCCAACCAGGAGCAAGTAGCCCACACGCTGGACAGAGGGAAAAGCTCCCGTGTGTGTGGTGGTTGGGGGGGAGGGGGGGTGTTAAGGGTTTGGGGCAGAGCAAGGGTCAGATACTGCCCGTTTCGACCGAACGCGGGCCAGACCATTAAAATGATAGGGGGGGTGGCGCTGTTGTGTAAATGTTATTTTCATTCTAACAATAAGCAAAATTTGAACAAGGTCATACATTTTGAACAAGGTCATACTTTTTCCAATCCTTGGTATATCAGCGTATAAAACATTATCTCTTTCTGCCACACAGTCAAGGTTGTTTTTATTCATCCACATCCATATCCACAAAAACAGATCATAACCTGCCCTAACCTCACAGAGGCCACTATTTTTCTCTTATTTTCAGTTTTTTTGGTGCCTTCAAGTTTTAAGGACACAGGGTATGACTTTAAAACGGAAGACGACGGCTCACCCCTCGTTTCTTACCATCCTATCATCCGGTTCGCCCTTTTAAGCATCAAAGTTGTGTGACTAATACCAAAGAAAACCGGTGTTTGATTGAACTGATAAGCACTGAAAGGAGAAGGGAATTGTTAGGAATTGAGGAAAATAAGCCTCAGGAAAAACTGGGTCGCCAGCATGAGAAAATTCTTATTGCCCACTGCGCTCCCCCCAAACAGAAAAGAACCTTGTTTTAGTCATAGTTACTTTTGAGTTCCTAGGGCTCTTAGCTCCTTTACCTAGGTTGCGTTGTCGGCCGCTGACACTCCCCCCCCCCGGCCTCCGTGCCCTTGATGAAGTCTGCTGTGCATTATTTTCACTGGGAGCTGAAAGAGCGGGCCGAGGCCTTATCTCCAATGACCTGGCGGACTTGGCATTAATCACCAACTGCAGAGGAAGAAATTAGCCTCCAAGCAATCTCCACACAATCTCCAAATGATTAACTCTCAGCTCTCATTTCTGACATCGCAGCACAATGCCACGCCGGTTTTGAAGGAAGTGCGGCGCGTGCTCCGAACAATGGGAAGCGCGGCGAGACAAACACACATCGCAATTAGCAGCATTTGCATTCATGGCAGAGGATAGCGGCCCCGTATGCCTCTGTTTCCTGCCTGATTGTTGCAGCGTTTATGAGAGGAAGATACAATTAGCCAAACATTATGAAACTGACTTGACAAATGAATAAACACACTGTTTGGTGTTAATGGAGTTACACTTCCCACGTCCTTATCCTCCCTCCCATTGATGAAATACAACACAATTCATTAGTTAATGTATGTCCATGTCTTTTTTTTTTTAGTTTGGTTTGGGGTGTCTGCGTTACCGCTCCCGAAAAAGAAATTTGTATGTAGAGTGGTCTGTTTATTCTGCTTTTCCACTCACAGCAAAAGGTGAATGTTTGGGGAGCAGGTAATTAGAGCTCAGGGAGGAGGCCTGAGGAAGGAGGATAAAGAAATCAAGCGCGCCTTTTCAACAACCAACTACAAGTTAAATCCAGCCTTTGAACATTTGTGAACACCTCCTCTGCCCACCCGGCAGAGCGGAGGAAGAAGAAAAATAAGAAGAGTGACTATTTAACATAGGCCAACATGTCTCTTTAGTGAGCTCATTTGCCAACCCCCCCCCCCCCTCCCTCCCATCTGTCTCCCCGGAGCGGTCCTCTCGGCTGGAGCTGGTCTTGGGCACGGTTTGGCTCCCGGCTGGACAGAAAAAAAAAAGCCCGTGATGGATGCTCAAAGAGGTGACCCCCTGACCAATGAGCCAACGGGCAAACAACACAGCGTCTTAAGTCCTCTGCCAAGTGGAATATTGATTCCGTGTTCCGTGCACTTTGGACAACACCAACTCCAAAAAAAAACAATCCCCCCCACACCAGTCTTATATCGGAAGAAATTTAAATAGATTTTAGCTGTGTGCTTTGCATTGTTGCTAAGGAGACGGCATTGTGGAGCCTGGATTTTTTTTCACAGAGAAAACAATGCGAACAGGCCGGAGTAGACTCCCACACACAGCTGTTGCTCGGGGGAAAACATGGAGCACCAGGTGGATCTATAGCGTCGGCTTCTGAGCGGCGGCGAGGGAACAAATCAGCTGACCTGTTCATGGCGCCGTTCTGTGGAGCTTCAACAGCTAAAGCGACTCCTTTCCGTTACTTCTGTCCAAGTATCTGCTCGACCGCAGAAACGTGATCTCTGACGACTATTAATGAAATGAGGTGTGAGCTTACTAAAGCATTCCAGAGGGTTACATATTGCGTATCCATGGTTACACTGCAAAACAGTAAATGCAAGTCGCTTATGGGGCATAATTTTGATAATAATGATTTTTACAAAAATGTAAAGCCTGAGGTGTCGGTCCCAGCTATCTTACTGGCTCAATGGCATCAATGTGCTTTCAGTTTTAAGAGCTGTATTTCCAAAACTCAAACATATTCATCCCACAGAAATGAGAGAGAAAATAAACAAAAGAAAGAATAATAAATTACACTTTACTTTTACCCAAAATTACATTTAAATAAAAATGTAAATCTATATGTACATTTATTATTCTGAGTGACCTAAAGTATCCTGAAAAGATGAAATATGTACATTTTTGTTAAGACAGGGGCAGCATCGCCTGCCTGTAAAGTATTTGAGAAGCGCAGCTTGGGGCGGATGCAGTTTGACTTTGCCTCTCAGTCATTCATCATGAGCCAATGTCTGGCCCTAGCACTCTCCTCTAGAGAGCCAAAGGGGTGGAAATACTCTATGCCAGCCTTTTTCTTCTTCTAATTTTTTCTTGCCACAACATTTTGCCCTGAACTCAGGGTCCCCGGCAGGGCTGGTGTCACACAAACGGGACTCTCCATCCATCAGCCCCTCTGCTGCCGCTTCCGATGACACAGATCCTCTGATCCATTTGTCGCCTTCAGATAACTTGTCTAAGATTCTCTCTGCGATTGGCTTTTGGCAGTCTTAAAATAAAACATTACCGAGCCGCTCATCAGTTAACCGTCAACCCTGCCGAGTGAAGACAATTTGGACATGTCTAAAAAATGTCCTTTTATTCTATCAACTCATTGCAAAGAGAGGTCAGATTGTATGGAAGGCTACGATAACATGACCCCACGTCTAACAGTGTATGGAGTGTATGGTCTCAATCCCTAGGTCCAATACAGCATGATGTTCACGATGACCAGAAAGCAGAGTATCCTTTCAAGTCACATGGTGCAACGGACAACACACAGAGACAAGTGTTGTCACAGTATGTAGCAACTGTTATATAAATGTACTTAGCACGGTAGTAGCAGTAGTGAGACGACCGGTCAAAAAAACACAGGACTCGGCCCCAGAGGACCTCGGTTTGTGTCCCGTGTTCCCAAAATATGATGATGACCACACGCATGTCACATTAGAAAGCCTGCACATTTTCAAATGCTTTCATTCATTCACCAAGTTATAATAGCAACACTGCGCATCAAATGCCTGTGATTTTAGCATTTTAGCATGCCAATGGTTGTTTTGGGGCCCTATACTAGTTTAGGATGGCCCTCTAAAAGGAATGCGTTTTTTAAAGGAATGCGTTTTTTAAAGGAAATGCGATTTCCACGGAAACCAGTTCAACAGTTTTTGAAAGCTGGAGCTGGATTCATGTCCAGTTTGAAAGAAAAAGAGATGGTGATTAATCCATTTGTGGGTTCAGTTTTACCAATTGCATCCATCAGCTGAGGCACTGTCACTTCAGCTGGTGCAGGAACAAAACCAATTTGTTTTTCTGGACTTCCAGAGAGATAATTGTTTGGAACAAAATTGTGCAAACTGTTCCGCAATCCAAGTTGTGAAATTATTTATTGCTGTTCTGCTCGGCCAAACAAAAGTGCTTCAGCAGACGGCCCCTACGCTGTTGCTGCTTTCCGCCGCCTGGACCTGCTTTCTCTCTTCCTGCACACCAGCAGTTTTAAGCTCTGTTCTAAATAAAAATGGATGTATTAGGACTGACAGTGCGTCCATATCAGGCGCAGCGGCGTACACCTACACCTGAACAATCTGACACCCTGCAGGAGTTTTTAAATGTATTGATTACTCCGACATAGGTCGTTCATCAACAAAGACTGACGTCGAGCTGTTTCCCCCCCGTGTTGGCAAGTGTAAATTCACGCAGACGGAAGGATGAACAAACGGAAGAAAACTATGGTTGACCCAAATCTGAGCACGTGTTAAGAATTTCTTACCATTAATCAAGTCAATTTATTCTTGCTGCATAATATCCACCATATGTCATGCACGACCTAAATTCCATCCGGTACGGACACTTAGACCTCTGTATGGTAAATGATCTGTGTGAAATGAATAATGAAATACAATAGATGACACAAGCAAACAAAAGAAAAAAAGAGAGTTAATGCTCCATGTTGTGGATGTTTAACAAATCCAGGTCTTTATTGGAAGTATTGTTGGCTCAAGAGACTATGGTTGACAACAAAATCTGTTCAGTTTGAAAATACCAATATCCACCCGCACCTTGTCCACCAAGCGCTATTTTTTTTACTTTCTTTTTGAGTACAACTCCCCTGAGGTAGATATATCTCCCAAGACCCAGACATGGAGACAAGAGGAGATGACCTTAGACTAGATGGAACACACAATTTTATTGCAACTAATCCAATTTGAGATGTTGGGCTAGTTTGCTTAATATATCTTCTTTCACTCTGGTGGAATGAAAGACATATTTCATATTTCTGTTTGTGTTTGCAGATTTCTCCTCATCTGGTTCATTCATTAGCATATTCAAACATCTATTAAAAGAAAGATATGATTCTTATGCAAATAGAGAATTCACCCTTTGTACCGTTGCAGAAGGATCCCCATGGCCGTACGTTTTGGCGGCGTCATCCAGGAAGTTGATACCAACGGAGTTGTGGTCATTTTTCAAACTTGTTATCTTACTTATCTAATTTACCCTGGAATTTCTCAACCTTGTGACACCTGGCTTTTGTTCCTGGAGAAGAATTGGCTCGATTTGGGGAAGATTAATCACACCTTTGCTCTACTTTGAGTGCAGTCTTGTAAATGAGCTTTTCTACAATACAAATTTGCTTCTGCCTTTCCTTTACTTTTCTTTTTCTATTGAACCCCTTTAGCGTGCCTCAAAAATCTTTTTTAAGTCAAAATCTCCTTTTTCTTCTATCTCTGCGCTGTCTGGTGCCCACTTCTTGGCTCTGCTTTCCATCACCCAGCCTGCGGTCAGTAGACTTCCGGTGGCGCAAGGGGGGGGGGGGCGCCCCGCCGCGTCTTTGATCAATCATGTGACCCCGCAGCAGACGTGCACTTCCACTCGGGGAGACAGCGTGGCTAACTCCTTTATATCTATGGCAAATATTCCTGCAGGGGAAGAGTCTTCTTTAGCCCTACAGGACAGAAATTAAAAATAAAAATAAAAATCACCCTTGTCTGTGAGGTTACCGCCAATGGCCTCGAGACCAGATGGCCCACCAAGTCTGGGGCCGGGAGATGGGACGCCTCCGGTGGGTGACCTGTTGTGTGCATCTTCGCTTCATGCTGCGCTGCTCCCCCCCCCCCCTACCATTCAAACTCCCCTTTTTCACTTTGGGGAGAGATGACAAAGGACGTGACAGCTTATTCGGGGAGATGTGTGGACGGCTAGCATACAAACTCACGAAGCCCGGGGGAGATGGATGACACGTGGCGGAGTACAGTACATTTACTCCTCCACAAACCGTTGGTTTTAACCGACCGCATAACGTCTAATAGCCAGGAAAATCACAGCTGACATTATTCCGAATTTTATGGCCGCGCTCGCTCCCAAATGAGTGAGGAGGCATGGGAAACCCTCTTGTTTCTTTTTGGATCCGTTGGATGGTTATTAAGAAGTTCGGAACTGTGGCGCATGTGTCCATTTAATCCAGGCCCTGTGCTGTCGAGATTTTTTGAATGTACAATAAAATGTCCAAAAGGAGGTAGAACATGGAAGGTTTTTGTACAGACAAAGAGGCCGTAGTGTTTTTGATTGCTCATTCTGCCTAAAAGCTTTTTGGCTTTGGCAATCTCTGCAGTACCTTCCAAATTGCAATAATTAGGCAATTTACTTTTGACTGCTGTCCGATTGAAACACTGCCTTTCCATTAGTCTTCATTTCTTTCAAATTTGATAATGAGTGCTATTGGTCTCTTTTCAGCATAGTTTTCAAATATTTGATCAATTTTTTCACACCTCTCAAAAGCAGCCTTCCCCGTGGATTCAACTCGCCACGGGAGGTTCCCCCCGGTGAGACCTTTCCCCGGTGCGTTTCCTCCATGACGCACCACGACTGATGATTTTAGTCTGGCTTTGGAAGGCCTGGGGGGGGGGCTCTTGCTTTTGGCCACCCCACAAGCCTCATCCCAGATCTCTCAACTTTTTGTTACTTTGAGTTATTGGGTTACTGGCGAGTGTAAAGACACATGCAGGTATCTGATTTCATATAAAGACACAATACCAACTTTGAATTTGCACTTTTCTTATGCTTATATTTCCTGAACAGGCACGGTTCTGTAACTGCAACTCTGCGGCAACAAAACACAGTCTTGTGTCCACAGCCTTGGAGATTCAAAATCAAGGTTTTACAAGCTTTTATCTAATATGAAGTCATGGCCTCCAATGATGTGAAATATGACTCTGTTTTACAGTCATACATACAGCCTGGCTCTGAAGAAGCATTGCTGGAGTACTACAGTCGTACTTAGTCGTTACCGTTTGATGGAAGAAGAGTACAAAGTAATTGAAATGCACTCATTAGGAGTCTGAATTTGAATATTGATGAAACAAAAGCAAAGCTTTATTCATGATTCATTCCATATTAGAACGTCTTTATTTCAGCACAACATGAATAAGTGGATATTTCCAAACCCAGGCACACATACTGCATGTGTTCTGGGTGAGAAAAAAAACTTCATACAATGCACGCAGTGTTTTTTGAATAAAGCTCATTGTTAACGTGCAGACAATAAAGACAGCATTTGCTGAAGAAGAGAAGAGAGGAGGAGTGTCTTGGCTGTCTGTCTTTAGAGATTTCTTTTGCAGAAGTCTGCTGATATTTATCCCATCCATCACTGGTAGGTTGCTGTGATAAAGGAAATGTGGCAAAATGTTGTTTTTTACGGGGACTTTGAAGTGTGCTGCTACAATAAGTGGGAGGTGATAATGATTGTTGGACGCGGCCACCGTGCCAACTCGCACGAAGCGGTGTCTGTGAAAGAAAAGTTCAGAGTTGTGCTTCTTTGTGGGTGCGTCACGATTCCAATATTGTGTGAGGGGATTGTGGGTAGATTAATTATTTCAGACCACGAATGGGTATGTTCTCTTCCCAGGAATGAAGCATGAAGATGCAGCACCCCGAGGTAACGGGTGCGTGATTTGCAGAGGTCGTGATCACGAAGCTGCCGCCCTCTCAGTCGCGGCCAGCCGGTCAACTCCCATCAGCCACCGGGAAAGGGACGCCCCCCCCCCACCACGGATTATTCAACTGCATCTGATGCAGCGACCAAACGCACAATGTCAGAACCGCAGATGTGACTTCATCAACAGACTCCTCATCCTCCTTTACGCCTCCTACCTTACCCCCCTTCCTCCCCTTCCGTCCACCAGTTCTATCTCTTCACAGCAGTTTCATTTTCACATCAGCTCAGGATCCCGGGAGTGAAAGCGCTGGCTCTGGGCGGGCGGACAGGCGGAGGCCAACTAGGCTAGGTGTCCCTTTGTCCTTGCTGGCTGTGGGGCCTGAGACTATCCATCTCTGTCAGAGGCAAAGCATCTCAAGACTGTCCTCCTGCTCCTCCTCCCCCCCCCCTGCTCCCCCTCTCCACTTACTCCAGTGGGCCCTGTCTCGATTGAGCGTCAGTGTTAAATGGAGCATTTACACCCAGTATCGACTGGCTCCACGAATCCCCGCTGCTGGCCAAGCTGGGCGGAGTGAGGCGGCGGCACGACTGCGTCTTTCCTCCCCCTCCTGCTCCGTTGTGGATGCATCAGGTGAAAATAAGATGAATAAAATGCTTTGGAGGGAGAGGGGGGTGGCTGTGGTAGCCACAAATGGTGGTGTGATGCAGAAAATGACCTATATAATGTGTGTGGTGGGGGGGGTGGGGGGGGATATCACCATTGTGCGTCTTTGAGTCACTTATCGAGCCGTTGAACCAGTGTCAGTCTACCCCTCGATATTTGTTTAAAAGCCAACAATGCAGCTGGCATGGGGATCCATAGCCGGCAAGGACAAGGGACTGTGGGGGGGTGAACAAGTCATCTTAAATGGCCTTTTTTGTCCCTATAAAAAAGTACAGAGAGAACAAGGATTGTAGTAGAAAGACGGGCCCTACTTTTTCTACTTATCTTTGACAACTGAAGATAATTTCTCCTTAGCTGAGAGGTTTTCTGAAGTGGGTTTGCACCGATTTACTGAAGATTGTGAGTTTGCAGCAGTAAAAAAATTGTACAGTTTCCATGGAGACCATTTGTTTGCTTGCACTTGAGATGCACTTTCTTGACATTATTTTCTCCTAAATTAAAAAAGAGGATCACACATAAATAAACAGAAAACAACAAATGCCGGAGGACTTTGCAACAGCGGTGTAGCTTCCTCTGTCATGAAGGCTAAAGTCCCCCGATTTTCCCACAGGGAGCAGGAATCAAAACCTGCCATTGTTATTCTCAGCACACACCTGCATCCATCAATCATCTCTTCCAACACTGACTCAGGCTCAAAAGGAGCCATTCTCTTTCTGGAGTCCCTCCCCGTGTATTAAAAGGACGTGTATTAGAACAAAAGGCGAGGAGAGCCAATAAATCCCTGAAGAACGAATGACATTAAGCTGTTGGGAGTAGAAATGGGTCGACAACAGGGGCACTTTGGAAACTTCTACCTCAACTTCCAGAATTAAAAATGAAGCCAAGCGCCTGTGTTCGTAAATGCTCACTTGTGCAACGTGAAGAGGCGTCCAAGTTGCGGTGCATGTTGGGTGGGAGAGTGCGGCATGGAGGAGGAGGGTGTGAGGAGAATGATGATGAATTCTGTGCAGCGCTTTGAAGACGGCCATGTGACAGCCTCTCACCACCGCAGGGGGGTTGTCACGTGTTTGGACCAAAGGAGGCCGTGCTGCGCTGCCACGTCCAGAAAACAGAAATGTGTTGATTTCATCATCTTTTACATAGTTTGCATGTCTAGAATGATATGAATATCCTTCTGCAGAATGTATGTAGTGGTCTGCACCTGTAAGTATGACCGTGAAAAATACAACATGCAGACTATATGCATGCTCTTATTCATGAGCTCACATATGAAGACATGAGTTGTTACAAACAAGTTATGTATTGCTAATAAGGTTTTTCAAACGTGCTTATCTTATCTATTTAGTAGAGTTCCCAGGACCCCGTCTCCTCGTCGTGTTCAATCAGAAGCCCCCCCCCCGCCCCGATCAGCACTGCAGAGCCTGGCGATGACCGCCGCATCATCCCTTCGCTTTAAAAAAAAAAAGCTTTTTTATTGTAGCCCGAGAAGCCACACGGATGGTTAGCGCCGCGTGGCTTGCAACGCACAACGCGGAAAACACCCCTCTCCTCGCTCACAATGTTGATCACATTCAACAACGATAGAGATAGCGACAGTGCCATGTTTTTTTTTTTTCCCGGTTTGATGAGCATCTTAATTAGTGATTATTTGAGCGAAAGAAGATGCTGTAGCTGTAGCAGTCCTGATAACCAGCACACAAAGCAGCTGAAGCAAACCTATTTAGATGCTTGGTTACAGAAGGGAAATATGATAGAAAAATGTAAATGTTTGCTATTTTGTTATTGTACTTGTGTCATGTAGTGAACTTCTCTCTACGTTTTGTCTTCAGAAGACTACAAATTCACCTAAAATACAAAACCATACTTTCTTTACCCGTATCTCACTAGCCATGCATCTATCCTTTTGTATTGTTTGTTCAGGTTTCGAGAAATCTCTAAGAAGATTTCGGGCCTAACCTGGACACACTAGGGATGAATGGGATTTAATGTAGATCATCCACAGTCAACTTTGTGGAAATCTCTAGAAATCCCAAGGGTCAAATGGCTTCGACCCGACTTGGACTTGAATCATGAATCCTAAAAATTGACTGGACAAATCAGCTTTAATGCTCTTAAGCCTAGTAGGAGAAAGACATTTGGATATTTATCTCTCAGTCACTATCTGTATTTGTGAGAGTCAGAGGAACCTTACACACTTCACGCTGCAATCTCTGGTGCAGTGTGATGGCCACCATGAACTGCCTTCATCATATTTAACATAAAAACAGAACAGGGCCGGAGGCAGCAATCTGAGACACGTAGGTCACCTTATACCCGGGCATGTAAAACTATCCTTATGCCGATAGTATCAATAGAGGTAAGTGAGAAAATAAGGGAGAGTTGAGTTATTAAATGGACTTCCATGTGATTAAAAACTCAGCTCATCTCATTCGGATCCAGTGAATCACGATGCTGGATGCATCACTTTTTTTTGTACCTGTGTAATTAGTCAAGCTCAGTGGCAAACTGGCCATCTGGAGTAGTGGGAGTTTTTCCGGTGGGCCGTGCGACCCGTGGGCCAGCCACAAGTCCAGCAACGCCAATGAGTTAGGAAAAAAAAGTCCCATGCTGCTCTTAGTGGGCTGGCCAGCCGGCATCATGAGAGGTGTGTGTGAGAAAAGGGGATCATAAGTTCACTCCAGCTCATGAGTCTATCTTTAGTTCATAAGCTGAGCCATTAACAGACAAGTTTTTATCCACACTGACACACCAACAAGTGGAGCTTTCACAAGAGAGCACGTGTCACAGGTTGGATCAGTATGTTTTTCCGTCAGATGCTTCGATTGGTCAATGCTTGCTTAATGCACTAGTCAGATTTTAGCCTTTTCCATCTGGTGAACATGAAGTGAACTGAGCACTTATAAATTAGCTGTAAAGTGAGACTAATCTTTGATTTCACGGCTAAAATAGGCTTCTGTACACATTTGGGCCGAGAGAGTGGCAATATCATGAAATTCATGTACTGTATAATTCAAACCCTACTAGCCGTCTACTGAGAGAGTCTGATGACAGGTTGATTGACAGCTTTGTTAGAAACGTTTCTAATTGAGACAGATATTCGGTCTCATCTACTGCCATCCATATACGTTGACAGTTTGAGCAGATATTAGAAGATTAGAGGAACATTAGCATATTTTTCTGTAACTCTAAAAACACTGGTGTGAGTACTGTGAGTGATGTGTGACTGTAGCATTGGCATGAAATGCTTGGGCCAATTCTTGAAAATGACAGGTGATATTAACAATTAGCCAATTGATTGTGGTTGAATGTGGTTATTTCATTATTACATTGACTATTTCTTCAGCATACTTTGGACCTAATAACTAATAGTTTGACTTGATTAAAGAGAGCCTGCCATAACAATTAAAATGGTTGAATCATGTAGAAAAAACAATTTCCTCCCATAGCAATCAGCCAATGGATGATATTATTGGACTAGGGATGGGACTCAAGGGCTAAAAAACATTTTGGTGTGTATTTTTAGTAGATGATCCGGGGATGGTTTGAAATGTGTCAATTCTTGTTTCTTTGTCATGTTATGCAAAGACAGATTGGTAACCATTGCTGCTGTTTTGGCATTGACAGCAAACAACAGGGATTGGTAAAAAAAAAAACTGGACATTTTTAAGCTCCACTTCAAAACTGTTGGATTTATTTATAGTCCAGTGCTGGAGAGCAGCCTGAGCGATATGAATAAATAATGGTCCTGCTGGTGCCAACAGCAGGCGTTTCTTAATTTGAAGGGGATCCTAAGACCCCTGTTGAACAGGGTTTAGTAGATTGTAAAGATATCAGGCCACAAAATGATCAAAGTGCTAGATGACGCTGCTTGCAACTTCCCGTGTTGAATGATATGTTTAACGGGAGCAATAAGCACTCGTTGGATTCTGTCCGTCCGGCTCCACCTCCCTCCCCTCTTTTTTCACTTTTTTTTTTTCTCCCTTTGCTCCCTATCTGAATTACAATTTTTTTTTCCCCTTGGAACCTTCCTCTGGTAGAGAAATGAAGACATCTTGAGCTCAACTTCAAACACGCTCCTCAGTAAACAGCCACTGTGGAGAAGCCGTTTCATCTGTGCCTCTGGGATGTTATTAAGCCTCTCTGGTAGCTCAGACTGCAGAGCGGTACAGGATAAGAGCTGGCTTCGGTATTTCCACCTTCCATTTCAATGACAACCTCGGAAACCAAACTTTGTCCATCTTAGCGATTGTTTAGGTGCGGGAAAAGAAAAAAAAGAAGCTTTGTTTACGGGAATTTTAAGAAAAAAATAATGAGCTTCAATGTTTTGCTTCATATGACTTCACAACCACCGCATCGCTGAGTATCTAGATTGCACAGATTTTGGGATCACGTGGGGGGGGGGGGGTGACAATGGTTCTGACCTCTTACTCACCCCATCGTCAATGTGAGCTGCACGATCCATGACAGCCTTTAAAACCCCCACAACCACTCCATTCATGGCCGTCGCTGTCCTTCTCCCTCGCTCGCTTTCAGCGGCGGTTTCACATTTTACTCTTGACGTAATGATGGGGGATGTTGAAGATGCATGATATGGCAAAAAATGATCAGGAAATGAGCAGGATAGTTAGATCAATGAGGAATTGTGTATTGTTATATTCATCAAAAACCAAGCATTTTAACCAAAAGGAGTTGTCTAATGTTTTCTCTGCATATCCTTTTTTAAGTAATTAACTGTCATGAACTTACTAACTAACTTGAACGGAAACTTGAACACTGCAAAGCAATGTTCAGAACTATGCATTCCACCACTTTGATTATTAACTATTTATTACTGAAGATGGTTACTATGTTAGCGATCATAAGCAGTTGTTCTATGAAAGAATCTGTCAGGTGGTTTTCTTAATCACTTCACCATTACTGTCATCATCCAATAATACGCAACCCTTTTTTTTGGTTTGGTTTGGTTTATTGAATTATATTGACATCATGCCAAAATGCAAATTCCCTTAGTGTATCAGACAACTTCAAATAAAAGATTATGTCATTTTAGTCAATACACATTACTGAATACATGAAGTCTACAAACAATCTTTGAATGCTGACAACCTGATATTTCATTTCAGATTTTTCTGCACATGCAAGTGGGATAGATTTTGGCTCAAATACATTGTCCAGTGTCCCCTTGCCCCCTCCCATCCACATGCTACATGAAAAAGTCTTGCTTGAATATGTTTTATATGAAATCGCTGAAGCCAGTAAATATATCCGCAAACGTCCATTTCATCTTTCATGCAGTTCTAATGTATTTTATGCTGTATTTCATAGCTCAGTTGTATTTCATATGTCTCAAGATATGACCTGTTGTTGATGCCGGAGAAAGGCTCTTTTCTGTCTCCTTTTTTATCTAAAGTGTTAGATATTCCGGTAGTGTAAGGGCCTTTATATTTTCTCTTGCAGTTCTGGGAATATTTTCAAATATGAGACAAACAGCTCATCTATAAATGATTCAAAGCGTGATGTGCTGCCTAAGTGTGTTCATCTACCATTCAGTACCTCGTCGTGTTAGACTGAAACCATTACGGTAGCATTTGAGTCAATGAAGGGAAATAAAAAAAAGAGAATGCTTGATATTTAGATAGAAGATATTTATTTTCCCACCGACCACCGGTAAATCAGGACTTGAAAAGCAATTCTGAGAAGCGGTTAATAATAGATGGCAACAGCACAGTGTGACCAATGTGATATTGAGACTTACCAACACATACAGTATGGGCCTACATGGCAAATTATTTTTCCACGAACAAAGACCACAAAGCCTTTAGCTTCAATATTATCCATTTTGCTTGAAAGAACTGTGCATCACGCACTATGGCTGCCCTGGACATCTTCATTAAGAGCTGATCACCATTATTAGCAGTGATATTGATGCCTGTGCTCCTGTCAATCAGGTGTAAGTGTTGTGATGTAGCCGAGCGTGCCCGTTCTGCTCATCCCCAAGAACCACACCATTGATTGTAGCTGCTTGCTATTCATTAAACTAATGAGTGGGAACAGGGGAGTGGGAGGCACTGGGGATTTTGTGAGAGTGCCCTGACCTAGACAGACATGTTGCATAATACATTCCCTCTAACACATCTGTGAATGTGGTCATGTTAGGGATGCAACAGATGTCACTCCTTCAGCCCTCCTGTCAGTAGATCATCTTCATTAAGAGCTTCAAAGGCGGGCCCCCCTGGCAAAGCGCAAACAGCCAGGAGCAGTAGCGGAGGCACTTCAACAGTGTGGATAAAACAAGATAAGCCCCTCGTTCTCTAGCATCATATTAGCATATCCTCTATTATTCATGCAGTCCCAAGTTCAGAAATTGCCCCTTTTAAATTGTTTAAGGGAATTGATGTGTCCTGCGCAGGCACGTGAACTTGCTGAATAAAATATTTTTTCTTATAGTTCCACAGAGAAACACTGGATTGTTTCATGTACAGAAGAAAAAACAGATTGAAAGTAAGGAATATATTCAAAGAACAAAACCTGTTCCTGTGATATGTAAATTACCCATCTTCAAATGCAGCGGCGCTGAAGGCAATCCTGCCTATTCAGAGAAAGCTTAGGAATCAATGGATCCCTATAGATTATACTTCTGATTTGACATCCTCCTACTCACGAGTATGAATCCATGTGTGTCATTTTAGTCAATAAAAAAAAAAGAAAAAGTGTGTAAGATTGGCACGCACCACCCCATCTAGACAACAACGAGAGCGAGAGAGATCCCCCCGGTTCAGAGTTCAACACCATCGTTCCTTCTAGGCTCAAAAAACCATTAAGCTCTTCTGTTTAAGCACTTCACTGTGCAAGTGGATTCTCACCTCCTGACAGGCAGACCTCACGGTGAAGAAGGTGGGCAGACGCACCTACTCCACAACAACAAAGCTCCCCAGGGCTATTAGGCCATATAATCCCAGATGGAGTGTTGCAGTGATGGTTGTCCTTCTGGATCCTCTGGATCCTTCAGGACGTTTCTCCCATCGCTTAAATAATCCGGAAAGACAATTGGGTTCTTGTTCCCATTTCATTACTTATCTCGCAAGACTACTCAGTCCGGCTGGGCAGCCAGCTCCAGGAACAATCCTGGTTGTTCCAAAACCGTTTCATTTTAAGAAATAGGGAGGCGCCTGTACTGTTGGGAATGTAGCAGAAAATATTTTGATATCCCCGGATCAGTGTCTTCCCCTCTCTCATCTCTGCGGGTAGTTCTTTCCAGCTGATGGCCTTGGTTTTTACAAAAATTCATTGCCATTTATGATTCCTTTAAATGACAGGCCTTTGACAGTCCTTTCCATACTATATCCCTTTTCCATAGTATATCCCTAAATTAATTTGATTCCAATCAAGCTGCAGGGGAGGCCCCTTAGTACCTGGGCTAAATGTCAGGTGTCAAGAACTGAAAAGCTACTAAATGGTTCACACGTTATGGTTAGAACCCCTGTTGCAACCCACTGTAGAAGAAGTCCAAATGCCCTTGTCAATAAAACGTCATGGAATGTAAAATAAATGTACAATAGGAAGCAGAAAGGTTTTCAATTCACTTTTTTTAACAGCGTCTTGGCAAGACACATAGGGATAAAACCCAAATGGCAACTTTGATTTTAGATTCTATAACTTCTACTCACTTTTAGTTTCACTCAAGAGCCAAGCTCTCTTCTTAGCAGTTCTCTCTTCTGTCCAATGTGTTGCCTAACGGAGAGCTACTTTCCTCATACATGTGTTTTGCAACACCCGGGATGCTCTGGTGGAAAAGTGGGACCTCAAACTTCTGCTGTTGGATTTCCCTGGATCACCTCTTCTCTTCTGTAGGAGGATGTTGTTGGCATATCCTCTCTTGCATACAGTGCAAGTTTCTTTGTAGGACATCATTCAATATTTCAAGTCCCCCACTTTCGAGGCTTTTATCTGCTTCGCCAGCAGAGTGTGAAAGACAATTGGGTGACTTCATGCATTTTTTGGGGTTATTTATGTTTTCCACATACTACATCTACTTGAAATGTGTCTTTTATTCTCTCAAGGTTTCTGGCATTTCTGAATGTACATCAAGTCTTTATAATTATCATTGTCCACAATGATTCCAAATTTCAGATGCCGAAGGAGACTAATAAAATGCTCTGAATTCAATAATTATCACTTCTCTTAAAATGAACCAATTTAATTAAGAATATAGTGCCTCCTCAATTTGAATCTAATGCTAATCAACTTAATTTGAGTTTAATTGTGGGATTCCTCATCTACTCAACGGAGGGTTCTCCAGCTTCATTTGGATTTTTGAATCATATACTGCCGTGCTCTGTGGGGTAAGAATACTGTCATTGTCATTGGAGGCTTTGAAGACAGCAAAATAAACTGCTTTAGTTAGTCTTTTAGTTAGTGTTTTTCTTGTTAAATCTACAGACATTTTAAAAATGCTACCTTACCAGCGTATCGCTAGTACGCAGGTATGCTCTGTTTGATATACATTGATAGTAGCCTGATCTGCAATTATACAAGTTAAGTATATACAATGATATGTACAGGAAATTGTGTTATGAGGAAGATGGACTGT
Source organism: Pungitius pungitius (assembly GCF_949316345.1). NCBI lineage: Eukaryota > Metazoa > Chordata > Actinopteri > Perciformes > Gasterosteidae > Pungitius > Pungitius pungitius. Next base: position 4,899,758 of record NC_084919.1, on the reverse strand, counting down.
ATGACGTACTTAAAGATGACAATATATATACGATATGCAGTCATACGTTTCAGGGTTTTTTTGTCCTTTGTAGAACTGTGTTAGGCAGCTGTCCTCCAACCGGTGTTACCTCATTCCTCCTTTATTACCCTAAAGCCGTGTCAGACCACCTCTAATCCGTCCGTTCAATTAGTCAGCACCATCCTTCGCTTTGATGGCCTCGGCCCTGCCAATCCTAATTATGTAAGCTTCATTTTTTAGGCTTATGTCAAAGAGCTTGTCATTTTTTTTCTTCTTTGCTCTGGGAACAATTTCATTATGATTTCAGGGAGTACACCCTGCAAATTTTCATTTCAATTTGAAAGGAGGATGAAAGGACAAGAATGAACCAGTAGTTCCTTCACAGGTGACGGCAGTGTATGTAGCCTTGGTCAACTGGTACATCTTCATTTGCGTCTGTGTTCATTCTAGGTCACATTCAATAAGGGCTTCACCTAAATGCACAGACTATGAAATGTCCCACCTTTGTACAATCAATTATGTAACAGCAAGGGCATTGCTGCTATACATTGCAACAGGCTGGTCAAAGTGTCAACAGTCACTGGTATAACTTTAAGGACAACATGCTTTAGGTTGGGATGTATTGGACTAACCAACACAGGAAAGGAAAAATAGGTCATGTCTTTCTGATCTGTAAAACGTAAACTGCAACTTAAATTTCAAAGAAAAGTCAATGATGGTTTGACTTTCTGCTTGTTAGGCCTTTCAGCCGCAATGTGCGTGTGCATGTATGAAGTCAGCCCTTTGATTTAAGCCCCATTATGTTCAATGGAGGTATACACTCAAGGTATGGCTGCTTATGTGTCTGCCAAAGTGACGATGCATGTGTTTTTCCCCAGCTTGCTGCACTTGAAATCACTTTTGAGCAAAGTGACTCTCAGCAACACCACACATCATCACGAATGATTGGCGTGAGCGCCTGCAAATCAAACTCTAAGAACAAATAAGGCCTAAGGTGTTGCTTTCAAATCCCATTGTTCCATTGGAAAGAGGACATGCCAATTCAGCTCCATTGCATTGTAGAAAGTGCAGTGGCAGCAATGTTTTAATGAGCAGGTCCTTCTCTTTTGTTGTATGTCACGTATTTGCATGAATACGTAGATTTTTCTGGCGGGAAATGGACAGAGAAATGTGGCCATGTGTCAGTAGAGAAAGATAAGAAGAAGATGCTCTACAACACCTATGTCACGCCGGGGTGAGGATGGCGTGCCGGGTGACTTTGCCGCGCCGTCAGCGATCCGTCAGCACCACACCTCCCTATGATTTTAAAGGCCTGGCCCGCGTTTGGTCAAAGTGGGCAGTCTCTGGGCCGAACCTGAAATGGGTTTGACACCACTGCTCATCTAGAATAGAAATATCCAGGTGACATTACATTGATGCACAGACATTTGAGTTTATCAGACACAAGTCTCACAAATATAGATATACATAGTGCACATCTACCAATGAGGCATTATTTAGCCTTCTTTTTTCTTTCCAAAGTGACATATAATGAAGCTTTATTGTTTTTCTTCTCATAACTATCTTTGCATCTTCCAAATGCATACCAAGATTAATTAGTTTGAGCGGCACAATAACCTTTCGGTTCTTGTGCACTGCATATCATGATATTTCACATATTATATACCTTTGCAAAGATTTTCAAATAACTCCCAGAAGGGGTAGAAGATTCTGTAGATAAGAGCACCACATCTCCACATGGGTTTTGCAGCTCTTTGAGAACCAGACTCAGTAAGGAGGCTGTCCAGCTGTTGTTGAATATTAAAATGCCATATACAGTCATACATCACCAGCATAGTATGCATTGTATTAATGCTTTGAGACCTGTTACGTTTCTATAGGACTGCTGGCCTGTATTTGCTGACTGTGTCTCTCCTTGCCGGTGCACGTTGGCTCACTGAACTGCATTACTGGGTCACCTAGTAAAGTGGTGCAGGATCGAGTCCTTAATCTGGACATTTCACAATTCGGTCATATGATGACGCCGGTGTCATGACATGATGAAGATGCAGTTGATGTGCTGCATCTTGAATTAAGGTTTTCTTTGTCACACGTGGTAGAGAAATTCTGCTTCAATGTAAGTTCCCCGTAACGTATAAATGCTGCGTGTATCTTTTTCTCTCTCCATTATATTTGCTTTTATGAAGTCCAGTGCTCTCTAAATCTACTGGCGCTTAGTTAAGCAGCAGAAAGCAGTCATGTTCACAAATTCCCAGATGTCCGGTGCATTCAGATACCTCTTTATCTTAGGGTCCAGCAGCAGCATCCTGTTTGGAGAGCTGCTTTAAGAGTGATGTCAGATAATGAGAAGATTAATCATCTGCTTGAAAGAGTAAGCCCACTGCGTCTCTCTCTGGAGGAAGGGGAACTGCAGCGGCCTATAAAGAGAACGCCTGGGTCCACTGGGGGGCTCGGCTCACACCGTTCTCTCCCTGTGTGTGCGGCTGGAGACCAATGGGAAAGAGATACTTCTCCGTTCCGGGCCGTGCAACAAAAGAGGCCTGAGACCCGGACACCACTCAAAAGGCGCGTTGAGAGAAACCAATACGGGCGATGCGAGAGTGAGCGTGTGAATGTGTGTGTGCGTGTGTGTGTGGGGTGAAAAAGGCCAGTCGGTGAAAGCAGCCCAATGGGTTTTGACTGAGGGTCACGAGGGGCAGTACTGTTAACCACGCTGGCAGACTGCAGATGGTGGCGTCTCTTTGTTTCAGCCAGACTCTCATAACATCGTGTGAATGAGGCCTTTTCTTTTTTCCGTGCAGTTCACCCTAGATGAATACACTGGCCTTGTTGGAAAGCAGTGTAGTCACAAAGCCTACAGTGAAGTGCGACGATGCTTTGATGAGGGACGGTGAAGTAATGTGGCAACCAAATTGGGTGGATCACAGTCCTGACTCATCCCGATCCGTGGGACAACCACCGGGCCTCGGAACATCAGCCCTGATGATCACGGAGTCGCTGTTGTGTGACTGCGCTTAAAACCAATAGATTACAGCGAATGCACAGCGATTCTCAAAAGTCTCATGGCGGTGGCACTGACAGAACTCTCTTTTGAAATAAAGATCAAAGCTGCGTCGGCAGCGTCAGGGCCAGGCGGCGCGTGGAATATTCATGACTACGAGACATCTGTCAAGCTACGAGAGACAGCGTTGCAGCAGGGGGAAGGAGGGAGGGACGAGACATTTGTCTCCCAACAATAAGGGATGGGCGGCAAATAGAGAATTGAGTTAACACCCCGAGAGCAAATGGAGGCTTTAAGTTGCGTTCACGGGGGGGGGGGGGGGGACTTGGCATCCGTGTTCTAGATCCTATGTGTTCTTTGAGTCATGACAGCTTTGCATAATACCTATTGCACCATGTGATTCTATTATTTATATGACCTTCTTTTTTCCATTTTTTTTTAGTTTGCAGAAAAATGTCCTTCCTCCAGGCACTGTGAGTTAAATGTAAAGTCACAAGCAATGTCATCACAGATTTAATTCTCATATTAATAACAACGCTTTCCGTTTTGTCCTCGGCTGAGCCTCGCTTTATAGCCTGGGATGAGGTGGGGAGCGGTGGGCCAACGGCGCAAGGAGAGCGGGACATAAGAAGAAGGATCACGTGCTCCTTGCTGTAATATTTATCGGAAGGTGGTCACAGTGATTATACTAAGTGAAATTTTCGCATCTGCTGGGAGGCAGGTGGTTTTGAGGATGCCAGGTCTGGAGAGGTCACATCTGGGGAAGTGTGACGCCCAACAGTCCAACACCAAACACCTGTGATAGTATCATAAGGTACTGTGCGTTGTTTGCTTTTGTCACTCTTTACCCAGAGTAGTGATGTAGAAAACATTAAATCATCCAACAGAACTGAATACAACTTTTCTGAGGTGGATAATTCGACAGAAAAACCACTCAAAAGACCTACTAGAAGATTGAAACGATAACCTTCATATCCTCGATTACAACATGTACAATAAGATCCGTTTTTCTACCTTTCAAACTATGACACTCAAGGTTTCTCCTCTAGCGCCATTTTTACATGTGTCAATGATGCAAAATAGGGTTGAGACCTGTGCCATTTAGTGTCACACGGGACATGAAGCGCAACCTTCCTCCATATTTGAGGCGATCATCACTCTTAGTCCAACCAAGTGAATTGAGTGACTTGTTTTTAAGATATTTATTAAATCAATGGGGAGACTGAACTTGAGTTAAGTTCTGGATATTTAACCACTCGGGTGTGTCTAAACGCTGAGGACGCTGTATCTGACTCTCTCGACATGAACCCCACTCAGTAGTTTTGCAGTGGTTGAAGGGCGCGCTTGACATCTTACGTTTCCTGTCAGGGTAATTGATGGTGACAGCTTTAAGGGACCTGAGACCAAACAAAGTCATATCACAGCCAAGATTAGTTGCCAAGCCGCCCTGTCATGGTATGAATATTTCAAAGACATATACAAACAGCATTGCATGGGGGGCACACAATACTCCTGTTACTTTTTCACAAGTTAATTAGTCTCAGTAAGCAATTAGAATTTCTGATTAGGTAAACATTGAGCATGAAATGAGTTCCCCGAAACCTTTTGCATACCTGAAAAACAGGAAGAATTGCTTATGCATTGCATCCATATAAAGGCCTCAAATGGGTCATGTTTAGCTTCCTCCATCAGTATCAGCAAACACTGTTCATACTAATCTAGTAAAAAAAAGTGCAGGGGGTGATCATGAAGGGAGATGCAATCAGCTCTTCACTCGTCGCAGGATGGCTTCATTTAAATGCGATCCAACGGACCACACCATCACGCTCACTCATCCATCCATCTACTTAGACATCATCTCTGCTACCAAGTGGCCATTGCTATGGTATTCTAGCACTTCATTACATCAGATCACGCCATTGTATTTCATTCGTTATCAACAATACAGCATGTGGGCATGGTAACATTTGATGATTTCAGACTAAAAACTAAGTATAGGTCCAGTACCCTTTTCAACCACGTTACGTTTGACTCCTTTGGACCTACACTAGTGGTTACATAGTGGCTCTCTGCAACTATAACCCCAGATGTAACGCAATAGGACATGTGGGAAAAGATCATCGTATGCATGGAAATGTTGGCTGCATTACTATAAAGACTCATTTTGTCTACTTGGTGGCAGAACCAGACCTCCCGTGTGACCACTCAGAGTATAACTCCAGTCTAATTAACTGTGAACTACACAGGAAGACGGTGTCACTGTACATTCTCCTTCTCCCAGCAGTCCGCCCACCTCCTAAACTCTCATTTAAACACCGGCCACTGCAGTTTGAATTCTAACAAGGGACAAGAAAGGCCTCTCTTTAATGCCTTTGCAGCGCTCAGGATTCTTATTTTCTTATTGGACTGATGTATATGCATGAGCAGGTACAGCATCAACCTCTGTGGCAAAATTACCCATAGAGGACTAAAGCCCGATATGACAGGTCACCCATCACATTGGTATTCATGAGCAGTTAAATGAACGAACGGATGAATAAATGCATAACAAGAATCCGCCAAATTGTCGCATAAATGTCAAAGGACGCGTGATCCGCTGAAGCTTTGTGATTTCAATCCGCAAGAGAGGGAAGCTGGCTGATTGGCTGAGAAACGGTGCAAATGGAAAACAAGTATGTGTTCAGAGGGACAAAGATTGACTGAGCTTTCGAGCCGCAAATAGTGATGAAAATGTTATTAGTTAGTTTTGAAACAAGTGTGATGAATGATAGGAGCTTTTAAGGGCCTTCAGAGCAGACATCTGAGGAATTCTCAATGTGGCCGACTGTCTGGAGAGCAGCCCGTTATTGTACACAGACTATGCTGTTATTCAGTGTGTTATCTCCCTATTTAGTCCTTTGTGTCTGCTAGGATGGAGACATAAGGGCTGTGTGAAACATCCAAACGCAATCTGCTTCAACAAGATGGCTCAGTTTGTATACACGCTTATCACAGAGGCCTGGCAGCAGGACCAGATTTGACTGTTATTATTCATGATACAAGATGCCTTTGATCTTGGCTCTGAACCGAGCGGTGCAGCCTCCTCACAACGGTCTCACTCACACACATATCATGCACAATTCTGCGGTGCTGGCTACAATCAATTGTCAATGCTTTTTGCAGTCCAAAGTCCTGCGCAAAGTTCTATTTGACCATTTTTAGATCCTTAAAGGAAGAGATGGGTTTTTAGGTTTTCAGGTTTGAGTAGGTGGAGTACACGTTGGATTGAAAACAAAAGGGAAACAATGTGAACAAACTTGCACTGATATGTCCAGTCTACAAGTTAATAAAGGAGAGAGGGCACTGGTGACAGCGGTATTTAATAATAATGTTGCATTAACGACAAGGTGCAAAAATCCTCCTGCTATTCTGAGTGGAGCTGCACATTTTTCCCACAATAATGAATAACGAATGGAGGTTTTCAACTTTTTATTGTGTCATTTATTAGTAAAAGTTTCTTGGAATTTGAAAACCTATACAAAAAATAGATATATATGTATGTATAAATGTATATATATAATATATATAATTCTTCCCTCTCAGGCATCTACATATTTATTAGGGCTGTCAAAATGAACGCGTTAATATATGCGATTAATGTGGCCGAGATTAACGCAATGAAATGTTTTAATGCAACTAACACAACTATGTTTACTTCCGGTGTGCCGGAAGTAAACAAAGAGGTCGAGGCGGTAGATGAAGATGTCTTTGTCTGCTATTCATTGGGTCTGTAATTTCCTAATGATTTCATTGGAAGGGATCCTTGGAAAAGTAATGACATTTGGCACTAATGAGTGAACTAGAGAACACCTTAAATGTCAGACACAATTAGAAACTTGCTATGTTATCATTAGGAAATTGCAGACCCTAGGAAAACAACAAAGCCCTCCCCAAATACCTCTGTATAGTTGATGAAGACCCAAAGGCTTTTCTACTGAATAATGCCTGGATATCAAGCGTTGTCCTGAAACTTATTATAAAAATATTTCCCCCTGTTGTCTGTTTCATTTCTCTAAAGAGAACACGGACGGGTCATTTGCAAGGCAGATGTATTTGCTAATAATTTTGTTGGGACTGCGAGCATCAGGCCTGAAGTACTTCACATTCAGAAGACTTCCTCCCTGATCTTTTCAAATTAACGAACTTGTTCAGCTTTTTGTTTGTTGACTGGATTAAAATCTGTTTTTTAAGGCGCTTAATGCAGCGTTGGTGTCAGTGTAAAGCTTGCACTGTGTTAGTAAGTACGCAAAGAAGCCTTTGTGATTTATCTGTTTTCATATTAAATTGAGCTATGGAGGCACTGGAGGAAATCGGAAAATATAGGAGGCATTGTCAAAGTCCTGATATGAGGATCTCTCCCAGTGGAGGGGGGACTGAACACTGGAATGCCCACTGAAGGTTGTACTTGTCTATGGCTGACAGGCCAAGCTGTGTGGATGTGCATATACAGTATATATAGTGTGTGTGTGTGTATATATATATATATCTATGTGGGTGTGTGTGTGTGTTTGTATCCGCTTTGGTTTACCAGCTCTTCCAATCAATATCAATTACAAAGACTCATAGCTGATTGCTGACCTCAGTCACCAGAGTGCACTTCGATAAGTGCCATGTTTCTCCCCCTGGGTCAACGCACCGCTAACGGTTTGTTCAGTCCAGGCTTGAATTGCGCCGGGATCGGTGATAAAAAGTTCTATCAGCAGTTCGGCAGAGCTTTACAGATTAGAATCAGATTGGGGTGACACGTGTATTTAGGACCAGGGTCAGGGTACCGCCCGGATCTGTGGTGTGTCATGCACAGTGCAGATGCCCATTTGTTAATATACAGCAGATTAGTCCATTAGTGGGCCTGTCTTCATGCCCAGAGACTGCCAGAGAGGCAGACATAGCAGCGATTCCATACTGCTCGATCAATCAGATGGAGGTACAGTGATAATTGGTGGTGCTGTAAAATCAATACACATGTATTATACTACAATGCAAAAAATTTTTTAACTGACCATGGCTTGTAAGAGATTCTAGTTTCAGATGAGATATGAGCTAGGCTTCAAAAAACAGATCCAAGGTTTGGTTCTTTACTGTTGTCCTTTTAACTCTTTCTTACAGAATGTGGATATTAAACACATCCAATAAAGGAAGCCACCTAGTACCGTGTAGACTATATGGTTCAGCGATAGGGAGGCTCCTTGGTCCAAAACAAGATTAAAGATTTTATCTTATTTATTATGAACTGCTTGATTGTATTTTGTAAAACTCCTGTGTGTATTGTTAAGCACTTTGTAACTTTGTTTTGAAAGGTGCTATATAAATAAAAGTTATTACATTATTAGGACAAATATTTCTTTGAATTTGAATTTGAGTTTTCTTTAAATATGCAAATGAGTCTACATAATGCTAGCTTTTTGGAAATGTAGGAGAAACTAAAATGCGGACGAAAATAAAACTTCACGACTCGGGAAGCCTCTCCTTAAATACGACAATGTGTACTAAGACAACAAAATGTCATTGCATGTTTTACAAGCTTCCTTTATATTGCCGCAGTCAGGGAAGAACCTCTATCATTTCGGTGCTTGGATGACATTTACCGGTCGATATCTGATCTTAATAAATGTCCCACATCGACAAACCAATTTATCATCTCCGATCACATAAGCTACAACCTTTTGACTGCTTTTTTATGGGGTTCAGTGCATCCAAGGCTTTGTGTAAAACTGTCATGGCACTGAAGCCTAGAACCCACAGAGCTAACTTGGATGTGGTCAGTCTGAGAGGCTGCATGTGCGTGCGTGTGTGTGTGTGTGTGTGTATGGTGGCTGGTGCTTTTTCTTTTTTTCTTGAGTGTGTTGCAGTACCACACTGTTAAGCCCTAGAGAGACATAAAACCTGCTATGCATCAGTCCCAGCCCCCCTCAACTGTCTCTCCTCAGCCTTAGTGGACATGGCAGCCCACTGCCAAGCATTTTCCTCCACAAGGACCCCCCACACACACACACACACACACGCATACACACTCACACACTCACACACAAACATTCACATCACTGACAGCAATCTCCATTCCCCGCCTGGGATCAAAGCCATCCAAACGGTAAATAAACATATCAAAATGGCCAACAAAAGAGCCGGTGACTGCTCTGTAGCTAAAAAAAAGAAAAAGAGAGACCTAAGGAACAACAAAGTGAGGGCTCTTGGCTATCGGATCACAGGCAAGAGGATATGAAGGTAAACATGCAGAAGAGAGGCTCCTTTGCTAACTGCCGCAAACAATTATGTGATCTAGACCTGCAAGCACAATCTGTAAGAATAAAATATGCGGTGCAAAAATATCGATGGATGGGCTTTGAAATGGAGCCTGTAGTGCAAAATCAGCAGGTATATGGACAGGTTGGGGAGGATTGGTTGGTATAGAGCTTTGATCACAGCGTAACCTAATTAGTTACTGTACTTTTTATTGATGATATTGAATATCTATGAAAAAAAACATTCTGAATCATTTAAGCAAGCACAACATTGAATATTTAATTGAGCCCGTTGACATCGGTTGATGATGAGAAAAGGTTAAATCCTTTATTCCTGGTCCATGAATTTGATGATACAGAGGTACCTTAGAAGAGTATGAATTGTGTTTTTTGTTATGTTGGTGCTTTTGAAGGAATTCTGATGTATTTTATTTCTCAAGCACCCTGTTTTGTTCTACGTTTGGATGGAAACGTTCGCAATCCTGGTGTCTTTCAAGCCCTTTTGGGCTGGCTAGCATTTAGGGGCCCTTTTTGTGTGTTCTGCCCCTCTTCCTCATAGAACACGGATGTGCAAGTCACCAAAGGTCAAAATCCCTGTGTTGAGGTTGCATTCCTGATCTTTGGTTGTAAATGGCCTTAGCGTAGCTTGAAAAGCACTTGCACTTGACTAAGCTTCTGTTGCCAAACTGCGTGCGCAAGCTTATGTACGACATCATTAAGTACATTTATTCAACAGTGCAAAAACAGGTTTTCACATTTAACAAAAAGTTTTTTGAAAACTTCCTCTCCCTCTCTGTCTCCCTATGTCTTTCTCGCCCTCTCTTTCTGGCTTGAACACAAGTCAAGTCTTCATGTCGGTTTTCGCCTTTCAATTTTTGTTTTTTACCCATGGCGGTGTGAAAGGGTTCGTGATAAAGCTGCAATCCCCCCCCCCCCGTCAACCCACCGAGGGGGGGGCGGGGGCGGGGGGGGGACTACTGCCTCGATGGCCAGCCGGTGTGATGGTTCACTCTGAGTTAGCTTCGATCTTTATCTTTTTCTCTTGATTGCGTGCAAAGCGGATCAATGACAGGACCAGCGTCTCGTCTGCCAGAAGCCTGTGGGGACCTCTCTGTGCTTCTCACAATACTCCACACGGGACATTTCTTTTTAGGTTGTGGGGGGTGTAGACACAGAATGTCTCCATGGTAGCTCGGAGAGCTTGATGGAGTGGCAGGAGGGGGAACTGAGTTATGTTACATGCCTTTGTGATGCCACTAACCTCAACTCCCCTATCACATCAACACACATATTACCGTATTTTCGCGACTATGAGGCGCACTTAAAATCCTTTTTTTTTTCTCAAAAGACGACAGTGCGCCTTATAATCCGGAGCGCCATATATTTGGATCAAGTGGTTGACCAAGAATATTTTCATTAATCAAGAACGAAAGGTGGAGGTTCAGAGATATTGTTAATATCCACATTAACGTTTGAGCAACGTTACCATGGGAGTGAAGAGTTTTCAGAACGCTTAATAACGTTTGATTTAGCACAGCCCGATCTAGTGGATGCATAACGCAACCCCAGTCAAACGTTTTACTGCAGTATCTTCTATTCTATGCGCCTTATAATCCGCTGCGCCCCATATAGGAAAATAGTTCTAAAATAGACGATTCATTGAAGGTGCGCCTTATAGTCGCGAAAATACGGTAATTTGTGGGAGAGGTTATAACTTTGAATATATACGATCGAAACTGTCTTTTTTCAGCCCTGTACTTGATTTTGAAAGCGGATCAATTAATGACCAGGATTTTGAAATGACAGAGTAATTCAACTTGGTTTAACTGCCTTTTTCTAAGAGCATCTTGAGGATTGCCAAAAATCGAAGCAAAGAGGTTTAACACAGCAGGATGAAATCCAACAATATTTATCCTTGGAGGGGGGCGGGGGGGGGGGTTCACAGCTATGTTTAAGCCCTAAAGCGCTGCATGTGGTTGTCCAAGCCTTCAAAATTCCATCAGTCTAATCCATTGTTCCGAGTGTCGTGTTGGCTTTCTTTTTAATATGCCAATGAAATGTGGTTGATTGAATTCAGTCGCGGCCCCATGGCGAGCCCGTGGCAAGAGACCCGCGGCCTCTTTCTGACGGGGAAATTAAAGATCAAGATGGAGTGCTGTACTAAATGGCAGGTCTTTATAATTACAGGGCAGGTGGGCTTTAGCCCGGCAGAAATTGTGGTTTGACTCGGGGCGGCAACGAATCCAACTCAATAATTAATGAAGCGGAACCAGCGCCCTGCAGAGGAGGGGGACTACCTGTTAGTAAATGCCCTTTGCCTATCAAGAAACACCACCAGAGTTCAATGCCCTTTATGGATCTGCCACACGTGAGATTCAACCGCATCACTCAGAAGTGATCGGGCCTCACCCAAAACCGCTGGAAGGCTGGTTAGTTCAAAATATACACCAAACAGTTAAACCTCACTGCTGTGGCCATTAATAGACAGAGCTACGGCTCCATTTGTATTGCACCTGCTAGTACACTTGCATGCCAGGAAATGAAAGTTCAGGTTCAACTTTATGCTATATTCCTGTACTGTGACAAATTAAACCAACAGTGGCAGAAACACAAGGCGTAAAGCCGTTCTCTTCAGTGAAATGAATGTCGTAGCAGTTTGCTAATGTGAGCTCCTTTTAAAGTGCAGGGCCCCGTACTCCATCAGTCCTTTTGTGGGAAGCAGCAATGAGCCATTATGCTCCTATGTGGCATGACAAATCGCGCCGCTGCTCAACCGGTGTTGGACACAGAGGACTAAAGCAGGCTGTGTGTTTTCAATTAAAGGGATGCAAATGAAGCTTGATATGTGTTGCGCATACCGATCCGCTCCAGGTCAACTACCCAGGAGACTTTACTTTCAGTTACATAATATAATGAATCCATTAAGGGATGTCCTAATAAAAGAATACGAGCAAAACTGAGCACTTGTGCCTGCAAATTCAGTTTCATTTTTTACATAATTTGTTATGAAACAGGCTTCTCCATCTTCCCCTGTGTTCTGCAGTACTTATTATCTCCTTTTATACCAGTTTGAGGAACTGTGTTAGAATGAAAACATGAATAATCCATCTAATACTTTTTTGGGTTGTTTTCATTTCACCACTAGTCATTGCACAGGAAAATACAGTTTTATGAATATAGTTGTGTTCATAAATTCACAGTGAAACAAGGGGAGAAATGCATATATCATTACTATACTTAGATTGCTATTGGATTATATGTTCTGCTATGTATGCGTGTGTGTGTGTGTGTATGTTAGTCTCTTCTCACGCTGCCCGCTCCCGCTTCCCACCTGTCTACAATTTGCTCAGCATCTCCCTCGGCTCACACATCTGCCGTTCATCATCTCTGCGGTGCATCTCCTCCGGCTCTTCGCCCGGTCATCGCTTGGTCGTCGTTGCAGCTCCTTCGAGTAGCGCCACGTGTCAGGCTGCAGCAGAGACTATGCCTGTGGGAAAATGTTTTCCCCGTTGTTTCACTCAGGTCTTTTTACTTTTTGGAAGATCAATGCATCAGCTGCCTTCCAATCCGTCTGTCTGCCTGTCAACGAGCCTCCTGGTTTCTTTCCAGCTCAGCTGCGCTGCGGCTGGGCTCACAGGAAAATGTAAATAAGGCTTTGACTAAGTTTTATTTTTGTTTTTGTATGATGTATTAATATAAAATTCCAGTGACTATAAATCTTTTTTTTCCCCCTTTTAATTGCCCGACCTGTGTATGCTGTTCATCAACTGTAAATCTGCACTGTGAGCGTGGGTGTAATATACTCCCGATCAGACGGCACAAATTGTTATAATTTGAAAGTCAATCATTGTTTTGTTGTTTGCAATATTTATTTGTGATTGCTAACTTCAATATGATGTCATATTTTCTCAACTTACTGACTAAACGTGTCAATAGTGTGACGCTAAACCTACATGTTATTTAACTAATATGACATGAGGTCAGAGGTAGCGCCATATCTTCAGGGTGCATATTATAGCAATGACAACGAAAATAGTAAACAAAAATACAAGTTTGGAACCCAATTGTTGGACAATTTGCAACCTACAGATGCATAAATATCGTACTTAAAAAGAAGAAGTACAATAGTAACTAAAAGCATCCTTTATTTATTTTGAGGGAGAAGTAGATGCTATTTGAATAAAATTACATTTTTCTAGGCATTAAACACAAATTACTTTTTTCATTTGTACATCTCCAAATATATTAAAACGGTAAAATTCTCACTTGTAAAACGTTGTTTAATATTCAGTTCACCAGCAGGGCACTAAATTCACAAATTATACTTATTGTAATAACTTTTAATGAGAAATAGAATCCTAAGAATACCTGCACCCGGAAAATTAAACATTTTCTAAAAAGGAGTCCGTCGCTTGGAAACTAAAGTTTAAGAAAGTGTTACCATGTTACATTGTTTCCCCTAATGTTTGACAGCTACTTTCTACACGCGTTGATAGTATGACTTGTATCCGAGTTCAGGGATATGTTACTACACGGGTGAGCTGTCAACACGTTTCATCTCTTTTCATGAGTCAAACGGCTTTAAGCGTCTGGCCAGACAGCGGACGAGCTGCCACACGCCAGTTGGTTTGACCTCGCAGCATCAGGCCCGGGATGAGGGCAGCGCAGTCGGCGTCTCGCTGATTTGCGGAGAGCGATGGGGAAACATCGGTGCGGCGGAACCTGCGATGCTTTTTCTCCTCGGTGCAGAGCTGCAGCTTCCTGGACTGATTGCTGCAATCTGAAGTAAAGCAGACCGACCTTTCTCTCGGGCATAAACACATATGGTGCGGATTTGTGTCACATAAAGGCGTGCATTCTTTGCCGCTTAACTGTTTTGGAGACGGCACTATCTGAAGTTCTCCACCGATGCAGTATTTATGTCTGGTGCGCGCCAAAGTCTGCCGAGGAGCCGGCGAACTGACAAAATACTTCAAAAACAGCTTCCGTCCCGCGCTGCGGTCGAAACAGGCAGGCTGCCTCGGCGTCTGCTTATTGCGTGCCATTTTAAGAAGGAGCCCATTACATTTCCACCTGTGGGCGAGGACGGAGGAGTGATGTGGCTGTCACACAACCGCCACATGTTTATCTCACGCTCGCCGGGCCACCGGGAGCGGCGCACGATTCGCTTTCCCGAGCCGAGGTGCACGTTTATCTCAAGGTGAGATGTCAAAGGTTTGACATGTGAGGAAAACAGCCTTTTTAGCCGCTGCCCAGTCAACTGCCACGCGCACGGACTGCTCTGTTTGTAGCCTACACGCTATCTTTTTGTCGAGACTTTAAGTGTCAATGTGACTTTAGCTTTTAGGTTGGTTTCAGGCCTCAAAAATTGCCGTGTTTTTTATAACCACATGCCTGAAACTCTACTGAATTCAGCATACATCAAAATTAAATCATTGCAATATTATGTAATAAAATCAATACCCCTTTATATTTTTTAATGATATTCATTTTTACATGCAGTGATCAATACAAGGTCATTCCAGAACATACAACCAGTGAGAGACTTGTTCATGATGCTTTAGATTAGGTGTGTTTCTCCCTGCTACCAGAACCCCACCTTTGGAAACTGTTGGCTTGTGACTTTGTGTACGAAGAGCTGGCTGTCAGCAGGCAAGAGGCTGTGGGCCTTGTTGTGTTCAAAAATGAAGAAACTCCGGACGAACAAAGGATCGAAAAGTTATAATCCAAAAGAATTGAATAAATAATGAGATTTGAAATAAAAAAAAATTGAAAAAGGGGTACATCTGTGATCTAACAGAGTTCTTCACGAACCTTCTCTATTTCTATCATGGATCAGCCAAAGTTAAAACAGCAAAAACAAAAAAATCGGTGACAATAAATTTGATGTGTTATTTGTCCATTAGTAGAAATATATATATTGACTAGTCTTATATTTCCAGTGCTATTTGAATGACTGTTTGAAATAATCCTGATGCCAATAATTGTAATGTAGCAAGGAGTTTAACAAATGCTGGAATAAAATGTGAACGCTAAGTCGGAGAACAGCATTGTTAACCTTTTAGGATTCATTTTTATTTTATTTTAGGAAAGCAACCACATATGTAGCAACAAATGATAGTGAATTCAAGGTCTGTGTAATATGCTGAAACAGGCATTCATCCGATTATTCACTTCGTACAGTTTGTCTATTGTCCTTAATAATAATGTGGTGACAAGTTCATATAAGCAGCAGATTGCTGGAGTAAAACAAAGTGAACAACGCTGGACTCGCTTGGGGGAGTTCTGTGGTCAGGAACCACCCATCCAGCCCAGGGCTGATTAGTAGTTGTTTTTTTCCCAACTTGAAAAGTTACTTTTCAATACTCAGCATCTGCTCTGATGCCAGAAATGTGAGGTGCTGAGATGACTTCAGAAACAGATGCCCAGATGGAGTTCTCCTGCAGTGAAAACTCCCATTTCAAACGCATAAGGCAAACCCCCCGGATCAGGACTCAACCTGCTCAGTGAAGGACAACACACTCTGTTTTTCTTTTCCAAAATGAGGGATCTGCAGAGGTTTCCCAACCGCCTCGCAGAGAACACAAGTAACCACTATGCTCTGAAATGGTGATACTAGCCAGGCCTTCCAAATTCAGGCTACAGACGTCCCTGAGCCAGCTATAGTGTGACCATGCTGTAGTTCAGAAGTTGGACCAAGAACACAGCCCATTGATGGAAGGTGCACCTCCTTCCCAGGTGAAATGGTCCGGCCTCACCAAGATCAAAACGGAGGAGGTGGACGAGTGCAGCGACTAAAAAAATGTTAACAAATTCATTATGACTATGAAACTAAATTAAATTATTTAGTTTTAGTTTTTTTAACTGAACTTAAATATCAAATTTAACCCACATGGTGTCCATAAGGTACGTATCAATTGTCATTTTTTGAAACAAGTAAGGACTTCAAGTCAACCTTTGAAGCTAGGTAACCCCACCTCGGCACAATTACGACACCATCACACTTCATCAGACACTTGTCTGTGAGCTTGAACGCTGGTCACAGTTCTACTTTGAAAATGAGAAAGCCAATCAAACTTCAACAAAAACACAACTTAGTCTCATATCTGCGTTGTGCTTCCCAAAAATCCCAAAGTAGAGTAAATGACCCCGGGTTGGTATTTAATGAGTTAGGAATAAGTGTTGGACCAGCTGGTGGGACGATGTGTCACGTTGGGTTTGTTTGACAAGTACATTTTCTGTCCCGCTATGTTACTTATGTAAGCACACATTACTGGCCTCCTGTGATATTTAGCATTGTATCTGCCAAAAGTACAGTTTTGTACACTTTTTGGAATCTTCATACATTAAATCTGTGCATATGGTCATCCAAAGTGTCTGAAGTACAACGGTTCATTTTTTAAGAATAATTAGAAGTTAAATTCTGCTCCTATAGTGGACAACTCCTATGGTTTGAGGGAATCAATAGCCTCTAAATCTGATTTTATTTTTTCAGTACAACAAACAATTCAGTAACTCAAATCGCAGGGGGAATTTAATTGCGGTGCTTTCCTCTGACGTTATTTCCATTACATACTTTGCCAAAACAAAATGAGGTGTTCAATTGGCTGAGTCTGGGGCAACAAACACAACAACTGCCGTTATTGCACGCGTTATGTAAACACCATAACAAGATTATGTTAGTCTAATTGCTGGAATTGAGGAAACATAACCTGATTAACGCACCAAAATTTCCTGTCAATCTTTCAATTTACTCTGGCATGTACAAGAGGAGTACATAATATATGACCACATGTACATCTGTATGCAACAAGGGAATATCCTTGCAACTCATGTCATGGCACTAGTGCAATTCAGAACACATTCATGATCAACAACCTGGGGAGCATTTTGTTATGAAACACTTGATTAGCCTTATCAAATATGTAAACAATTTATGGGTGCATTACGTGGTGTACAACACCACACTACGTGGTGTACAACACCACGTAATGCACCGTTAAAAGGCTGAGCTTGTTTAATGCCTTTCCTTGAGATAGTCACCCATATCTCACTCATTCACTAGGGAGTAACATGATGAAACTAAATACTTGGTGACTTGGTGAGACCGTAAGGAATTTACAAATGACAAAATCTACAAATCTCAGGGATTTGAGGGACACCCTCAAGAAAAATCTGTCCGATAACTTGACCCTTTTGTCCAGCGCACCTTACCCTACCGCCCTATTCAGAAATGGAGGGGATGAATATGTACATAAATTAGGTGGGAATGCATGTTAAAGCTCTGTCATTTTTGCGATTCACCCCTGCAAGATTTGTCCTTTTTTCTTTTTTGTTATTCGTATTTGTTTTCCCATCCCTTTTTCACTACTAAGTACTTAATAACACTGTTGTGTATTGAAATGCTCTGTATTAAAAATCTTGACAGCACCCTGGCGTAGTCTTTTTTTGTTTCTGAAGCCGCCGCATTTGAGATGGATGCTTGCCAACTTAACACGGAGGAGATGTTTGCCATCTCTCTCACTGACACAAATGGCTTTAAAAGTTTCTTGCAGAACACACCTTGCACATGATTAACTATCTTTGCTGTATTAAAACACATCGGCGTAGCCATCTGCCAAGTACGATTGTGTTCAACCACCCAAACCATTTCATGAGAAAACTCATTTTCAGCCTCTTAATTATTTTTCATTACAGTGGTGCAGAGGAGTGAATTGGAATAGGATAGTAATTGCCGGGGCTTCAGCTGTGAAACAATCCTGATGCATCAGGCTAGATGAGGTGTGACAGGGAGACATCTCGCCACTGTCCAGAGCCCATTAGCCTGCTTCCTCCTTTCTGATCGCCTAAAAAGCACCTCAGACCGAGGCCGGTGCAAGGTCAGCGCAGTGGCCTTTTTTTTTTTTTTGGTGGGGTGAGGGGGTTAGGGGCAAAGTGCCGGCAGCATTAGGCACAATTTGCACGAGATCGTGATAACCATGTTGCCAGCATTGCCACTGACCCTAAGCGGGTCCGATTGAGTGGCTGTCACTTTCCAGGGGGGGGGTGGCTGCAGGTTTAAGAAGGATGTGTCTAGCACAGCTCGTGTGGCTGCTGTTAGGATTATCTTTCCATCTCCCCCACCGACCGACCTCCCCAATCGGCGGTGTGATAGAAAAGCGTTTCCAAATGCAATGTCGTAAGCAGCGTTGCCGATCAATACAGCGCTCTCTGCAAGAGGTAAAAAAGGGCTTCAGTCCCCCCCTGCGTTTCTCACAATCTGGGTTTATCCTTTCTTCGTTGGCCAGTTATGTGGGATTGTTACGCCCTCCTCTAAAGTGAGGATACCGTAACTCGCCGTCACACGTGAGCTGGTCACCGGGAGGGTGAGGTGAAGTAAAAACAGTGTGCGCACAATCAGGACAACCAAAAACACCGTACCGTTCAAACCAGGTTTATTTTGAACTATAATACGGTAGTGGGGGAAAAGGGGCTGAGCGGAACCAAAGCAAAGAAATGAATGAAAAAGACCCCTAAATCTACCTAGTCTAAACACAAGTTTGTTAAACTCTCTAAAAAGTACAGGTGGGTGGTCCGCCCAGATCTTACCTAGTGTGTATAGACAGAGGTTTATCTACGGGTAGTATGTAAACCCCAGGGTCTCTTACCTACACACTCCCATTGTGCGGTCCCCTTTTCCCTGGGACAAACAAAACAAAGAAACTGAATAGCACAGACAACGTGATAGCAGAATAACAAAAATAACTTAACCTTCACTAGTTCAAGTGACCCAATATATACATACACCAAAACAAACAGAAATGTCACTTGAACGCCGCTCAAAACAATTGTTCGGTTGCAAAAAGTTGTTTCCCGACAGTCCTTCCGCTCTCTCTCTCCAACCGCTCTCCCTCTTGTCTCTCGCGACCTCCTTTTAAGCCACTCCATCCTGCAGTTGATTGGCTGTGGGTGAGGGTGATTAGTGTCTGCAGGTGGGAGCTGGCAGGGGAGATTATTGGCTGGTGGGTGCGTCAGAACACCTGTGGGAACAAAATCAAAACACACACACCCCCTCCCACAAGCAGGCCGAGGCACGTAACACGCCCACCCCAAAAAACACAAACCCTTAGTTTGTGTAACAAAACACATACCACCTAACACCATGCGCGGGACAGAGCATCCGCCACAACATTATTGGAGCCCTTTACATGGCAGATCTGCAAATTATATCCCTGGGCCATTATGGCCCACCGCATCAGACGGCGGTTCTGGTTATACATCCTGTTTAGGAAAACCAAGGGGTTGTGGTCAGTAAAGACCAGCACAGGCAATATGCTCGAGCCAACATATACCTCAAAAAACTGTAAGGCTAACAACAGGGCCAGAGCCTCCTGCTCAATGGTAGAGTACCTGGATTGGCAGGGGTTGAATTTTCTCGAGAAGAAGCTGACAGGATGGTCCACTCCGTCGTCATCTTCTTGTAAGAGCACTGCACCTGCCCCAACAGCACTAGCATCCACCTCTAACTTGAATGGTTTCTCAAAGTTAGGGGCTGCAAGAACTGGGGCCCTACAAAGCAACATTTTAGCTGACTCCAAAACAGTTTGACACTTTGGAGACCACTGAAAAGCTATTTTTGGGCTAAGCAAATTGGTTAGAGGAGCTACCACAGTTGAAAAATTCTTACAAAAGGTACGGTAGTACCCAATCATCCCCAAAAACCGGCGTAATTGGCGGCGGGTCGTAGGGGCAGGAAAGCTAGCGATAGCCTCCACTTTGGCAGCCACAGGCCGCACCTGTCCACGTCCAACTTCTTTGCCTAGGTAGGTGACTGTAGCCTTTCCAAAGTCACATTTAGCCAAATTTAGGGTCAACGATGCTTTCTCCAACCTCTGAAACACGTCTGTTAAAGTGGAGATATGGTCAGACCACATGGCGGAATGAATGACTAAATCATCTAAGTAGGCAGTACAGTTAGGGACCTCACCTAGTACAATATTCACCAGCCTCTGGAACGTGGCCGGGGCGTTGCGCATCCCAAACGCCATTACATTATACTGTAAGAAGTTGTCTGGAGTGACAAAAGCGGAAATATCAGAAGCACGAGAGGTTAGAGGCACCTGCCAATAACCCTTCAGTAAGTCAAGCTTAGTCACATACGCCGCAGCACCTATGGTGTCGACGCAGTCATCAATACGTGGTAAGGGAAATGAGTCAGGCACAGTGACAGCATTCACTTGTCGATAATCAGTACAGAACCGAAAAGTACCATCAGGTTTAGGTATCCAAATACAAGGAGAGCTCCACGGACTAATACTGGGTTTAGCCATTTGATGTTGTAGCAGATAACTCACTTCTTGTTTCATTGCTGCCCTCTTCACAGCGTTCACACGATAGGGATGCTGCTTGATCGGAGCGGCATCCCGTACATTCACATCATGTTCCAAGACGGATGTACAACTTGGAGCATCCCTGAAAAGGCTTGGAAAATCATTAATTAAGGCAACAACATCCCTTCTTTCTTTTTCATCCAAATGTCCCAACTGGGAGTGAAGAGTTTTTAACAGTTGTGAGTTACACAAGCGTTCACATTGCTGGAGAGTGTTACGTACCACCAAATCATCCTCCTGGTTTTCTTCTGGTATAGACTCTGAATGCAATCCCACAGAAGCCATAGGCACGACAGTAGGCTGTGCCGCTTTATCTGAGGACTTGGGACGGGTCTCTCGAACATGGTACGTTTTTAACATGTTAACATGGCAAACCCGGGATGAGCGTCTCCGGTCTGGCGTCTTAACCACATAGTCTGTTTCACTGATTTTCCTTTCAATTACGTATGGACCAGAAAAACGTGCTGACAAGGAGGAACCTGGAATCGGCAACAGAACTAAAACCTGATCCCCTGGTTTCCAGTCACGGCTAACTGCTTTCCGGTCATATTGGCGTTTCATTCGCTGTTGAGAGTTAGACATGGACTCTTGGGCTACTGCACATGCATCATGCAACCTTTCCCGCATCTGGCTCACATACTCCAACACGTTTTTATCAGCCGAGCCAACTGAGTCAGAAGCCAGTATCTGCTCCTTTAAAACTTTTAACGGTCCACGAACAGTGTGGCCAAACACAAGCTCAGCAGGACTGAAGCCCAAGGACTCCTGCACGGTCTCTCGTATGGCAAACAGGACAAGTGGCACACCCTCATCCCAGTCTTTCTGGGTGTCCATACAGTACTTGCGCAGCATTGACTTAAGTGTTTGGTGCCAGCGTTCCAAGGCACCTTGGCTCTCCGGATGATACGCACTGGATACATTGTGGGATATCGACAATGTCTGTAACACCTTGGCAAACAACTTTGATAGGAAATT
Organism: Pungitius pungitius; assembly: GCF_949316345.1. Taxonomy (NCBI): domain Eukaryota; kingdom Metazoa; phylum Chordata; class Actinopteri; order Perciformes; family Gasterosteidae; genus Pungitius; species Pungitius pungitius. The sequence goes on along the minus strand of NC_084919.1, from coordinate 4,878,135 downwards.
GGTCCCCTGATCTGTTTGCAACACTTTAGGAAGTCCAAATGTCGAAAAGAACTTGACCAATGCTTTGATCACAGTCCTAGCAGTTATCTTTCGAAGAGGAATAGCCTCTGGATACCTAGTGGCACAACACATTACAGTTAATAAAAACTGATTACCAGACCTGGTTTTGGGCAATGGCCCAACACAGTCCACTATGACTCTCTCAAACGGTTCTCCTATCACAGGTATAGGGTAGAGAGGAGCTCGAGGTATCGTCTGGTTTGGCTTTCCAGTTAATTGACATACATGACATGTCTTACAGTACCTAGCTACATCGGACTTCAATCCTGGCCAAAAGAAATGTCTCAGAACACGGTCAAACGTTTTAGTTATCCCCAAGTGACCCGACCAATTGTTATCATGAGCTAGAGACAGCACCTGCTGCCGAAGCGGGGTAGGAACAACTACTTGGAATACGGCCCTCCAAGCACTGTCTGCCTTATGGCCGGTCCACTTTCTCATTAATACTCCTTGGTCTAAGAAGTATGCCGTGTCCTTATTTTTCACCTCTTCCGGTGACACCACAGAGGCAAAACATGTATGAAGACTGTGATCCTCTTTTTGCTGTTCAATCACCGTTTCAGGGGTGATTCCTACAAAAAGGTCACTCGATTGGGGCCCCTTATCCACAACGTCCCCGTGAGGGTGAACCTCGTTCAAACGCGCAGGCTCCTGAGGAATACACGGAACCTCACTCTCCACAGCTACTGGGTCAAACAGAGACTCAGGCAAACTTATCACATCATCCAGTCGTCGTGACTGTGTGCGAGTAACCACACAGGCCGAAAACACAGTAGGAAAATTCTTTGACAGATCCTCATCTTCTGGATTGAGGTTAGGTTTATCCAACACTTCTAACAAGGGCGTCACCTTTCCACCTGCTATGTCATTGCCCAACAGCAAAGTCACACCTTTCACAGGCAGCGTGTCCATAACACCAACACGGAAATGTCCTGAAACTAAGTCAGACATCAAATGGACCCAATGCAAGGGCACGGGCAGTGTCCCCATCTCAATACCCTGCAGCAAGACTTGTGAACCACAAGACGTCTCTGAAGACCAAGGCAGCGCATCTGTAAGAATAAGAGATTGTGCAGCTCCAGTGTCTCTCAAAATTTGGATGGGCCTTTGTTCAGTTTCCATCCCAGATAAGGAGACCAAACCTTTTAACAAAAATGGGCTGTAAAGTCTGTCTGGTTTGCTTCGTGCAGAGCATGCACCGCTTTTCGCCGGGTGACTCCTGGAACAGACCAGACCAACACCTTTTGGTTTGCTACTGGAAGTCATCAGTCGCCTGTCTCTGTTGCTCAACACAGGACAGGTGGCAATCAGATGCCCCTTTTGATGGCAATAAAAACACTCCCGCACATCCTTGGGACTGGGTGAACGGTTTGGTGAAGGACGAGCAGGACTTGGGACCGATGGCACAAATGTTCTGTCCCCGAAACGAGGTGGCGTGAACGCACTCTTATGTGTCAAGGTATATTCATCCACCAACACTGCGGCCTGAGCCAACGTTGCCACCTTTTGGTCACACAAATGAACCACCTGACGCTCAGGTAGAGTGTTTTTAAAATCTTCCAACAAAATTAACTCTCTGAGACCAGCAAAATCTATAACTTTGCTGGCTGAACACCAGCGATCAAACAAAGACTCTTTGTCTCTGGCAAACTCAACAAAGGTTTGATTCAAGGCCTTTTTGTGGTTCCTAAATCTCTGCCTATATGCTTCGGGAACTAGTTCATACGCGCGAAGAACTGTAGCTTTTACAACGTTGTATTTTAAACTCTCTTCCAGGGAGAGAGCAGCAACAACTTCTTGGGCCTTCCCGGACAGTTTACACTGTAAGAGAAGTGACCACACCTCGAGTGGCCAGTGCAGCGCTGCTGCCACACGCTCAAAAGCAGAAAAATAACAATCAACTTCTGATTCCCTAAATGGCGGTACTAAAGCAATATGCTTACTCACATCAAAGTGAGCCTGAGGCGGAGCTGAAGACGGACTCACACGGGAGCCAGCCTCTAGCTCCAGTTGTCGAATTCTAATTTCTTTATCGATTTCCAATTTCCGAATTTCTAACTCGAACTCTCTTTGTCGAATACTCTCTTTTTCCGTTCGCTCCATCTCCAACCTGGCCAGCCTCATTTTGAGCCTAGCAGCGCCATTAGAATGACCTGAAGGAGGAGACAAAGGGTCAAACCGGGGCAACGTAACAGGAGTGAAAGCAACGTCTTTCTCTACGCCATCCTTTGTTTTTGCTTCAGAGGATCCATCAGACTCCTCTTCTGAGGCACCCCTCTCATCCTCTTTCAAGGACAAAATTCCCCTCTCTGCTAACCTTTCTGTTACTAGGGTCAAAAGCTCAGCTTTAAGCTTTTGTTTAGGAACAGGGATTTCGTAGTGTTCCGCTATAGCCTGTAACTCTACCTTTCGAAATGTAGCCAACACTTCAAAAGTAGGGGCTTCAAAGAAATCGGCCAATGCCGAAGTCGCCATACTGAAAACAATGTACTACACCAACAACTCACTAAATGTACAGACTACCGACGGATAACAACGCACCAACACATACAACCACACCAAGTTCCCAATGACGTGCTCAGAGTAACGGGTATTAGATCCATGATCCCGGACGAGCCCCCATTTGTTACGCCCTCCTCTAAAGTGAGGATACCGTAACTCGCCGACACACGTGAGCTGGTCACCGGGAGGGTGAGGTGAAGTAAAAACAGTGTGCGCACAATCAGGACAACCAAAAACACCGTACCGTTCAAACCAGGTTTATTTTGAACTATAATACGGTAGTGGGGGAAAAGGGGCTGAGCGGAACCAAAGCAAAGAAATGAATGAAAAAGACCCCTAAATCTACCTAGTCTAAACACAAGTTTGTTAAACTCTCTAAAAGGTAAGATCTGGGCGGACCACCCACCTGTACTTTTTAGAGAGTTTAACAAACTTGTGTTTAGACTAGGTAGATTAGGGGTCTTTTTCATTCATTTCTTTGCTTTGGTTCCGCTCAGCCCCTTTTCCCCCACTACCGTATTATAGTTCAAAATAAACCTGGTTTGAACGGTACGGTGTTTTTGGTTGTCCTGATTGTGCGCACCCTGTTTTTACTTCACCTCACCCTCCCGGTGACCAGCTCACGTGTGACGGCGAGTTACGGTATCCTCACTTAAGAGGAGGGCGTAACAGGGATAGTAAAAAAGAGAACTCTCTAACCTTCACTTTCTGCCGTTAGTGTTTGCTATTTCTTTTTTTATATGTCAAACTTCTGTTTAGTTCTTACACATTGAACTTTTATACACCAACCATGTTGTAAATAACCCAAGCAAGAATAAAATACTTGCCCGAGAATTTGAAATGTCCATGTCTTAAAATGTTAAAAAGTAAGAGGGGAAAGAACAGCTGTATAAGAGTGTTATCTGTAAAACGGTGGTAAAGAATATGTATAATACAGTATATACAGTATAATAAGTTGCACGAAATATGGTGTGTGAAGACCTTATGACGTGGTGAAAAACACGCTTGAAGTCAGCATTTATCTTAAAGACCACCGGCGTGAGTAAGAATGCAAAGCTAATCAGGATACTCGGCTGAGGTGGACAGTGTGATCAATGTGTGAAGGAAGGGCGGAATGGGGGTGCTTCTCCTTCCTCCCCGATGCGCCTGCAAAAAAAGTAAAAGGAGAAACATTCCATTCCACAAGAACTTCTTCAGATAGCTCTCTCCTCCATGAACACAGAACATCTATGCCTCTTGTTTTATTACAGACGATTGTGTTCCCAGGCAGGGACAGAAACTGAGTTGTCCAAGATTAGTTTTCTCCCTTGACCCCTCTGAAGCAGCGGCCAAACCACGACATGTTGTTCAGTCTCACACGCGAGCCCATGCGGCACAGGAGCTCCTACGTGTCTTCATCCTTCACCTTAACCTAGTTGCATCAAGGTCGGCCTCTGCGCTGTAAAAACAAGGACGTGCAGGTCTTTCCTCGGGGAGATAGCAGGCAGCTTAGCCCCAATGCAGCTACGGCAGTTTCTCGCATTAGACAATTCAATAAAAGCTCAATAAAAATCGGGTGTCCTCTGCCTGTGCAGTCAGTTTCTTTATTATGAGAGTGATGGAAGAGGAACACGCGTTGAGAGCCGTGTTCAGCAGAGCAGTTTACATGAGGCCGACCTTAGAGAGTAAACTCAGGAAACATGAAGCCGGCCTCGGTCTTGGACCATGTGGCCTCCAAGCGGGCCGTAATACTTCTAACGCTGGTTTGTTTACTTTTGGACACTCGGCCATGAGATGGAGTTGCACACCTCTGGAGACGTTATTTTGGATGTAAAAGATATAACGAGTCAGCGGATTTTACCACTGAGACGGAAGGGACAGCTGCTCGCCCTATTGGCACTCATGCAAAACGTTGGCAGGCTGCGACCGCCCAGAGTTGTTCTGAATAAGTATTGAACATACTTCAAAGGTGATGATGAAGGTCATACTTCTGCCGACTTGTGCCGTTTTTATCAGGTGCAAAATGAAAAATTATTAACTTCCGTCTGGCTCCAGAAATGAAGCAACTACATTAATGCCGGCATTGAAACATGTGGAGGTGTATGAATACAACAGAGGAATTGCTTGATTACCTTTCAAACACTCAAACAGCCCTGTCGAATGATACAAACATCACGTGGAAGAGATAAAGATCCAGTTACCAGTTCAATCCAGTTACCGATCCAGTGACCAGTCTACCACAAAGAAAGTTTCTATTATATTGTTAATAAAAGTGGATAGAATATAATAAAAAAAACACTATAAAAGAGTGCTTTGTTTAAAGTCATTCATGTCCATTTAGATACTCCACAATAATACGCAGAGGAAATGCATTAGCCTTATGGCAGCAAATGGCCCTATTGTTAGAGATGGCGAAAAAAAAAACTCCTGTTGGGATTGCATGTAGCTATTTTTATCAGCTTCTATCTGAAGTGGAAGGTGATGGTAGTGTGGAATGAAAAAAAAAAACTTTTTCCTGCTCCAGAGCAGGGAGTATTGTCCAAGGGACAGCTGATCTCTGCTTTAGCGCCGACGGAAGCCACTTACTCCATCATCGCAGAAATCCCTGCAGCCTTCTCTTGTACATTTACAGGCCCAAGTTCAGCCGTGTATCCCACCTGTCAAGATGGAGAGCTAACCGTGTCCATCTTACTCCATTTGGAAGAAGAACAAAAAAGGAAACAGAGTGGAAAAGGCTGGAGAGGTGTTCTTCTCTATCTCCACTTTTACTTTATTCTTCATTGTAGTGTAATCACAGGGCCGAGCGGGTTGCGTATGTATCAATCATTTATTAGAGAGCTAATGCACTGCACTTGGAGGAGGAGTGCCCACTTTGGCTGTAATTACTCTGGGAGGACATATGGTGTGGTTTCACATGGAAAGTCCTGTTCCGTGCTTATGCTTGACTTTAAACAAAGATAAATCCTTTTGGAAGTTTTACTGAAGAGAATGTTTTTTTCATAAGTCAATAGTCAGTTAAGTTATTGAAGCGCTGCAAGAAATTGACCTTGGTTTTCAGCATAACATTTATTGGTGATGAAGGGGGACCAATTTAAAGAAGACTCACTCAGCCTATTGTGATGTCACAATAGGAAAGAAATTTACAAACTTTTCTGATTCAGCGAACGATGTCTGTTAAAAAAAAACCTGTTTTACGCTGGGTTGTAAAGTTTGTCTTGGGCAAATGGACCACAGGTGTAAAGAGACAAGGGTCATAGATATCAAAGACGCATTTTTATCCAAGCACTGAACCCAGTTTTTTATTTTTTTCAAATACATCCCCAATGATCCAAAAAGGTTGAAATATAACGATGCGGTGTCAGAAAAGTTGGACATTTACCTTTCAAGAAACCCTTTGTCCCTGTAACTTACAATAACTAGGAAGGACTTGGATTCATCTGGTGACCAGAAGCACTCATAACACAACATTTTAAAGACATTTTCAGCTTTTTCAGTTGCCCCTGTGATAAAAGTCATAAAACAACCAATAGAGCTGTAAACAGTGTTTCAGATGTGAGTAATGAACACAATATTTATAAGATATGTTTGGCCCAAAGCAAATGTCACCAAAATTCAGTAGATGACTACCATTCTTTGTTTGGAAAAATGGATATTCCTCTCTATGTCGAGAGTGTTTTAAATATATCAATTAAAACAACAGTTGGATTAATGAATATACTGTAATGTCGTAATACATTTTTAGATTGAGTCACTTTGATGACGGTTGATTCTTTTGCATATTGTATGTTGTTCTCATCATTTTATCTATTCAACCAGATATTCTGGGCATTTCTATTGGCACACACAGTTTAACATGCCACAACAATTTAGGAATGGGCTGCTGAAGAGTTCACACTTATCATTAAGATGTCTCTGCCCTATGGCAACTTCCAGTGAGACTTGTACAACATGACCAGTATGCTGTCATGTTGTACAACAAATACAACCGTTCGTCTCTACTTCCCTAACATGTCTGTTATCTTCCTGTAGCACTTCTCATTCTGGAACAACCGGAATCATTGTTGCGGTCTTACGGCTCTGACCCTTGTACTATCCAAGAAATGACCAAAGACTGATTTTTATGTCTGTCAAAATGAGGGCAACTTACTGGATCTTGATGGCACAACAAGGATTACTTGTATTAAATTACCATTGGGCAGAATGACTGTGCGTTCATCCACAGACTGTTCATAAGAACTGGACGTAGTCACTGTTAGATCCCCTATTGTTTGGTAGATTTTGTTTTTAAAACCTTGAGTTTTGCATTTTAACTTACTCACCATCTTACTTTATTGGAACCAGTTACCAAAAGCTTGGTAAGAAGCTAATGTACTGTATGTGGAGTGCTGAGGAACGATGGTGAGGTTTGCAGTTTATTGCTCTGGTAACGACCTGTCAATAACAAGGTAGCCATGCACTAAATCTGCCCAGCTTTATGACCTATTTTACTCTATGTGCGGCCATAATCTATAATACATCAAGATGTGATGAAAAAGATTTGACACTGGCCATTAAGAACATAAGGCCATGTTTACAATGTTTGCTAAAGTAATAAATTAGTAGGGACATTTTTTTCCTAGATCTCGAATGCATCCGGAAAAGGTGCCCTCTTATAGTAGGTAGAAATGATGCAATTTTGGCATTGGTTTCACTTTTCAGAACCGGAGGTTGCGGCTTGGCCACAAAGGCTTTTTTCAATTTAGAGCAACATCCCTGTTAAAGTCCCTGCCATATTCAGTACTGATGCAATGAAGAGTGAGTAATACAAATTCAGGTTTTGAGATGAGAAAGCGAGCAGAATAATCCTACATCAAGCATTTCCTGGATGACCTTTCCGGTTCTCGGTGTGGACGGCAGTAATGTGAAATGGAAGATGGGAGGTAGATTGACAGGGGTTCAGGGCGGCACCTGTGGCTCCCGCTCCGGTTGGAATGCTGCAAAAGTCAATATCGCCTTGTCACATGTCACAAAATGTGTGCACAATCTGATAATGATCACATTAATATGGGACGGCACATCGCCCTCACTGAAATCCAGAGTGCCCTCTCCGAATTCTTCAAGCGAGCATTTGAAAAGACGTATCGTTCATGAGCCGGCCAGCTCGATGGGAATCAGAAACGGAAGGAGAAGTTAAGCCTCCCTGCTGGACTCTGAACAGAGCGGGAGTTAATCTTGATAAATAGCTGCATGTCAATAATGAAATGCCAAGTGTATTCAAGATAAGACGACAAGAGTGTTTTCTTTCCCTTTTTTTCCACCCAAGACCTTGCAAATCTTCCCCTCTGGTGAGTATGAAAAAGAAAGACATGTCCATACAGTGAAAAAAGGGTTGTCTTGCTTCAGAGACTCTGACAAGGTGACTCATACAGGGGAGTTTCAGATAGAGAGCGAGACACGCTGGGAGAGTCTGGAAACTCAATCCCACCGTTGGCCCAGCTGTGATGGATGTGCACCACGGCGCACCATCCGTCTGCGATGCAACCTCGTAAAGATGTCGTTTACTCAAATCAAAAGACAAATTGGACTCTGTTTTACTTACCGGCAGTCCGAAGGTCTCTGCGAAGGAACAGTTTGTCAGGAACCCACGAGATAGAGACATCACGAGCAAAGCGAGAATGGCTTACTCGCCATGAGTTTTTTTTTTTTTTTAACAGCCGTTAAATGATGCCTTCCTGGGAGTTTCCCTCCCTTCTAAAAAACACACTCTCTGAAGTCTCTCATTATGTCCTGTAGAGTCTTTTATGATCTCAGGCATGTTTCCTATGATGCCCCATCTGTCTGTCCTGCTGTGACAGGGGGCCTGGCCTCCTTTCATTCCTGTCGGACAGCTCCATCACTCACCTCTGCCTGCCGCTATCTCTACATCAAAACAATGCTGTGCCAGAGTGAATTAGTATGTCCTTCACCTTGGGTGGAACCCTGTCATTACTTTACCCAGACTAGGGACGAGGAGATATGATTTAGCACATGTTACAGGAAGTGCAACATTGGTATGTCCTCAAAAGCTGCAGGCATTCGAATGTGTTGGGTTCAATAAGTGCATGGCTTTTTTTTTTTTTTTGCTTGGCTCTCAAAGTGCGGTGTAAAGGTGAGGCTAATTCTCCACAAAACTTTTTTTCCGTTTCCTTAACAGGAGTTAGTAAATTAGAACTGTGATTTATACGTAGTTGTCCTTCAAGGTTTCCTTGTCTTGCACACAATATTTTTTTTTCGCCACAGCTGCTAGAATGATTTCAATCGCAGTGTGTTTGTAAAACTTTCTGACAAAAGGACTAGTTCTTGGGACTTTTGCAGTGATCACAATCGTTGTCTGGTAAAACAGCCTTCCACATTTCGTTCAGATGAGTGCAGACTCGGAGTAAAAGATTATGTTCAGTGAACACAATGTGAAGATTACATGGCTCCGGTATGCAAGGATTACATGGGTGCAATCTTTCCTAAAAGCAGGACACGTCTTAACAAGGCATTAAATAGGCTGGGACAAAAGACAGTGGAAGTAAAATAGACTGTATTCATCTGTCCTGTGTACATTAAAATGCCAATAGTCAATGTCATGTAGTTGATTTCACCCAGTGGTTTCAGTGGGGCCTTTTTATAACGTGTTGGCTCTTGGGAAACTGCATTCCAAAATGGTGCCCCAATCACCAAATGTCGTTTTCTGCAGGCTTCTGAGCTTTGGGGCCACCAGAGCATGCTCTGACATGTTTTGGCAAAGCTATCTGACTTTCTGTTGTAAAGCTACCGCACAGTCAGTTTATATTATTGATTAGAGGAAAAATAAAAGAACAACATAGCATATTAACTCCACTTGAGCACTTAATGAGATAAAGTAAATGCATTTACCTATAAAACATGCATAAATCACAGCCTTGGTGATTCTAGATAATATCAATGAAGCAAGAGTGAAAATGAGAATGACATTGGACATTTAAATAGACACTATCGCAAGCCAGCAGAAAGCGCTCATTGTAAACGTTGGTTAAAGGGTCGCCAAAATGACCATCGATGCTGACAACACATCAGAGAACCCAATTCTGGCCTTTCACAATAAGATATCCCGTTTCAACACCTCCAAATAGCGCAATAAAAGCTCTTTGATCATCGCCGAGTGGGTCTTACTACTTTCTCTCATCAAAGTAACTTTCCTGCAGTAGTTAGACATGATTAGATTCGTTGACATGTACAAATTTACATCACGTCACGGGCAATCGACACAATAAAATACCGGAAACAGCATCAAATTTACGAGCGTCCAGATCCGGCATGTAATAACTTTTGCTGGCTAGGTCAGGAAACAGTGACGTTAGCTACAGTTTTACTATTGGTTTCACAAGGGACATGAACAGCAGGCTCCTGGGTGAAAGTCCAGTCAACTTTTCACCATCAACTACTCCCTTGTAAACTTTGACGCTCTTTCTACAGCACCACCTGAGTTTCAACTCATCCAAACGATAGCAATGGCTACTCATTGTCCAACCATGACTAAAGCTAACCTATTAAATGTCTGTGGAATAAGAAAGGCCAGCTAGCTTTGCCATTGGACAAGATGAACATACGAGGCCCAGGTATTGGGCATGTGGATTTATGTTCCCTGAAATCAAAACTTTTTTGAATAGCAAACGTAAACAAAGACAATCCTGTTTTGGGTATTTATGGGCAGGATATTGATGCACAGATTCTTGTGAGCGGCTCGCAGCTGAGCGTGAAGTGGTTGGGGTGAGAATCAGCAATTGAAGCCCTGGTTCTCGGCAGGAAACCCATGGATCGCCCACTCCGGGTAGAGAATCTGTCCCTAACCCAAATGAAGGAGTTCATGAAAAGCGAGCTGAGCTGGAAGGCAAAGCTCTCGATCAACCGGTCAATCTTCGTTCCTACCTTCACGTATGGTCATGAAGGATGGGTTATGACCAAAAGAACTAGTTCACGGGTAGAGATGGGTTTCCTCGCAAGGGTGGCTGGCGTCTCCCTTAAAGAGTGCAAGAAGCTCAAAATATTAACAAGGAACTCTGAGTCGCGTTAAAAGGAGCCAGTTGAGGTGGTTTGGGCATCTGGTAAGCATTGCAACAGAATTAAGCTGAATGCTTTGATGTAATCTGTCTGGATTGCACATTTGAAGAGCTAAGTATGTAATATATCATAAATCTTGCAAATCTTAAATAATTTTTTGGTATGTGTATTCAAACACAAAGCATAGATATTTATTTAACTTTAACTAAAAATGAATTATTGCGCACAGCTGCATCTTACAATTACATACACCATTCACCTTCACCCCCCATGCAGCCTTTAAATACTTCAACCTTGCCACCAAACAAACTTTTTTAAAAGCTTTTGTTGCCGAGCAGAAGGGAGCTGCGTATCCCGTTTGATTCGGATCGATAGCGAGCCCGGGTGAAGCAAGTTTCCTTTATAGCCGCTGAACCTGTACTAGAAGGGTTAAGAGAAGGAGGGAGGGCAGGAGCGGATGCAGTCGGAATACTCAATAAAGGAGGTGAAGCGGGGTATGGAACTGGGATTAAGGAAGCCAAAGCATGAGCTCAAGAAAGTGGTAGACAGTCTGTGTTTTTTTTACGGTTCTCGGAAGACTTGAGATGAAACATGCGCCTGCGGCAAATAAAAAAAGCAATGTCCAAGAAAAAAGTCAAGTCTGATTTAAAAGGAGGAGAAGAAAACTCAAGCTGACAGACGGTAAGAGATGAGAGCAGCATTTACATTTCTGCTGGGTTTGTTTTGGAAAATAAGCACAACCTTTCACACAGTACTTAGAAGAGGAAGTGAGACTGGCTGGTGTTATATAACAAAACACAAGAAAAAATGATCAAAAATGAAAAAGTAATAAAAGTAAAGGTTATCAAAGTGTGGAAAGTTGACAGAATCCGTTCTCTTTATAAAACTTATATAGCTAAAAAAATAACTGTGAAACCACAGAACCGAAAGCGACAGTGATCTATGGATGAAAATACCTCACCCAATCTAGCTGCCATGTGTTCTAAAAGCCCCGCTGAGGTCAGTTTACAAGCACTTAAATGGGTTTTCATATGGTCAACCGTGATGGAGAGCCAGGCCTGTGACATTTTGAGTCACTTGTGGGTGTTTTGTCAGGAAGAGCCAAGAAAATAGTGCGGCTGTGGCCGGTGAATGAAAAAGCTGAACCACAGCTCGGGGGAGGAGGTTGAAAGATGGGGGGCCGCAAATGATGTTCACGTTATGCTGTTGTGTGCTTCTCCAGGAAAGACAATAGACATTACCGGAGGCAACGTTCACCCATAAATAAGGCAGAACAATCGACGAAAGGGACGATGCTGTGTAGGAATCCATTAGTCTTATAAAAAATGAAGGCAGGCGTTAGTGGTCAGGCGGAGAGAAAACAAGCCAGTTAAGAGTGTTGTGCTGCAGACAATGCACGCAAAGTCACTGACCTGGACTGAATCCTATAAAACTTCTTCTGCTCTTTATTTAGGAGTTTTTAATGGAAAAAAAGAAGACGTATTTATCAACTGCTGTTGTCATACTGCGCACGCAATCCACTCTCTTTATTTGAAAGGCGCACAAGTGCAAGACAAATTTCTGAAATATTGTTTTATTTTTCTGCAGGCAACCTCTGAATAAAGTTATGCTTGAGCACAAAGGTTACATTTTAAATTTGCTCATTTCATATGGAGGGCCGCCTTGAAGGGGGAGCGACTTTGCAATTTAGCTATCATTATCATCAATCATCCGGAAGCTCCAAATAGCCAAATGAGACCTTTTGCAATGTGATCAGTGCTATTTGTCAAGGCACATAGAGGCTATGAATGCGGTGTCTGATGAGCATTTGGTCACATCCGGCTCAAAGGCTGATATGTGAGTGCTTTAAAAAAAAAAAAAGAGTAATTGAAGTTGTGCAAAGTCTCAGCCACTCTCTACCAGACAAAAAGCCTCAAATGTTTTACCGATAGCTGCACATTACATCTGCTCTAACCAGAAACTGTAGTTTCCAATTGGAGTTGGTGGTGGTTGGAAGCTACAAGAAAAAAAACAATACTAAACTGGAGAAAATTAAGGCTGTACGAACATATTTAGGCAATTCAAGGAAAGTTTGAAGGTGAATCTTTTGGACACTGTCCTTGTTAATTAACCTGCAGCAGAGGGAGACCTCCTTGCAGGTTTACTTGAGTCCAGCAGTTAGACAGTGAAGACTAGATGAACACGTTAATACACCCTACCTAATACCTAAATGCTTTTCACTGTAGACTTAAATGAGTGAAAATAAAGGAAAATACGGCACTCAAACTGATCGAATTTCCACACTGTGGTTGTATTGACAAGTTATGTGCTTTTTGCTTTATTCTCCAAATATCCCTTCTCACACAACCACAGTCTCCAACCATGCAATATTAGGATGGGTTGAAGTGCCTTAAGGTGTCTTTAAAAGGTGTCTCTGCCGTTCTGTACGATAGTATATAGCTGTGATTGTTCCTCCTCTTCACAATGAAGAGAACTTGTTTGTGACATGATGCCAAATGAGTGGATGTAAATTGTACACTACCAGTCAAAGGTTTGGACATATTTACTTTCATTCTCATCCTTTTGAGGAAGTTATGTTAAAACGTGTGCCTCATTTGAATGGAAGGCATTCACATTAACCCTTCCTTCTGTGGGACCTTTGTCTTGTTAGGGTCGGTTTTGACCCAGTTAAAATAATTAGAGCCAAAACTGAAATCATAACTGCACTGTCAACACACTGACAGCCATCTCGTCTCCCAATGATGTGAGCTTCAGGGGATTCTCATTTTCATGGAAAAGGAAGCCTAACAAAGGTAACCAAGAGATTAGAAAGAAATTGGATGATAGATAAATGTTTTTAGTGTGTTTTACAGCTGATTTAAGACAGACCCGTTAACAATGGCTGGCATGTATTTACATTAAACAGTTACATACCATAACCTTTTGGCACGTTGTCTGTTTGTTCTACAATGCTGATGCACCAAATGCCATAATACATGCCACGATTAAATTACCCTGTTTCCCGTCGTTGAAGAAATATGAAGTTATGGTTGAAGAAAAACTCAATAAAACTAGACATCCAGGCTGCAATCGATACACAAGACACTGGACACACACATTACTGTACATGTGGAGAAGTAAACATTAGAAAGTCATGCAAGCAACAGGCTATTGAATGTCTCTATACTCTGTACAGAGTTAGCTGCTGGCACATTTACAGTACATGGCCACCGCATATATTAAGTGTTTTTCCATGCATACTAAACATCCCTCACAGGTGTTCCATTCTTCACAACTGCCAATTCTTTGTAATTCATGACAATGGGGGGTGGGGGGGGGGGCTTCCTGTGGAGAGCCACAGCAGCTTGTCAGTGTTTGCTAATAGAGACAAGAGGTTTATAAAAGACATGCAGCCTTGTACTGCGAAAGGTAACACGTCCAGTTGTCGCAGGACAAATTCAAATCGGGCTTTCCGTGCACAATCTGCTTACTTAGCATTGGCTTTTGTGTAACTTTTGCACAATTTGAGTTGCTAGAGAGAAAAGTAAGGCAAGCTGGGTTTCTTTTTTTTCCTCACTGTGACAACGAATGGACTAAATGGAAGTGCTGATATCAAGTCCAATTTTGGTTAAACTTTTTCAATTTTTCTAATTTTGGGGCCCACCACACGGTCATCCAGATGCAAAAAATGAGTGATGATTGATTTTGTGGACTTAAAGGAAGTGGTTAATTATGCTGTCAGCTTCTTCCTACAGAAAAAAAAGCCCAAAGAAACTGTTTACGTCTTGAAGCACTGCTGTGAAATAAAACCCCTGTTAATCATACACTAAGTGGCCTGTTGACAATCTGTCTGCCCACAAACTTGCTACTGATAAAAAAAATGTGGTTATTTACTTTAATCCTCTTAAACCTACATAGGCAAAGCAATTACTGAATGCAGCTTTATGTTCTGTATTGTCGGTATCAAGGGTTTTAGGATTCTGTAAGCGGTTGTTCACATGATGCGTCAAAAACCAGGTTTTATATCTCCTTTAACCCATGGTGTTTAGGAGGTTACGCCTCCATTACTAAGCAACCAAACCCTGTACCATGCGATGGAGGCCACGATGAAGTTGCGGTAAATGCCTCACAGTTGCTTTACAGCTTTGCTTTTCCTTTCTCCGTTTGTATATCTTTTGATTCCTTTATGTTGATATTATACTGCCTTGTAAATGGATCCTAATAGCTTTTACTAGACAACATACAGTATATGAGAATCAATTCGGCCATAAATCTGTGTTGCACATGAAAGCTCTCCTGATGCATTTAATTAGATTTAGCTTCTCTGTAACTTTGATCTGAGAGGCATCTCTATTTAATCAGAACGGGCACAACGGGCCTCTGTCAATAGTTGAGTAGATGAGTCTGAGCCTGGTGGAACAAGGTCACAAGTTTACTGGGTTATTTGTATTGTCATTGTTTAACAGGTTTGCATAAAGGACAAAAGGGTGGAAAGAGGAGTGAGGAGGGAGTTGAGGAGTCTTTGGTTTCTTTTGCCATAGTGAACAGGCAGTGGCTGAGGTTTGGTAATGTGTTTGAATTTCCTTTGCGCTCTACACAGCCACCTCTGTCATCATTATATCCGTTGCCCAATCGGTGAGTACTAAAGATGTTCTGGGCTGTTTTAATAATCTGCTGTAGAGTCGTGCACAACACATGGCAGCTTGTAATGTTTCTATTCATGAGGCTTTATATTGCTTCTCAGTAAAAGAGTAGAACATGCCATGTCAATTTAACCTTCTGAAGTAAGAAATACAGCAGGGCCAAAGATGACGAGGTTGTTTGTG
Organism: Pungitius pungitius; assembly: GCF_949316345.1. Classification (NCBI taxonomy): domain Eukaryota; kingdom Metazoa; phylum Chordata; class Actinopteri; order Perciformes; family Gasterosteidae; genus Pungitius; species Pungitius pungitius. Next base: position 4,862,743 of record NC_084919.1, on the reverse strand, counting down.
ATGCTATTTTCCAGGAACTTAACACTAGACTAGCTCAACCTCAGCTCCATCTTTGTAGATGTTACTATATCTTCACCTCCATTGTTTTTCAGATTGTTGTTTTTCTCCCCATATAGTGTCATTGTTGTTTGTGATCTTGCCAAAAACAGCAGTTCCATCTGTACTCTTCCAAATGACTCCTGCCAGCATTTGCCATCATTTTTTCTTTCAGTAAAGCTCCTAGACGTGGAAATTAATTTGTGTACTTTCTGCTAAACAGTTGCTTATCTCCAAAAGAACACCTTTCTGTGCTTCTCTTTCACTCTCTTTTGCCCCCCCCCCAATACAATCACCAAGGAGCACAGAGAGTGTTTGGGATTTTGCAAGAATGAAATGATCTAGCGTCTGGAAGGTAACACTATCTCAAACATGCCGCATTCCACAGAATTCCTGTTCGCAGCGCCCTTCTGTGGACCTTGGCTGAAAGTCGAGTCCTGCCTTGTTTGACCAGCATAACACCAGAAGACTGATTCACTTATTTATTCTATTTCCAACAGGTAAGCATCTAACACCTCCTGCGTCCCTCTAAATAATATCATAGCAGGTCTTCCCTGCGTAGCTTTCCCTATTCAGTTTTGGTAACTGTGCATTATAAGACTTCGGCACAGGTTGCCATTTAGCATACAGGAGCCATATAGATGACCTGATACTCCTTAATACCTCTGCCATTAACAACCAAATCACATTGCAAACACTTCATTAAACAGCCTGAGGCGCTGTCATTGTTTAATGACCTATCGATGAGTGTGCTCAGTGGACAACAGCCGCAACGTCACGCTTCTTTTTTCTTTACCCTGCACTCTCCCAGGGAGTCAACTGTCACTCCATCTCCTACTAATCGATGTCTCTGGAGAAAATGCAGTGGCAGCCACACGGGTGAAGGTGTATTAAAAATGTAGCGCGAGTTATCTCTGCTGGGCTGTTTATTAATTTTGCATGGTTTGGCGAATTGAACCGTGCATTTCTACAGCGCCTATTGTCCTCCGCTAGCTGTAGTCATCAGATATAAAGAACTTTAAGCTCCACCATTCAAAAGGTGAATGGATGCATGAGTTTGTACATTGAGTGTTTTTTCCCTAACTTTTCACTGGTACTGTGCCACGCTTCTAAAGTGTCTCCGAGGGCAAAACAATAGACCAAACTCCCCCACAAACTTAAAAACAAAAGAGAAACAATGACAAACTCCTACCTAGTCACAGCAGGACAAAACAAGAATCCCCAAATAAATGATTGAGAACACTTACAAAACGTCCCCCAATGAGTAACCCAGGTGGCTACCGTAAATCCTCCCCACCAACCGGCCAGTCAAGATGAATCTTCATAAGCCTGTTTTCACGCAAAATCCACATATAACAGCAGTACAGCATCTCCCCATGAGTGTACCAGGAGAGGGCTGATATGCAGTGTAGCTGATTGCTGTGTTAGTCTCAGGTTTGCTTGTCAGGACCTCAAGAGGGACACGGCTGGCCTGAAACACAAACGTGAGTAATGTTGCCTCCAACAACAACGTGGTGGGCTCAGCTCTGTTGGGGAAGGTGTCTCCCCACTCCACTCTTCTTCTGACCGAGGGTCTGGCCTTGTGGGTTTGTTGGTACCCGCTTTTGCTGGACCTTATTAGCCTACAGTCTTTTCACACACAGGTGCAGTCTACAAATGAAATAAACCCAGCTAACATTAAGTTGTCGATATTATACAGATTTCCAAAAGTGTATTCATGTCAAAAGGATTCCTACTACGGGTTTAAAAAAGTGAATTGGTAATTTATATAACATATGTACAAAAGTATTTAATATGTAATACATATTTAAAAAATAATAACCTTTAAAAGCCATAAGGCACCCAGCCGCTAGCTAATGTGAAACATGTTTTTTGTTCAGAAGTTTTGAAGTCAATGTGCTTGTAGCATCATTTAAATCTGGGCCATAGTTGCCCATAGTGTATAAGTAGTAGAAAAGTAGAAACCTTGTTTCCCCCATGAAGTAGAGATGTAACACAGGCAAAAAAGCATATGAACCAAATATTACTCTACCAAATAATGACTGCATGTTGCTCATATTGCTTACACATACATTCCTTGATGTAAAATAGCATCATTGTTTTCAGTTTCTGCTGGCACAAGCTACTTAGAGCAACAATGTAGTGTCCTCCAATATAACCATTTTAAATAAGTAGCTTGTAGCTTCACCACTTTCCGCTTTAAAGTACCTTCCCCACCACTTGATATTGATATATTTTATTTTAAACGTTTTTCCTGCTAAAAACTCTGTTGTCAAGTTGCCATGGAATTCTTGGACCAAAATGTTGGGTGAAACGTTCACTGAAAGACACAAAGCGTTGTGGAATTTCTCACACGAACCAGCAACAGCCTCAGGCAGACGAAATAGGCGTACCGGCACATCACTTGCTCTATTGTTCCTTTCACCATCTGTCAAGATTGTGCTACCATGGAGACGCAGGACATACCATCCAGGAGAAAGGATGTCATGTTGTCACTACCTTCACTGTGGTCGCCCGTCTCTCTCTGAAAGCCTGTATCATTTAACATGCTCGGGCTGAGAGTTCAAAACAACACTAATGGCCTCTTTGAGATCTGGAGGAACTTCCAATGGGGGAGTATCTGTTACACTCATCAGCTGCACCGCCTAAGCCCGGGCCCTCAGAGTCGTCACACTTTGCGTTATTTTGATGCTGATGAATCACCGTGGCTAGCCCCAGCAGAGGGGATATCCTGGAGGTCAAGAGGGTCACGAACTGGCTTTTCAAAGCAGGCCTGTGCAAGTTGTCATAATATAATTCCGCCCTTTCCACGGAATGCCATGACTCTAGATGAACTTCCTGGTAGAGGGGTCATGACTTTTTTTTCCCTCTTTATGTTATGTTATACATACCAGTGATACACGCCAGAAAATCAGATTATTTTATTTCAAAACTAACCACATAGGTTTTTGTCTGTTTTGCTATTCCATTCAGTGGAACTAATTTCAATGGTGATGTGTCCAATTGTGTTTTATGGTATGCTATTTGAAAAAGAGGCCTCTTGAAAATGACACAGCTTGTACCAATCCGTGCCTGAGTTAAGCCTCTATTTTGGATATGAAGCTGTCACCTGTGCTTGGCCGGACACCAGAATACTCTTAGCTCTGCTGACTCTGCCCAGCGGTAATACATGATTTGGGGAAAGATCTTTAACACCCCATCATAACCCTAAACCTGAATTACTGTTCATGGAAAAAGGTCCACTCTGTGCCACCTGACAGAAAGCGACGAGGCTGTCCTTGATAAATAATATGCGGCTAACACGGAGGTAAACGACAGATGAAGTATGTGTTGGAAATGTTAAATCAGAGATTGTGCACTACATCTGCAGAGTACAAGACATTTGTAGTCAACTGTTAGAGATGTCTTTAAAGGAAGCCGTGGCAAGGTTAAACAAGGCAAGTGATGGGACGGCGTGTCTGTTTGGTTTTAGTGAACAAGGCCACAAAAAACACTAACAAATTGGTGTAGTTTGTACAAAACCAAAGCAGGTTTTGACGGGCTAATTCATCATTTTATTAAATGGTTAAATAAAGGTTATGGAAAAAAATTCTTATTTCTCATTAAAACATTTCAGTTGAATTAATCAAATTGCTTATTTATTTAAACATGTAATTGAACCATTAGTTAAGTAGTGTTGTATTTAGGTTTTAACTGCTAGGCACTCCTTTTCAACCGTTGCATAATTCTTCTCATGGGGAAGTAGTTTGCGGCTAACAAAGGTTATGGGGGATTGCTGTCGAACCAGAGAGACCATACTTCTGGAGTTCAAGAGTGCCTCTGTGTCTCTCCCAGCAATCTCCACCGGAAACTTTGTAGCCGGTCCGGTCCAGCCAGATAGTGGTCGGGATCAAACAAGTCAGTCAACATGCAGGTACAATTATTAAACTAAGCCCTTTTAATAAGATATCTCACATATACTTAGATATTTTTACTGTATACAGAATTCATATGTGCATATTACTTATAGGCAGATACTTTGGTCATAGTAACAAACAGCTAAATCTGCTTTTGTCCACAAAAGCTATGCTGCTCAAGACCATCTCTGGCAGCACCCTAAAGAGCAGAGCCTCTGTACCTTTATACTTTACACTGTTACTAAATCCCAGTTTGTGCCCCAAACCCCTGTAGGGCTGTACTTTCAGGTAGGACGATGAACTGGAAACAGAGAAGGCAATGACATGGGTGAAGCGTCTGCTAGCTGTCTCTAGGTGTGTGTTTGTCCGTGTGCGTGTGTTGATTCACCGGTCTGAATCTGATTAAATTGTTAACAAAATGGGCCCCTCCATAATGTTGATGATTCAATTGAATGTTTAGACTCAGATGGTAGTTAAATGCATTGACAACAAGTCAAATTGTTCACATGGTGGTACTCATGGTGGTATGGTTACTTAACGGCTAACTGCTACTTCTACTGCTGGGGGATCGGAAGTATTCAGTTTTCAGAAGTATATGCGCAGGCCTCTTACCCTGCGGCTGGTTCGCACAGCGTCGGTTGCTCGCTCTACTGTCCCCCTTTCCTTGTCTTTTGGTAGAGGCTTAAAACAGGCTCTTGATTGCTCGTGTAATTCAGAGCACCTGGGAGGTGAACTCCGAGACACCTGGGGTAGTACCGGCCACTAGGGTTATCACAATACCAAAATGATGACTTCGATACTATACCTGCCAAAATATTACGATACCCGATACTTTCAAAACGATACCACAAATAAGACACTGGAATATTTCTCTATGATAGTAACAAAAAAAAACATCTGTTAGGTTCCCTTTTTACCAGCTTGTTCCTGCCCAGCTTTTTAAAGACTTAACAAATGTCATTCATATTAGCCCACAGCAAGATATTAATGAAAACGGCATGGTAAAATATAGCATTAATTAGACACGGCTATGTATAGGCTTATTGTCCGTATCTGACTATATGACTACATGGTTAGTCCATAAGTATGAATTACATAAATTTTAGAGATGTGTGTTTTAGGTGGAAAAAAACTAAAGCTATGTGGGTTGGGTACATTAAAGATGGACACATAATTAAAGGGCAATATCTCCCCTGTATTGAAAAACAGCAATGAAAATTGCATCAAGTGTGTATTATTTGGTATAATTTTGGGTGCATTTTGACCTCTGACTGATCAGTAATTTATTTGCTGTTTTGTCTTGTGTTGCACTTGCTTGATGTTTGGCTGTTAGGAAAATTGTTGTCTCAGTTTCACTAAGTTTTTTTGTACGAAAAATATTCAAAATCAGCTGAAATTGTTTATTTTAGGGTAATCTCTATTACCTATTGCCCTTCTTTGCATGTGGGTAAATGGCACAGTCCTTCTGTTTGATGGTTTTCTAAATAAGCACATATACTCCGCTAATGTTTAAGGTGTTTCCTCCATCTTGCACGTTTCTTAGCATTAGTGATTTTGTATTTCTGGTCCCTCACAACTTTGGATCACAGTAATTTAACTAGAATGTGCACATCAAATACTGAAATGCTGGCCCTGGTGGATAAACATTACAGGGTTCTGGCTATTGTTGAGGTTTTGGCAGCAATAGTGTTGAACACAACACCGCCAACTACCCAATTGGCAAAGCCCTCTAGGCAGGTGACCTTCATGTCCCAGTAGCCCTTTCTCTACCCTTTTGACAAGACCTATGTGTTCTTGGCTGGAAATGGCCTTCCAAATGAAGGATTTGAACTCTTTAACCACCAGCTTCTCTCCAGCGACACATGGTTGTGAAAAACCCAACCATGGAGGTTAAAAAATAGAAGCCCTCATGTGACTGACATAACCACATGTTTTTTTATTTTTTAAGCAGTGTGTGAAAATAAAATATATGAATAACCATTCTGAATATTAGTGGTCGACTAGAAAACCTTTTCCTTATTTATCAAATGCAAAACAAAAGAAAAGTTGGAAACAACATCCTTGGGGCACAATATATGAATGCCGCTTTTTTCACACAGATTGAAAGTGTGTGAAGGGGTTTGATGATAGGATATTGTTTCCAAAAATATCTGCGAAGGACTTCGAAAAATATACTGAAAAGTCCATCCATCTTCAAACTGGGTACTGGAGTAAATCCCGGCCAACTTTGTGCGAGAGACAGGGTACACCCTGGTTTGGTTGCCAACCAATCACAGACAATTAACACTCACATCCGCACACCTAAGGGCAATTTAGAGTTCCCAATCAACCTAATCCCCACAGCATGTCTTTGGGCAGTGGGAAGAAGCCAGAGTACCTGCAGGGAACTCATGCAGACAGGGGGAGTCGAACAAAGGACCCTCTTGCTGTGAGGTGACAGTGCTAACTACTGCACCCCCCTACAGTGGCATTTCTCCAGGCTTGAAAATGACTATCTCCCCCGCCATGTCGACCAGACCATCCAAGCGGCATCCCCCCTCTCGCAGACCACCCGTGCCAACCGTGTCCGGCCGGCAAACAGAGCGACTGGCAAGGGGGTCACGATGACGGTACGGCAAAGTCGTCCGTAACCCCCCCCCCCCCGTTGGCAGCAGGCCGGATGTGGCCCGTGGGCCGGAGTTTGAGGCCCCTGATGTAATATAATATCGAGGAATTTTTTTTTTACGCTTTTTGGTTTTTTAGGTCCCGCAACAAACAATGCTGTCCAAAATCAACAGGTGTAAATGTCACATGAATTTTGGACATCCCTTTATCCGGCTTTATCTCGTCATGATTTTGAAATTTTAATCCATGCTTTTATTACCCCTCGTTTAGATTATTGCAAAGCACTGAATTCTGGTTTTAGTAAATCACTTATGGCACGATTACAACTAGTCCAGAATGCAGCTGCTCGTCTTTTAACTGGAACTCGAAAATTTGATCATATCTCACCCATTCTCACGGATCCCTCCAGTGGCTCCCTGTGCACTTTCGCACTGATTTTAAAATTTGTTTTTAAAAGGTCGGCATGGCCTGGCTCCTCAATATCTATCTGATCTGCTCGTGCCATACATTCCGTGTCGATCGCTCCGGTCAGCTGACCAGGCACTGCTAGTTGTCCCTAAGACCAAACGCAAAACCAGAGGTGACCGCGCGTTTGCCGTGGCAGCTCCAAGACTCTGGAATGAGCTGCCTTTACACATCAGACTGGCTGAGTCTCTTCCTGTTTTTAAATATTGTCTAAACACTCATTTATTTTCGTTGGTGTTTTAACTTAGTTTGAGGGTTGACTTTTTTCAGTTTTGTAATATTGTTGCATTTATTTTATTATTTATTTATTGTTTTAATTTTATTTTTTCTTCTTTTGTTGTATGTCTTTATTTATTTAGAGACTGTGTTCAGCACTTTAGTCGACAGTGTTGTTTTTAAGGTGCTTTATAAATAAAGGTGGATTGGATCCCTGTAAATTTGTTTCAGGAGACTTTCTACCCCGCCTCTAAGCATCTGCTCAGCAACGATTTTTTACTTTAACACAAAATCCTGACATTTGCCAGACTCTAAGAGCAATAATTGCCTATAATAACTGCAACTGTCAGTCACTAAGTAATTCATCATAGAGCAGAAAGAGATAGCAGTGTTTGCACTAGTTGAAACCTCGATAGATACAAATGTGATGGCACACAGGGACTGTTTCATGATATGGTGCTTTGAAGAGTATTTGATGACAGTGATGGAGCATACTTTCACCTTACCGGAAGGGTATGCAGGTCATGTTTACTCAGGCAATGTAGCAAAGTCTGGATCTCTGATGGTGGCTGCAACTATGTAGCAATATACTGTTTATGTGACAGTGTTTGAGAAGTGTGCCTGTGTATTCAGCTCCAATTTTTCTATAAAACCCCTAAATCAAAAGAAATAATTAACCAACAGTGAAAATTAGTCCCACTTAAAAAAGCTAAATGCAAAATTGACTGCACATGATAAAAAAAAAAAAACTACTGCTTAATGTTTTGGAGCATCATACCTATTGTCATGGAAGGTTCAACAGTATTCATTATAAAGAACCAGAGGATGCAATGTTGTGAACAGGTTGCAGGGAATGCAAAGGGGCAGAGAACCTGAACCTGAGGCTGAGGCTGAAGCTGAGGCAGACAAAAGATTACCAGGTGGCAAGGATTGCTGAGCTTATTAGCTGTAGCATTAGTTCCGGGTTTGTGAACGGACGATCTAGCAAGGAATGAGTGGAGGGATGGAGACTGTCAAGCCTGGAGCTTGATTGGTGAATGAATTCCAGCTGGGCTGGTCAAATAGTGAGAGGAGCACAGCCCAGACCATGACACCTATAGTTAAGGCACATAGGCAACTAGGTGAGCAAGGCACTAAACCTTCACCCGTTTTGGTTAGGCCAAATAAAGAAATGGTATATGTTGTTTGATTTTTTTTATAATTGTATCGTCTGATTTAAGGTTGCATGTTTTGGACACTCGGGTAAAGAGAGGGGTGTCAATTGATCATCATCTGGTGTTTTTAATAGGAACAATGCGGTTTTAGTCCTAGTTGTGGAACAACGGACCAGCGCTTTACTGTGGCAAGGATTATGGAGGAGGTCTGGGAGTATGCTCAACTGGACTATTAAGTGGTCTATGTGTTTTGTTGACCTGGAGAAGGCGTACGACCGAGTCCCCCGAAAGAGAATGTGTGGGTGTGAAGCTGCAGTACAGGGTTAGGGTGTCATTTCTTGGGGCTATCCAATCCCTGTACTCCTTTCAGCTCTGCTTTCAACACCATCATCCCGTCTCTACTGCAGGACAAACTCTCTCAGCTGTACGTGTCCGACTGCACCTGCAAGTTGATCAGTGACTTCCTGAATGACAGCACAAAGTATGTGAAGCTGGGGATACATGTCTCATCCTCTTGGGCCATCAACATCGGTTACCCCCAAGGCTACGTTCTTTCCCATCTGCTCTTCCATGTACACAGCAGCTGCACCTCCAGTAATCAGTCCGTCAAGCTCCTGAAGTTTGCGGATGACACCACCCTCATCAGATTGATCTCTGGTGGGAATGAGTCCGCCTACAGGTGGTAATCTGACCATCTGAAGTTCAACGCTCTGAAGACCGTGGAGATGGTTGTGGATTTGAGGAAGAATGGAGTCCCACCTTCCCACATTACCCTGTGTGACTCCCCCGTCACCGCTGTGGATTTCTTTCGTTTTCTGGGCTCCATACTCACCCAGGACCTCAAGTGGGAGCTGAACATCACGTTCATCACTAAGAAGGCCTTTGGCAGGCCAAAAAAGCATGTAAAGCTCAGAGCTATCAGCAGCCATGGATTTATATCAGATTTTTATCAATCAAAGTGAAAACATACATCTTTATTCTGCTGCCGCTAAAGTTGAACAAAGCCAGGAGTGGGGCATTAGTGTTGCATCAGGGATTGTAGAGGAATGACAGATCTCAGCAGGGTACGCTCTGCGCGTTGCAGCATGTCGTCTTTCACTCGGTTGAAACAAAGCATTTGCAAGGCTTATAGACAGTGGCACATTTTATGATTAATGTTTTCCTCGGTTTTGCATCTATAAATTATTAAATGACACTGGCTTTGGGAAGCAAAGGCTTCCAACAGATGAGGCTTACTGTATGGATTCATCCTGCACCAATAAAAGTCTTGCAGCCAGCGTTCGGGCCCCACTATAGTTATTATTCATGAATCCTTCTTCAGTGTCTTCTCCCCCTTGTCTCCCACATTCACTCCGCTGCTCAGCAAGCACACAGATCATACTATGTACGGGCCTTATGGAACATCTACCAATGTAACTTATATGGATCAAACTTATTTCACAAATCAAAACACCTGATTAGAAAATAAGAGACAAATTTGGATGAATTGACTCTGATTGAATTTAGATAAGAAAAGGAATTGTGGTTCTCAAGAAATAAAATGAAAGATTAATGTTAATATCAGTTCTGAATATCCCTAAATGTGTCAACCCATAATGCCGAGGCAGTGAACCCCAGCTCTTGAAAGTGAAGCCAATTCAGAAGTGCCTTTAACATGCGTTCCATCCAAAGGCCCCCAATGGGCGAATTCTGTGGTTGCAAAAATAAGTCAACTTTTTTGTATACAGTCTGTTGTAAACGTGTGGTGACCTGTTGCGAAGAGATTAGCTGAGTACACGGGTGATATAGCCATACCACCGCAACTGACACCCTCTACCGGATTTTGTGGCTGGATTTGAATTGTCAAAAATATTAGCTCCTACCATATATTCCTAAACACTTTAAAAAGAAAACAATTACCTTGACCCTGTGACATTTTTTCACAGAGGTCAAGGAAATTTTTTTCTTTTTTTTTCCGACATGGTCCTTACTCCCACAGCTGTCCATGATTTAAAAAGCAAGCATGGGAAGCAAAATACGGTGTTAGCACGACAGCATGCAGCTAGTCAAACCTTTCGGGTGTACCACTCTCTACAAAAGCTTTACATGTCCGGCTTCCGTTTCATGCCAGTTTGTTGTCTGATTGTGAGGTCAGGCTGATCTGGGTCCAGTTGTTTTACCTCTAGTTTCCCCTGTCAAAATTGCTGTCTAAAGGGAAATTTTACTGAGTTTTGGTTGGGTCTTCTTGGAAGAATACTGCCCATGCCAATTATACAGCAGGTGAAATAAGTATTGAACACGTCACCATTTTTCTCAGTATATATATATTTTACATATCATTGACATGAAATTTTGACCAGATGTTGGTAACAGCCCAAGTAATACATACATACAAAGAAACCAAAACAAGCTTCTGAATGTTCCAGTGAGCACTGTTTGGGCCATAATACGTAAGTGGAAAGACAATCATTTAACCATAAATTGGTTTCGAACATGTGCTCCTCAGATATATTCCATATTTCAAAAACACAAATATTGACTATTTGTAAATCGTATTTCTAACAAAATAAAGATGAATTATTATCTTGTTAACCATAAGTTTGCCAGTAGGGATTGACAGCTTAAACAAAACCAGCTCTCCTTTAATATCTTAAACCATTTAAATGTAAAGACTGTTTTTGTCCTTTCTGCTGTGGATCCATTCCAGAAATAAACTAAAACACAACACAGTTTCTGTTTTAGAAATGTTTGGGTTAGGGACAGATAACATCTACCCAACCCCATCCATCTAAACTTATTATTTCTTCTTTTATTTATATTTTGCTCACTCTCTACTGGTCCTTGTTAGCTTAGTTACTTATGTTAAGGTCAGTGTTGTATACTACTAATAACACCTTTAGTAGGATTTCTTTAAAAAACTGATTTTAAAATTAGTTTTTAGTAATTCAAATGTCTATGATCACTGTTTTTGGCCCAGAGCATGAATATGAGCTAAGGCAGATGAACTACTCCTGAGTGTGCAGTTTTTAAACCCTGCAAAGTCAGGAATGTGGGATAGATTACTTTAATCAATGTCACTCTGTGAAAACATTTTGTCATGTTGATGTGACATTGTAACACCTTGCAACACTCCCTCTAATGCTTGTACAGCCTTTTTCAGCAAATATATCTTGTTACATCTAAAACGATGAGACTCATAACTGAAAGTAAAAAAAAAAAGATGAAGCCACAGTTGTTTTATATACGACCAGTTTTTAAAACATGTCTTAAGAGAATACAGAAGTTAGAGATGATATAACAAAACCTCAATCAGTATCTTAATGCAGGAGAGTGTAGACAGGTTGGCATCATTAAGTCCTCTTGGCCACTAGAGGCTGGGCTCTGTTCAGGCGTAGGAAAAGTTCTACAGTGAATAACGTTAAATGTTATTTTGTGTGCTCGTTGGTGTGGATGGGTGCCCATAGATATAATGAGATGTCAGCAGTAACTTTGAGATAGTGAATAATGGCATGTTCATTATCTGCGTGAACATGCTCGCTCGGTCCTCCTCCTGTACTTAACCGAAATTTCAGTGTTGGTTTCCACTATTCACGGGAGCGAGGGGGAAAAGGAGTTGGCTTCAGTTTAGACTAAATGTTTAAAAAAACACTGGGTTCTATGTTAGTTAGTAAAATTATATATTTTTTTCCTACTTTTGCCTGCTAAGCGAAGATCTGCAACATCAAACCAACCCATATCCCCTCTATAATTTTACAGAATTTTTTAAAGAAAAAAACAGGAATTAGCCTCTGGGAGAAAGGGCCTATATTTAGCTAATTTTCATGAATTACTATTTTCTTCAGAATAAAACAATATTAATTTGTTGATTCAGACACAATGGGCCGAGACCAAAGTATGAGAAACTACTCGTGAGGAAACCAGTTCTGATTTCTTATCCTAAAATGCCTTCTATGTTGTAGCTGTTAGAACCCTCCAAACGGCACAGACAATAAGGCTGTGTGCTAACTCCAGGAGTCCCCAGCTGGGTGGTAGAAACCCTCTTTATGCATGAAAACCACACGCTGCGCCCTGAAGAGAGGTCATGGGTTGAGGTTTGGCCAACACGAAAGTCAGTTATTATTGCAGTGTTTCATAGGAATGCCTTATTTATGTGCTGAGGATTGCACCGTGCCATGAATATGAAGCAGTTATAGTAAATGTGGGTTATATGGGGCTGGTGAGGGAGTAGTAATGGCTGAACTCAAGGTCAGCGATGGCTCTCGGATTTCACCCGGAATTCGGCACACACCTCTCTCATGAAACCAAAAGTCTAAATGAAGAGGGCAAGAGTACTTGAATGATCCGACCTCAGCCACAAGGGGCTCCTCGAAGGCTTCACTACTTAACAGTCGGAAAATCGCTTTCAAAGGACATCAGAGCGAGAGTGTTATGGTCAATATACTGCTTCTCCCTTTTTATAATGTTCAGTGGTGTGTTGAGGCACAATTTTAATCAGATTTTTAATTAAATTTTACCTCATTGAAAGTCTCTCCGGGAAAAAAAGATAAACATCAGCTGAATGATGAAGAAGGAAACCTTATTGCAGATCTGCGTTGCACCATTTAAAAGCAAACACATGGGCTCAATAAGCGGATGTGTGGATATTTTCTCTCGATCAATATTTGCTGGTCCCCTGTGCTGTCTGCGGGCAGAAAAGTGGAGCTGAAGGCTGTATTTTATTCAGGGGCCTTCAGGTTTCTGCTTAAATGATGATTACTATTATAACTTTTCCTCACAGGACACGCAATCAATAGAAGGAGACATTGCCTTCACACAAAGTATGGGATTTTATTACATAATAGGGACAAGCTAAGTTGCTGCAAACGTATTATCACGCTGTAAATTGGGGAGGGGAGGGGGGTTGTAAACAGAGGGCAATTAAAGAGAATCGTTATTGGCATGAGCATCGGATGTACAAAGACAAAACTCATCATTCATTCCTGCATGCTGTTGTGTCTCACATGCATATCTGCCTCGTCTTTAAATTAGTGTCGTTCCCATCACCTCAAGCGGGGGCTCGGAAAAATACCCTGCTATTGATCACACTGTCACCATCGACAACAGCAAAGTGACCACCCTCGTCAAACTGTCAGCAATCTCAGTGTGCCAAAAGTAACCTCTGGCCAGAACTGATGATTGTGCATTTACATTAAGTGGACCCGGTAGAAGAGGTGGAATACTGCCCCTTGTTTGTATTATAATAACTTTTATTCATATAGCACCTTTCAAAACAAAGTTACAAAGTGCTTAACAAAATACAATTAAGCAGTTCATAATAAATAGGCCAGCTGCTAAAAGTGAGTCTTTAGAAGAGGACACTGAGTTTTCCTGTCTCAATTTGCAGGGAAGGGAGTTCCACAGTTTAGGATCCCTGACCACACCTTTAGTGACCAAGCGAGAGCTTTGGACAGTTAATAAGGCCCTGCTAAACATTTGCTGATAGCGTGCCTGTGTTAATTTTGGCAGCTATTTTTGATTTTAGTCTTAGTCTTTTAGATGAAACTGCATGTTAATTTTAGTCACATTTAGTCATTTTAATCCTTCTTAGTCTAGTTTTAGTCACATAGCCATATTAAACTCACAGGCCCAGGGACCCCCTGTGTTGTGTTTACATCTGTATAATAGTCTAGCTTGCAGTACTTAGGTTGTCCATTAGATATTCATGCTAGAATAAGTCTATAGCAGGTGTGGGCAAACTTTTTGACTCATATGAGTCGTGGTTTTGGGTTCAGGACCATTGTCCGGTCGTGATATTATGAATTAGTCATAATCATCCACATATACAATGAATAAATATATATTTCACTTTGGTTTTAAAGAGGAAACTTATTTTCAAGGCAATACGTAGGCTTCATAGTATATTAAACATGGTTTGTTTTTCAAAAGATTTATTTTTTCCCGTTTTAAATACAGTGTCTGTAACACTCCTTCAGTCCCGTAAAAAACCTTCTCTTATATAAAACAATATTTTGCACCTTTTGCATAGGTAGTTCTCGACGGTCTCTGTGTGACTTGGCAAAATGGGAGCCAAATTGCGGATTGTTACATAGTCCAGATACCCAAAAGTATAAAGACAAGCTTGAGAAAGAGAGCTTCCCCTCAGATATGACCTTTTAAGAATTCACATATTAAATTTGGGGACAAATTTCTGAGTGTTTATATGGGCTGCGTTTTATGCTATATAGCGCAGGAATCTTAATATTAGGCCTCATGTTATTATTCTTAAATTGGTCTATGAGCAGCTCTTAAAATATTGTAGCCTCTCTCACTAACTGAATAATGAAATGTAAATGAGCAAATTACTGATGCATTCTGCATTTTTTAGGAAACTGAATGTAATAATTTTACGGATGGGAGAAAAAACTAACACTCAGAATTAATACCCGTTCATTCTTGAGGACAATCGCTCTTGAAGTCGTGCTGTATTGAAATTGGGCTGTGTGATCATTCATAAATGACAATAATCGGTGGCTTTATTTTATCAATGCTACGGTTTTAATTAAATAACACTGTGATATTAATTATATCCTTCTCCCCGGTTGAATCAGATTATTGCATCTTGTGCGTGCGTGTCTTGGAAGTCTAATGCTCCTCAGACTGTGGGGGTACAGATGAACCTGCCAAAGTTCTACCTTGATTTGACAGAGTGCGGTTTAATCTCTAAAGGCCATTTCATATTATAGAGGATTTAATTTGTTTTTTGTTTTTCACTTAAAAAAAACACATAAATGAATTTCATACAAACACCAATAAATCAGCCTAAAGTGTGTGGAGTTCTGAACCTCTGATCAAGGAATATTACTGTAACGCTCGCGCCTTCTGAGATGAAAAGTCATTAAGAGTCAACTAACTTGAGTTAAAAAATGATATAGAATTCAATAACTAACCGAACTAATAAGCAATACAGTTACAAGGTGAAACTAGAAAATTCCGCAGAAATGTTAAGAGTGTGGCCTGTACCACCCGGAGATGGTGCAATATACACTTATGCACTTTATTGAAAGTTGCTTTGGATGAAGTGTCAGCTAAATGACATTGAATGTAGTATAAAATGCAAACCATTGGGATTTCTAGCCCTTTGAAACACAATGATGAACCCACGACTTAAAAAAAAGATACAGCAGTTATCATTGTGAGCACTTTCTAATCTAAATCTTTTTAAGTAGCCCAAGTTGTAAAAGGATGGTATCGCAGCTCTGACCACACATTATATAAGCAACAATCAGACCAAAAGGAAATTAAAAAATACCATCTTCGAGATTAGAACTACACATTCTTTTTTACAGTATGAGAGGTATAGATTTACGAGTATAATCTATACAGGTGCTAAACAAGCTATCTAATTTGTATTTATTTTATCTAACATGCTTATGTAATAGCTACTATCTAATAACACACAAACTACAGTTCAAACACTCAACATTACTAGATGTATCATCATCTCTACCACTAAGTGGGCTCTATTGTTTCAATCTCTGTTCACAGTGAGAGACAGAGACAACTTTCTGTAAAGTACAAATTAAAAATACTTTTTACCGATAAGGTATGGTTAGCACGAAAGGAACACTCAAACCACCACCCGCACAGTAGTCTAGTGTTCACTTGAAGCATTGAACTTCTGGACATTGAAGCTGACCAAAGCTGATTGAATTAGAGCATGAATCGACACCCCAAAAAAACAGGATCCTCCAACTCAAGTTGTGGTGAAGTGCTGTTTCTTTAGAGGATGATTAATGAAGGCTTCTGCTCACAAAAAACCCACAAGTGTTCTTCCTCATCAGACAAGCAATGCTGATTAAGCTGCTGAAGTGTTCTCTGATTACGGGCTCACCTCTTAGTCCTGCTTTCTGTTTTTTTTTGTCTTTGGTTGTGTGCGAGTGTACTGTCAGCGCTGATCTAATGAGTTGTGTGATTTTTTTTTCTTCTTTTGAGGCAGGTTTGGGATTGGGTTTGGCAACTCCCCACCTGTCCATTAGTTCTACATGACAGAGTCTGCTTCAACTTGTATCACTCTGATATCCACACAAACTAGTGCAACTGGACTCTTTGCAGTCCATTTATCAAATACTAGAATTTTAAGTTACTCTGTAAACATACCAGTGCTTAGCTAAATCATGCAGCTCATCAGGACTGTGGCTTTTACAATATTAAAATGTGCCTTGCACCAACTCTGACTGGAGCCTAATTTACACTTTTGTCAGGACATCTCTCTTGCACAGTAACCATATCTAGTTTTGCACCAGTTTGCTCCTAGTAGGTACCGTCTTATTATAATTTCATTCGCAGACGTTATGATGTGGTTTGTAAAAAAATCCTGAGCAAATTTTTCTCTCTCTCTCTCTACCAAATCCCAGAGGGGGTGTCCTGCTCCGACTTATGGAGGGCAGAAAAATCCGGTAGGCAACGGTTACATGAAGACGACGGCCCATCCGTGTGCTATACCGCATACGTGGTGCGCCTGCTTACATGCTTACAGGCTCGACTGTGTGACACCTGAGACTCGCCACAGGAGTAGAAGAGTCTACACCGCTTATCTCCAGAGGAACGAGCTGGAGGTCTTCTGCGAGCAGGAGAACCCGCGGGCTCGACCCTGGATGGCAGGAACATAGAAAAAGAAAGGAGGTCAATTCCAGAATCTCACAGGAAGCACACGAACAAACTCCCTGGACCGGGATACCGGGTAGTTTAACCGCTGGACTGACAGCTGCGACCAGGAAGACTGGAGTACTTCTGTCGGCTAGAGATGACGGGAGATGAGACCCAGCTGTGCCAGTGGAGGAAGACTGGGCAAGGAGCGGGACTCGGAGGAGGACACTACTGGGGACACAGAAACCCAACTTAAGCACATGGCAAACCAATAACAGACAGGGGAATGACATCCCACATGAGGAGAGATAATCAGGCAAACAGAGGGTTAGACATAAGTGTTCTCTGTTGGTGTCTGATTTATTTGATACGCTGATTGATTTGGATTCACTTTGCGGACTTGAGATTGCTGGCTCTCCAGGACTATTCCCAAAATACCGTGACAACTAAACAAACTCATCGAAAACAAGCCATGAGATTTAGCTGTAGGCCCTCATCGTACCCAAGTCAGTTGACCTTGTAATTGGAAGCTACTTTTTAAGCAACCAAGTCAAGTGGCGGTCTTATACCCGACTACTAAATAATTATAATAACTAGTAGTAACGGTAACCAAGCAGAACAACAACAAAACAAACAGCATAAAATGTAAACTCTTGACAACCATTACAGACAATCTTGGCCATCACTTTACGGATAACTTGCACTGATTTGGAGTCAGCCAGAGTTGCTTTTGAATGAATTTTGATGTGTCCGCGTCTCAGTGAGCAGGGATGCTAATTAGCACTACTAAGTTTCCAATTGCAATCAACCTATTGGGCACCCCTGGGGGGTATTGCACAATAGTAGAATAAAGAAATCCAGGATAAATGAAAAAAACGCAGCTTGACTTAGTGTGATCCGCTCGTCACGGCTTAAATCGGTTGCAGGTTTACCAAGCCGGGATGAGAAGGTTAAGTCAATCCAGGTGCACTTAGCTGGGATAAGTGCGCGTCCACGGCTTTCTTAAGTAGACTGTTGATCACAGATTTATTGAAATAGAAATAGACGCCACGCAGCATATTTTTTTTACCCCGCTTATCAGCAACTGATCATGGAAATATATGAGGAGGTGAAGCATATAATATGCATATAAAAACGGCAGCTGTAATTAAACAGAGAAAAAAGCCTGGCAGACAATCACGGACCAACTAAATGTGACTAAAAAGGATTTTAAAATATCTACTTACTAGGAAAGTTGTACACTCTTTAATTGCTTTTAATATGGTTGTTTTATGTGTTTATGTGATCATGCTGGTTTTACTGTAAAGTGTCTTTGAGTAGCCTACCATGTTAAACACTATATAAATAAAATGTATTATTATTTAGCCTATACTTTGCTTTAAAAGTGAGCAGAGGAATTTAAAGTTCCTCTGGAAATTGAGGTAAAAAAAGTTTGGGGGCCACTGATCTAAACAACTGCAATCGTGACAAGTATAGTGACAAGTAATGCATGTTAATATAAGTAAATAATAAAAAACACATTAAGAAGACAACGGAATATTAAACACCCGTTTGTTTCGCATCAGAGCGGGAGCTGATTTTACACATGAGACTCCAGGATTAATCTTAGGCTAGCTCTAGCCTCGAATAAATCACCATGGTTACTTGGTTGATTAATTCAACCTGCTTTTGTCCAACCAAGTCAGAGGTAAATTCATATTCATAACCTGAATATCCTGGCTTAATCCCTTATCCTGGTTTCACGCAATACCCAACAGGTCTGAAGAATCCCAGAGTTTCCACTCCAATTAGCAATCAGGCTAGGTCATACCACATTAAAGGCTGATTTATGTTTGATAGCTTTGAATTACTCACCTTTCATAATCTTTCAGACACACAACAACACCATTGCATGTAGTCTGAAATGTCCTTTTGAATGTTATAATTCCAACATTCTTTGTACTGGCACAAAATACAGACTATGCACTGGCTTTCACCAAGTTTTGTCAAACTCTATAATACCGGACTGGCGTTTCTGGTCTGTAAACCATCATTAGAAAGAAACATATCAACAAGAACATATCAGTCAAATATGAGTGGCATTCTTATGTCATACCCATAAAAAACAAACATGCAAAACTGTGCATTGGTATCAATGTTAAAAAGTAGAAAAAACTGTAAAGATATGAGTATCTACTTGTATTAAAAGAAGTTATGAAAATACAGAATATATTCATAGAATACACTCATGATAACTTATCAGGCCTTGTTAAATACAACTAGAGTCCAAGCTTGGCCTGTCTAAAATGCAACTGAAGAGACTGAAGCTGAGCTGCGGCGTGTACGTGCATAAAGTGTCACTGGAACATCCCGAGGGCTCTCCAAAGTGTTTATACCACACACATAATTCATATTTGTTTACCCACTTATGTGCTTGGAGTGGGAATTGATGATCACTCAAAACAGTATTAGCACGTCAAATATTGTACCAAATTTTACAGGACCACTCTGGGACTCAGTTTGCAGAGCAAAACAAAGAGTCCCTATTGATTGTTCTCATGTTTGACCAAACAGCTGCTCTGCACCGGTGTCAATCAGTGTATTATTGTAAACATATCTCTTCAACACGTTTGCCAGGTAAATAGCAAGTTCTCCTGAGCGCTTCACATTTAGCCTTGTTTAAATAGCCTTCGTCCCTTGATCTTTCTTTTCAGTTTAACGATGACAGCAAATGTTTGAGGGTATTTGATTATGTAAATTCACTTTTTGTATGATCTGTACACACATCAGCTCAAGTGAAGTTAAGTAATTTAAAGCTTAAAAGTGCATTGTTCTGTTTTTTGTCATTTGGGCCTCTTGGGGGCGGAGCTCAACGATGCTTACAAAAAAAGCATTGATTTATTATAGCATTTTTAAAATGACATTGTTAATGTGCATTTTTATATTTCCTGCACACAAGAGGTGCTTCTTAACAAATGTTCCTCTTTAAACTCTGGTTTGCTGTTTACCAACCTGTGAGAAAAATGTCTAAGTCTTTAGCTGCTAATTGCTGCACTATTTTAATCAGCTTTCCTGGGACTGTGTCTGTGTGCTGTTTATGAGACCTCTCGCTGAAACAAGTTGCTATTGGAAGGA
Organism: Pungitius pungitius; assembly: GCF_949316345.1. Lineage (NCBI taxonomy): Eukaryota > Metazoa > Chordata > Actinopteri > Perciformes > Gasterosteidae > Pungitius > Pungitius pungitius. Next base: position 4,842,654 of record NC_084919.1, on the reverse strand, counting down.
GAGCTTCGAAGCTCACGCAAAACAAAAAAGTAGCAGGTCATTTATCCCCAAATAATAATGAGAAAGTTTAAGACAGTTGAATTGGGTACATTATGATTTTTCTTTCTGCTGTGAAGGTCCTCTGTCATGCCTCGCTCGCCCAGTAACTTACTGGGCCAGACAGGGAAATGAAAAAAAATGCATTTACTTTGGCTGACACCAATGTCTTACGGTAGAAGTTGAGTTTGAAACAGTTAAGAATGCACGCTGCAGTGCATTGCACGAGTAAAGGAAGGTTGCACATAAAGACACTGCTTGGGGGAGTTGGATTGATGTTGCGGTCTAAAGACACATGACCTCCACCCAGGAGACCACTGGGTTACTTAGTGTTACTGCAGCTCTTACAGAACTAAGCCTGTGTAAATATTTTTCGTAGCTTTGTTGCATAAACCTGAGTGAAATCATTGGCCCTAGAATGTGTTTTCTTACCCACATCAGTAGGCAGGTAATTTACCTGAGCCTACTGGACGTGCAGGTGAAGTGTGAAAACTAAATGGGAAAATACACTTTGTGTGGAGCCTATGAGGCAGAGAGGCTGGGCATGCTTAAATGGTTTTAGTTCTAATCTGCATTTGACGGTTACCCATGCAACAGCAAGACCTGACAACCTGAGCAAGGGCCGCAGACTGCTTCCACCTCCAGTAGTAGTAGAAATATTCCCTCACTATGAACTTTAAAAGACAAATCAACTAAATATTTTGCATGTAGCCCCTAAAGAACCATTGATTTTTTTGGTACATTATGTAAGCCCGTGACTGTTTTAGGCCTTTTTTCTTCTTTTTTTTGTCATTGCCACAAGCAACCTGCTGGGACACCAAGCAAAAAAAAACACCAGATCGGCTTTTGGAACAAAGTCAGTTATGTAAAAAGTTTTTTTGGACGAGAGCCTTCATCGACACCTCAAACGAGCTGGCAGCACAAGCAGTGGCTGTGCTCGGGTGGAACAGCATTACATCCCAGTGACTTCACAGGTATCCTCTATCCAGAAAGAAATCGGCCACAGCTTCCTCAAGCAGATCTGCTGACAGAAATCCTTCTTGCACGATCGAGGAGGACACTGATTTAACCGGAAAATGCAAATGTGCTATATATATATATACGTTATTTTCCTAGATAGCAGCACGGCCTATAAACTGAAGAGTTTATCGATTGGGCCTTTGTTCCTCCGTCCATATTGAGATGTCTGAACAGCTACTCAGCAGATTGCCTTTAATATTCATTGTCCCTGATGGTTGTAACCTTCATCTTACCACCTTGGTCTTGGATATTGTAACATCATTAGGGCTGCGATTCAGTGGCCTATTCTTAGTCGAATCCAGCATAATATTTCTGATCAAATCCCTTTGTAAAAGATTTGCATGGTAAGGCAGACATATTAAAGATTTGAGTAGCAGCCTAATTAAAGATCCCAATCGGTATGAAATGCAGCAAAGTCTGATTAAATACAAGTAGATGTCCGACATGTTAGAAAAACAAGATTAGCATCTGCTTATTTCTTTTTAAGAGCTACTTGAACACAACACTGGAGGTTCGAAATTCTACTCTGATTAATGTGCTTAAATTATTAACACAACAATTGTGAACTACAAATAGATTTATACAAATAGACACCACAAAACGCAACGTCAACTTGTGAGTACATTGAGTGGTGCTTCTCTCACCTGAAATCCGTCAGCTTTATCACTAATTAGGTGGTTTGGGTATGATCTGCCGGTCGCTAAAAATAAGTGGCCCGCTGACCTGGATGTTTTGCACGTCGCTAAAAACAGAGCGAGGCGAGACAAAAGATTTGATAAGGCATTCATTAACCTTGAGGCTTAGCAAACCTAGATTTCTTCATCAAACTGGCATGCTATCCGAAAAGCATCCGTGAGTGATGAAAGTGTTATCTGCTAATATGGTAATGTTATTGCAAATTTTTAAGTAACAAGTTTTAGATTCTTATAGTTTCCCAAATATGTTATTTTTCTGCAGCGCACAACTTTACAACAATGTATCTGCTAACGTAATCACTCATTCATGTTTAACAGAAGAGGGTTGGCTTTTATTCGGGAATTAATCAATTTTACATTGTTAGTCCAATTACTGGAAATGTTGTTGTACATGTAATGAATTCAAATGTAACGATCAGGTCAGTTTTAGGGACCAACCTATTCTCGAACTTAAAATGCCAACAGTTAGCAAAAGTACTTTTTAATACTTTACTAATGGTGATCGTAAAGGTAATGCCATGTAAGTTATGTGGCAAAACAATAGTAAAGTGGAGATAAACTCAGGCGCTATCCCAACTGGCCATTGTTGTATGTGCCCATGCATTTCGAACATATTTGGGTTTGGCCTTTCTCAATCCAGGACATGTAAGGGGCTGGGTTTGTTACCGCACCACCGTTCTAGTAACAACTTCAATCAGTGGGCAGAGATTGTCTTAAAAGGGACCTTTGGGGAAAAGTCCGGTGTTTTGAGCTATATTGGCTTTCACATCCCATGTGCACTTTCCCTTCTTTCATGACCTGGCTCTTGGGCCACGCCAACAATGGAAGGACACAGGGTTGCAGATGGCACGTGTAAATGATTTGGTATTCAACAACACAGAGTGAGGACTGCTCCGGACGGGTCTGAAATACCACAGGAAGACCGGCTCCAAGTTGTGCTAACGAGGGCGACAAAAAAGCAAAGGGACAAGCACACACATACACCCAGAAGGCCCTGCTCAAGACTAAAGGGCCGTCACACTTTAAAACGAGATAGTTATTTTGACCGTCTAATGCACATGTGTCAAACTCAAGGCCCGCGGGCCACATCCGTCTGCCCGTCCAGTGCGGCCCGTATCGCCAGAGCGCACCGCCGGACCGTCAGCGCGCACCCCCCACCCCATCAGCCGGACCGATTGTCAGTGGCCCGCGTTCGGTCAAAGTGGGCAGCATCTGGCCCGAACCTGAAATGAGTTTGACACCCCTGGTCTAATACATATGGGGAGGGATTAAGTGCTGCATCTCATTCAAACACTAAATGGTTCCTCCGTGTTAGAAAACTCGGCTGCAGTGTTGCAGCAAAGGAAATCAAATGAGTTATAGCATCTAATTGAAATTTCTGCCAGAAATATGTCCACAGAGCCAATATTTTTACTTCAGTTTTGACTGAAACAGAAAAATGAAACAGATGCTCAAGTTCTAAACTAAAAAAGCAAGACAGAAAACTAGAACACTTCCTCAGTTACAAGACCTACAAGATGTAGCACTGCAGAATAATGAACTACTAACAAGGCAACCATAATTCATCAAACCATTTAGTATGCATTTAGTATGCTATTTTCACTGAAATATGGGAGGGAGTAAAATATTAAAGTCATAATCCATCATTCTGATGTCTACACATTCAAGTAGGCCGAACAAACAAGAGAGTTAAGAACTGAATTTGGTGAAGAATTGTAACCTGAAAGACTGATGTTAGACCTCTAAGTAATGAGGTGGGATAAGACTACACTAATGTGGCCTTATAGTAATGTGGCATCCACCATCTTCATGTGTTCTGATATGGATCTTTAAATACAATCTCCAACATTAACATTACATTAATCAAATATTTATGTATTCCAATAAAAATGATACATTTGTGTAACATGTCTGAAATGATTTATAAAAAAATAGATTACCTTGGAGGATATTGTTATACACCAATATCACTTATGCACTTGTATGCTCAAATTAACTAAGTATAATGTAAAAATGCAAAAACCCAAATGAAATGGGTTTGTTAACCCAGGTCAAGTCATGTACTGTATCGGCATCCGTGACATACCTGGAAGCAGGAGATCAAGTACTGTGTGCCTGGGGCCAAGCTGTGCACAGATGTCATTCTACTTTGCCAAATATACAGCGGGAGCACTTAGTGCAGTAACAGAGATGTGTTCATAGAAAGTCAAACTGACATGTCGACTTCCTCTACGGGACCTTGGAGGCCTCTGGCCTCTTGATCTTTACATCTGCTACAGCAATACTGGAGCATGTGTACGTCACCCTGATCTCATGCTGACAATTTTCCAGAGTGCACACCTCCATCAGGGGGCATAGCAGGGAGCCACAGCAATCTACCATGCATGATGTAAGTATGGCACATAAGTGTGAAATACAAGTCAGGAGTTCAGTACCAAAAACAAAAGGTTAAAAAAAGAATGGATGGCGAAGAATCCACTTTTGATGAAGTGATCAATATTTAAAATGATTACATTTGTTTTGTTACTGATTTTGGATGACACTGGTTGACGTTGACGTTGTGTGATGTCAAATGCAGGTATTGTTAGAACTGAGTTGTTGCATTCCCCTTAACACCTATACCATTATCCTCCGCCCTATGTTCCTCGATTTTGCTCTAATTTTCCCCTACCCGAAAGCATGAGTCACACAATGATGGGAGAGACAGGTGGATTTTACTAAAAGTTCAGGCAAGGTCAAAACTGGGAGATTCCTCAGTAGGCAAACAAATCCAGAGGGGCAGGCAAGGAATCCGTAGACGAGAATAGGCGGGGTCAGAGCCAGGATGGCAACCAAATCTGAGAAGGAGCAGACAGGGAATTCGTGGTGGAAAGGCAGGCTAGGTCAAAACAGGATATCGGGCCAAATCAGAAACGCTGGAAAACTTGGCAAACGCACAAGACAATCTGGCAGGGAACAACATAACGTGATGGGCTTAAATGGTGAGGGGATGTGCTGCAGGCGAGGAGGGCAAGGAGAACCAGGTGAGGATAATGAGCTCATGATGTGGGAGGATCTGAAAAGATAACATGGAGGTAAGATGAAAATAAACTATGGTGTGGTCAAATGGGTGACAAACCTTTTTATCCCTCATTTAACATTTTGTAAATCCCAAATAAGGCTCCATAAGGCACCTCATCAACGTTTTGTCTATCTCAACTAAGGCCCTATCCCTCAGCACTATCTCTGGCCCATGTTAAAATATGCAAGCTTCAACATCCAGTTCCTAGCTCAGCTGGTGCTGCAAAAGGCATCAAAGGCCCTCAAGGACTAGTACAGAAACTTCACGCTGCTCTGCAGCAGCGTCTCAACCCCAGCTCTGACTTTCCTTCAGCTGCAGCCGTAACCTCCGGTTGACCCCGCTCTCTGTCCACCCACTCTCACACATGCTATGACTGCTTGCATCCCAAACCCCTCAGAATGATTCAAGCATGATGGATCTTCTTCCTGCCAAAAAAGTGTTCAGGCGCCTTACTGCTGCAAGGAGATCCACCTTCGCTCATGTGGGCGGAGAGAGAAACAGAAAACTCTGGTCAGGAAATTCTTACTTTGATCAATTTGATTGCTCATGCAGACATTTCAGTTCTATTTTTTTTAGTGAAGGAACTCATTTCACTTTTCTGTCAATGTAAATATATGATAAATGTTATTAAAATAATAACTTTTAATAACTATTTTCACTCAAATTAGGAATAGTTTGGGCAAAATATAAAGCATTACCGTATTTTCGCGACTATACGGCGCACTGAATTACAAGGCGCACCTTCAATAAATCGCCAATTTTAGAACTATTTTCATATATAGAGCGCACCGGATCACAAGGCGCATAGAAGTAACTGCAGTAAAACGTTTGACTGGGGCTGCGTTATGTATCCACTAGATCGGGTTGTGCTAAATCAAACGTTATTAAGCGTTCTGAAAACTCTTCACTCCCATGGTAACGTTGTTCAAACGTTAATGTGGATATTAACAATATCTCTGAACCTCCAACTTTCGTTCTTGATTAATGAAAACATTCTTGGCAAATGCTTTGGTGCATCTTGCACCGAGAGGCAGCGCTGGAACAGACGGTGGCGCCTCGCGGCGGACTGTCAGCGCGATCCCGACATCCAACTACGAGCTTTAATATACTGTAGCGACTCTCGCTAATGAATCTCTGGACAATGTGCTTATCTTCTGGTTTTATTGTGGAGAAACAGGCTACTGTCGGCCGTAGCCTGCGCCGAACAAAAACACACCATCGCTCTCCAAAACAACAACAATTCCCGCGTCCCCATAGGTGGCACTAAGATGAGTGACGTCACATTGTGCGCCATTCACTGACCATCCCAAAACTCTGTAAAGTGCAACGCCGCTCCAGAACATGAAAACACAGTCCGTTACAATACGCTGTTGGAGCTGGAATTACCGCGGCTGCTGGCACCAGACTTTCCCTCCAATCGATCCTCGTTAACCAGTATGGATCAGCCAATTGATCCATATATACGGCGCTCCGGATTACAAGGCGCACGCGCCGTTTTTTTAGAAAAAAAATGATTTTAAGTGCGCCTTATAGTCGCGAAAATACGGTACATATTCTTTTGCAAAGTGCATTGCCACTTGGACTGGAGTACCAGCAAACCTTTCATTTTTCAGGAATCAATTTCATCATATCCCCCATCAGTGAGAGTCTTTTGTAAATCAACGCCTGTATTTTAGTTTCACTCTTTGACATTTTAGGATGACACACAAAACAGCAGGAGATCAAATCCTAATGGCTTATCTGGATGAAAGCCAATATCAAATTGCATGCATTTCCAACGTGTCAAATACTGAATGTGTATGCTTGTCAAAAAACAGCTTATTGAAATATGTTTCATACCGTCAATATTTTTTTTTCTCTATTAAAAGTAGAATAAAAAACAACAAGCCTGTGTCTCAAAGCTTTTCTAGCGGATCCTAAATAAATTGCCTTTTTGTGTGGCTCATTGAGGATTCCATAATAGATTGTCCACCCAGTATACTGAAATGGAGCTTTACGTCTATGCTTCCATAAACAGACAATCATTCTTAGTAAGACACGTTGTTTTTGTTTTCCAAAAATTCAACCCTTATCCGGGCACAGCCCTGCGATGTCTGAAACCTTCTCGGACACTGACCTCAGACATGCACTACTCCATTATTTCAAAGCCAAAACAGTCAAACCAAAGTCACATTTGGCCATTGACTCCACAGACTGTACTTTCTCCCCCAAAAAACAATGCTCCAGGAAAAAATAAGATCGATGATGTCTTTCTGCATTCTAAGCAGCAATGAGCTTTCAGCAAGTCATTAGTTTGTTGCAAGGAGAGTTGATGGAAAATGGGGCTTTCAGACATTTTCCACACTGCTGTTGTTTCGTATTATTGCATAGTAACAATTGTATGCCACATATTTTTAAGCTCTCTGATGCACACAAAGAAACCAACTGGTCTTTAAAAAAAATGAATAATATGCCCAACCCCAGCCCAAGTATACTGAGCGTCTTGGCCCCTTTGGATTCCATTGGGCCTGAAAGGTCTGAAACATCGTTGGTTTGGGTCTTATCGTAGCCTAGTTCTGTCACTGCCCATTCGCAATTTGTCCAGCTTTTTCTATCAGCAATTCAAAATAGGCTTTCTGTTTCCCATTGTCAGCGATTTCCGCCAGTTGGAGAAACAGTGACCAATTACAGCTTTGAAGGCTTTTCTTCTCATCTAGCTAGCAAGAAATTGACACATATGGACATATATATTTGAATATCATGCATTCCTCTGCTTATAAACTATTTTAACTGGTAAAAAATCCCATAATACCGTTCATGCGTAAGCACACAAAAAAAGTCAGTTATTGTAGTTCTTTTACTTGTCTGCTAGGCATCTGGTTATGAAAAGGAAATAAAAAGTCAGAGATTAGACATTTTTTCTGTGGATGCTATAAATGATGGATTGAAAATTTATGATCATCTCACTATTATATATACAATTAAGATAATAGATTTTTTGTTTCAGTTTCCACAGGAACTCCGTGACTGTTCAAAAAGAGGGGCAAATCTGGACAAAGATTATTTTTAATGAATTAATTAATCATTTGCCAATTTATTTTGCCTTGCTGCTAACAATGTTGTGAAGTCAGCAACATTTTCAGGTATCACAACCATTACAACCAGTGGCTCTACAAACAAAAAATAAAAGCCAGAGAGGTTTTTTCTTTACTGGTCCCAGGCCAGGAGGGAGCCTGCTCGCCATTTCTAACCCATCTAGAAGGCCATTAGAGGACTAGTCAACAGGGAGGAGTCCAGTGTCATCCCATTAGAAGCTAGCTTGTAAATCAGCTCATCGGTATGCAGGAGGGTCACTGCGGCACCTTTCCCCAGCACAGACTCTTTCGGCCTCATGTAAGCTAGTTTGATCCAGCGATTTTCTTTTCCTCTGCTGCACATTATGAAATTAATAATTAATGTGTAATACTCTTTTGATTCACTTATCAATTTTAAAGCACAAACAGAATGGAGAATGGGCTCCTGCTGGCAGCTTTTTACCCCCGAGGACAAGGCAAGATGAGTGTAAAGTAATGAGAGAAACCAAGCAATAATGTCCCTGAAATGATTCCATGTAAACAAAGTCGAGATGGATCTTTCTCGTGTTGAGAGCTGAGTGGAGCACCCTGATCCAATAAATCAAAAAAAGGATGAACCATTCATTATTTCTAAACAATAGTATCATGTTACAAAGACAGTAAAGTATTACACAGAGGTCCATAGAGATTGATTTATACCATTCAGTTACAAAACGATTCACTTACACAAATACCCTTTTGTACTGATAATTACTGTAGGTGTTCCAAATTAAATGAAAGGCCTAGTGCTACGTACGGAATAGATTGTTTTGGCCATCGTATATTGTCAAGTTATAATTTTTTGCCATTTTAAGATACCCACCCACCTCAGTCTCATTTTCAATGCAAGTCTGTTGGTTATATACATATGTATAAAGAGTGACAATATACATGTTTATGTTAATGTTAAGGGTGTAACTACATAACATTATTTTGCAGGCACTAAATTATTGTTATTCCAAGTAGCTTCCACAGACACGTTAGTCCCAACACTGTGGTCATGTAAAATAATAATATATAAATAAATAATATATATATAATGATAGCTGGATATGTTAATGTTTGTTGATACATTTCATAAAGAGTGTGCTAGAAAGAAGCTCAGTCACAGGAGATTGCTGCATGACCACGTTAATATTAATAATTCATTAATTGAAATTATTAATCATGGTGTTCTGTTGTGTTCATTTCTAGTTGGTTGATTTTAATTCACAGCACAAAATAGCAGTCTCATTACAGCTAATACTAAATCCATAATGATACAGAAATGACATACTGGGGTCGGTGCTGTGTCTGTGTGCGTGTTAGTTTTCAAGTAATGGGTATGTCAATGGCTTCCCAAACCAGTGTATTGCATAATCAACGGGTTAGTAAAGGGGTTGTGTATAAAAAGAGCATACTGACATGAGAGGACTGTTGATTGCAAAGACATAACTGATCTTCAAGAACAGAGGATATGGTCAACTTTATAAATTCCCATCTCTCTACTGTACACAGCCTATTAGTAGCATGGCATAGTGCAGGGGTCCCCAACCTTTTTTGCCTTTGCGGTTGGCGAGGGTAGTATTTGTGTGAAAAATGCAAATGTTGATCTGATCAGTTGCTGCGCTCGGCCAGAAATACACTTGGGTTAAGCTTGGGAAATCAGTCAAGAGGGTTAAGCACATGTAATTGAGAGAGAATCTGGTCATTTTTCAAAATAACAACATTTTCTGAAAAAAAAGTTTAAAAAAACACCAACCCAGTGGTTGGGGACTTCTGGCATAATGCTTTTCATATAGCTGTTACTTATTTCATGTTTGCAATGTATGTGTTGCTTTCAGAAATATGTATTGCAAGTGTGGCTCCTCCCAGGAGCCCTGTGCTGTGCACACCGTGTCAAAGCGGTGGAGAATCACGGAGCACTATGCCTGTCATTCGGCAAACGACCGACGCGGCTTCATCTAGGTACATGCTTCCTGACAGCCTAATTACACCGGGGCGCTTTTAATTGTCACAAATTGTCAGTGCGTGGCGGATCATGCGAGAGATCTAAAGCGCACAATGAAATATTATTCTCAATGTATCTGTAGCCCCAGCGCCACACACACAAACAAAATCTGACAAAAATGTAAAGACGGTTTGGTTCTTTAGGGCTCCTAAAGAACCTCTCACTGTAATAATAAAGGGAGGCCTGACTGGTCATCTGAAAATGAAAGAAAAAATGGCTAAACGCAGTTTATTGACTCAACTGGAGGGAGATCTGGGAGTGCGAAACAATTGCAGCACACTTGGAGTGACCCGTGGATAAACATATTACTCAATTAATCTACAATGGTCCCATCCCCAAACCATCCCTGACATTCAACCGAGCTGAAACTGGAAGCATAGTGCGAAATCCTATTAGCTTCCGTTGAATGCTAATCCATGAAACCAATAAGCACCAATTAAAAGTTTGAAAACTCAAGGGCCAGAAAAAATGATGCACCAATAACAGGATTATACATTTCAAAGCACGCCCTGCTTGACTTGCTTATGACATACTCAATACAAAGGGTTTTAATTCAGACTAGAAAATGCATTTCCTGCTGAAAATGCGTTGTAATGCATAAACCTGAAAGTAATTTAAAAAGTTGACGCTTTGTTGCGTAAAATAAAGACCAAACGAAAAGAATCAAAACGATCTCCTGTCATTCGCGTAAGAAAATAAAGTCACGTGTCTGCAGCTCAATGACAACACCGAAGGAACAACGTCACCCCCCCCCCCCCGGTTTACAACTTGGAACTGCCGCCAGCAGACGGGCAGCGCGTGGGAAAATGCCGGTGTCTCGTACGTATAAACGTATAAATGCACTCCAACAAATATGAACGTATTTGGACCATGGACAGGAAAAAAGTTTTATTAACCACTATTTATAAAATATTATTCTTTATTTTGTTGTCCAAAGGGACATTACAACCTGTCACTGCCGACATTTCCGTCTTACTTGCTACTAATTGGTAATGTAGCTTTTAAAGAACAGTTTCAGTTTTTCTATCAAATGCAGAAGACAGGACCAGCAGTGGCGCTCCATACTTTTGTATTCACGATGATTCCGATTTTGAAATCAATGACAGCCAGGCACGAAGATGAATGAATGAGTGTGTAGTGATCGGTATCATTTGTGTGTACCTGCAGACTCATAATCCAAAGAAAAGGTCTGTCCTGCACCTGCTAGCCTTTACCGAGGCATCTTCTTCCAAATTACATGTAAATCCATAAACCACGGGTGCAAAACGTGGGATAACTGACTGGCCACTTAGGGTCATGCAAACAACACACTTAATGTTGATTTGGTAAACTCGATGGCAAGCGGCTGTTTGTTTACACATGCAGCAGTTATGGAGTAACACAATGGCTTTTTATTTGGAGTCTGCTTGTGTCCACCTTAGGAATGTTCAATATTCACTTTCTCTTAGCCGTGCTTTCTGGTCTCCACACACTCCTGAGGGAAATATCTGGCTCTTCCGCTGCTCTTTAGCTGTGCTCAGCGGTAAAGAGTAAAGTTGTACGTCAGGCAGCGAAACAATGAGGTGAAACTTGCAAGAGGAATGCAGCAGACTTAACAGTTCTCTGTAGGTTCATTAAGGTTCCCGGCCTTTTTTGCAAATTGTCGTTTGATACTTACTACTTAAATATTATAGTAGCCACTAGCAAGTTTGACTTTGGATTCTAACCACGATACAGGTGGCTTTGACGAACAAACATAATGAGCACCCTCGAGTGAAATTCTACAGTCGGGTTTGTAGAAAATAATAAAAATCATTGTATTTGTTAAATATTGTGTACAAAATCCTGCTTATGCATTTATAGTCATTTGTAATAATATGAAGACAGAAAGATTCCAGTACACAAAAAAGACTAAAGAAGAAGAGAAAAATACTAAGCTTCATTTTAAATTTTACATGTATCTAATATGGTGCTACAGCTATAATAAACAGTTGATGGCTTTTATATTTGATGACAAATAAAAGCACCGTGCCAAAAAGATGGAGGGAAGTAATGCATAAAGGTATGCAATGCCGGTCAGTCATGTCGACTTTACAAGGTGCCTGGCCAGGTGTCTAGAGTCGTAAGCTAGTAACTCTTAAAGGTGCTTTTTACTGTTTTACTGACGAAGCCCTGATGTTCATTTGTTTGGTTATCAATGGAATGATCCACCATGAGAATACAATGTCTGTGTGAATATTGTGCTTCATGTGGCGTTACTATGACACTCATCAACAATAATCTTTCAATAAAAGAAGAATTGAGAAAATGCTCTGGTAACAATAGCATGCCATAGGACTTAATTAAAAACGTCCCAGATACTGTTGAAGCATAATGGCTAACAGTGGTGAAGGTTCCCCTGCTAAGTTCCTGTATACAGGTCCCTCTGAGACGCAGGTACCTGCGCCCATTCCCCAGAGGGGGTTCTGGGCGACCTTCCACTTAACGGGACGGTCAGTCCACCCAGCTGGGGCGCCATGCTCCCTGCTACCCCTGCCCACTAGAAATGTATGATAAGTCTGCACCACTTAGTTCCTTTCACGATGCATCAGAGGCCAGGTGACTGTGATGTTCATCTCCAGAGGCGGCGGCATGCCTGTGCCAGGGAGCAAAGTGATAATTCACTTCTGAAGCCATTTTAGCACATACTACATTACTAGGCTGAAGAGATTGCTATGTCTGTCTTTGGGTCCAATGCACCAAGACAATTACAAAAGTAAGCCATGCATATCAGTCATGTGCCGGCTTGAAATAAAGCCAAGCCATCACTCTTCACATCATGCACCCATATAACCTTGTTTGGGAAATTGGACACTGTGGCGGTTATTTATTACTCATCACATCTAACTCATTATAGACTGATGTCACCTTTCATTTATGAAAATTTCCATATTCTATTTCACTCCCTAACATGGTGATAAGTATGGGCAAGGTGGTCTGTGATGCCATTTATTCCCCAACCAAAAACAAAATATTTCCAGTCTGCCCTTCTTTGTTGCCTGTACTCGGCATGTGGAACAGTAATACAGCATGAAAACACAGCATAATAGACTACGTTCTTCTCAAACAAACGACTGCACAATTATTAGCTTTGTTATTATTATATATATGTTATTATTTCTGAGCTCAGACTAAATTAGCAAGATGTTCACATGGAAAGTCTTCTCTAAAAACCCCAATTTTATCAAGATGAAAACTTGTTGTAGCTGGGCATTGTCTATTTCATTACATACTTTTATCCAAAGCGACTTACATTGCATTTTTAACCCATGGTTTTTTACATTTTTGGTTCATGTCTGTGTGCGCACTGAGGTAGCCAATCACAGGGAACCAGTGCAAAGCAGGAGTGGAATTGAAGTTAATTTATATCACAGCCAGACAAAAGTACAGTGGGAACCTCTTGTAGTGATCAAGTCTGTCTGTGTGAAATTCGGTGCTGTAAGCTGTTGATTGACATTCATTACTTATTACAAAATTGTATCTACCATTTCAAAACGGCAGTACAATTGTTTTAAATGGTTCAAATTGAATAACTGTAGTTTAGATTAATCAAATATAAAATAGTAAAGTCCCAACTGAAAATAATTTAATATAAAATATGGCACACTGTGGTTATAATTGGGTCAAAACAATATTGTACTGCTTACAGATAGCGAGTCTTCTTCCCTCTTTGTTAACCTGTACATGAAAACCAAAAATAAACTTGATTACTTAAAGTGAATTATTTGAACAATCCTACCCACACTTTGATCCGCATTTGACCTCTTCCCCTCAAACTTCTCCATCCCCATTCATGTATCACACCAAGATTACAAATCCCTGGGATGCAGGCAGCAGAAGGGTTTTACTACCAGTCTTGTTATTCCCTATATGTCGTCCGAATAAAGTCATGTTTGTCACTAGAAAAGGTAGAAAAAAATCCCTCTTTTAACAGAATAGAGCACAGTATAGAGCAGCGGATCCCGGGCTCGCCTCATCTCCTCGGCTTGGGCGTCACTCGCTGGAAAGAACTGGGCCACTTCTCACATCTGTGAACAGAAGGCCTCCCCCAGGTTCAGAGACCTCGGAGCAGTCAATGAGAGCCTCGCCACAGCCTAATGAGGATTAATACGGTACGGAGAGGAAGCACATGGCAAAAATATCAGGCCCTGTGGGATATTTGGACTAAATATGACAAGCCTAAAGACTTTTTGGCCCTCGAGAAGTCCCGCAGAGGGATTGGAGAAGCGTGCCGGGGGGAGATATTTGTGAAAATGGGAAAGCACCCTTTACGTTAAATAGCGGCCCATTCATTCTGTACAGAGATTCGATAATGGTTTACTGTCCCAATTATTGTTTGGCATTGTAATTGACCACTTTAAAACAAGGATTTGTTCTATTTCCCTCAATGATATCTCAGCATGTGAATATTAAAAGATAATGAGCAAATAATAAACACATTTTATATTTGTTCTGCTCATTTAAATTAAATTTCTTTTGATTTGATATTTATTGGTTAAGAAAAAAAACACCAAACACGCGATGAAACACTAATTTTAAAAACACTAATTTGTTTGATCTTCAAAGAAGTCCCAAAATAATTAAACATTTCTTACAGGCAACGCACAGGAAAAACATCAAAAATATATAGAAATTTGTTGATTAAGTTTGGTGTCAGAGGGAACAAAAACACTTCACAATTATATGTGGAGCCAAACTTTCAGATCCACTCTTAGAGGGAACTTTCTTCTTTTGTCTCGCATCTCCCTGAACTCTCCAGAGGTCAAGAGAGGTTGGTTTTTTTGGTAGCCCCCCTCCTCACTCCCCCCTCTTCACCAAACAAACAACAGCTTGCCAACACAACATCATACAGCCTCGTAAACGAAAAGCAAAAGGAAGTGTCTGTGACTAAGCCTGAAAACAAATACGCCGACCTCCACCGGGGCGGAAGGACGTTCCCTCGGTTCGGCGTGTGTGATTTGGCTCTGGCGCTCATTTACGCAGCTAGCACAAACTGTTGACTAGCCTGCACCCCCCCTCCCCACCCCCCTCCTCCGTCACCACCACCACCCATCACACCAGAGAAGAAGAGCACGGTCGTCCTCCAGTCAGAGGGTTGCCGGTTCGATTACTAACCTTTATGTTGATGCGTCCTTGGGCAAGACACTTAATAATTCTCTTATAAGCTCTTTCTGGCTGTCAAATGTTACTTTAGTCCATGCAAATAACACACGGTCTGCCAATCAGAGAGAGTTCGGAGGCAAACTTTTCCAATCAGTGGTTGACATGTGAAACAATGAGCCCCCCCCCCCCCCAACTGACCGATGGAAACGTGGCACTGTGGCGTTAGAGCGGCTGTCATAAACACCTCGTTGTTTCGCGTACGAGTTAATTACAACACCCTGGATGAGGCTGTGGGGTCTGCTACACTTTTCCCCGCGTTCTGTCACATTTAATCTCATTGCACCAAACATTTAAATAGGTGCCACGCTTGTTGTCTTTGCAGCTTTGCATCACTGTCACCCTGCCAAACGAGCACAACAAATGCACTCTCCTCCTTGTCGCGTCCATCCCAAGCTGTGTTTCACATCAACACAAACTCAATTATTGTCAGTAATTACTAGTATCTTGGGGTGTTTGAGTAGAGGCTGAATTTCAAAGGCTGCAAAACATGGACTAAATTGCCCGAGGTGCTTGATGGGAGGAGAGGGGGCCGTTAAACTGTCTCTCGGATTCAATTGGCCTAATGTGTCTGAAGCCAGTGTTGTAGCCAGTAGTTTGCGGTTTATTGGAAGTGCCTCTGTGGTCAGTTTGAACAAATGTCTCCTAGCCTCTTGGCCCTCAGACGCAAGAGGGGAATGTGCAGGTGAGACCAGCTTTCCGCTTCAGAGAGATGGGCCCTTGGAATCCAATTTCCGGAAGGGCAAGGACAATGAGTTGTGCTATATGGGCAATATACAGTACGTCTCTCGTTAACAAATTCAGATTACATTTGGAGCATGCTGATTTGGATTTGGCGCTCTAAATCAAAAAGCAACTTAGGTGTCAAGCAATCATCTGCATTTGCAGGCCCGTCAAAGCACGGTCTGTTATGAGATAAAAGAAAGTGGCATTACTTGAACAATGCAACACAAAGAGAGCAAACCCAGTGAGAGCAAAGAGGCGACTCTCAAAATCTACACTAATCAAATTAGTTTGATGAATCCCATTTTTTAAATTGTAAAATCAACAAAAATATGATTTATTAAAAATCCAAAAAATATCTATAATCAAATTCTTCCTTTAAAAAAGACATTGAATAGAGTTCAATTTAAAACAAAGAAATGCAGGTATGTGGTATTCAAAGAGAAATATCTCAGTCCTCTGATTGCAGTGGTGTTTGAATCTTAATATTATGTTTATAGTACCTTTATATATTTATGCTCATGACTAATTTGCTACTGTCTGTACGTGGTTGCATCAACCTTTGGGAAAGGCTAGACTTCTGAAAATGTGAAAGTTAGAATGAAAATCCTTGATAATGAAGACTAAATGCTGATGATTACTTGTGGATTTTAATTACAGGGGTCACCATGCTTCCTGCAGAAATATTTGCTCATTTGAAAGCAAAAAGAACTTTTTATTGCTACGACCCTCAAAAGCTCTGAGTGGAAAGCTGGTTACAATTAGGTCAGTGTGCTGGAATTGCAGAGATTTCAAATTAAAAAAGAATAAACCCTTGAGGTTGTGTTTTCTTTTGAGACTTCTGCACTGCACGTCTAAAGTAGAACCCTCAGCTAATATAAGTAATACAATATAATTATTATTTATTGTCTAATTCAAATGGGAGGTTTAGCTCTTGTAACAGCACGTTTTGATTTGTGTAGTTCAATTCATCAGCATACAGGAAAAGAGACCTTTGCAACAGCAACACGCAGGACGTGGCTTGAAGAAGAATGGGAAGAAGAAGCGTTTTATTGCGAGAGACACATGTAGGCCGTCCCGTGAGAGCCCCTGATCTGAATTCAGCCGGTGGCAGTAGTGCATGTTGAGCAGCCCAGCGACTGCGGAGGAACTCCATGTACACAGCATGTAGATGTATGCACTTATTCCCACAGCAGGTTGCACAAGGTCTGTAATGTCGATATAAATACAATTGAGTAGTGATTGGTCAACACACTAGCTTTTCCTAATGTTGATCATTAGCACGTACCTGGAACGGTGGTAACTAACAAAGACTATTTTTAGCACACGTTCTTCCACCAGAAGCCATTGAATCGTTTGGTGTTTTTTTTCTGTTTTAATGTAGTTACGTCTTACTTTATGTGATGTTTAACTAAAGACAAAAGTAATGTCATCAAAGGTGGGTTCATTGCTGTAGTGGCGTAATACAATCATATCTATTTTCCAAATATTTCGAAAATTGACTGGGTGCCTCAGCTGTTCTTCTTCCTGCCTGACTCAATCTAGAGATTGAAAATTGGACAGTTTTGTTTTTAGCACAACAAAAGCGGAGAGAAACTACTGTTGTGGTTTTTGAAATTCTCATTACGTTGAATCTGGGATGATCGTTGCTGTCTATTGTTCCACCGGCTGTTGTGTCCACTATCGAAAGAATTGTGGTTTTCGATTAAAAAGAATATGTCAACTCCGGTTTGCCTGACTACTTCCCCAAGGTGTCGCACCGCCATATCAACCCACCCGAGGCAATCTTTTGCCGACTGCAATAGTCATCCATGATGACCTAATATAACGAGTGAAAGTGGAAGCTGAAACGGCTGAAAAGCACCCTGTCGTTTACCCCCATAGACCACGACACATGCGCCCTCTGAAACCAGAAGTCAATTTGGTCTCATTTCAAATTGCATGACTTGCCCTCTGAGTAATGCCCATATAAAACTTAATTCAATGTTATCTGCAGCCAAACTGTGTTGGCGTGACAAACCACAACACAGTCCCTGACATACGCCAAGGGGTCCTGGGGACCGTTTCAGGTAGGAGGTTCAACAAAGTCTGAGTCAAACCCTGAACTCTGAGTTGATTTACCCTGAGATGGGAAATTCTGAGTTTTGGGTTTCAGAACAGCTGTTTAAAGTTGGTTCAATCCAAAGAGTTGAGCGCGTGCACTGAAGGCAGCATGAATGGAGCCATGATACGATTGGTCACCCCTATTGAGCTGGAAATACTAATGCAAGCGTACAGAAAGTATGAACTGTAATTAGAAACAAAGCAACACGCTACTGCAGCAAAAGACAGAGAAACGTGGGAGAAAACTGCTGCCCGGGTCAATGCGTAACTTCCAATATAGTGTTGTCAGGTAGTATTTAATGTACACACTAATCATAATCCATATGTTATACTAATTCCCTGCGTCCCTGGACGCAGGTACATGCGTCTCACCCTGTTAGAATGCACTACACACAGGCTTGAAATACACACCCATGCTCATACTTAATCACAAGAAAAATATTGCTGGTAAAAACTGGTACAATGGTATTGAACCTATGATGTAATTTATTCAGGTGCATCCTGTGGAACTCCTCTTTAATGGCTCTCACCGGTTTGTGTCCAGGAAACAAACACTTTTCTCATGGCTCTGCATACAGTAGCTTTACTAATATTCTCCATCACCGATGTTGTGAAGGAAACTACACAAAGAATGTGCTCTGATGTGAGAGTATGTCCACGATGGGTGACGTTAGTTATATGAGGACGGGTGAGGTTTTGTACATATTTGATAGTTATCTGAAAATGACAAAATATCTAATCGGGGCTCAATATTCTCTCCCGATATTTACCACTCTGCGAAGTAAAACCGCTTCTTCATCAACAGGATGGTCCAGAAAAGGACATGCCATGTTCCAGAAAACACTTTATTCTTTAACGTAACAAAGATCTTATTTTGTTCTTATTTGGAAACTGCGCTAAAATCTGTCTGATTCAGAGTATGAATGAATGAGGAAGTGAAAGTGCGCTGTGTCATTGGCTGGGCTGGTGTCAGGGGGATGAGCCTGTGAAAGAAACTTGAGGTTTCTTTAAGAAAACCTGCTCCCGACCAGGTTAGGTTCACAGGCTCAGTTACCATAGCGACTCACCCCGATGTTTAGTTACCTCCCTTTCTGAAACAGACAACCCAGAGTTCCCCTCATCTCAAGGTTAAGAAACTCTGAGTTTCCACTAAACCCGCTTCTTGAAACGGACCCCTGACCATCTTTCTGTCTTTGACTACCTTGCAGAGGTACGTCGTGCTGAACCCAGATTCTAGAGGCCGCAGCAGGAGCTACACCCAGGCCTGACCCACTTATTTTTAGAGCTGACTATGAGTGAAGTGTTCGGTCCTCAGCTGGGTGGGAAGCAGCGGTGCCAAGGTGCTGGCCGAAAGAACAAACATCTTCTCTAGCTCACCAACAACACCTCAGGATACAGACACACACACACACACATGGAAAACGCTGGGGTGTCGGTAGTCTGACGGACGCACAGCAATTGAAGGTGGCTCACTTTTTCAAGGGCCGTTTCTCGCATCGCCCTACTCGCTGATATTGAACTAATCATGCATCTTTTCAGCTCATCAGCAGTTATCTGCAGTGTTCAAATGAACATTTTTTTCATCCTCCCCATCCATTTTCCCTTTCCTTTTTCTCGGTTCTTTTCTGCTGGTGGTTGAAGAGCTTTGTCCACAAGATAAGAATTTTTATATTTAATGGGACAACAAGTTTTTCATTTAAAATCTAATCTAAAGGAGGTGGACACAAATTATCCAGCCTAATTGAAAAGCTAAAAGCAATAAAACCGCTCCCTGCAACCTTAATGTGATTCTTGAATGGGTGGGGAATGGAGCAAGGGGCTCGGCGTTGGCTAATATCAATGGTGGTAATGATGCTTCAGTTGCCTTCCCTTTTGAGCAGCTTGTCTGCACCAAGGTCCTAAATCATCATCTGTGGACACATTATCGGAGAACAAAATTACAAGTGAGCATTTCGCTGCGTTGTCAGAGTAATTATCAGGGTTTCTAAGGAGGGATGAGTATTCAAACTAAAAAACTGTCAATTTTAAGGACAAATTGGTGTATTCTCACCAAGCAGCAACCTCCAGGGGTTGAATATTTTGCCGAAGTGGATGTGCCAGAAACCATTCCACGAATCACCACTTGATTGGTATTGGTCATAAAAGATCATTTACCTGTTCATGACAGAGGGATGAATCATATTTCACTTAAACCCTGATATATTCAGGATTAAAGTTAAGCATAATTGAGTGGGACATGTCTGCTTTGATTGGCAGGTTGTGACCATGAAGTCACAAGCATGCTTTTATGGAACGTTTGATGGTACTAAAAGATATTTTGGAGATAATTTGGAAACTCTTTCTGCAGGAAGACCATGAAAACATATTGTCCAACCACTCATGGGTGATGTCACGTCAACTAGTCCCACTTTTTGTATTTAATCAATGGCTCGCAAAACTAAACATGTGTAGTCAAAATAAGAAATTATTTAAAGAAGAAGTGGGCTTTGTGGACCTTGAGGTTAATTGTTTCCTCGAACCAACTTTTTGGAGATTGCACTTTGTTTTGCAAATTTCTTTCTGTTCTTCATGGCCGTTCAGAGGAAGATGAGGATAAAAACTTGTTAGGGATGACTACCTTTGGCTCATGAATTTCTTACTAAATTAACATAAATAAGAAGCCATTTTGGCGCCGTTCCTCTTAAACCTTTTTTAAATCATCTATTCCAAATTAATAATGATGAAACAACACGTTAACATAGCTGAGCAAGGACATGGCAAACCAATTTTTAATAGCATGTGGTTTCTCCTGAACAGAGCGGCAGAGCTTTTAATCATTGCCAAATCTCCAGGCGGACGTACAAGATTCTCATGAAAAAAAGAAGGGGCCACGTTTTGATCTCACGGAGAGGCCTGGATGCTGGTTCACAAGAAGCTCACTCTCGCCATTCTGCACCTCCTTAATTCCATTGAGACCCCAGCACATGTGTCTCTCCGAGCCTTCGTTTCTCAGACCTGTTCAGACAGTGGATTGAAAGAGAAATCTACAGGCTAATTATCCCTGAAGCGGGTGGATTTGGAGGACCCGCCAGGCATTTCGTGATTGGTCCTCTCAGCGGTAGTCAGGACCGGGATTAGTGAGGACAGCGAGGGAGGTGGACAAACCCCTGCGGTGAGCCAGTCGGACCTCCAATCCCACCCGACAAGAGCGCCAATAGGCATCTTCATCAGGGTGCAGATGGAAATGCCTACAGAGAGGCCATGTGGCTCCCTATTATGGTTGTCTTTTGTTGAGAGATGGCACTGGTTGGGGAGAGTGATGGGGGATTTCATCTGTTTTCAAAAAGGCAACCTTGCATGCCTCAGAGTGTGATTTAACACGAACTCCAGCAGAGTCTTTGTTCCAAAGGACTTCAAAAGTCCAAAATACTGGACTTTTCTAAAACGTGTATATCCAGTTCAGGGATCTAAGTGGACTTGACAGACACCGGACTGGTGCCTGAATAGCAGATGCGAGGGAGAATGCATTTGGTTTCATGACCAATCAAGGACCAAACTATGTAATTTACTTTCTTTTTTGAATAGAGTCTATGGGCCTCATGTACGTACATTTACAAATGAACGTACAACGTTGGACATGACCAAGAAACAGAAAGCTCTGTGATACTTTAGCTGACGTTACATTTACAAAACCTGCAGCTCATCAGGTAATCAGGGCCTTTCTCCACCCACTAGACCACATATTGCGAGCATTCAAACGCACATGTGAATAGGCCTCCTTCTCTCTTTCTATCATGGATCAACCAAAGTCAAAAGCGAAAACCAGAATTCAGTGGCAATGTAGTTGATGTGTTTTTTGGGCATTAGTGGTGGGGAAATGTGTGTAAGGACTGGTGCGTTGTAGAAAAGCGTGAAGAACTTGACTGTTTGAAATGATCCTGATGCCAATAATCGTAATGTAGTGAGGAGAACTGTGGAAATGGAATGTGAACGCTAAGTCAGAGATGCGTCATATTAGATATCTTTCGGTAACTGGAATATTGCAGAGCTGCTTAATCTGGCTCGGATTATTGTTGCCATTTCACGAGGAGGCATAGGAGAGGAAATGCACATTTTGATTTACACCTGCTTTTATGAGGCGGTACACTTTCACCAATAAACGGAGGCGCGCTTCCACAGGCGGTTTCTGTACATACCGCGGAATACATCATTAGGCGCACTTTACAGATCCCCTCTCCTCACTTTATGGGAAACCCCCACTTTCCCTTTCAACCTCCTGTGAATGCACATGCATGACACGGAAAGCACCATTTTTCAGTTTCAGGCAGTCTGCGGTTTTACCTCAGTGCATGTGCATGTACATACCTTCTACGCGCACATCACAAAACATACATGAGCGTAAATGAGGCCCTGAGCCTTTCCTCATGTTCATGGAAGCTATTGTCTTGAAAGCGATAATAACAAAAAAAGCAATTTTGGGTGCCATCTCAAGTGAATTGTTGAGATCATGTCATGAAAAAACCAAAATGAAATCAGACTGAGGCAAAAGTGACAGGGAAAAAACTAAAATGCACAGTTGTATTATTTACCAAAACCTTTATTAAACCTTCAATTACCAGTTCAATTACTTTACTGCAGACTGTATACTATAATATCATGTGTCTGCTTTGATATTGATTTCTAAGGTTGGGGAAAACTGTGTGACTTTCCAATTAGGTGTACTTATAACTGCCACGTCAAGCAGAGGCTCTTACTCATTGGCTCCCTGAACCACTTGGTCCTTGGGTCAGTGCTCAGCAGGCCCATTAAATAATCCCCTGATAATCTGAATGAAAGAGTCTTTTGGTCCATCAGACTTTGTTGTAAGTAGGTTGACATGTTCCCTTGTCTCTGAAAAAAAAAACATACAAGTTCTTTGTCTTTCCCTTCAAGTGGAATGAAAATATAGGTTTTAATTCATACAAACCTCAGACTGGACGGTTTGGGTCATGTTGGGCTTTGAGAGTGCACTCATGTCTTGGGACGGCCCCATCATTAGACATCCTGTCCAAGTATACCAAGCTGCTCGAAGCCTTAGCCGGGTAATGAGCGGGGTCCTCAGTGTAGCAGGTTAATGTGTTTTTATTGCCATGGTGAAGCTAATAGAGTTGTGATGACTGCACACCTGCCACAAGACTTTGGGGAAAGAGGATTAAAAAAAAAAGGCCACCGTGAAGTCTCCATCAAGGCCCACGGCTGTCTGTGGGCAAGAGTGCAGTTGACAGATGAAGCATTTGACAGTGACGCATTGCTGTGGGATGGAAACCAAACGACTAGAATGTTAAAACACACGTTGACTTTCTCGAATGCCCTCCCCTCCCTCTCTCTCTCTCTCTCTCTGTCTCTTCCTTCACGCTAGGTTATTCTAGTTGTTTCTGATCTTGTTTGAATTCTACACGAATACGTAGAGGGGGAAATTGCACAGACAAGCACACAGCCTGTGAATTATTTGGTCCTCATTCCCCCTCACAGGCATAATTTGGCTGATTTTCTTTCACAGGCGGCTACTCTTCACTCATTCACCCTCCGTAAATTCTCCAATTATTGATCATTACATTACCCTAGAATGCTCTTTATTAAGGTTATGTCCTATTGTTAAAAAAAATCTCAATGGCAACAAAGTCACAAATTAGAAATGCCACATTAGCGATATGGCATCATTGTATTCCAGGCAGCGATATTGAGGGTTACTTCCACGGTGTCATCTGCTCCAGAACAATGAACGCCTGCTTCAAACGATGCTTGGCAATGGAATTGGACTGGAGAAATACAATACCACTGTTATCTCATTACTTTGTTTCTTCTAGGTCACTTTTGTCCCATAATCCATATACATGCAGTTAAACCAACATTTAATTCTAGTTATAGGCCTCCTTGTGGAACAAAATATTACTTTCTGCTTTCACTTTTTGCCCATTTTCAAGAAGGCGGACTGAATACTAGGACACCCTTTGTACCTTTTGATCACTAGTTTTGCTATGGGGCAATGCTTTCATGTGTTGGTAAGGGATGTGTTTTTAAGTTATTGTCTGCAGGTCAGGTGACCCGTAAGGGACCGAATTCAGAATCATGCTAATAATGAGTTTGTGCTATTTTACCACTAATTCTTAGCTCTAACACAACACGAAACATTGTAAGTAATTATATAAACAACACAGACCCATTGATACATTTTTGAAAGTATTATCAGATCAGAATGTATTACAGCAGCAAAAGCTCTCATGATGCATTTTGCATAATGCATTATGATTCTTTATGCATGAATCAACAGGTTTTTGTCATCAAGTGTCATAAAGCACATTGACATACTTTCGAGCCTTTCCACCTGTCCTTCATTCTCTACTTTGACATAAAGGCGCTGAAGTCCTACATTTCTCAGGAAGATGTCTGACAGCACCCAGAGGCGTAATCTTTGATCCAGCCGAGACAAAAGCCCCATAAGTTTATAAGTTTAACAAAGTCAGAGAGGACAAAACAATGGCTTGAAGTGAAAGAGGAAAAACATCAAACAGCTTTAGCGGTCTGTAAGAGCAGTGCAGTGTTTCAGGCCCACATTTTCCCTTTCGCTCCAACAGTGTGCAGGTGCCTCTGTAAAATAGAAGTTGGATGTCAGATTAGTGTTAATTCCATTCCAGCCCCCGCCAAATAGGCGCAGGTGTTAACAGTTGCATGACAGGGTTAGTTTGACACGGCACCGGAGCAATGTGAGTTTTCAGCGAAAAAAGTTTCTCTTTCCAGATGGTAATCAGTTTGGAATTTATTTAATCCCCAATTCATAGGGCGAATAGTAATATGTCTTTTCCTTAATCATTGTGTCTCCCGCAGAGTTCAATAGCATGCTACATTCCTGCTCCCGACGACTCAGCCTGTGTGCACAGAAAAGCCTTTCATTCCCTGTCACATCACTCTGACAACAGTATAAAATGCATGGAACATCTAAGCGCGGCCCGGCAGTCCCATGCAGTGTTGGTTCAGCACCAACAATAATCCACCTCAGATCCTCCTAATTCTGTTAAAACAACAGATCAGGGCAGCCGCGTCTGACGGAAAGATTTTCAGCAGCTTATCTTCCACCTTTCCAGTTATAGATGAAATGTATTCTTCCCTTTTCTGGATTTTTTGATTCTGTGCTATACACGTCAACGTGTGCATGCTTATGTATAGATTCTGTCCCTCAGTCCCTATCACGTTATGTGGCATATCAGTCATATTCTTGTTTTTATTTCTCTATGCAGTTACTTCATCGCTTCAGGTGACACTTCCGGCCGGCCAAAACAGTGTGCCAATCAAACCCTTTGCTAAGCCCCGCCTCTCGCTGCGACTCCAGCTAGCTGCCCAGGTGCCCACACTGTCACTAGTTGCATGACTTTACTGAAAATGCATTAAACATGTCATGAATGTGCTGTAGGCTGTGTTACGAGTGATGCTTATAGCGCAATGATTTCTTAAATTGCTGCACATCTCTTATCCAAACAGACCAATTGAGGCACCCAGACACGTATCCGGCTCATATTTGTCCAAACGAAACGGCAAAATCCGCACAATATGAAAATTCCTCATAGTAGCTTTAAGTTACTAGAAGGAAGTGATGCAGCTGTTATGAACCATTGAGTTACATGCATTTAAAACATTAGAGGAATTGCATAAAAATGCTGTGCAGATAAAAGTCAGGGATCATGGGTCACTGTTGTGCATTTTATTTGCTCCCCACTGGAAATATCGTTCAGTACCCTTCAAAATTATAAACTGAAGCGTGTACTGTCTGCTGGATGAGTCACATTGCCAAAGTGGGATCTGCAACTTCCTCTGACACTGCTCTGCAGAGAGCCAATCTGACGTCGTGGCGGAGCACTTTGACTACTGTATGACTCTAATGTATGACGCTAAACACACGCGCGCTCAGACAAACACACTCACACGGGCCCGTGCTGCAGTTATGAAATCAGCTGGGCTTAACCTGCATGTGCCCTGTTGGTTTAACAGATTGCATTCACATTTTGATTCAAAGCCGCTGCCTCCTGCCGCCACTCCCCCCCGGGTGGAAGCATTACCATTGTCTGCCTTCATTCGCAGAGGATCCTGGATCCTGTCCATGCTTTTTCCATCAGGCCCAGCCTCCGTAAGCTGGGCCTCGACACCCCAGTGAAAACAACTGTGGTCAAACAGAAAAGCTGGCCATTTATCTGTGTTTGCCATAAAATCCAGCACTCCTCACAACACTCTGAAAGTGGGATTATTTCTCCTAAGGGGCTTCTAAGTCTCTAAACCCCAATTACTGTGTTACCATTTGATTTATGGGTTTGAATTTAATGACACATTAAAATGCAATTAGCATCTGTATCCAGAACAAACTGTGTGCATCCAATGCGGGACTTTCAGGGAGGAAAAAACCCCAAACATGGATTCTCTTTTGCATCTACAGTACAACAGGGTCTTTGGCGCACTAGCTGGCTGTACTTTAGCACTCACTTTAGATTAAACGGTCCATTAGAGCTACATTTATTGACGTATTTAACATTATAGCTAAACATAGAAGTTCTTTAGTGGACTACGACCTATGGAAATATGAATCAGGTCTATATTACATACTGCTAAATGCTCTATCCTCACAGATTTACTCCAAACATGCTGTGATCCACTCCGACACTGACACAGCGGCTTCTCCAAACCGCCCTGACCTCAGGAACCGTCACTGGATTTAATATGCCAGAAAACACTCTCAGTCAATACTGTGACTGACCTAAACAGCTAACCTAAAAGTCTGCTCTCAAAAGTCAGCTTTGGACACGGCCAAAGGCAGAAATAGCAGTGAGATCAGCAGCTTGCATTCCTGCATGCTGAGCTGCATGCTGATTGAGCTGCCAGCATTGTATTCTCATAAAAAATGGATTGGCTTTACACAGGCCAGCAGACAGAGCATCTTTGATAACCTGCCTCCTGTCTGGTTGAAGAACAGTTTTTCTGGGCCTGTTGTCGGCACTTTGATGTCAGGGGGCTATGGATAAAGGAATACTTCAACCAAAGAAAAGGTGATTTGTGAACCAATATCTCATTAAGTGTTGCCTTGAGTTCTTTGTGAGAACTTTGTTCTCCTAGCATGCATGGGAGGGAAAGAGAGATTAAAAAACATGCCTTGAATTTAAGTCAAAACCCTCCAACCTCTGTCTATCACAAATATTCATACTAAAAGTTTGTAAGTCGGCAGTCGGAAACACTACCACCGCAATGCTGTCTTTCCATTGTATTCAAATCCAAAAAAAAGACTACCCCTGACCCTTCGCCTAAATGCGCTGCGTTTTTCAAAAAACGCTGCTGGGACTACGCACAGCGGAATGACCAAAAGGGAACCCGTAACATCTGGCTGTGCCCCACCCCCCCCCCCGCCCCGATCATTTTCATGCGGTCATGGGATGCCAAATGAGTAATGCGATCCATATTCAATTAACTAAGCAGTCCCTATCACATATCTTCAATAACATTTTACATTTTACAGAACTCTTCATCATTAATGATCTCACGCTACTCCTCCATGCAAATGTGAGCGTTTAGCACAGATGCATGTGCTTCAGAATAAATTAACATTAGACTGGAATGAACTGAATGCGACTTGGATTACATGTTTACACGAATACTGAAAGACTTTTTAGCAAGACTGTTTTTGTATCATTCATTTTCATCGAGTTTATATTCGGGGAAACTTGGCACTCAAATCTGTTCCATTGAAAGACAGGAAACTGCGGAGACAGACGGCGCTCATCTTTGACGCGGGAAAGAGTAAGAAGGTCCAACATGGAGGAGGTGCCCGTCTCGTTGGCTGTGCTCCAGCAAGCAAATCGTATTCAACCCGCTCCTGGAGTGTGAGCTGCTCAAAACCAGCATTCAAAATATTTTAATTATCATTGAATGAAAAGTGCTTTGAGGGGAGTTAACATAAGAAACTCAAAACAGAAGGAAGCCTTTGAATTTGTGTATTGCTAGTGCATGGTCGTGTATAGCATGTTCTTGGATGGCAATTGTGTTAGCAGTTACTCTTTAGCTAAATAATTTACAATTTACAAAGTAAAGGGATGAGGCTTGATTACTAATCTACTTTCTTTCTCAACAACTTCAAGACGGTTGTTGTCTTTTAAAGTCTCGGAATGTGCCATGCACTGTGGTATAGACACGTGCAAAGGTAAGCAGAGTTGTATTCATTCATTCATTCTTTGGCAGATGCCATTTTGCCTTGAATGTGAGTGTGCAAAAGCAGCTGTGACTCTGTTTTGCACATTAATGCAACGGGTTAAAACATTTGTCCTGTGTCCACAACTAAAGAGAGAGGGATGAGCTCTTTTTGGTTAGGTTGCTTGATGTTGTTGTTCTTCAGGCCTTAATGTTTTACATTATCTAGAAAGAAATACTGCGTGGAACACTTACGGAAACAGTTGCCTCCCACTTGGCACGCAAAAAAAAGTCAAACTCTTTGAATATCCAGAGATATTTCATCCGTCCAAACTGTGATGCTGTTGGCAGTTAGAAGGCCAAGGGATCAAGCAGTGAATGAACCCTGAACATCAGTATTCATTAATGCATACATCCTACGCTACGGCAACCGCAGATGTTCTTAAGAGGCGCTTTAGATGCAGTTATTCTGTGTTGGTGTACTTATGGTGTACTTTAACACTTGACATACCAGAAACGCTTCAATCGCACATATCAGAACCAATCCAATGCACGACAGTGCCGTAAGGCTACAATCTAGTTCTGCAAGCGCAACCGTTATGGATTGGAGCAGCAATGGTTTAAGGGTGGCGTTGTAGTTTTAACACATTTTCATGTATCTCTCTTCTATCGTAGACTTTGCACAACAATGTTTGGGAGGCGGGTTAGCAGTTCTTGTGAGTATTATGGAGATTTTCTCTCACCGGCGCCACTGTCTGCTACCAACAACTCTCTGAAGACGCTAATAATTTCACACTAACTGAATGTGACTGTGTGAATTGGACTGTTTCTGCAATCATGATTATATGCATAGAAAGGGCTACATTTTTTTGAGTATAACCTGATTTAAATCAGCATTGAAACGGGATCTGCTTAGTAGCAGAGTAAAGTCTATATTCTCTTTCTGTTTTATTTACACATTCACACCTGATTTTTATCAAAGAACACCAAGGAGACAGCTGAATAAATAGCGATACTTTTGCCACTATGTTTGCAATCTCACTTTTTGGGGGATCAGGTCAAATCAAAGAAGAATGACATGAAAACATTTCCCTCACAATCCTTCTAAATTTGTGGTTTTAGTTTACGCTACTTAAAAAGTAAAAGTCGGAAGGTGCTTTCAAACGAGATGAATGTTTTTTTTTATTGGAGGAAAAATGACGCTCATGTTTAATCAGGAGCAGCAACGAGGCCTGGACGAACGTGCTGTAGATCAAGAGGATCCTCCCCACAGCTGAGTTAGTGTGTGGTGACAGCTCGAGTGAGTGGACTGGGTCGCTACAAGACAGCAGCGTCAGCGGAAACGACATGAATACAATTGATCTTGGCTCCTCTGTCGCAGCAACCTTTGTATATAAAAGGGTTGACAAAGGGTCAACAGTTTCTTTGGTCTCAGCTCCAGGCGTTAAGGAGAATAAGGATATGCCACATGACATTGGAGATCTCCGCAATCAACGTACACATTTCCTCTCAAAAGTTATACTTGTGCAAATGTGCAAAATTTGGTGGATTCATTGCGGCACAAAAACGCGCTGTGAGTGATGTCACGATTATCTCATGTGCAGATGGAGATTGAGATGATTTTTTTTCAGCACGCTTGACTCAATGACCAGAACTGAGATTAGTCCAGTCAAAAACCAAACAGATGATGATAAAACAATTATACAAGTCAGGGGTGGGTTAGTGACACACCTCCCACCATGAAACCATAACTTTGAGACAAGTAGATCTCCCGATGTCCTTTCACACAGTGTAGGATACCATGACTATACCAAAGATTTAAACTTTTCAGCTGGATTTTACAGATTAAAATAATGCAAACAAACCAGACTGTAACTAACTCAAAGTGTCTACTTAGATCATATATTTTTACTTAAACCACGTAAAGCTAAGGTGTTCATTTTACAGATAAAGGGTTCAATAATGAATTATTACCATCGATTTTTGAGTCAACATATTCATTTTCCATCTGGTTATTTTTTTGTTTGTTCCCCATTAGTCCTGAATTGCAAAGCTTTGTGGAAAGCAATATTTGAGTCTGGTCAGAGACTCCTTCCATCAATCACACAAATCACCCCTCACCTTGCAGTATTCATGATAATGCAACCATTGGCACAGCGTTAATTGCATCCATTTCTCACCTCATCTGATGCTCTGACACCGAGATCAGGAAGAGGCCAGATTCCTTTTGCAGCTGCTCAAGCTCAATTCATCATCCTTGATCCTTTTGTGTGATGGATGCTACATTCAAAGGGAATTACTTAAGCTGTTTGTACCACCCTCTGCAATTCCCAGTTCAGCTGTTCATTTGGAATTTGAATTTTGTTTTGGTAAACAGACTCAAAGAGCAAATGTTGTGTTTAAATGCAACTCTTTTGCAGCACATTTTTGATGCAGGCCCTTGCTGTATTTCCCTGGGAATTCACAAGATTATACAATGTTACTAGGAACAACCAGACTGAGATTAAAATGGATGAGATCCAAGAGCCTGTGGTAGTCAAAATGAAAACAATAAATTCAATAAAGTCAGTTTTCCATCGTAAAACAAATCAAGGCGGCAATCCTCTCAACAAAAACTTCAACGCCAAACTGGGGGGGGTAAAGTTCCTGAAAGATGGCCACTAATCCAGTTATATCCTTCTTCAAAAGCACTCCACATGGGTATATAAGTGAATTGAATAATTGCCTGTACTTCTTTAATGTCCACTTTACTTAGTCTTTACTTCAGAAAGAACGCGGCGAAACTCCTGCTTCCCCTAACCGTCTGAATCTAAAAACTAAACAGCACTCTGAACATTTGATCATGCCAGCGGTGGAGCCATTCCTGTGAATCTCAGCTGAGCTTTTCCGATCGAACTCTGCGAGATGTTGGGAAACAGATTGCGGCATGATGCGGACAATCTCCTTTGCGTAGCTGTGAAGCGCCTCTGTGCCAATTGCGGCGTGTTCTTGCCTGCAGATGTGCAGCACAGCTGACAGCTGCGATAGTGGCTGGAAATAGAAGAAGAAATTGCAGGCAAAAGTTGTTTTTTTTGTCAACAATTAGAGTTGGATAGTGATCCCAAGGTTAATTTGGTAATCAGTGCATCTGCAGTGGTTGCAAAAAGACGTTCATCGTTGAATCAGAAGGCAAGGATGATGGCCAGCTGTGGAGTAGAAAAGGATCCTTTGAACAGTGATAAAAACTTGGCAGCCGTATTTCTTTAGAGGGAGGGGTACTTTTACACTTTTTCCTATTTTGTTTATAAATATAGATATTATAGATAAAATGTCGGTGACACAGCGTTCTGGTTATATCTTTTTTCAACACCCAGGAAAAGTATTCAAGATGTTCATCAGCCAAATGTACAACTTGAAAGCACTAATAGATTGAGAGCCAATATGATAACCACAGTGAATGAAGATGGTTTGTCAGAATACTTGCCACCCTCCTGAAACCAACCTAAATGGTACTGACTAATCACAAGTGTCGAAACATCGTTAACGGTTAGCATCCTGCTAAATGGGGTCTGCAGAGTATTGTGTAACAGCAAAGTTATTCTTTTTCAGTCAAACTTATGGGGTTCTATTCTATTTGTGTTTTTTTTACTCTTGTACTTGATGAAATTGATTCTGAGAAGACATGTAGCCGGACAGGAACTAATTTACAAACACAAATTAGTTTGCAATTATGAGAGATCTGGTCCCTTGTTGTCGCGACTGTGTTTAGGCCGGGGCAGGGAGGAGGACTCCGGTTTGGAGTTTTCCAAAAGCAAAGAGAGACTTAGATCTATAAATAAATAGATAAAAATCTAAACTCAAGATTCCAAAAGGCCGGGGGAAGGAAAAACACAGGGACAGGGACCAGGAACTAACAAGACGCTAGGTTGAACACATGCCATGCCATGACATGACAAGGGACAAGAGACTCACAGGGCTTAAATACAAAGGGGAGGTGCAGGTAATGGGACACAGGTGGGAACTATCATGACACTGCAGACAATCACAGAGGAAGACAGGACAAGACAGGAAGTGACGTTAACCCAGTGACACAAGAGGCACGAAACTACAAAGTAAAACAGGACATGAACCCAAACCGTGACACTTGTTTAGATTCCTTGTTGTTGTGCTTGGCTTTGTTTCCTCTCTAGCGGTCAAATCAAATGCAAAGGACTCTATTTACATCCTTCTTGTAACTGTACACCTCCCAATTATCCCATTCCACTCGGGAATCCTCAGAGCTAAAACCTGTTAGGTAGGTAAAATGTTGCCATTGTGGTTTTGAAAACAAAAATCTTAAGTGGATCCAAATGGTTTTGGCCAATTATGTTTTTAAGTGTCCACTGAATGTGTGAGTCATCAAACATGAGCATCATGTGCAGAGATGCTGCGCAACGTGTCACCAAAGACGCCTGGCCGCACAAGCAGCCCGCTCCAAATCCAAAGCAGAGGTCGTTGTTCATGTTGCCTCAGAGGCTGACGCAGGCCCTTTAGCATCATGCGCAAACACACTGTGGAACCTAGTTTACATTCAATATACCCCGTCAAGGTCATTAGGGGACTTGTAGGCTATACATCATTGCCGGTGTCTGTAAGCACTCAAGGGGGGGGGGGGGGGGGCGCCTCCTTTTTTTTTTTTTTTTTCAAGCGCGGGCCTCCTCAGCTGCTCTTTTTACTGCATCGTCTCGCCTCGTATAGCCACTCAAACAAACCCCTTCCAGGCCAGTTTTTGTCTGACAAAGGGAACACTTCTACCCCATGTGTGATCCAAAAGAGAGTGGAGAGCAGATTTTTTTTTTCTTCCCTTTCCCTCCACAGCCTTTTCCATTAGACCCATGGGGTGAACACCACGCTAGGATCAATACAGGCCCCATTAGGGACCCCTATCGGGGGCTGGCTTTTGAACATCGACCCGCCCACCCTTGGTCGGCGAAGAGACCCCACGGGTCCCATTGGCCTGCTGTGGCGGCTCCTAAAGGTTGCATCCCTGCACAATACTGACCTCTCACGCATTTGAGCTGAGCACCGTCAGCATTGCAGTCATTACTGGGATGCTGTGCAGGGCGCGTATATCCGCTGTGTTTATTAGAAATAAAGCTTCCCGCAAAGCGGCGACCGCCGAGCAGCTGTTCGCCAGGACGACCGGACTGCCACACATTCAGTGTGAGAGCCGCAATGAATTGTGGCTGATTTTTCGGAGGCTTTCCAGCGCTATATGGAAATGTGCTTGTGCAGAAATAAAGCAGGGGAAAAGGGACAGCTGTTAACAATCGCTGTTCATTTTAAATATCTGCAAAATCCGCGCCGTCTAATCATTCCTAAAGGGATGGCATGTCACGCATGTTATATATCAGTTTGTAAGTAATCTCCTGGCAGCATTTCCACCACAGCGGATGCAAAAATACTCATCTATTATTTTATTTTGCCGTCTCCACTCACTTAGGCCTGTGGGAATCCTCTATCTATTCATTCCTCCATGAATAATGCTGCACATCTCCATGTCAGATGGAAAGATAATAGTGTCACAAGGCTGGCCCACACATCTCCTGCTCAGCACAATTTACAGTGGGCCATTCTGTGATTCTCCCCGCCACTCCGTGCCTCACACTGCTGCCCGGTGAGAGGGTGATATGTTGCAGAGCACGTCCGGACCTTACACGGGCCCGCCCACATCCACTCGATTCACTCTTGGTGACTTCGGACTGCTGGGATGCTACTGATCAGTCCTAATTTCGCTCGCTCACTGCGACTCTTGCTAACAAGATGCCACTGCCGCCTTGGGGGAAGAGTACATTTTGCTTGGGATGAACCAGTTGTTCCAATTGATATGTAATGAGAACTTTGAAGAAGAGGGAAAATAGACATGACAATTGACCATAACATTTAACCAAATCAATGCGTTTAGGAGCAGTGGGATGGCAAACATGACAAGTTATGTAGTAATAATGTGAATACATTGTTATAATATGTAAACAATATGTTGATGTAACAATAAACTTGTGTAAATGTACTTAATGCTAAATAGTATTTTTTTCATGAATAAGAAAAGTGTCTCGTTAACACATCTAGTTATACAATACGTCATTATGATTTATACTTATTGACAAGATGAAAATTATATTGTTATGTTGACATAACATAACAGGTTTGTATATAGCAACAACAATACTGTGATACAACGTTAAATGCCTTGCATATGAACATATACATGTATTAAGGTTTTTAATCATACACCTTTCACATTATAACGTCATATCAATCGGTTTTTTCTTTTCATGGCCTGGCAGCAATATCATCCAGCATGAATCATCCCGCCGTTGGCATCCTTCTCTCATTATCTTTTTGGGTAAAGGAGGTCCAGGTGGACCTACAGGATTTTGTGGGATTGTTCCCTGAAGGATGTTAATTTATCTCCGTGGAGTCATTCAGAGCTCTCATCGATACCAATGGCACGGCTGTTACTTGGTCGGGAAACACCGAGGTAGATCTGCTGAACTGCTCCTGTGTGGTTTAAAATGTCACAACACCTTACGTTTAACGTTTGTTCCAGGCAGCCCAGCTGGTGCCACACGGAAACAACAGCGAATGAAGGGTTTTTTTTTTTTTCTTTTTTTCTACAAAACTCATTCAGTCCGCTTTGAGTTCCAATCAAACCAAACAAGCAGTACTTGTTATTGGAGTGAATATCAACATATAAACGAATCAGTTTTTTTTTCTAAATGTCATTGCAATATTGCCACCCAAAGTGACTCAGTTGAACTTTTCCAAAAATCCCTCCGAGGTATTACAAAAGTCGTTCAGTCTGATCATCAACAAAGGCTCCTCTGCAGGCGTTTGAGGCCGGTAAAGATGGCAACGATTGCTCAAGGCTGCTGTTTGTACGTGCTGATGATACAATAATCCCAACACCATTTCAAACAGCATTACACAATTCATAAAAACAGACTTGACTTTTGAGGCCCCCTTTTTTTTTGTAAGGGAAGCACTGATCTGACTTTTTCAGTTCTAATATATTTTCTGATACCTGGGCTCAGGCTGACATGAAAAAACCTTGTGCTTGTCAATAATCCTCTTCATAGTATCTAGATCTCATCGTTGCTTTTTACAGATGGCCTGTGACCTACAACTCTCACTGGAGCCGAGTGTGGAGCAGTCGGGATGAGGATCAGCACTTCTAAATCTGAGGCCATGGTTCTATGCTTACTCCGGGTAGATGTGTCCCGTCATAGTTTAAATGTCTTCAATATTAATCTGTGAAAAAATGTGTGTCCAAACTTTTTAACTTTAAGTTTTGACATTATTGTCCAAAAAATATGAATTAATTAATATGAATCATTATCATTATTATTATATTCTACACTATGTAAGACATTGAAAGCATTAATATTGCAGCAGACAACTATTTCTTCAGCAAAGATGTAGTGGACTAATGTCCGTCTCCCTCTGTAGTCCAAGCTTTGTACTAAATACAATATCTTCTCTCAATATTTTGCACTCCAGTTACCCTGGGCTGGCTCAATTTTATTAATCTTAATTTCATCATAAATCCTCAATTTTACGTTATTACTATGACATATTTTGAAGTATGGCCAAAACATATCTTTTAAACATATATTAAAAACAGTAACAATTCTATGTTCCATCTCAAGTCTGGAAAAAAAAGGAGAGTAGTGATTGTGATAGTTGGTTTTTGTTTGAAATACATTAAAGAATGAGACAAAAATGACAATAACTCAAACGAGATGCTGCGCATGGATTACAGCAAGACAGCAAACACTTAATCCATTTACATGGCGGTTGTGGTCATGATTACCGTGGCATCGATAAACTGTAATACAGACTACATTTATAGATTTCCATGTAGAGCATTAGTCCGTGCGATGGGTTCCACTCTAATGAGCGATCTGAAAAGCCGAGCTGGGCTACTCTCAGCGAGGAAGCGAGCCAACGGCAGCGGCACCATCACTCACTGCCCCAATGAAGTCATTGTATCTGCCAAATCCATCCACCTTTCCAACACAGGCATTTGCCAGCCTGTGAAACTAATCATCCACCCTTGGGGATTGCGGACCGAAGCGGGTGGGGGGGGGGGGGGGTTGGGATGGGTTGAGCAGCCATATTTTATCGCTCACTCCAGAAAGCCCCCCCTCCCCTAATGAAGACTACTTGATGAATCCAAGGCAAGCCTGGACTCTCCTCAACCAATCCAGACACTTGATGAATCGGACTGTACATGCAACACCTAATCAGGATGAGATTTGGTTCTATAAGTAAGCAGAATGGCACAGTGTGTGTATCTTCCACGGAGGGCGTTCAGATTTGCCGGGAAGAATTATTAAAATCTACTTGTGGTGCACTTATTTATGCTATGGTTTTTGATTCACAATATCAACTGTAGTCAATGTTCTCCCTCGGAGAAGTTCTGTTGGTCTGTTAGACCTTTGCTTTATTATCTAACATTTGTTTCTAGAGATGTAAATGTTACACATTTTGTTACCTGTGGCTCACGTGACCTTTTTCCTCTAGCACCTGCCCTAATGGTACTAAGCATGTGTTGTTCAAGGCTCTGGTGATGGTATCTCGCTTCTTTCTCGTGTGTGAAAGAGTTTTGGGACACGGCGTCCAGATTGGGTGACATTTGCTTTTTTTTTGGTCTTTCCTCTGTAGCGTAGAGGAAAAATGAAACACTGACGTGGAGCATCCAGGCCGACCTCCACTCTACGCGGACTTTACCGCTCTTCACACTATGTCACCTCACTCCCTTCTTTATTGTCATGACAACGTGGTCATGATTACTACCGGCAGGCTTGGACATCTGTTTGAAGAGTGGGCATTGAGAAAGCCCAGGGGAGGACACAAGCCCCACCGGTGTGGTGATAGCCAACCTCCTCCCAGAAGATCGTATCAGATGATTTAAAACCGCCGCTTGTTATTCACTCATTTTCTCTTGAGTTGCCGTTCAAATGCCCTTGTCACTCAGGTTTCTTAATTACATCCCCAGTAATTATTTATGCTGATTTGTCAATCGAGAGTGCCTTCAGAGGAATTGCAAGTGCTTTGTATTGAAAATGATATTTACCCTCCTAATGATGAAACCAGAAAGAAGATTACGCCAAGAGACAATGTTTGATTTTCAGATTATTTTGTTGACATCCGACACATAGAGCCTGATTAGCTCCATAGTAAGGATTACATACAAAGTGAAAATCAAGGCAAAAGTTCTGTTGTTTGGAGAATCAGAAAGCACCTCACCACCA
The DNA here is from genome assembly GCF_949316345.1 of Pungitius pungitius. Classification (NCBI taxonomy): domain Eukaryota; kingdom Metazoa; phylum Chordata; class Actinopteri; order Perciformes; family Gasterosteidae; genus Pungitius; species Pungitius pungitius. The sequence continues at coordinate 4,805,302 of NC_084919.1, read as the reverse complement.
CTGCACACATTGAGTTTGAAGAGCTCCGATGATGGCCAGCAATGCCAGGGTTGCAATTGCTATTGTTTTAGCTCTAAGTTACACAATAAAGGCGATTTCTGTACATACAACGTCAATGGAACAGTGGAACCCTTTTTATGAATTATCCTATACAATATGCATAGTAGCTTTTATACTAAGTTCCCTCATTTTAAAGAAACCAAATCTATTATAACCACTAACTTGGCTTCCTGCCCGTGCATTTTCCCCCTGCGTGATTGCATCCCCTGCCCTGATTGATTTCACCCTTCCCTCATTACCCTTCTTCCCTTTATGCATGCCAGTTTGTCTCACTGTCTCTTTCATTAAGCTTTCCAGCCTTCGGTAGCTTCTGGTAATATTTGATCATACTTCTGTGTTTTGGCCACAGACACTGCCGGGATTTTATTAGAAATCATTTTTTATTGGCGTCAACCGTGTAATTTTTACTATTTGTCGTAAATTAAGTGAGTGAGTCGTTTCTGCTGATTGCTTGCTATTCAAAAATGTGTTAAATTTGGCATGCATATCAGAACTGATGAAAGATGTGATAATTTTTGGGTTTCGAATTTGCGTATCAAGAAATGTCCCTATAGCTCCCCAAATAGTACAACACTAGGCCAGTTTTTTCCCCCAATGCCCGATTTACTTTAAATTTGGCACACATGTGCTCTTGGACATGCTCTACAAAAAATGTTTATCATGGTTGGCAAATGCGCCTAAATAAATTTTCCGCCATTTAGAATTTTGTGAAAATCACATTTCTGCTAATTTCTCCTAAATATTCGGGGTTCAATGTCCCCCCGAATCATAAAAATCGTGTTAAGATGATATTGTCTTCAGAAGATATGGGCAAATGAACTTTGCAAGGGTTGTGGTTAATCTGGGAACACACATAATTTACAAATGAATTTGCCTCCCTTCACCAACAACGTAATATATGTAAACATTGAATCCCTGAACACATCTTTTCATAACATTTGAATAGGGGGGCACTGCAGTTAATTGTGTCATTTTTAGCCTATTTTCATGATTTGTTAGAGTTTTAAAAGACCGAACTCCCAGCGATTAAACCTGAAAAAATTGCATTTTGCTGGAAAAAATATATATAACTATTGTGCGTAGGGAGCATTTTAAAAAGAACATTCGCCATGAAAATCTGTTGTTGTTTTATCTCGACCATACTTTATCTAATCTGCTCCATAGACATCCATATGATAATTTTCAACCCTAGTCATAGGGCCACCTGGGGGCCTAAAAAAAACTATATTTACAACTCTGTCTGTTTAGCAAACACCTCTTTGGAATTAGGAACTTTCAACGATATCTGCAAACTAATGATAATGGATTGATGCTCTCCTCCCATGGGCAGGTCGATGTCTAAACTTTTGATGGAGCACCGAATCCTTTTTAGGATACAGGGCCCCTTTACCCAGAAATCGCCTCCATTTTTCAAGACAAGAGCTACAGACGGGCATGGAAAGTGCACTTTTGCTGTAAATACCACATTATATTTCCCCAAAGGACACACCTGAACTGTGAAAAGCAAACCCTTTGTTTTCTAAATGGGTCATGATCTGTTTTCCCTGTGGAGTCCCTGTGGACAGGTAAACCATTAGTCAGGCCTGCACGTTCCTCCTAATCAATTTACACAGTTTAAAACCATTCATCTCCATATCCCTGGTTGACTTCTACACTCACCGGCCACTTTATTAGGTACCCCATGCTAGTAACGGGTTGGACCCCCTTTTGCCTTCAGAACTGCCTCAATTCTTCGTGGCATAGATTCAACAAGGTTCTGGAAGCATTCCTCAGGGAGTTTGGTCCATATTGACATGATGGCATCACACAGTTGCCGCAGTTTTGTCGGCTGCACATCCATGATGCGAATCTCCCGTTCCACCACATCCCAAAGATGCTCTATTGGATTGAGATCTGGTGATTGTGGAGGCCATTTGAGTACAGCGAACTCATTGTCATGTTCAAGAAACCAGTCTGAGATGATTCCAGCTTTATGACATGGCGCTTTATCCTGCTGAAAGTAGCCATCAGAAGTTGGGTACATTGTGGTCATAAAGGGATGGACATGGTCAGCAACAATACTCAGGTAGGCTGTGGCGTTGCAACGATGCTCAATTGGTACCAAGGGGCCCAAAGAGTGCCAAGAAAATATTCCCCACACCATGACACCACCACCACCAGCCTGAACCGTTGATACAAGGCAGGATGGATCCATGCTTTCATGTTGTAGACGCCAAATTCTGACCCTACCATCCGAATGTCGCAGCAGAAATCGAGACTCATCAGACCAGGCAACGTTTTTCCAATCTTCTATTGTCCAATTTCGATGAGCTTGTGCAAATTGTAGCCTCAGTTTCCTGTTCTTAGCTGAAAGGAGTGGCACCCGGTGTGGTCTTCTGCTGCTGTAGCCCATCTGCCTCAAAGTTGGACGTACTGTGCGTTCAGAGATGCTCTTATGCCCACCTTGGTTGTAACGGGTGGTTATTTGAGTCACTGTTGCCCTTCTATCAGCTCGAACCAGTCTGGCCATTCTCCTCTGACCTCTGGCATCAACAAGGCATTTCCGCCCACAGAACTGCCGCTCACTGGATGTTTTTTCTTTTTCGGACCATTCTCTGTAAACCCTAGAGATGGTTGTGCGTGAAAATCCCAGTAGATTAGCAGTTTCTGAAATACTCAGACCAGCCCTTCTGGCACCAACAATCATGCCACGTTCAAAGTCACTCAAATCACCTTTCTTCCCCATACTGATGCTCGGTTTGAACTGCAGGAGATTGTCTTGACAATGTCTACATGCCTAAATGCACTGAGTTGCCGCCATGTGATTGGCTGCTTAGAAATTAAGTGTTAACGAGCAGTTGGACAGGTGTACCTAATAAAGTGGCCGGTGAGTGTATATTCGATGCAAAATGTCAGGTACTGTAATAATACCGAAGCGGGGCTCAGGATTATTGCAGAATTGCCAAATACAAATGATTTCTTTCCCTGTTATCTTCCTCTGGCAGTCGGCCAGGATCCACTTTTTTTTCTTAGGCAGTGCATCAGGTTATGGGAGAAATGTAGATTGAAGACATCTTGATATATGAAGATCCAATATGAGATCCATTACAGGGTGGTGATAAGCTAACAATAGTATTACAAAAGACTAATGTTTGTCCGCGATAAACCACACCAGGAATGGCTCTACGGTACCAGAAGCACCGTGGGCCCCACTGGTGAAATGGATAGTTTAGGACTCCTGCTTCAGGTGTTGAGGCGCTAACCACACGGAGAGCGTTGTTTTTCCACCTCCGGCCTTTCTGATCGGTAACCAAGATTCAATGGTGGCAGGTGAGGGGGGAGGGGGGGGGGGGGTGTGATAGAAACGTGGTAAGTTAACTACCCTATGTGGCGCTTCGGGCCGCAGAGGGGGAGTTGGAACCTGAGATTGATGTCGTCTCCATCTCCATCCCCAGAGTAACAGGCAGCACAGCAGCAAGACTACCTGGTGGGGTTTAGAAAAAGTGTGTTAATAACATAACTTTCATATTTTTTTCGTACATATGTCATCATTGTCTTTTGGTTTGAATTTTTGCCGGATACCATTTTTGTGTTTTCATCAATTAGCTAATTTTGTCCAGCAGTCTGTGTTTGCTTGTTTATTTTCATTTTGCTGGGTTTTTATAAAACATTCAGTGCTTTGAATGTAGTTTTTCCTGCTACAGATACAATTGTGCCCTTCCTACCTTTATTAGTATCAGTATAGTATAATGATTCCTAAGTCAGGCTCAATCAAGGTCTCATAAAATAATGGTGAGTTATTAAATTCACAATCAAAAGAAAAATTGAAACCTGCTTCTGAGAGTGAATTGTTTTTAGGAGTTATGTATCTCTGGTTGTCTCACCATATTTTATTACATGATATATTTTTATATGATAACTGCCTAAAAAATGATATGTTTTACTTTTAAATGAATTAGAAAATCAAGGATTTTTTATATCACTGTCAACTCTATAGCAACGGCGTTTCTGTCAAAATCCAAATATAGTTAAACTGGCACTGAGGTGGCATGGCCCTTTAACTTGGATGTCCTGATATGCTCAACCTGAGGCCATAGAAAGGACCACCACCTACAATGTCATATGTCATATTCATCAATTGGAACTGGAGAGCTGAACACAATCCCGAACCCTCTTTGTATTGTAATTGTTTGGCATATATCTCGGCACATCATGGATCAACAAAGCCTCGTGTAACTTTCTCCTGCACGCGACGATGTGCAGATGTTCAGACCCCAGAGATAACATTTAACACACATGTCCTTGGATGAATAATAGCCTTTCAAAACTTAAGTGGACCATCTCATGTGGAATAATGATGTGAAAGGAGCAAAGACAATAAACTTTCCCCCAGGCGGAAACACAGAGTGTTTTTGCACATGAAATAATCTTAAAGTTTAATGTAAAAATATGGCAAGGTGCAATGGGGAGGGATCCTGTCACGCGGAGGTACGTATCGGCGGAAAGGATCCACACGCAGAGGGAGTCACAAAATTAAGGTTTTAATTTTCAACGAAAACAACGAGCCGAGCTCAATGGTAAAACACAGAACAAAAATGTACTCTCTAGGAGATCAGCTGGGCAAACGGTTAAACACAAAGTAATCCTCCGGACGGGGAAGTCGTCATCGGATGTAGCCTCCGCGGCACGTCGCTGGAGATCGAGCGCGCAGACCTAAGCCGTGCGTGAGAGGTAGAGGAGTCTTGAGGCTGCGGGACAGGGCAAGGATTCAACTCAAAACAACAATCCGACAAGACACAAAGGGAACACATGCAAGATATAGCCAGGGTGATTAGACAGGACAAGAAACAGGTGTAACACCAAACAGGGCGGGCACTGATTGGGATGAGCGGCAGGTGGGTGGGAAGACTATGTGAGTGGGTGTGTGCGTTAAGGTGAGACTACTGGGTAACTGAGTGTGACAGTGAGTGTATATGGCAGAGGAGAGGGGAGAGAGAGACCCGGATCCTGACAGTACCCCTCCCTCAACGAGCGCCCCCAGGCGCTTCCGAGGAGGGAGTCTGGCGAGTCCGGTAGAAGTCCTCAATGAGCGAGCGGTCCAGGACGTCCCGGGCCGGAATCCACTGCCGCTCCTCAGGACCGTACCCCTCCCAATCTACCAGGAACTGGTGGCCCCGCCCTCGGGGACGAACATCCAGAAGTTTACGAACCCTATAGATAGAGTCCACCTCGTCAAGAGGGGGGGGGGGGGTGCACGAATGACAGGCTTTAGACACGAAACGTGGAAGACTGGGTGTATCCGGCGTAGCGAACCGAGCAGCTTTAATTTAACGGTTACCGGGTTGAAGACCTTAACAATGGAAAAGGGACCGACAAAGCGAGGCAAGAGTTTCCGTGAGCCTTCGCGTGCGGGCAGATTGCGAGTGGAGAGCCACACCTTCTGCCCACAAACGTATCTGGGTGCCTTTACACGGCGGCGGTTGGCAGTTCTACAAGTGCGCTCTCTGGTGCGACATAGGGCGGACCTCACTCTCCTCCAAGTGCGCTTGCATCTCTGAATAAAAGCCTGCACGGAGGGGACAGAAGTCTCCGACTCCTGTGACGAAAAGAGTGGGGGTTGATAGCCGAGACAACTCTCAAAAGGAGACAGACCGGTTGCGGAGGAGGGTAAAGAATTATGGGCGAACTCGGCCCATGAAATCTGATCTACCCAGGACGCCGGGGTCTGAGAGATCAAACTGCGTAGCATGCGCCCAAGAATCTGGTTGGTCCGCTCGGCTTGCCCATTGGTCTGTGGGTGGAATCCTGACGACAGACTGGGGGAAGCCCCAATTAGTCGACAGAACTCCTTCCAAAACAGAGAGGCAAATTGGGGCCCTCTGTCGGACACGACGTCCAAGGGAAGACCGTGGATCTTAAACACATGATCGACCATAACCTGCGCGGTCTCACGGGCGGACGGTAATTTGGGAAGTGGAATAAAGTGCGCCGCCTTAGAAAAACGATCGACGACCGTCAGGATAACTGTGTTGCCGGCGGACGGAGGGAGACCGGTGACAAAGTCTAACGCGATGTGTGACCACGGGCGTGATGGAATGGGAAGGGGTCTGAGGAGACCCGCCGGCGGAGCGTTGCTTGACTTAGTTTGCGCGCAGACAGGGCAAGAAGCAACAAACCGACGTATGTCACGCTCTCTGGTGGGCCACCAGAATCTTTGACGGATCGCGGCTAACGTGCCCTTCACGCCGGGGTGCGCAAATAGTTTAGAGGCATGGCCCCACTTGAGTACGGCCTTTCGTGCGTTCTCGGGGACGAACAGCCTCCCCTCGGGGGCAGTAGGAGGTCTGATGGCGTGCGCCAGGGCCCTCTTAACAGTCTGTTCAACTCCCCAGACAACCGCTCCGACCACGCAGCGTTGGGGAACAATTCCCTCCAGGGTTGAGGCATCCTCCGTGGAATCGAACTGACGGGAGAGGGCATCGGGTTTAACATTCTTTGAACCGGGTCTAAACGAGATGGAGAAGTCGAAGCGGCCAAAAAATAAAGCCCAGCGGGCCTGTCGCGCGTTAAGTCTCTTAGCGGAGCGTATGTATTCGAGGTTCCGGTGGTCGGTCCAGACAATGAATGGCACACTGGCCCCCTCTAGCCAATGCCGCCACTCCCCCAGCGCCAACCGGATAGCCAATAGTTCCCGGTTGCCGACGTCATAGTTTCGCTCCGCGGGTGAGAGCCGGTGCGAAAAAAAAGCGCACGGGTGGATTTTATCGTCATGGGAGGAGCGTTGCGACAAAATAGCCCCAACCCCTACGTCAGAGGCGTCGACCTCAACAATAAATTGTCTTGCGGGGTCCGGGTTGACTAAAATGGGCGCGGAGGTGAATAACTTTTTAAGCCGATTGAAGGCCTCTTGCGCCGGTTCTGACCAATAAAACCTTGATTTGGTCGACGTGAGTGCGGACAAGGGGGCAGCCACTTGACTAAAATTGCGAATGAATCGCCTGTAAAAATTAGCGAATCCCAAGAACCGCTGGAGAGCAACGCGAGATTCCGGGGTAGGCCAACTGAGGACCGCCCGTACCTTCTGGGGGTCCATGCTGATTCCCCCCGCGGAGATCACAGACCCAAGGAACATAACCGAATGCGAGTGAAAGACACATTTCTCAGATTTAACAAACAGGCGGTTCTCGAGCAGGCGCTGTAAGACCCGACGGACGTGTTGGACGTGTAGCTCGAGGGAGGGTGAGAAGATTAGAATGTCGTCCAGATAAACAAATACGAAGATGTGTAACATGTCGCGTAGGACGTCATTTACCAGTGCCTGAAACACCGCGGGGGCGTTGGCCAATCCGAAGGGAAGGACCCGGTATTCAAAGTGGCCAATATGGGTATTGAACGCGGTCTTCCACTCATCCCCCTGTTTGATACGAACTAGGTGGTACGCATTACGCAGATCTAACTTAGTGAAGAATCTAGCGCCCTGTAGGATCTCGAACCCTGACGACATAAGGGGCAAGGGGTAGCGATTCTTGATCGTTATGTCGTTTAACCCTCGGTAATCAATACAAGGACGCAACGACCCGTCCTTTTCCACGAAAAAGAACCCCGCACCGGCAGGGGAAGAGGATGGGACAATGATTCCATCCTCCAGCGACTCTGAGAGATATTTCTCTAACGCTTCTCGTTCGGGTGATGAGAGAGAGTATAGTCTACCGCGGGGGGGCGTGGTGCCAGGGAGGAGGTCAATGCTACAGTCGTAAGGGCGGTGAGGTGGCAGGGAGACTGCCCGGGAGCGGCTGAAAACCGCCCGCATGTCGTGGTACTCCTCCGGTACGCCAGTCAGATCACCGGGCTCCTCCTGAAAAACAGAGACAGAGGACACGGCAGGGATGGCAGACACTAAACAGTTACTATGACACGAAAGACTCCAAGACAAAATAGTACTCCTGACCCAGTTAATATGGGGATTATGTTGGACGAGCCAGGGGTGCCCTAAGACAATGGGGGAATAGGGGGAACAAAAAATGAAAAAAGAAATAGTCTCTTGGTGGTTCCCGGAGACAGTCAGACTCACCGGACTGGTGACCTGATGGACCTCAGCTAGAGTTCCACCATCCAGGGAAAATATAGTGGTGCGTCTTTCTAAGTCCACCAGGGGAATGTTGTGTTCCCGAGCCCATCCCTCGTCTAGGAAGTTTCCCTCTGCCCCCGAGTCAATCAGCGCCGGACAGGAGGCGGATGAGCCAGCCCACCTTAGAACGGCGGGGAGGGTGGTGCGGGATCTGGATGAGGATGAAGACACCGCCGCGCTCGTCAGTACTCCTCTGTCTACTGGCGAGCCCGGTCTTTTACCTGGCATGAAGCGGCGAAGTGGCCCGCCGCACCGCAGTACAGGCATAGCCCGTTTGAGAGGCGGCGTTGTTTCTCCTCTGGCCGGAGACGAATGCCCCCCAGCTGCATGGGCTCAGGTTCGGGGGAAAAAGGGGGAAATAACTCTTGAGGTGTCGGGGCAGCAGTGCGGACTCGTCGTCGTTGTTGAAAGCACCGATCGAGGCGGATTGCCAGCTCGATCAGTGTGTCCAGGTCGTCTGGTGACTCACGAGCGTAAATCTCCTCCTTGAGTTCAATGTTCAACCCCTCTAAAAAACGGGCCACCAAGGCGGGTTCGTTCCATTCGCTGGTCGTGGAAAGAGTTCGAAACTCTATGGCGAAGTCGGCAACGGACCTCTTTCCCTGGCGAATGGTGGTCAAGAGACGCGATGCCTCGCGTCCAAAGACTGACTGGTCAAATACCTTTATCATCTCCTCCTTGAAGAGGAGGAAGCGTCCGCAGCGGGGACCTCCAGCCTCCCAAACTGAGGTTCCCCATTCACGGGCGCGTCCGGTCAGTAGGGAAATCACATAGGCGATGCGGGCTCGGTCTTCCGCATAGGTCCGCGGTTGCAGAGAGAAGGCCACCTCACACTGCGTCAGGAATGCCCTGCATTCCGCCGGTTCCCCAGCGTAACACGGGGGGTTATTGATGCGGGGCTCAGGAGACGACGAGTGAGAGAGTGAAAGTGGAGACTCGGAATGGGGCTGGGTGAGGCGCATAGACAGGTCGTTCACCTGAGCGGCCAGGCTCTCCACGGCCTGCCTGGTTGCCGACAATTCCTCCTGGTGTCGACCCAGCATCGCTCCCTGGAACTCTACGGCAGTGGCAATGGATTCCTCCCTTGCTGGATCCATAGCGTGGTCGGATTGTTCTGTCACGCGGAGGTACGTATCGGCGGAAAGGATCCACACGCAGAGGGAGTCACAAAATTAAGGTTTTAATTTTCAACGAAAACAACGAGCCGAGCTCGATGGTAAAACACAGAACAAAAATGTACTCTCTAGGAGATCAGCTGGGCAAACGGTTAAACACAAAGTAATCCTCCGGACGGGGAAGTCGTCATCGGATGTAGCCTCCGCGGCACGTCGCTGGAGATCGAGCGCGCGGACCTAAGCTGTGCGTGAGAGGTAGAGGAGTCTTGAGGCTGCGGGACAGGGCAAGGATTCAACTCAAAACAACAATCCGACAAGACACAAAGGGAACACATGCAAGATATAGCCAGGGTGATTAGACAGGACAAGAAACAGGTGTAACACCAAACAGGGCGGGCACTGATTGGGATGAGCGGCAGGTGGGTGGTAGGACTATGTGAGAAGTGGGTGTGTGCGTTAAGGTGAGACTACTGGGTAACTGAGTGTGACAGTGAGTGTATATGGCAGAGGAGAGGGGAGAGAGAGACCCGGATCCTGACAGATCCAACCAAAAAATAATGATGAAATCATTATCAATCAAATATATAATTTAATATATTCTATGTCACTGTTGGGGATGGGAATGTCATCACTTCCAAAAAGACATGACACAATTGATTTTAACTTGTTTTAGTCGAGCTATTTTAATTTGAAAGGTTCAATGGCACCGACGGGAGAATTAGCATCACCAACTGTTTGTCTGGATGAACCCATTTTGAGATTTTGAGAACATGACATTATCTTCTGCAAAAGGAATCTGCTTATTGTCATGGAATTTAACAGATGCTGTGAAAAAGGGACTCTGAATCCGGAAAGAGATGTTGCTGTCCACACATTTTCATCCTCATTCATTTAGGGGACAAATCCCTCGAGCACATTAACGCACCGGCTTCCATCGCCTATCAGTGGCATTGTACTTTTCCTTGAAAATGTTCCAGTGTCGGTGTGTTTTGTGCCCGAAGATGTGCAGGTTTATAAAATCTGTTTATTCATCCTGCTGCTGCCAAACAGAATCCTCTTATGTAACCGACTGTCTGAAAGTTTTGAGGCTTTGCCAAATAGTTGTTTCTTGAAATAATGTTGTGATGTTTCATTCTGACAGCATAGCGGTGTGTATGTGTCTGTGTGTGTTTGTGAGCATGTTTACTTCCTTACAGCACACAGTGGTTGTGAACTGCTCAACTTTTGTAGAAGAATTTAGTTGTTTTTAAAAGAAAAAAACTCATTGTACATACATTTACTAAGTATTTTTGTGCCACTGATACCCTGATAATGATGTCAACTCTACTGGCGTTTAACAAATGTAACACTGACCCCAGCCTATGCTTAAGTATAATTTTGGTTTAAACCCTCAAAACTTCTCTAATCCCGAAAATCAGAATAAAACAAGTCATTTCTGGCCATAGATTAGTTTACCTTTTTCTAACTATCCAGTTTTAGACTTTAAAGACGACATCACCATACCACTAGACCCTCAGACAGCAATACCTCTGCAGATGATCTATTAAGCAGGATAAGACTGTGCCGTTTTAGGCTAATGGGCAGAGAGGCGTAGCCACTGAGAAACTGATGGATGGAAGCCAGATTCATGTGTAATCCAAACTCACAGAGAGAATGGAGATGAATTAGAGACAGCACGTTGTGCCACTTCTGGGCTTACTAAAATAAATACAAAAACTGCTGAAAGATACCACGAGGGATCCATCCAAGCGCCTTGAAAGAAGTGGAATTTCTGGAAGATTAAAGAACAAAACAGGACGGCGTGGATGAGTGTTTGGACAGCCTTATCATGCACGCCCGTGCAAACAAGCTCGCGAGCATGTCCAAACCGCCATGGCAGCTGCAGGGAGAAGATAAATAATAGAAAATAAGTGTTGAATACATTTCCTTCCTCATGAAACATTTGTAGAGCACATGTTATGAAGACTTTAATTCCTGCGTTGTTTAGTGTCTGATGGAGTGCATTTTCTTCTTCATCCCTGCCTTCTTGGTGCAATACTTTTCTTTCAGTGGAATAATGTGAGAATGTGCCTGAATTTGACTTTGTGCTAGTTATCAACTAAAAACGGAACATGAAATAATGAAGTTGACGAGATGAATAAAAAAAATCAGGTATGCAAATAAGTACTGATGAACAAAAAACAAAAGGACACCCAAAGCTTCTATATAGATTGTATTATATTTTCAAAAATATATGTACAGTCTATTACAAAGGTTACAAAGCAAAAAGAATTGTCTATGTAACAAGAAATTGTCTAATTCAATGATCTTACAGTTCTGCTGTTGGGGAAAATACTTTTGACCAGTGGATATTCAATACTTTCATCACAGAAAAATAAATAATAAATTGACAATTTGTATTACTGTACAGCAAACTAAAAAAAAATCAACAAAGTCAAAGTAAAGATGGTAATCCTATCAGCCGTCTTTGGTCCTAAATGAAAAAAAAAAACTTTATGTACAACTAAAATCTTGATGGTTGACAATAATTTCTCGGCAAGATAGAAAAATATAGTGCATTTTCAATGTATTCAGAGCTCTCTACTGAGTAATATGTGTAAAAAACAATATAAATAAAATGTACAAGTTTTACAATTAGTTCACATACAAAGATCCCCTCAAATCTAGTCTCCCTCTGACACAATCAACAGTGCTGCACTCTATGGAATTATTCACCGCCTTGACCAAAGCGGTGAAACTAATTTCCAACTGCTGAACCACAAGATTTAAAAAATAACTTCATACTCTATCTGCTATTCCTGATTCCAACATACATCCTGCAGTTTTTTTGTTTTACATTTCTTTCTTTTTTTTTGGTGTTTTTTCTTTTTTTTTTTCCTGCTGAAATAGAGCCACAACTAAACTTTTCTCGTCCAGAGTTGAGCAACCTAAAGTAAAAAAAGAAAATGTGTATGAAACAAGCTTAACCAAGTTCAAACCTCTGAATGACTTCTGGAGCTGAAGGTTGGACGTCGAATCGATTGCATCCCGGCCTTAATCTCAATTTGGCTCAAACGGCTGTTTCCACAGCACGGGAAAAAAAAAAAAAGAGGACAGAGGCATTCTACCCTGGGGTGTAAAGTGGCCTACAGTGGCCCAGCCTTAAAACCCGAGCGTAAAGTGAGTGTGTGTGTGTGTGTTGGGGGTGGGGGGGGGTAGCGAACTGGGGAGTTTTGTGCTGACTGAATGACTTCATGCCGGTGTTCAATTCAAAGGTCTGGCCAAGGCCCAAATGCTGAGCTCTGCTGTACGGATAAAGGGCCCAATGTGTGTGACACAGGGAGGGTGGGGTAGAGCTAGAGAGCCGGTCGGGGCTAATTCCTGGTGTCTCCTGACAAAGGTGAGTCCCCACAGTGGAAATGGATCCAACTCTATATCCACACTAAACTGGATTATTCTGAAAACACAGTTTACGTGCAAAGTCAAAATGAAATCCACACCAGCTTTCTCAGGGAACTTTATGTTCACTTTGTAAAGGCAGTGAAGGTAAAGGTGGTAAAAGGTTGTATAGTCATCAAAAATGCTTCAGAAAGGAGCGACAAGAAATGCCAGACACTGAATTTTGATGATTGCGAAAACCTTTTTTAACCTTTCCCCAAAGCTCTAAACCCTAAAGCCCTGACCTTAAGAGATTTAGATTTCTGTCCTGACCAAGCAGCCGGACGGCAGGGAAACGGGCCGCTTTAATGCCTTTGGGTCAGTGGAACAACGACAGCCGGATAAACCTCGTGCTTTCGGTCATCGCTCAAGTATTTCCAAACTCAACAGTTAGTCATCTTTGTAAGCTCTCTGTTATCAGACAATGGACCGAGTACAGCCACTTAGTTGCGGCTCATCAGTACTAATTGTTGAAATCCAGAGCTGAAATAATTATTTGACAAATTAATCAAGCGATAATGTAAATTCTGACTTGAATGGGAATCCTTTTTGGATGTTGTAGTCGTAGTTCGTGCGATCTTATTGTATTTTGTAAAGTGAATTGAAGTTGAGGGGTAGGAATAAGGTAGGGTCGAATGGCCATTGAGAAAATGCGATACATTGTTTTTCACTGTTTTATAGATCAATGGTTTAACTGGAAAAATATTTCATGTTCATCAGACTAACTGGGTGCATTATTTTCCAATTCAACATATGTCAGACAAAACCAACCGGATGATGAGTGACCGTGTGAATGTTGGGGGTTGGTTGTGGTGACGGTAGCTATTGAGAACTCAAACGGAACATGTAGGTGTCCTGGGAAAAGCCTTCAATACAGTTATTTAAATACATAATCATCTTCGTCTGTCTTCTTCACCAACCCGTCAGCGTTTGGCTGAAGGTCACCAGTCATAACGAGGTCACCTGTGGCCCTGAAACCAGATGGGTCTGCTGTTGGAACATTGCTTCTGACAACCCCCAAAGTGTATTTTGATGCTGGTAACGTTTTAATTCAATGTTTGAAGCTTGTCAACTCTTGCAGATGCGCAGGCCTATTTGGGCTGACGTTGGCTGTAGAAGGGTCCCTACTCTCCTCTTTGGGTTGATGAGGTCTGAGCAGGCCCTCAGACAAAGAGGTACGATGGTAACATTCATTTTAGGACTGTAGTTGCCTCTTTATAGACATCCAGACATGCGTGCACCAGTCTTTAAAGTGTTTCCGTAGGTATCGGGCTTATTGTCGATAATCGGGAGAACGAAGAAAGCTTGTATGGTTTTACTTTTCATCAGTGAGGGATAATGTTTTTTCAATGCATTCAATATGACAATAATTGAAATAAATGACCGGATACCGGAGATGTATCTCCGGTTACGGCAGCAGTAGAAGACATGGTTGTAATGGTTTTTCTCCATGGACACCACTCCTGTTTACGTGACAGCTGAATGAATGCATTTTCTTTTGAAAGGATACTGCACTGAAAACACTCAACATGGGAACGCTCTTCTTTTTTTTCTTTTGCATTTCAAGTGGAGACAGATGGCCCCCGAATAGGTTGATTGGCTTTCAGCGCATCATCTGAGAAAGCCCCCCCTCGTCTCTGTTCCCGTACAAAAGACGTATGGGAGGAAAGAGGAGCAATCTTAGGAGACACTTTAATGCATGTTCCTTTCGCATCTACGACGCCTGTGAGGAATGGGTGACGGGGACGCGTGAATAAATAAGGGAGCAGCGTGGCATGTCTACAGAGCTGTGGCGGCGGTGGGCGGGGCGGTGGGCGGGGGATTTAACTGCGCCATCTGCATTCAGACTGCAGCTCCGTCTCCTAGTCCTGATTCCCAGAAGCGAAGCCCCAGTTGCGGACGCCGTAGGTGTCGGAAGATGATGTCAGCGCGGCCAAGAGGCGACTTTCTAGAGTTTCGAATGGGGCCTCTTTCATCTCAGCCAGCCACTCAATTCAACATTTCCGTTGTTTGAGTCCCACCAAACGCTTTAGCATATCGTAGTGGCCAAACAGGACGGATGATTATTTCTTCTGATGACTTGGCGAGGCCAATTTTTCCCGAAGCACTTTTTCCAAATATTTTCCTGGTCACAGAGGTAACATTCCTTTCGATTTGCGATGCTGACTGAGTCTTCTGGGCATAGCACACACATGCGATAAAACCTAGCACCTTTTTTAAAATAAAAGAATATTCAGGCAAATACATTTTCTACCTGGTAATTATTGCTCTGTGTAGTCCGTCTCTTCACCGAACGCGTCACTCGTGACATTAAATTGCGTCTGTGAGCTCAATTTCACCACTTTCAATTTCCAGATAAAAAGACACTACAAGGAGAGAAAGAAAATAGTGACACTACAAGGAGAGAAAGAAAATAGTGAGCGTGTCCACCCTTTAAATGAAGTGCCTAAAATAGTGGCAACACCTAATCTAACGCATCTTTTAAGGCAGTATTACGTCTACAAAGATCCACCCCATAAAAACTGTACTTGCGGCTTGACACTGCAGCAAAACAATGGAGGATTCAATTTTAATCAAATTTCTCAACAGCGCTGCAAGAGCCTTCTCGATAACCATGTAACCGTTCTGCCTTTCCTGCAGTGAACACTAAGACGAAGGATATTGCTACTCCGATATAAAAGTCTTGATTTTTGAAAAACAACTCGCCTTCCTCAGTGTTGCACCCCTCAGGAAATTCCTAGTAAACAAACCAAACAATTGAAAGATTGGAACCATGTTGGGGGAAAAAAAAAAAAAACTGCACAGAAAGGTTACTGTTTTCACTTCAACAGCACATGAAGGGAAACACGAGTCACTGCAAACAGTTCAAACAGTCCAGCATGTGTCGGCAGCACAAAAAGTACCTTTTTGAATCTGCCCCTAAAAAGTTCCCTCTGCGATTGGATAAAAGAGAGTTTACCCTGTTGTCAAGTCCAAATAGAAGAGAAAGAGAGAAAAGCAACAAAAACTGCCACGTGGGCCACCACAACCTGTCACTTTGGCAGAAAAGATGGAAAATAAAGTAGTTAGAGAAATAATTGAAAGCACCGCAAGTAGACACATTGTTTTTTTAGTTGTTGTTTTTTTTGTAATCCGTTGCCTCGGTGTGGTCACTCACGCCGTTGTTCAAAATGAATGAAACGGAAGCGTCAAACTCTAATGGGCAATTTGGATATATAGTAGAGTTCATAAGCGCTTCTAACAAAAGACAAAAAGAAAGTAATCTTGTCCAGGTAGTTTCTTTTTTGTTGTTGTTTGTTTGTTTGTAGTTCTTTCTGGCCTTTTCCTCTCTTTAGTGCCCCTTTGAAGAGTCGGGACGGCAATCCTTCACCGAGGAACAAAGGAATGGTTTCACTCCAGACACGGCCGGAAGAGTCAGACGAAACAGATGTCCGTTTACTTTGACGATTATCCCGCTTGCGTCCCAGGCACTGCTCCAGATTAAGTTCTGTTTTTTGTTTCCTTTAGGGTTTTGGACCCCGTCCGACGCGGTCCGTCACACCTGGACCCCAGTGCCGTGGAGGTGCAGCATCTGGGCTCTCATAGTCTGTATGCTGCTCATGATCTTTTTCTGATGGCCCACCAGCGTTATCCCCAAGCTCATCACGTCCCTGGGAAGACGAGATAACACATTGGTCAATGCATTGGACCGCGCTGAGGGGCCAAACAGGCGCCACTTACAGCTTTAGCATTATTGTGAGTGAAAGGCGCGTACAACAAAATGTAAAAACGCAGGAGGCTCGTTTATAATTCTGAATGATCCATTTTAACAACAAAGATAGCGAGGATCGGAAGTGTGTTTGGAAGTTCATTTGAACCCTTGACCATTGAATGGGTGTGCAAAGACAAGTATTGACATCTGATGGTCAATGAGAGTTGTGAGTAACCACTGAAGGGCAAGCCACAGTCTGGGCTGACTCCACAGCCGCTGTCAACTGGTAAGAATGCAATAAAAAAAAAAGCAAGGAGTTCACACAAGTTCACGAGGCTTAAGATGACGACACACTAGATGGGAATGTTTGATGAGAACTGTGAAACATCATGCAACAACATGAACACGTCTGTGCCCGTTATCCACAGAGCATCATTTTGCTTTACACTGTGAGATTTTGAATTAATTGAGAGGTAAAATGTTGATGCTCGGTTGATTAGAGGCCCTCGATTTAATGTACTTCCCTACTTTTTAGTTTATTTTTTTAGTTTAAGCTATGATGAAAGATATATATATACACTCAGTATGTTTTATTATATACTTTTATTTATTTAGTCACTGCTGACAGAGTGACTTATTTAATATGGTGACTTTTACTTTGAAGTCATTGTGATGTAAAGATTGACACTACTACTTGGTATGGCATCTTTAACAGAAACACAGTTGTCACTAATTAGTTCCAAAAAGTAAGAATTTGCTAATTTTCATCAGCCTTTACTGAAAACACAATAAACAAAACTCAATTGTTTAGGTCGGTTAGGAAAGGGAGGAACAATGCCCTCTAAGCCCCTAAAAGGTTTTTAATGTGAAACATCTGTTCATGTGTTTCATTAAGGGTATCAATGAAAGAAACGCAGAAGGGAAAACCTCTCAAATATTAAAAGAAACAGAGTAGTGTGTTTTTTATTTCTTTGATGTCAAAGTGATGGAATTATTGATGTGGAAATACTTTGACTTTGCAAAGAAAGATAACTAGGAAGGACTTGAGTTTGCCTTTGCCATCAAAGAGGCCTCTTGCTGAAAAAATGTATAACATATACAATGTTCAATCGTGGAAGAAATAAAGGATGGGTTACCTCCAAAGTTTGGGTAAATGAGGCCTGTAATTGAAGATTTATGATAACTTAGAGAAAAACTCCCCTATCCAATAAAACTCACTGGCCAAACGGCGTAATGCACCAAAGTAGATTGTTACTCATATTGGGATGGGAGGAAGGGAAGGGAAGTCTAGGTGAGATCACCGTCTTAAATGTGGCTGGTATAAATGTTCTCGACTGATGCTTGACCCCGTGAGGGCTTCATATCTACATACTCGATTGACATCCTGGCCACAGATTCCAGGGAACTGTAGCCGGCCGCTGTGAAGTTGTCCCGGTATCGCTCCATCTTGATGGCTTCCAGCCACTCTCCCACGGAGCGGAAAGCGGTGAAGTCTGGTGTGCTCTGATCCAGCAGTGGACTAATTGGTCTGCGGGATGAGCACAGAATGATGTTTATGTCTCGGGTGAAAAGAGAAACGTCTTTCGCCGAAAACACAATCAGGAAGGCGACGAGGCCGAGTGACGACCAAAGGCACCCAGCGGTGCAGCGAATCGCGACAGGGAACACTGATTGGAGGCTTCAATCAATGGCAAAACTCACAAAGACATACAACGTGGCAGTTTGCCTTGTGAAAATGTTTTTTTGTTAATCTGATTACATTGTCCTCGTATAGTCTTCATAAAATAAAGCACTCTTTAACCAGCTGAAACTTTTCCATCTCGCCTCGGGAAGGTATGTTCTGACTGCCAATAGAATCCATCTGACAGGCGTCAGAGAAAGGTCCGGAGTTCCCACTGCACTTTCAAAGAACCCAGAACTCATTACAGGGGTTGATTTAAAAGGACTCTTATTGACCATAAAAGCCATGGAAGGTGCTTTGAGGTATTGATCCCCGGGATTTATCTTTCATCTCCCAACTACAGAGGCTAAATCATTCGCTGGACACTTTGGATCGCCCACTAATGCACTAAAGTAAGTCCAAATTCTTCGTTGTATGAAGCCACATTTAAATGATTAATTATTGTTGGTTTTTTCTTACCGTGTACATGTCCCCAGTGGGGTTTTCAATGTGTTAGGGTTGCGGATCATCTTGTCAAGTATGCCGACTATCTGATCAAATTTGGGACGTTCAGCTCTGTCTTTCTGCCAGCAGTCCAGCATCAGCTGATGGAGGCCTGGTGGACAGTCCATCGGAGCAGGAAGACGGTAGCCTTCATCTATTGCCTTTATGACCTGGGAAATACAAAATGAGTCATTAGTATTAGCCGTCAGTTGGCCAAGACCCTTTGTGTGTCTTCCTAACCCCATTAGCCTTTAGCACCTACCAAATACTAACCCCAAACACTGTCCAACCCTTATCTAACCCTAACCCCCAACACTTTTGGCATGACCTTGAGATTAATTAAGGTCCCAGCTCATGATGGACAAAAAAAGGGACGTGAGATAAATTAACTTTCACTTTTTATAGTCATGTTAAAACGGTTGTGGGCTTTAATTTAGACCTATTACTAAAAACCAGATCCTGACTCATTTACCTATTCTGATGAGACAATACATGCTTTTAGTTTCTCTTTGACTGTTCTTTTGCTTTACTTAGCCATAAAACAGTTTAGCACAGAGTTAATTAAAAGGTTAATGACATGAGAGAAGTGGGCGCAGTGGGTACTTTGATCTGATTATCCACTTTATATATTGTGTGGATAAGGAGTTGTGTACATTTTTGCATATTTTCATCAGCATTTTCAGTCATGGCTGCTGAGACGAGATTGACTCTGGGATAGAAAAAGGTGTCAAAACACTGAAACTGTTGAGAAAAATGCAAATAACGTTTTTTCCCGCAGCCCCCGGAGGATGTTTGCTGACAACTTGATGAAGTGCGAAATATCCCTGACATTGATGTCTGGCAAGTAGCACCACATACGGCTCTTTAATGCCCCGGCCATCTTGTTTAGCATTTCCAACATCTGATTGTTCCAAGCCTCTGCTTTGGTGCACCGGAGCATGTTAATCAGCTCTAGGCCTGGCGCTTTGGGTGCTAAACACCATGCAGCATTTAGGAACCCTCCGGGCCGGCACAGACCATCGCCATCTACCATCAATCAAAATGTGCCAAATGTCCGACGACATGGGACAACTTTCGAGTGGTCCGGCACAGTTGGACTCCCTCACTGGGAGTTGGCAGGAAGGCTGGTGACTGCACTGAAAGAACCGCGGGTGAGTTAATCATTATAGCCATTTGTGGCATTTGTAAAATAAGAAAATAGTTTTGGGACTAAACTCTCTGAGGAAGAAAAGCCTGGGCAATGTCAGGAGTCAGCTTGTACAACTTGGTGCTACGGCACTTTAAAGATACAGTTTCTGATTCAATTAAAGCACATAAAAGAACCTCCGATACAAGATGTTTCACAGCAGTCAGGTTGGAGAAGATTTTTATGTTGTTTTTCATTTTAAGAGCTGCATTGCTAGAGCTCCAATATCTTGTTTTGATTGTGTTGTGCTTGACTTCATTAAATGTCTTTTATTTTTGAAAATGTTTTAGGAGATGTGAACCCTCTCTTGCAGTAAGTGACCGTACAGAGGTCTTTACACATATCATCAAGTGGTGTCAAAACATCTGTAAGAAGGCATAGTTAAAGATGCCCTATATAAACTTTTGTACTGTACTTCATAGACGTACCCCTCCCCCCAGATTGCGAGAGACGGAAAACAGATGAAAGTGTACAATGAAAGTAAAAGATGTCAAATCAATGCCTTTACATGGTTGTATCCAATGGCCGTGACAAATTCAATGCATCCAGCAAAATACGCTGGAGTTGTTGCCAATTTTAATTGGTTCAACACTGCTACTCACAGTGATTTCCCATTAACATAAGTCATTAGAAACTTTTAAGGGCATTTGAATCAAAAGCCCCCTGCATGACAAGTTCTTTTGACGCGCGTTGTGAGGACTTCCTCTGTGTGTGTGTGTGTGTCCCATTACGTGTCTGTTTCTACTTCAAATGGATTCAGACTGCATGATCATGGCAACTAATTAAGCACAAGGTTACCGTCCCGGCCGGGCTGTTCTCGAGAGGGTCCCGCGAGAGTCTCGAGGCAGAACAAAAAAAATGGGAGTTTGGTTCGTGATATTTATGTTTTAGTGGAATGACTTTGTTAGAATTAATTAGGGATGAATCTTGTGAATATCCCTGCCCTGTTTCAGATGGTAGTCGGCGTTTGCCCACACTGTCCTGTTTCTTTTCATGAGCAACACAGGAATTTATGCTTTAGAAACTCAAACAGTTAATGGAACTTAGAACAGAGGTCAATTCTCTTCACATCATTCGGCTTTTCTTTTCTTTTCTTTTGTGCAGTTGGACTACCTCGTAACCAAAGAGTTTACTATCAGCGGAATGACAAAGTAATTCAGTTGCTTCATATCAGGCAGTAACTCACATCTTGATTGGACATGTCCCAGTAGGGCCGTTCCCCATAGGACATGACCTCCCACATGACAATGCCATAACTCCACACGTCGCTTGCAGAGGTGAATTTACGATACTGTATGGCTTCTGGAGCGGTCCACCGGACGGGTATCTTTCCTCCCTGTTCAGTAAAACGCAGGTCAGTAGCTGGAGTAAAGATCAAATGCATTATATCCTGCATCTTCCCCTAAAGACATCAATTAGAGAGAGAGAGTTTCAGAGTTACAAACATGGTCAAAAACACAAAAAACAAATAAACTGCCAGTACTTTCTAGGCCTTCCTTAAACGAGGGGATTTTTGGCTTTGGCAATGCTTTGTTAATCATTTAGAGAGGCTTTATTGATTGATCATTAATAAGAACAACAATGTTGCAAAATTTCCTATCTGTGTTTTTTTTTACAGTGCTGCAGGGCAACTATAGTTTAGTTATTAGAAGCATATTTACTATTAAAACTGCAGACTAAGTGGATCATTGGAAAGTACGAATCTCCTGACTCGCTAATAAATTCCAATTTCTTATTCATCTTCATTAGAAGTGCATCGACATGTTGACATGTACATTTTCCGTGAAAAATGCCTCTACAGCCTCAGGAGACAGTTTGGCTGTTTTTTTTTGCCAGCAGTAGAAACACATACAACCCAACGAAAATAAGAAAACCATAACAACGCAGAAGCTAGCCCCTGCCTGAGGAAATGGCTTATCAATTAATTAAATGTCAATGGCCAGAAGGATATTGCAATAATGTTGACTTTCAACTACCCAATTTTTTTTTAGATTTTTAATCACTTTTGTTTTCCTTGTGATTGGTTGTCCATGAATGAATACACTCTTGTTCAATTTGAAAATCGGATGCTTAAAAAAAAAAAAAAAAAAAGCCCCCGACCCATATGTTGCATTTTAAAATAAACTCAGTTTACAGATGATAAGCAAGCGGACACATTTTCCAACCCCGAATCTGTTCCTTTTAAGTAGCGTATTACTGATTTATAAGAGCTATTGAATCAAAATGAGACTACTTGGGCGTGTACCAGTGCTCCATCTCCATGCACCACCTGTGATTCGATTAGAGGATTCAGACAGCGCCCTGGCTGGAGAGACAGAGCAAGCGCCTTTAATTGACTCACGGTTGTTGTGTAGACAGCCTCGGGATCGTCGTCGATCACCCTTGACAGGCCGAAGTCAGACACTTTACACACAAGATTGCTGTTGACGAGGATGTTTCGCGCGGCTAGATCTCGGTGGACGTATCCCATGTCGGAGAGGTATCTCATTCCCGCCGCTATGCCCCGCAGCATCCCCACCAGCTGGATGACAGTGAACTGACCGTCGTGTTTCTGCACAGGGGACGCAGGGAAAGAAACGACAATAAAAACACGGGGCCCCGGTCAGTCGCCTCCGCTGACCATGCGGGAAATGTAGGTCACGGCACTGCAGCGGCTCCAGAACAAGATGCATGATTTTCGCACAGCGCGGGCTCTCTGGGACACTCTCCAGCAGACGCAAGGCGCACTTCCCAAGGTGACACTCACCCTGAGGAACCCGTCTAATGAGCCGTTCTCCATGTACTCGATGACGATCATCACGGGCTTTCCTGATGAACAGAGGAGAGGGAGACGATCAATCGTAGCAGGATCGTTTTGTTTGCTCACAAAATGCTTCACAATAAACAACGATGCCGGAACTGCTCCGGATTTATTTTTAGCCTTGTGTATTAGCTTTTAATTAAAAGTTACCATCTGCTCCTTTTTTTTTATTACAGTTTCTAAATGAGAAAATGTTAAACAAGGACTGTGGCTAATCTAATCACATCTAATATCACTCTGACTAGAACGCTTTTACCTCCCAGAGCTAAATATGCTTTGATGAAACTGATTGAGCAGCATTTTTAAGGGCACACACCCCAAGTGAGTAGGGTAATAATTCTAATTAATAGATAACACCACGAAACTTACCAAGTTCATCACTAGCATTTGCCAAACAATTAGTTTGTATTGCAACTGTTCTGAATTTGCATGTTTAAAGATATATATATATATATATATTTATATAAGTATTGTCAGTATCCATTTTTGCTGTGTTGAAGGATACGATGCTACAGATCAGGCAATCTGTGTAGAGATTGCAGAATAAATTATGAACTAGATAACAAATTTAAGAAAAAAAAGGTTTCAAGGTTTAAACTATCTATTAAAAACTATTTAAGCTATTAAACTATTTATTAAATGTATATGCATTTTTGCATTATCAAATTGTTTGAGTGAATTTTAGTAGAAATGTACAATTGCAAATAGACAAAGCAGAAAAATAAAGACCTGAATGTGTTTTTTGGATGTTTACTTTCCAATATTCTGAAAGAAGACACCTTAGGGAAGCAAAAAAGCCTCAAAATCCATAAAGAGAGAAATGTCTTCGTAATTTTACTGCGATTACCTCTCGTCACGACTCCCTCCAGATGAACCACGTTGGGATGGTCGAACTGGCCCATGATGCTGGCCTCGCACAAGAAGTCCCGCCTCTGCTTCTCCGTGTAGCCCACTTTCAGCGTCTTGATGGCCACGGACACGTCCCGCTTCCCGGGCAGCTTGAGCCGGCCGCTGCACACCTCCCCAAACTCTCCTGTGGTGGGGACGAGGCCGCTAGCTGGGTGAGTTGTGCGAGTGGGAACAAAGCCTTTCACAATGACACATTTATTAGTGTATGTTGAGAAAAGGCAGCTGTGCTGCGGTGGAATACAAATTGGTATTGCAACATCTTGTTCTACTCGGGGGAGTGTAACCAAGACCTATAATAAGACACGCTAGCGCTGCAGAGATACCGTCATTGACCGCCGCTGTAAAAAAAAAAAAAAAAAAAACTCCATGTGGCAGCATTTTCTCAGCCGTGGAAAAGATCTCGAGGACGGCCTCCCCCAGACCCAGCCCACATGTTAATTGCAGTGAACTCCCCCCTCCCCCCCTCTTTGCAGTGGCACCATCAATATAGAATGCGTAAAGCTGTGCCAAAGTGTAAATATCTGCCTGTCAGAGTGATGTATGGGAGCACCGAGTGACTAAACAGCGAGGGCTGAGAGGAATGGGGATGGCGCTCACCTGCTCCGATAACCCGCTCAATTTTGATGCAGGAGGCGTCCAGCTCCTTGGCAAACTGATGGACGGCCCTGTTGGGGTCCTCGTAGGTCTCAGGGTCAATGTAGGTTTTGGTGCCTGGAAATTTAACTGTAGAAAGGTAAGAGGATTACTGTTATGAATAAATATGCACGCCATGCACCGGCGGGCAATTGACAGGCAAACGGTTACTAAGACCAGTGATTCAGAGGGAATTACTGAGCAGTGGGAGGAAAAAAAAGAAGAAAAAAAGGGTTTCCATGTGAGAAATTCCATCAGAAATGAAAAGATTTGACTTTTCCCTTCCAAAGATGAATCTGTTCGATTGGCTACGTCGGTTCATCGGGTCGTTTATTGACACGTGAGGTCTCTTTCCAGATGAGTAAGGTTGTTTACAAAGCAGTCTCTACTAATTAGAGCCATTTCTTAACCATCTTTAAAATGTTCAAGGGCACATATGATAAACGTGAACCATTAATTTATCCAATTTGAGCTGCCAAAATACATTTTTCTGACACGATTTGAATGTCCAGATCCAAAAAGGACCAAATGACTGTGAGCAGCTTGAATATAGTTGAACTATCTGAGTTCAGTCCCCTGAAAGTCTCATTGAAAGAGAAGCTATGTCTGGGCTACAGACACGGTAGAAAATTGCATTGCTCCGGTGTTTTTTTTTTCCCCCCAGTAGCACAGAGATGAGAAGAGTTCATGAAGAGCTACAAAGTGATGGTGAAAGCACTTTTTAACCAATAAGGAAAACAAACAAGGTTAGAGCCAGGCCAGATATGGGAAGGAGGGGGGAAGTCTTTTAAGAAATTAACAGCAAATTGCAGTATTATGCACTATTAAGCAAACACATCCACTCACGGGGCCCATTCCGCTGTGCATTTTAAATTCCACCAGTAACAACACAACCTGTCGACTTTAAAATTTAATGAGGTTCGGGCCGTAAACCACTGCGCGAAGTGCCCAACCGCACCCTCACCCGGATCGAGAGGCTCAACGCCCCAACAAGGATGACCGAGGGCGACATCCCCCCCCCCCCGACAAATGGAGCCAACGTGTTGGTTTGGAGGCGTCCGGCTCCTGTCATTGGATGTGGCCCGTCGGGTCGCTCCATTAGGGGCTTTCGGGGGATCTTTCAGGTACTTAGCGTTGGGCCGACCCGGACTCGCCTGCCGCCCACTTTATCCTTTACGCACCGCGGCACCCCTCTGACCCTTTTTGTTTCCAAATCAGCAGTTTGCCTACAGCCGTGGCCATCATTACGACTCCACTCGGGGGGGGGAGCAGTCTGCAGCTGCATCTCCAGGGGCATCATTAGGGATAGAGGGGGCCTGGAAGGAGCCCCTTCGGCTGAGCAAACAGTGCTCCAGAAGCTCCGGCCGCTCGCCAGGGGTGAAAGTAGATGGAAGTTCCTGAGGTACTACACTCCAACCTTTATTACTCTGTATTGCCACCCCCCCCCCCCACTCTCAGCTTCCTGCATCATTCAACACACACAATTCATCTGTCGCTGCTTGTGTGGCGGAAGAAACAATGACTAATTCTTCAAATGTAAAAGCGCAAGGATAACTGCACTGTTTTGGAGAAGCAGAACAAACAGATTCAAAAAGTTGTAGGCGCAAAACAAGACGACGCTGGAACTATTCGAAAGAAAACTTGAGTGACACTCGATGGTACGCTCACGTCGCTCCTCCGACTTTCCCACCTTCGCGAAACTGAGAAAGTTGTTCTTCCGAGCTTTCTTCATGAGCTTTAAGTCGCAACATGAACACAAAATGGACTCCAAGAACAGACGTGTTGTGTTTGATTGCTTAGACAATATCTTTGCCTATTGTGATCCTTCCCCAGTCGGGAACTCGATTTTTGGCAATGAATTCCGACAGCAATATCAATGCAGAGCAAACTCCCTTGATGGGGTACACAAAGATGTACGATGTACGAACCGACGAACCGAGAAGCAGACATGACCTCCTTGGCCGAGGTCACTAATTGTGTGCTGTTGTAACGTTGGCGGCTGTGTGTTCTTGTTGAAGTGCGGCTGCGTCGTGTTGTTACACCACGAAGGTCGGTTTGGGAGGGAAGCTGCTGTCCCTTGAGGGACGGAGGTCCCCTTCACGTCCGTCCCTCACTACAACCACCTGAGTTATGGCAGTTATGGTTTTCTTTTTTACTGCTTTTCTTTTCTTTTTTTCTTTTTTTACTCCACTTCTCAACCTCTAAACTTCTCCTCCCTTCCTGACAGGTGCCCCCTTTGCTCATTTGTACTTCCCCCACGCCTTCATCTCCACTCACGACTGAGTCCTGCCAATCAGTGGCAGATGTTCGCCAGATTGTTACCCGGCTTTGACCCGAATCAAATAAACTGGCATCAAACACTCATGCCAGTGGGGGTTATTTTTGTTGTCGTCTTTCTGTTAAGCATGCAGTAATTGAGATACCCCGGTGTGTGTGTGTGTGTGTGTGTGTTCACGTGAACTCAGACACTCACATTGGAAGTAGAGCTCCTCGTCCCCCTCCTGATCTGCTTTGCTGTATCCGCAGTGCCTGCACGGGGAAAGGGGGGAGGTGGGGAAGGGAAGGGAAGGGAAGGGAGGGGTGGAAGGAGGGCGGAATCACTGTGACTGTGCAGAGCAAAACGAACGCCCTAGATCAAGAGTTTTAATGCAGCGTATCACGTTAATGCACATCCAACAATGCATGCGCTGCTGAGGACAGTTCAACACGTCTTGTAATATCCGACGTCTTGCAACATTAACGTGTTGAAGGTTCCCTCAAGCAGGTGTTTTGCTGCACAAAGTTGGTCTTTGAGCACAACCAGGGGCAAAAAAAAGAACAGTAAGAGATGGACCACATGTGAAGGGTGGAATGAGTGCTGGACATGCACTTGCTGTGGATGCAGTGAGGCCTTGTATCCACTGTTCATTCTGTCCCACCAGAACCCTCATTTACAGGTGGATTTCACTACATGTGGAGTTATTTTAAACTTTATACTGAGTGGACCTTGATTGAGCATCAAGGTGTTGACTAAAGACGTTAGTTGCAGATTACGGTTGTGACGGTCAACCAATGAAATGATAATGAAATCATATCACTTATTTTCAGAATAAAATGACACGTGCTGGAGAAAACACTATATTTATCTTAAAAATATGTAACTTTGAGGGCGGGGTTCTTGGAAAGAGTCAGGCAACGGTTGTTGAATGACAGGCATTAAACTCCCAACTTTGACTCATTAGAAAAAATAAAATAATATGTACATATGTACAATAAGGTAATGTTGGTGGTTTCCAAACTGGACCATAGCATTGTGTCCGTGTAACAGCGAAAATGCTGCAGATGGCATTGGCTAAATGGGCTGCATTGTATATCCATCTCTATATATTTAGCCAATTTTGAGCCAATTTTGGTGATTTTGTTTAAGACGCTTTCAGGTCAGACTTGACTGAATCTTCAATGCTGACCCTAAAAAACCTTAAATGAAAGTTCTGACGAGAGACCATTGGTGCAAATGAAAGCGCTGATGAAGTGTGTGATGGAATGATAGTAATGACAATGGGCTGGGTGCTTTGTGGGAAAAAATCAAAAAAATCGGTGCCACTTTTCATCATGCCCTCCGGATCTCTCACTCTCACACACACACACACACACACACACACACACACACACACACACACACACACACACACACACACACACACACACACACACACACACACACACACACGCATAGGCTAAGCTCCCTTTTGCTCTGGCGTACTTGTCTCATAATGGCTCTTTAAAAAAAAAAACTCTTAAAAATGTTGTCAGGGCTGGAAGTAGGGGGGAGGATGTAAAAAAAAAAAAAGCATCACAGTCCATTAGCACAGCATGCCGTGAGATGATGGGTGCGTACGTGGGCGTGCGTGTGCGCATGTGAGGCAACAACCGCGGGAGGGCGCGGAGGCCCGTGAGTGGGGAGAGAGGGCTAATTTAACAAGCGCGGACTCACAGGAGCGGAGAGTCAATGGGGCCCGCGAGAGCGTACCTTCTCCCGATGATGAAGCCGAAAACCATGAAGACCAGGATGATGGTCCCCGCCACGGCCACCACCGCTATGATGATGACGGGGTTCTGCTCGCTGGAGACGATCGCCGCTGACGGGACGGACACACGGGGAAAAAGAAACAAAAGAAGAAAAATCAAAAATACGTCCGGTGAGAACTTGGTCACATCGAACCACCATCAAACGGTGGGATATGAGTGAGCCCGGCAAGAGGCGCTGAGATCGATCACCTAGCCCCGCCCTCCCGCCCCCCCCCCCCCCCCTCTGAAGGAGCGGAGGATGAGGAGGAGAAGGACGAGAAGGGGGGCTCTGCTTCTATTTTTGAGCCGTCCTCACACACACACACACACGCACACACACGGCTCCACTGTTTCAGAAAGTGGGCTTAATAGTCCCAGACGGCGGAGGAGATGCCCTTCATCTCAAGCAAAGACACATTCAGGTTGGATTGTTTCCACGTCGGGAGCTCCCGCAGCGCGCGGGCTGTATGGCGTCCGCAAACCGCCGATCGGACCAATAGGGGAGGCGCGCACATACACACACACACGGGTCTGTGAGAGATGTGGGTTTCCACTCTCGACTTGAAAAGTGGAAGGATGTTCGTTTGTTGCTGTTGTTGTGGCCTGTCTGAAGAGGAGAACAGCTGATCAGATATTCCCGAGCCTCGATAACGCACTCATATAATGTTACCTACTTTTTTTCCCCCCCTTTCCACCATGGAGGCTGCACTGCGCTGGTCAAGGACACTCTGTCCGGACTGCAAAACTTCTAACCTTGTCCTATGGACACGCTCTGCATGCGGCGCGAGTAATTAATCCGTCCCTTTTCATACAGCAGGTTGTGGATGTGAGCAAAGTGGTGTACGGCGGCCTCAGAACCAGAGGGAAATCAATGAATTAATGAAACTCAAGGAGGTTTTTGCCCCTCACTCTGAGAAAAACAGAAACTAATGAGAGCGTTTCCACAACATGCCGATACGCCTGTTGGGACGCGGCACATGCAACATGGTGTCTGGGATTTGCATCAATAGTTGCCTCGTATGTCATGTGAACCGGTGCTTCTACGATGTATCATAACGCCAGACCCCCCGTTAACACGCTGCCAACCTCGGTGCAGAGCTAATGCAGCTGATTAGATTCAAACAAGGTCCGTCCTCATGGCACCGCAGTGGCTCGTCCTCGCGCTC
Organism: Pungitius pungitius; assembly: GCF_949316345.1. NCBI lineage: Eukaryota > Metazoa > Chordata > Actinopteri > Perciformes > Gasterosteidae > Pungitius > Pungitius pungitius. The sequence goes on along the minus strand of NC_084919.1, from coordinate 4,776,007 downwards.
AATGATTTGTCCCACGACGTGTCGTCAGCACAAAGTCAAATGCAATTTTTGTCGGCTTTGCTTGGAAGCAAATTATTTCCCCTGGCTATTGCTTGCGGGGGTTGGATACATTAACGGTTTGCACCCGAATTTGGAGTCGAGAGATCGAAAACCATGTCATGACAAATATATATATTAACAAATAATACTACATATGGTCAGACTCTCACACCGTTTGCAGTTTGCTATCGGAGACACACTGTAGAGGTGAGCACTGTGAAATGAAGCATAATTACATGCAGAAGGAAAGCCCTGTGGATGGCATAAAGTGCGTGGTAGAGCATGGTACCTGTGGCCTCCTCCTTGGTGGTTATCTCCAGTCTGGGGCCGTAGGTGCCGTATCCTGCCTCTGTGAAGGCCCTGATCTGAAACACGTAGGCGGTACTGGGCTTCAGGTTGTTCACTGTGGCTGATGTGGACTTGGACCTCACTGTGGAGTAGACCCGGTCCTTCTGATCCTAAAAGAGTAGCAGAGAAGTAAACCGGGTTTCAGGGTTAATTCCCTGTCACATTTCAATCGTTTCTTTTTTGCCTTTTCGTTTGATCGCTGTACAGCTAACATTAAGCAAACTGCTCAGATGTTTCAAATTAAAAGCCTTGCAAAAATTTGAAGGGCAAAATCCCACCCCTTCATGGCAGACTTTTAAGGTGACACATCTCATAAAAGCAATTTGGAAAACAGCTCAAATCAAAGCAAATGGAACAGACTGGCAAATCTGCATTTCTTTTGAAAATACAAACTCAAGAAAAAATTGAAAAGTGAAAAGTATGCCTAATGCTGAAAGAACCCCTGTTACTAAAGTTAAGAAATATATGAATATCTATTCATTTTTGAAAAGTGGCTTTCATGTGAGAATTTACAGAACCAAATTCATTTTATTTTATTATTATAAAATAGTTTTTTATTTTCACTGATTACCATCTTCCCGTTATAGGCAGCTCACACCATATAAACACACATGACCAAATGTTCTTTTTATAAAAAGGAAATCCATTTGGAAGCACAGTCTGCAGGCATCGTGTACGTGGTTGCTAGGATCTGTGGGGGGGTGGCTGTAGTTTCCAATGTTCTACTGTTACAGCTGGGCGGACCACAGCCACAGTACGTGACCTCTGATTGGTCGGTGCTTTTACACGGCGCTGCTATCGGAGCTCTGCCGCACTCCTCGTCTTTGATTCAACGTCCTTTCCTTTTCCACATCGAGGATGTAGGGAGAGAGGATGTTAAATGTGTGCGGACCGAAAAAGCCCTACGAGGCAAATTTGTAAATTGCAATTTTGGGTTATACAAAATAAAATGACACGGATGGATTTTTCGCTGGGTTAAACCCGCTCCGTTAAAACCGGTGCTGCAAAGAGACGATGTGTTTCGGACTTGTGGTGAAAGCTACGAGGAAAAGGAGATCCTAATTCTGGCAGTGAGGCAGCCGCGTCGCGGGGGCGGGGCCACTGTGAAGGAGTGCGGCCTGATTAAAATCTTCTGAGCATCTTCATTCATTATTGCAATTAGGAGACAAAGGACGCACTTGCGGGAGCCTCTCGCAGCTAGAATTCAAAATGAAGAGTCGGCAGGAGTGAACGTGAAAGTGGCCTCTGACTGCGGAACTCACCTTTTCGTAGTATTTGATTTCGTACTCCGTGATGACGCCGTTGGGCTGCCGGGGCTCCTGCCAGGAGAGCTGGATGCTGCGCTGCTGCACCTTCTCCTTGATGACCTCGCTGACCTGGGACGGAGCTGTTTGGACAAGGGGAGCAGGTCGATCAGCCCGGGGGGGGGGAAAAACCCACTCCGGCTACCCTCCACCGACCGACAGGCTAAGAATTCAGACTGACTCGCTCCTGAATGTTTAATGCTCGATGTTGCAGCACCCCCCCCTCCCCCCCGGAGAAGAGGGGAGAAGGTGGAATTGTCATTATGTCTTGGATGTATTTCAACATGTCCGGCGGGAACAAGCAGACGCCCCGCTCTCCTCGACGACGGATGCGTTGAGACATCCTCTTAGACAGCCCTCCTATGCACACCCATTGTCTCTGGCTCTTTGCGTGACTCATTTGAAATGTCTGGATTAACTGCAGGCGCATACGCACACACACACACACTTCCAACTTTTAGTTTGTGAAGGTGAATGATAGTAACAACCTGAGCTGTATTTTAAAAGGGATGTGAGGCTCATTTTAAGGTTCAGGTTTGTATTTTGGGATTCTTGCTCAAATGTGTTTACTTCACTTTCTTCACAGACTGTTTGTCGGAAATGTTCTCTTTTGGCATCTTTCTCTTTAAATATTTTCAGGCCGTGTTAAAATGCAGAGAATCGCACGGCTTTATTATTCATTCATCTTTATAAATGTGGATACTTGTACGTACATGTGTACAAGTGCAGAGAAGAGGGGGCTGTCGTTGTGCAGAAACCGCGGCATTAGCACGCCGCACAAAGGCGTTTCTTAAATGGGATTAAGGGAGCTTTTTGACCTGTTTCCAAAGCGAAGTTAAAGTGTAGTCTTTTTTTTTTCTTCCTGGAAAGTCGATACTAGCAGTCATACTTGTCTGAAGACGTTTTTGCCGCGTGTGACCACTGCTACTAGTTCCCAGCTTCCGGTTCCACGAGCATTACCATTACATCATCACCGCCTTGATCATAATAACCATCATTTCCACAGAAAAATAGACTTTTTGGCTTACCTCATCCCAATGAGATGATGCTTTAAAAAAAAAAAAAAAGGGGTAATCTGCACTTTTAACAGCCTGAAAAACCTTACACTCTGAAATCGTGATGAGTCACGCTGCTCTCGGGGCAAATACATTGAAAGTTGAAAAAGGCAAACTGGGGACCGCGCAGTGGCAGCCACTTGTCAGCTGCTGTACTGTGATTTCAGTTTTCCCGGGTCTCTCACGGACTGAAGATGTTCTTTTCACATGAAAGGGGAGCTTGTGAATGATGGATTTACACCAAAGGAGGACGTGAATTCATCAACCACGGCGAGATGATGGGAATTCGGTTTGATTTTGGAGCAAATCGGCCAACAGAAGAAGCTTGTGTTTCTTCGCTGTCAAGTATATTTACAGAGCCGCATCATTTGTACAGTCTTCACCACGACTCTGAACAACATCCATATCGGACAGGAGCCAAAGCTCTTGTACCATGACCAGTGACCCGGCCCTCTAAAGCAGCCTGACCCTGGATTGTTCTACCATGACCCTGCCACTAATGACCGCGGCTGGATTAAAACCTCATTAGGCTTCATCGGCATTCCTGACAGCAACGCAAACGACAGCGGGCACCCAAGACCTTGTCAAAAAAAAAAAAATCTGAAACTTGTGTTGTGACATGTTCCCTAATAATCCACCCAAAACACGGGAACAAAGCATCCTTTCTCGGAGCAGGGCAGATGGACAAAAGGGCCGATAGAGTTTTCCCTCGTCGAGTCACAACAAGCAGTTAGTGCAGCTTAACCTCATCCAATTTGGCTGCTTTCTCGGTGATCCATCTCGGTGATCCATCCGTCCTCGATAAATGGACCTTTCCTAAAATGGTTTTTTTTTAGGGGTTTATGGGAAGTATTTGATTCTTCTTGTGTGTTTACCGCCTTCGTTTGACATTTGCTTTTATCCTCTGCAGACATTTATTTTTCTTTTTTTACACTGTGACAAAAACGTTGGACTCAAGCAGTGGTTAAATGTTGATGCGTACTGACTTAATGGTGTGTTTAATGCAACATTAATAAAAAATACAACACAGTAATCAAATGACTGATTACATCGCTATTCAATTTAAACTTTACACAACAACTCTCAAAGACAGATCTCCTGTAGGACAGTAAAGTGTGTGTCTTTTTCTACTACTCTGTGCTACTAGTACTGTAAAAGTCAATCAATAAAAAGGATGAGACAATAGACTTTTAGGACGTTGTATAGTGCGTCAACTGCAAAAACACCCAATTCTCAATTTCCATTAAGTGTTGTAGACCATGAATGAAATAAAAAAACATTTTATTGTTTAACAGAAATTTTCCATGGGCTTAAGAGGTAAAAGTCCTATGGAAACAAACATTTTTGGGGCCCAATTTACATTACCCATTACATGATGCCATATATATATATATATATATTATATATATATATATATATGGTGTCATTGGGAAACTAATACCACAGTTTGACCACCGTATCAAATCTTCCAAGGGATTTTGGCTTAGATCAGAGGGACAAGGTCTACTGATAAAACTACTAACTGCAGGGCCAGATATGGATTATAAAATCAAGCTCCAAACTTCCCAGTTGCAACTTAATATGGCCTCAAACGACAATGACAGGACTAGATTTGGCTTCATAAAACATCCTACACTTCCCATGAAGCAACATTGCCATGTTTTTGGTCGGATCAGGTTCACAAACTCCATTTATTATAACATTTCCTTTTATTTGACCCGTAACTATATCAAGTATGCGTACGGTCGAATAATAAAATGCACAATGTAAGGTTGCCACAACTGCAAAATTGTTGCGCTTGCAACTGCACAATAACGATCTTGATTAACATATTGATTAAGACTTAGTATAAATTTTTTTGGCCTTTTCATTCCTCAAATCAATATTTGTATATACATCGCACAAGTGCATATGAAAGATTTCTACGGAGATGTATGGTTTGACTCGGGCTCAAGCAGCAGATCTGCCCCATTTACCCCCCTTTGGCCTGCGGCGCGGGGGGGGGGGCAGCGGTGACTCAGCTCAGCCCCGCCCCCAACCTTCAGTTCCATTACCCATGCCACGAGGGCTGACAGTGAGCCGGGGTCCCGCGTGTTTCCACAGAGATCATGAGATCAGTGAGGGGTATTAGCAGACGGGGCGTACCACGCTGGGCTTAGGGGGGGGGGGGGGGGGGGGCGTCCATGGTTCACTCGGAAGGGGAAAAGCGGGGTCATTCTCATGTTCATTTAGTTAAATACCAAGCATCAACCCAAAAGTAGAAATTGGCTACACCCCTCCACCCCCCCTCTTGGTTCTGGATATCAAGGAGACCGGAAGCATTCAGCCACTCTCTCCGACTCGGAGCACACCTGTTGGGCTTAGCGCGGCGGGAAATTGTAGAATTGTCTCACCCGTTTCCAAAGAGACTTTTTGGGGGGGAAATTGGGGCCATTTGTGCATTCACTTTGCAAAATATTAGTAAATCCTTCAGTGACGCCCCCCAAACACCTCTTCCTGTAAAGCCAACTGATGCAGAAGCCCAGACGCCACGGACCGAGTGTCTTATGAATACATTAGACGCTGCGTTTTAATATCCTCCTCTTTCACTCGGCCGTCGGATTCCTGGCCTCGAAAGGCGAGGAGCGAGAGCAGTTCATTACATGAGCATCTTTCTCCGCCTGCGTGCCTGCCTCGCGGACCGTACCGGCGCTATAAGTTCACATTAATTACCGCTGTTGTCGTCCAAGTGCAGAAGACCGTGTTTGATGGTGTTTAAAGTTTTTTTTTTTTTAAACAGGTTTTTAATTTAAAACAGGACATTACAATGTGTCAAGAGAGAAAACTTATTAGAATAGAAAGGATCCTTTGGGCCCGATACGGGCCGCATAAAGCGCGGCACCATTTCGATCCAAACAGCTTCCATGGTGACCTGTGTGACGAAGGAGGCCGACTGTTCAGTGCGACACCTACAGTGCTGGATCCAAACACGCGATATAAGGAATCCCTTTTAAATCATTCATATTCTGTATAGTTGAGGAAACTGTTAATACACTCAAAGTCCCACTTTGCCGGGCCGGCCCTGCTCTCCATCACATCGAGAATTTCACACATTGACAGCTCTTGATGCCTTTAACATGCTGCATAGGCGGCGCTCAGTTTCCTTGTCACCACTGCAGAGCCGAATATTTATAGTTGTGGGGAGTGCGCTTGTTAGACTGAAGCCTTTTTCTCCCCCCCCCCCCCCCTTAATACACCATCTCCAGCAGCCCGTGAAACAAAAAGCTTTGATTTGGCTGCCTTGACTCTAACGGGGTATGACATAATCAAGATTACTTTTACTCTGTGTTGTGACTCCCATAACTGAGCAGAACCAGACTGTTCTTAAACGTTGGCATCTTTGGGGTGAAAGAAAAAGGGCTGTTAAAATATTATATTGAAAAGTATATTTTTGATTTCCTCGTCGTCCTCGACAAATAGCGTTGTTCTGTGCATAGTGTTTGTAAACCCGGGCTTGCTATAGATTATCCCATAGATAGCCGGATCTGCAAAAACCCTCGATGACATCATCATAGCTCATTTTCTCAGACATAACAAAGCTCCTCCAGACCAACAGAAGAATGGTAAACTGATGTTTAAGTATACAATTGCTGGGTTTGCCCTTTCAAGTTGATGCCAGGCAGTGTGACTCATGGTTAAATAAAAAAAAACACTTTAGCTGAAAATAAAGACTTTGCTCCAGCTGAGAGGTGAAGAATACTTGAATGGATTGTACGAGCGCCACCACCACATTGTCTACTGTCTCAGAGTCCAACTGCTGCCTGCTCCTCTCAATGTGATGCTCTCCTGGTGGGGGTCATCTGTCTCCCCCTGCACGCAGGATGCAATTTGCATTCTAAGACAGCCACATCATTTCACAAAATTCCATGTGACCCCCAGCTGTTTGCCACAGCTGGGATGGCTTCATATGTCGGTGTGTGGGTGTTTTTAGTGGTTCAGTTATCAATGTGAACCCCTGTGGAAAGTGTGTGTGTTTGAGGGGGGGGGGGGGTTATCTGTATCTAGCTACTTTTCACTTATTGACTGACGGTGCCGCCTAGCTCTGAGGGCCATAATCCAGTGACAGGCTAAAAAACTGCATTCGGTTTAGCAACTGCATGTGAGTAGCAGAGTAAAGGATGAAGTGCGATAACGGACCGATAATAGATTGCTCTGGTGGAGGAACAGTCAGGATCGGTGTGTCACGAGCTTCTTGCTCTTGGGCTAGCGAGCCGGTGCCTTGCAGGGGGCTTTGGGGCTCTACACGGCATCGCGTTGCAGCCAGCAGCTGCCCGGCCTGTAACATATCACCTCTGCACGCAAACATGGAGGAGAAAAAAAAGAGAGGAATGATACAGTCCTCTTTTTTTTTTTAAATGATCATTGCTTAACAATAGAATTTTTCAAATGGATTTTGAGGCCTTTTCAGGAACATTTTTTTCCAGGTCAAATAACAGCTCGAGGAACCTCCATGTTTAATCAAACGCATTTTATATATCAGAAAAAGGTCCCTGGGTCCCCTCACGTCAAAACACCAAACCTACACCTTTGTACTATAAAAAATACGTTTCCTTTACAAGCGCGTCCTTACAAAGTCCTCGCGTGGGTTGAGGCCAAAAAAATAGCGTGTGGCCATCAGAAGCTAACGGTACCATGTCTTGAATATTTTGATGGCCTGACGATTCCTATTCACCGCCAACACTTCTGGTGGAGGCACACAAAATACCCTTGAACCAAGAGTGTTTGAAAATATAGTTTTTTTTTTTTTTTTAAAGAGCCTGGCAGAGGACAGAGTGCTCGCTGCATAACAATGCCGGTCGAAAGCGGGGACACCTTTAGTGACCATGCGGGAAGGGTCAAAGGGGGGGGGGCTCCGTTTCAAAGCAATTAGCTGGGCCCGTTATGAGTCAGGTCTAGGCTGCCTCTTTCATGTTCCATAGGGCCGAAAGCTCCAGAGGTGATGGGATGATTATTAATATATTTCTGACGCTGACAGCTCAACACAGACATCAGGTTTTCTCCTTTATTATTTTTCAGTTTGAGGACCCTATATATGCCCATCAATTGTCTCAATCAGCAGAGAGGCATCCAATCCGATCGGCTTTGCCGCGGAGCCGGATTTTCCGCCGAATTTTTTTCTCAAGCGCTGCACTCCACCCAATGATGGGTGGATGTGTTTGGCCGTAGAGTAAATGCATTAGATGTCAATGTGAATTCCTTCCCCCGGCTAATAGAATCTCTCCTTGAATTCTCCCTGCGCTCAAGCAAGTAAATGTTTCTCGGTGTGTGATTTGCTGAGTGCATCGCCCACACCTAACAGCTTAAGTATACCCCCGTGTGCTGCCGCCAAGCCAGGAATCAGAATCACAGTAGAAGGTCAGTGGGGGGGGAATTGCATTCATGCAACACCGACAAGCACACATAAGGTGCACTGTGCATGATTGCCCCTCCAATGCCTCCTGACAAGGAGTTCATTTTAACCCGCCGGTGGTATTCCCCCCCCCCCCTATGTATAATATCAAAATGCCGTATGGTGGAACAGATGCAGAAATCCGCTTTGTTACATAATTGTCCAGCCAGCGTGGACCCCACTTATTGACGAAGCACTCGGCTTTCCTGTGTCAGTGTCCAAATTAGGGAGCAGGGCTGGCAGCCCTTCATCCGCCACTCTCATCACACACCCTGATTTCTGCAGCCAGAATGGGGGGGGTCTGCAATCGGCATGTCTATTTTGTCTTCACGCAGGGCGCGAATAGAGTCATCTCGTCTCCCTTGTAGCATGGTCGACATTTACATAATGAATATCTAAAGTCCATTTCTTAGGAAGCCTTTCACAAAAGGACAAGTGAAGCAACTCAAAGAATTTGCCTAATTCGGCCGGGTTTTGACGCAAACATTTCCACCAGATTGCTGCTCTGTCTGATTTTTTATGTGTATTTTTAATAATAATAAGCAAATTTCATTAAGCAAACAACTCTAATCAATCATAATAATAACTTTTGCAATACTTTATAGAAACATATTGATCAGTATATAATAATAATTATAATTCCCAATTTAAAGATTAAAATCAACTCTTTCATTTATTGACAATCCAAATGTTATAATATAAACTATAAATATACCCACCTTTACATTCACATGGTAACACTGGAATATACAAAAGGCTAAAGAATTTCCAAGAGTTAATTGTGGCTTTATGATCATCAATTTTCTATAATTATCAGTCCTGTCATTGAAATGATTACATATGTACTCTAGAACAACACCTACTACAGTGTGCTACTTTAGAGTGTGCCTACCAGAGACTTCCAGTAAGCCCCATGTTAACTTGAGTGGTATAATTCAAATTGTGTGTATCTTCTTGTCTGACCCCGTCTTCTTGACTTTCCAAATACTGAAAGTTGAATGGTGGAATTTATGAGCCACAACAGAAGTGACCATTGAGGTGGTGCCTGCCATGTACTGGCTGTGCAATATGTTTTGTAGGTAGAGGATAAATGGATAGAATAAAATAAACCTACAGGACCATATCAATGTAAGCATGGGGAATCTCATCATTAACACACTCAAGATCATTTTATCATCCAGCCCTACGATGTAGCAGAATTGTCTGCTATGTTGAATAAAAGGATAGCTGTGGTCCTGTGAGCAGATCCTCTGACCACTAACACTTTACATCCATCAAAAGCACGTAATGCAAAAGGTCTACTTGTTTCAGAGAGATTCTGTAAGATTTGAAGGCGAGAGTCATATTCTGAGGTGGACACCCATAGAAAAGGGTTGGGAAAACTGGTCTCTGCTGTTGCTTCCAATCGGCAACTGTATGCTGAAGCATAACACGATCACCTGACACGTATTTCAATAAATACCAGGTGTAAGCTGTAATTCACTCCTCCGCCTCGCGGTAGCAGGTCACGTTGCAGAAAGTCATAGTGATCAGCCTGACAGATGGCAAACAGCAATATGCCTCAAATGAAAATGACATGGAACATGAATTTCAACGTGCACTGCAGCATGATTGTGCCACAATATGCTGTAAACATGGCACAAAAAGTAAGGAGTTTGGCATTTGGTTCATTATTTCTCAATGCTTCGTGGCAATGAATCATATACAATTGGAAAGCTTGTTTATTTCCCTTTGGTAAAACGGTTCCACATCTGTCAGGAACATGCAGGTATGAGTTGCCTCCGTGAGAAAAATTGCCAAATCTGCAAATCGGGCTGCAAGGAGATGCCCGGCCAGTGCATATTCGCAGTCGGCCGCAACCTGAATGTTATGTTCAGCCATTAGTCCAGATTCCGCCTGGGTCATATAGTGTCAAATTTTTGAGAAGACTACGCTGATTGCTGCACCGATAGAGTAACATCTTTGGGTGGGGGCAGTGGGATGGTGAGGGGCGGCATCTCCCTCGCAGTAAAAACAAATCATTGGAGGCAATCTCAATGCAGAGAGACATCGAGATGAGATTCTGCAACCAGTGGCCATCCCATATCTCTTAAATATGGGACCGAACTCTATCCTGGAGTGCAGATGATAGATGGCTTCAAACCCCACTAGAGGGGTCAGCTAAGGCGTTGGCGTTGACTTGTGACCGGGCCCGGTGACCAGCATGAGGAGGTCAATCAATAAGTCTTTCTTCTGCAGACATCAATCATCCAATCCACCAAACAAACACCTAACACAAGTCAATGGAAGGGAAGATTTGGCAAAACGTCACTGGGCACAACCCACACACTCCGCTCTGCAGCTCATCCCACAAATGCATGTTCCTAACATATGTGGCCCATTTCAAAAGGAAACGGCTTTTCCCAGTGTGAGATTTATTGGCATGAAGCATTGTTAAAACAGAATTGACCAAACACAATTTCCTTGATTTAGGTTTATTTTCCACGCACGTAAAACTGAGCCCCTTGATTTAAGATCCTCTACCGCTCACAGAGAAAATGCGTGACCCTGGTTGTTTGTTATAAGAACCCCCCCTTAGGCTGCCAAATAAGAACATCTGTTGACTTATTTTAGCCATCATAATTATATTGACAATAGCAGGCCGGCATGTGGATCCACCACGATGTGAGGGCGGCGGCGCGGGGGGCTCGTTTCAGGGAGGTCGCCCCGGGAACGAAAAACGACACGCTCCGAAACAGAGGAAAAGGGCTTGGCGTGTGTTTGTAAATAAACGCTGCTCGTGTTCCGCAGAACCAAACGCTTCCCATCTGAACCCATTTAAATCAGGACAAACCCTCGCTTCCCGAGACGTCCAACGCCTTCATTCACAAACTGCCAGGAGATCAGCGAGCGACCAGACGTGCCTGATGGAAGTCGTAAAAAAAAGATGGCGAGCCTTTGTTCTAATCATGCTATCTAACTCCCGGCTCGGTGAACCCCGACCGTCGGGGGGGGGGGGGGAGAACACACGGGCGCGGGCCAGATGAGAAATGAAAGCGCCGGTACTTGTTATAATGTACGCGCTTGGCGTTGCTTATCCGCCGACTCGCTGACCTTTCTGCCTCGAGCAGCTGCGAGGCACGTCTTTCCAAATACACGAGCGCGCTGGGCAGAGATACGCGTCTGCGTGCGCAGTGGCTTTATCGTTTATCTTAATAAAAGCAAGACTGCATAGGAAAAAGAAAAAAAAAAAGGCCGGTGTGAGTATCGAGGTGGATATTTACGGGAGATGCTAAGCAGCCAGACGGCCTTCCCCACCTCTTAAATGTCAAAGCGCGGCCCGAGGGGGCCCTCGGCGCTCCAATCGGAACGCCCTGATTGGACATCTGAGCTCCACGGGGGGGGAGATAAGCGAGATAATTCACGGAATTCACAGTGCTGCGGAGCGGTGGCGCACACCGGTCAGGATCCCGAGGCACTGCTATTATTCCGGGGTTTCAACCCCCATGGTCGCACTCATCTGCAGCTTCACACAGAGGCAGCTGCTCCCCTTCCCCCGTTATAGCCAAATGGATCTAATGTTTGGCATCGGGAGCATGGGAAATATTCAAATGACAAAATTAAAGCCAGCGCTGTCTGCGCGACGCTGGGACATACAATCGCTGAAGGCGGGCATCGCAAACATTGGTTTATTAAAGAAACACCTCTGTCACCGGGGTGGTGAGCGCATTAATCAGTGCCGGTATTCTCTTTAATCACAGCCTTGGAGCGGCTGCGTGCCAGGGAAATCATATCCACGGCCCCTTCAGCCGCCTCTGTCATTTTGCACAGTCCAGTAACAGGGCCCGGGTCTAGGCAGGGGCAAGAGGGGGCCTGGCCCCCTCAAACTAAATCAATCAATTAGACATGGTAAAAGGTGCTGGAGCACAATGCCCCCCCGTCCGAGACGCCATGCAGGTGGTCTAAGTCAGGTCAGAGCACGAGACGACCTGCCGCGGAGCGGTTGGGCCGGGGGCGGAATGTAGTTCATCACTGTGCAAGATAAAAGGGACGGCTATTCCAGCAAATTCAGTTCTTGCGGTTTTACGGCGTCTCTTTCTAGAGGGATCGTCCTCATCTCAGAAGTGAGGACGAAGCAGTTTGAGACAACGACCAAAAATAACTCCATGAAATCACAGCCGATTAATCACTCACACTCAGGTTTTGTTCAAGCAACAACGAACCATTATTAATTACTAGCTTGCGACTAGAATGTAATTTATAGAGCTCTCAAAAGTAACTTCATGTTCTGAAAAGTGCCCTGACATTGCTTTCGTTCTTATAGCCACAAGTGGGCAACTACTCATAAAAGAAGGGAGATTCTATCAAAGTCTGTGATCATTGTGAATAGCATTTTAAGTACATGTTGTTTGCTTACATTAGGTTGCACTTAGTTGTCATGGGTGACTACGTTTAACGCTTGTTTAATATGGACGTTCAAGAGACATGTAACAGACATGTAAAAAAACGTTTTAACAAGATCCTTATAATCAGGTGCTAGTGTAACAATAATACAATTCTCATGCTAAATTAATTTGAAAGCAGCCAACGAGGCGAGTAGTATTCCAGGAATAGAGTGCTAGTGGGAATCTGACAATTAAAAAAAAAATAGAGACAGAAATACGTCGTATGGACAGCTGAAACCAGAAGCAATTTCTATATATATTATATATATATATATTATATATATAATCATTTGTAAACAATTAGGAAAAAAAGTGTTAATCATGGCAATGGAACATCTCGATGAAGCAGTGACTCCTGGTGCTCTTTTGACTCTATATTTTAAAAAAGGTATTCAAAACTTTTCAATCACATTTTTTTTTGTTTCCTACACCAACAGATCCAACAAATGTCTTCTTCCAACCTACCAAACCCTAGTTCTGTCCGAGAAAAGAGAAAGTGGTTGGCGATGATGGCCGGGGATGGGGGGGTGGAAGTGTCCGACTCATTTGACTGCACTCTGGGTTCGAGTGGACCAAGTGTGCGTGTGCAGGAAACCGAGCCGCCGACTCAGCAGCAGCCTCGTAATCAAGGGGACGACTTAATGCTGGCAGCCACACTCATGATGAGTAAACCCCCCCCCCTCCCTCCCTCCCTCCCCTCCCCGGGCCAGACACTCCAGACAGGCCTCCAGCCAGACAGCGTGCGGGGAGAAAAGGAAGGAGAGATTGCACAAAAGCCTACTTAGCGACTTGTAGTTTAGGGGATTGGCTTTTTCTATGTCTGTCATCAGCACTGAGCTTTCCCATCACTCATCTGTCTGCCGTGAGCTCACTTGATGTCTTCTTTATGCGCAGACAACAAAAAAAAAAAAGCAAACGACAGGACATCAAGGGAAGCAGGAGGCAGCGCAACAACGCTCTCGGGAACTGGGTGTGTTCACCCCCTCACGGGAAAATAAGAAACCCAAGCGAGGCGTGTCTGTCCCAGGGGAGCGCTTGTTTTTAAGGTTAGGGCAGCTCGCGCGTGTCACGGCGAGGAAAGCGTCGATCCGTTCAGGGATTGACCTCCCGACTTTTGTTCTTTGCGTCCTGTTAACTTATGGAAGCAGCTAACTGATGGTGATTAATGGCCACCACGCACAGGCAGAGACAAGCAGAGACTTCACCTCTGTGGGACTTAAGTGGGATTTCCAGCACCCAAATTTTTTTTTTTAAAAAAGGAGACGTGTGGGTTTGCCACAACTCGCTGCTTGTAACAATCGGTGTGGATCAAAGTCCCAACTACGATTTATTATCAGTTGTCCCAGAAAAGCTTTTGTTGCAGTGCTAATAAGCAGCCCAGTGTAACGAGGGCTGATCATTCCCAGACTTGGGGAAAAGGCAGACTCTTTGCCCCCCTCCCTCCCTAAAACCCCCGAGCGGCTTTTTTCAACCGAAACTTCGCCGAGTGATCGTCCGCTCGAGGACACAAATCCAGCTCTCAGGTTGCCCAGCTCAACTCTGCACGGATCCCCCCCCCCCTCACCCGGCTCCCGGTGCCCTACAAAAAGGCATGTCCGCTCTCTTTTGTCACCCCCCCACCACACACACACAGGGTGACTGGTCCAATCGCCGGGTACGGAGTCAGATTCACAGCCCTGTCATGCTGTAACACCGGCTCCACGGACAAAAAAGGGGACAGAAAGCCTCTTCCCCATTGTATCGTGAGGGGGGAGGGGGGGGGGGGGCGGGGTTCTAACGGTGCCAGGCTTTAGGAGTGACCAAATGTGACCTCTGGTCAGGGACAGAGAGAGAGAGAGAGAGGCAAGGGCTCGGTGAGTTTGGGAGATGCGGCTGCCCTGATTTGAAGGGACATTCTACCCTGGCGCTCGCACTTTACGAAACCAAAAGGTCGGTGTTACGTCCCTAAAAGGTCTAGGGGTGGGGGACGCAAACAATGTAAAATAATAAACCCGGGAGGTCTTAACAGACAACTATTTTAATAAAAAAAGACTCAACAAAAAGCAAATGAAAAGGATCTTCAAACGGAAGACGAGCTTGGATTCTTTGGTCTGCAACTCAATCCACCACCTCTCTGCTCACTCTGGGCTCCGCTGCCACAACCACCCTTAACGCTGGCTTGGCACCGCCATATATCCTTTGCTGATCAGCTGATCAGCTGCAGCTGCAGGAGTGACATCACAGTCACACCTGAGGAGAATCACACTCACATCACGGCACGTAACAGTCAGTAAAAGCAGATACTTTATATTAAGCTGATCTTGTATCCCTGTCTTAAGGTGGGGCCCGGGGACACTTTGTAGGACCATAATGGTTTTAGTCAACATTGTGCCGTTTAGACGTGGCCAAGTATTAGTCAAGAGATGAGCGATTCCCTTCCATCAAAATGTCCCCCACATCACAATAAACCAAAGGCTTCGTCTTCACACGGTTTGCTCTGCCCAACAAAGCCCAAACGTATCACATGTGCAACTAGAAAGCAGACGTACAGCTCAGGCCTCCGCCAATGTCAAAGGCCACATGCCACATCTTGTTTTGAAAATGAATAATGAGTCCTTAGTGCACTCCAAACGCTCCAAAAAAAAGCTTCACGTGAATCTGTGCCGGTAGTTTTGGTGAAATTCTTCTGAAAAAGAAACTAAACACAGCGAACCCTAATTCTTGCGTCCTTGGAGGAGTTGACCACGATGGTACATGCAGACCTCCTCCATGGCTATTTCATCTATATTCATCCTCATTTTCACCAAGCTTCATTCACATTCTACACTCACCGGCCACTTTATTAGGTACACCTGTCCAACTGCTCGTTAACACTTAATTTCTAAGCAGCCAATCACATGGCGGCAACTCAGTGCATTTAGGCATGTAGACATTGTCAAGACAATCTCCTGCAGTTCAAACCGAGCATCAGTATGGGGAAGAAAGGTGATTTGAGTGACTTTGAACGTGGCATGATTGTTGGTGCCAGAAGGGCTGGTCTGAGTATTTCAGAAACTGCTAATCTACTGGGATTTTCACGCACAACCATCTCTAGGGTTTACAGAGAATGGTCCGAAAAAGAAAAAACATCCAGTGAGCGGCAGTTCTGTGGCCGGAAATGCCTTGTTGATGCCAGAGGTCAGAGGAGAATGGCCAGACTGGTTCGAGCTGATAGAAGGGCAACAGTGACTCAAATAACCACCCGTTACAACCAAGGTGGGCATAAGAGCATCTCTGAACGCACAGTACGTCGAACTTTGAGGCAGATGGGCTACAGCAGCAGAAGACCACACCGGGTGCCACTCCTTTCAGCTAAGAACAGGAAACTGAGACTACAATTTGCACAAGCTCATCGAAATTGGACAATAGAAGATTGGAAAAACGTTGCCTGGTCTGATGAGTCTCGATTTCTGCTGCGACATTCGGATGGTAGGGTCAGAATTTGGCGTCTACAACATGAAAGCATGGATCCATCCTGCCTTGTATCAACGGTTCAGGGTGGTGGTGTCATGGTGTGGGGAATATTTTCTTGGCACTCTTTGGGCCCCTTGGTACCAATTGAGCATCGTTGCAACGCCACAGCCTACCTGAGTACTGTTGCTGACCATGTCCATCCCTTTATGACCACAATGTACCCAACTTCTGATGGCTACTTTCAGCAGGATAATGCGCCATGTCATAAAGCTGGAATCATCTCAGACTGGTTTCTTGAACATGACAATGAGTTCGCTGTACTCAAATGGCCTCCACAATCACCAGATCTCAATCCAATAGAGCATCTTTGGGATGTGGTGGAACGGGAGATTCGCATCATGGATGTGCAGCCGACAAATCTGCGGCAACTGTGTGATGCCATCATGTCAATATGGACCAAACTCCCTGAGGAATGCTTCCAGCACCTTGTTGAATCTATGCCACGAAGAATTGAGGCAGTTCTGAAGGCAAAAGGGGTCCAACCCGTTACTAGCATGGGGTACCTAATAAAGTGGCCGGTGAGTGTATATCCATAATCCTGCTGACTATAAACAACAACACCAACAGACTGGACAAACAGGACCTCTTTGGCAGACTTAATAGACTAGGTAAAGAGTTCACATTCAAACTGCGCCTTCAGAAAAACATTTCTCAGTGGCAGCTGCCGTTTTACACCCACGCTCAACAATCATAAGGGATGGATACCCAGCCGTAGAGGAGACGGCCGATTGTCCAGCCGCTGAAGACAAGAATCCCTCCCAGTGTTTCTGTTCAGGGTTGTGACTTTTTTTCTTTCCCATGTTGCTCTCTGCACCTGTGCATAACCCCCCCCCCCCCGCCCCGCCCCTCCACCCCATCCTCCACTGCTGACAGCATCAAGTTCACACCGCCTCTCAGTTGTGCTGTCAAAAGTCAAAAAGGAATGTAGGAAATCACCCTCCTCACTGCATGGTTGAGAATAAACTCTGAATCCCCACCCCCACAAGTACACTAAATTATAGATCATAGATCCAGTGACGCGTTGGACATGACAGCTTGGCAGAGCATCTGCAGCATGGCATGTTCCTTTTAAGCTTATGTTGATATTCATAAATCTTAGGAGAGATGTTTATTCGGAAAAAAAACACCTGGAGCTTCTTTGAACGTTTAGGTTATTTTCTGTGGAATCATTTTGCTTGAAAAAAAAAAAAAAAGGCAATTTCACCGAGGTGTGTGTGTGAGCGAGTTCTGTGTGAACAAAGACACATTCTTGAACAGTGACTCACTATCATTATAATGATGTCATTATTGTGAGATAATTAGCGCTAAAAATGTATCTCAGGAAACAATCTGATGGCTCCTGCATCCAGCAGAGGGTCTCTGTTTCGCTGCCAACCATTTATTGCACTCGATAATGACTTGTCTCTCTCTCTCTTTTTGGGCCGGTTACAAGAATTTACCTCACAATATCCGCCGCGATCACTTTGCCTCAGTGCGGGTAACGCAAATAACAAGGCGCCTCTAATGAGGGTGTCAGGAATCATCAGCGAAGCCGGCGAGGGGACCGGCGGAGATATATAATCGAGGGAGACTTCATAAAACACGACTGCGATCTGAGCAACCTAAAAAAAAAAAAAAACACCCGACGCTCTCAAGGTGGTGGCTCCACGCCACATTAAACAATGGAGAATCGAGTTCTTTTTGGGCTGTTTTTTTTTTGTAACAGCTCTATTAGCTGCGCAATTTCTTCTCATTTTGTCTGTTTCGTTGGCTTTCGTGGCGAGCTTAAGGAGGGCGGCTTTAAACGACAGAAGCAGGGAACAGTCTGCAGTATTAAAAAAAAAAAGTAATGAAAAACGGCAGGCTGAGCAGATGACTCCCTCTCCCAGAGAAGCCTCTGGAAAGTATTGTACCTCCTTGAAGTCTGATTAAAGTTTGCAGATTGGCCAGACAAAAAGAGGAAAGAAAAAGACTCAATCTGTGCCCTTTTTTTTTTTTTTCTTTTTACTGCTTTGTATTTTCTTTTGCAAGGGGGATGAAAAGCAGGTACCAAGCTGTCAAAGTGGTTCTTTAAAGAGAAGAAATAATAAAAAATAAAGAATAATACCGTACTCTGGTCAAATATATTCCCAACCTCCACATGGAAATCATCAGCAGTCAATGCCTTGAACACATGGCATCCACGCAACTCCCATTAGTCACAAGGGGACAACGGGAAAAAGAAAAAGAGAAGCCGAAGCCTGACGTGCCTTAATCCTTCATTATTAAACCCAAGAAGAATTTGCTTGGACCATCGCTACCTATAGAGCGGGGCGCTCTGAAGGGCTGCTGTGGATCCAGAAGGTAACAGCAGCTAGGAGGTTGAGAGGGAGAGGGAGAGGGGCGGCAGCAGTGGGGCGCACCGTGGCCCAGTGTAGACCCCCCCTCCCCTCCCCTCCCCCCAACAACACCCCCGCTGACGTGACGGAAGGCGGTTTAGGGTTTACATTTGGCGTTGAGCATTTGAGAAGTGAAGCACTTTTTCCCCTCTTTAGAAAGACCCCTAAGGTATCACGATAACTGCATTGGGTTGAGGGATGCAGGGATTTGGGGGTTTCAAACAAGGTTACTCAGTTTTTAGGCCATTTCACGGCACAGAGCCTTGTTCTGGCATCATGGCGCTGACACGTTGACAACAAGGTCAAATTGGGACTCATTCATTCTGAAACGTTGACCGGCTCCAAAAAAAAAAGACCGTCTGCTGGTTTAACAACGTCACTAACTAAGTTGATAGGAAACACACATTTATCTTTTGGCTCAAAACGAGGGGAGATTGATGGCAGCTGGGTAAAGGGGCCCTAGCAGAGCTCCTCGCTGATTGGTGATTGGCCGCAGCTCATTCAAGGTCATAGAAGACACACAACTGTGTGTTTGCGCCTTTCACTCTCTAGGAAAACTGCAGAAAGGTAGCATTTATGGTGACAGGAATACGTTGCTTTTCATCTCGTTGATTGTCGGAGGAGGATCCAAAAGGGATGGACCAGATGACGGTCAATCATTTTTCTGGCCCGTCTCATTCTTGTCCACGCTTACCAACCCCACATAGTAAAAACTCTCACGCATCAAAGCCAGACGACTTGTTTTCACAAAGACAATGCAGATTCTTTTAAAGCTTTGCTTTTCATATAATTAATACAAAGCAGCCTCAAAACCTCCAACCTAACATTAAAACCCAACATACATACTAAATAAGTTTGGAGAGGATGAGAAAGACGTCAAAGTTTTCACTTGAGTTAATAGCTCTCAGTAAAAACTGAGATTATATAGGGGAGTAACAACCCAAGTAGTTCAATTGGGCCAAAGCAGCTTAAAGTTGTGGGACAGCAAATTGAGAGACAAAACCTGACGCCCCGATCGCCAAGGTGTCGCGTCGTTGTCGGCCTTTGTGTATTGGTTGCAGGATTTTCCGCTACTGTAATTGGTGAACTTTGTTTGATAGGCGGGTGGGAGAGGGATACGAGGCTTAAGGCTCAGTGGGAGGGCCGGGGCAACAGTTTGCTTTTCAGGGTGGGGGGGTGCAGTGATTTTCCCCAAACCTCAGTCCAATTACCCTCGGAGGGGACAATGACAGACAGTGGCTTTTCCCACTTTGTGTCAGACGTCCGGCGTGTTTGCTTAGCGTCGCTCCGATTTCCACTTTGTCACCAGTTAATTGGAGACCGGTGAGGTATTCTGATGCAAATGCCAGACATGTTCACACAATTTAAAAGCAACCTCTACCTTCAGTTATTATGAGGTGTGGAAAAAAAAAAAAAAAAGAAGAGTGGTGGCAGTCCGGGGGCGAAGAGTTCCCCTCCTGCAGCACACCATGCATATGACTTCAGTGTGTGTGTGTGTGTGAGGGGGCCGGGGGGGATAGTGGCTTTACAGTGTGCATGCAGTCATCTCAAAGTGCTGTCAGAATTTGCACACTGAATTCATCCGTGCGTTATCAACTGCGATTTAATTTTCATCCAGACAGCCGAGGATGTTATCTGTAAAATGTCAGATTAACAAGCCCATGAAGCTGAAATGCATCCAGGCGGTGCATTAAGTCCCAGAATCTCACAGGCTGGATGTAATTTAATTTAGCATAATAATCAAATAACGTCATGACATTAATAAGTGATTATCTTTCTTCCTGAGCACTACAGGGGTGTTTTTTACCAAATAAAAAACCTGCTTGCTTAAGGGGGGGGGGGAACTCTTGGAGGCCTTTTTAAAAATCTGGTCCCTCATCAAGACACTAACTGCCAAAGTGTACCGGTCTCAACACATTGTGACATACTTTTTGGCGGCACTCGGCGGCGAGTCGCCAGCGCGTTGGGGAGACGATTTGAGAGGAATTTACAAATTTAATTAGCTTGGTCTCTAAGGACACGAGCTCTTCCAACTTTCATTCGGATGTAATCTTGCTTCCCGAGAATACTTTTCAGCACACGTTCCTCACAGAGCGGTAGCTCCGCTCGGTCCCGGTGCCACACGACACGCAGACTCTGGCTGCTTGGTTCTGGGAAGCGGCAGCAGAACTGTAAAAACATTTTGAAATTAAAATATGAAAAAAAAAAGAAAAAAAGCTTTGAGGGCAATTTACGCTTTAACATAGCATAGCTTGCTAGCATAGCTTGTGTTGTAGTGACAGTTAGCTAGCAGGTTAGCACATCTGTGCTACACTAGATAATGGTGACAGCTAGACTGAGGAAGAGCACGGAGCGGTGCTTAATGTAGGGAACATTCTGGAGCTATTTTGGTACAGCTGAAGAATTTTCATTTTCATTGCACAACTATATGCACTATATGGATAGGATTAATATATCAAAATGCAATAAAACAGTAATTCTGGGAAGGGTAATAATACATTTAGTGGAAAAGCAGGTTGAGCAAAAGAGAGTGCAGCAAATAACTTCCAAAGAACACATCACAAACTGCAGTGATGTAACATTGGTAAAGTATCCGAGGGTATACTTTTTTTGGTTTCCTACAAACATGCTTTCTTTTCCCAGAAGCCCTTGCACGCACCCTCCTCTGTCGTTTCTTCCTTTTCTCCCTGTTGAAGTTTTTTTTTCATGTGTTGATGTTTCGGGACAAAGGATGTCGCATGTGTACAGACCTTAAAGCCCCGAGGCAGATTTGTGGCTACATGAAATAAAATTACCTGAACGTAGATTAAGCGGATTCTCTTCAGGTAACAAGCTAAAACATGTTCTCTGGCACTCTCTCTTTCTCCACCATCTCCAGGTTAAATAGGCAATCATTTAACCCCCAGTAGGACTCCACTAGCGCACCAAAACACTTTCCGCAAACTCTTTGTCCCGGCTATGCAGCAGCATGGGCAGGGTACATCATCGCATACAAAGGGACTGTTACCCCCTGTCACAGCATCACTCACTATCTTCCCCCGAGCCCAGATGTGAAGCCCATCTGCTTCACAGCCAATACCGGCGTCCCTTTTGCATCCTCGATTGCCGTAACCTTTTAACCGTTGCTTTTATACCTAATGATTAAAAGCATCCCGCCAGATGGCTACCGTTCGCCCCGCTCCGCTTTGACAACTAAAAAGAGCTTTTCGGGGAGCGCTGGTTTTAAAGCAGAAGCCGTGCAGCCGAGGAAGCTAGCAGGTGTGTGCGAGACTGTACCGCGTCTCGCCGTGGCCCTGAAAGAATATGAGGCGACAGCTTTTGAGGGTCAAAAGGTTGTCCGTAATTGCCAGCGGCCTGTTTGAGTTGAGGCGAATGGACTTTCGGATTTTTCTTTTTTTTTTTTTTCTTCTTCTGCTCCCTTCTTTTCTCCAAAGCCAAAGTGGTCTGGCACAAACTCATTATGATTTCCAAGTGTGATGATCTGAATAAAAGGGGAGGTGGGCAGGGAGGGGGGTGAAGCAGGGGGTTGAAGGCATAATTAGTTTTCCTCACTGCAGGAGACAGTATGCTGATGAGACAATGAAAGACGGGGGGGGAAAAAAAAAGTCGAGCTGTCAATCTCCCTCGATTCTTTTCATCTCACAAAGCACCAGTGAGCAATGCTCACAGACAACGTCCCCCCCCCCCCCCCTCGCAAAAAAAAAAAAAAGAAAAATCCCTGCGCACCCTGCAGCAGCAACGTGAGTGTGTGTTATGCAGCGCACAGCTCTGCCAGTTGCACAACGAAAAAAAAAAAAAAAAACCCATTCCTCAGACCTTGGGGAGAGAAGACGGAACAGACACTTTCTGGCAAATAAGATCTGGGTTGTGCAAGAAGTGAAAACAAAGTTTTCAACAGTGCAAATAAATCCAACGCTGGGGTCCAACGTTTATGGAATGTCTGATAACCTCGACCTTCAGGCATGTTTTGAAAGTACACACATTATGAGGAATATAACTTGTTATTCAATCGACCCACTCCTACTTCGAGCGTTTCAGATCTCCTGTTTTAGGGTTAATCACATGACTGACGACATGTACCGTGTGCACAAAATGGGGACACATTTGGCAAGGGAACTTCTCAAACCGCAGGCGGTGTATTCGGATGATCTGGCCATGTGACAAAGGGAGCCACGTATGGAAGGGCTTGTTCTGTCACATATGTGCACAAGCAGTTTTTTCACAGTATGCCCGCTATAAGTCAACGCTCTCTGCTAAACTGTTAAGGCCCTTTTTTTTTAAAGAGGCTGCTACATTATCCGCGTCAAGATACAGGTGCGATTTTTGTTCCACAGACAAAACCCTCGGCCCGGCTAGAGGCTCAGGCAGATGTTGCCGTTTCCCAGTGTGTGCGATCGATGAAATGTTCCCTCTCCGGCAATCCCACTAACACTCACCAGGCTACAAACAATCCCTCCGTACCACCAGACAAAATACCACCGCCTTTGGGAAACAGCAATCAAAGTTTAGCTATTGACTTGGGATTGCTTTTGTGTGTGTGTGTGTGTGTTTTCCAGTAGGGGGAATTCACTGCTATTGGGCACCTAAGGCGCGCAGCCCTGCTTGGCTTTTATTACCCCTGGAAGTCCTTTTAACTCCTTCAGCAGGAAATGAAACACTCAAAATGGCTCGATTGCAAAGTGCCGGAGCCATTTGCAGCCGGGGGGGTGGGGGGGGCGGGGCGTGACATTCCCGAGCATGTGTTCCATATAAAAAGAGACTCTGGGAGTCACAGGTGCCTGCTGACAGGGCGTGTGTGTGTGCGTGTTTGATTGAATGTATACGAGAGCAGAGAGTATTTCTGTGTGTTTACCGAGGCCTTACAGTCACCACGTGGGCACCGAGCGGAGAGCTGCTGCATTCCGGAGCCAGCTGCCGCCGCTGACCCGCTCGGGCGCGCGAGAGCGCACAGAGACACTTAAATATGGACGCCCGAGGTGCAGTTTTCAGCTTCAAGCTTTCAGGCAGCGGGACGAGGGAGCTCATTTCAAAAATACGGCGTCGTTTTATTTCTGGTTTGGTTTGTCTGATAAATCGTTTGTGTGTCACCATTATACGCTGGTGCTTTAAACGATAATTGTTAACAGAGTGAAATAAAATGTGTTTCTTATTTCTGGCTAAAAATAAAAATAGAACAGTGCAGCTCAACCACTGTGTGCTGCGAGTGCTTCAGAGAGCGCCGCGAAATGTGTGTACTTCATCTGGCATTCTGACTGCCTCAATTAGCGGCACTCACCGAGAGACATTAGTACGCGTCCAACAAACCTGAAAACCGGAATATATTACAGTTCCATTTTTGTCGACAGTGACATTTCTCATCATCTTCCCCTCAGGTCTGTAATTTCACTGAGCGAATACTCGCGATCTGTCACCCCCGCGACGGTGGGTGGAGGGGGAGACTGCTCCGGCGCTCACGCCCATAGTCTGAGGATGCACCCCAGGTGATAAGTATAGCCCTGAAACCGACCAAGTGGACTCCATGCATGAGAGCGATTCAATTCATCATTTTCAAATCTTTCTAAAAGTCTAGATCAGAAATTTGAATATTAGCCAGGCTCAGAAGGAATCTGCTGAATATATATATATATATATATATATATATAATATATATTAGTGCTACAAAGATATTGAAGATTTCTGGCTCAGAGTAAAAAAAAATGTTTTTCCTCGTTTTTTTTTACAAATGAGCAACAGAAAGCATCATGACTGGGATAAACTGGTATGTAAAGTGGCACGGCCAAGGACAGGAGACCTCCGAGGACATCATACACAGGCCGTCTACAGAGCAGATATTGATGACAGACCCCAAAGGATATTAAAAGCCCACCCCCCCCCCCCCCTCCCCGCACCCAAGCACCCTGCTGTGTCTTGAAGCACGCGGGGCGGAGCGCTGCATCGGTGGACCGTCGCTCGAACCCCCGGGCCACACTGCCGCCACCCGTGTAAACAAGAGCGAGTCTAGTCAAACATTTCAATTTCTGAGCTTCCTGCTTCTTGTTTGCACAGATATCCCTGTTTGTTTATAAAAGGGTGAAGGATACCAGAGAATACACACAACCGCAACCGTAATATCCCCCGGGAAAAAAAAACATGGCTAACTGTGGCAACGCTGGGCGAAATTGTTTATTGGCCAACTAATACAACAATAAACATGTATGTGCAGATAGATTCCAGCGGCTGATGGTAAAACCGCAGCATGACTGACGAAGAAAAACCATTGGCTCCGTCTCTGCTGCCTCGGAGAGGTGTGAATATTTAAAGTCGTGTCTTGTCTGCTTTTTGGGGGAACCCAAGCCCACGGGACAAAGTTGAATGTGAATCAGCGCTGTTTTTAAACTTTCACATATTGCCAACTGGGGGTCGAAAACCTCCGAACGTTGCAACTTTTCAGACAGCTTTTCAGAATGAAGTAACATTGCTCCGTGCAAATGTTCCGAATGAACGACACGGAATGCAAACCCAAACAAACGGGGTCGGAGAGAGAGTTTCCGTGGATATAGACGAAAATAACCCACAGAAAATGAGGAAGAGTCGAAGGGGAAATCTCTTGCTACTCAACATAATATTTGAAGGAATGTGGTTTGTCATGGCAACACCTGGTACAAAGGAACAAAGAGCAAAGGATATTTCTGCGTCCAAACTGCACATCTTTAATCATAAGTCACTTTTTGCCGATTCCTTGGATTTCTTTTGTTCCACAACTCTGGATGCTGACTCGCCCTTTCTTTCGGATTTTGTGTAATGTTGCCATCCCTGTTGTAGCCTGCATCTACACCTCTGTGATCCCCCGAAAAGTTAAAGAAATGCAGTTTATTATATTAATGAGATGTGAAAAGAGATTTCTACGGCTGACTATTTTTGATTGATGGTTTATTGATATTGTTGAGTTTCTGTGGGAAAGACTGGGGGTGCAGGCACGGTTCTATCTACTATACTATACTACATAGTTCATAGGATATAGGAGGTAAATAGGATATACTTAAACAGACCCCTAGACGAAAGGTATATTTTTAAGTTGCCTTGTATCTTTATGTTGAAAGTTCAGGTGAAGCCCTTGGAATGTGCAATAGTTCTGGGTAGAACCTCATGGGTGGGTTATAGAAGAAACCCTTCACTTTTTAAAAAGGTTCCCGTTAGCATCGTAATAGACGGGAATCAGGTTAGAACCTCCAAAGAAGATTCTGGGTGGTACATTTCCCGGATGGTTCCCCAGTGTTTAAAGTGGGACCCTGTTTCTAAAAAGCCCGGTTCATTATCAAAACCTTCTACCTTGGGGACAAGCTGGGAAACCGTATCCAGTTCTAGTTAGCACCTTTTGTTTCAAAGAGTGCACATGTGTACCACATTTTGCCCGGTACTGCTGATGTTTTCAATCATTTTAAGGCAACACTGGAGCTCCGAGGCACAGAGGAACATCAAGCCGCGATTCACCACAGGAGCCATCGAGAAACACGTTTATTTTAATCTTGTCGAACAATTGTTTTGGCAAGAAGGAAACCCTTCGCTGAATACCAACAAAAGACACCCCCAGCCCTCCAAACCGGCACTGGTAGGGCGGGCGGCCTATCCGTGTCCTCACCCAGGACCAAAGCACAGAGAGGCGGGGACTGCCCGATGCACGCGATGGGGACCGAGTGAGCGAGCGCCAGCTTCCATGAGGGACGGCCCCCTCGGGCATGGGAGTCTCTTGGAGGGGCGGGGGGTTTGGGGAGTTCGCCTGCCAGCAATAAAAGGGCTGAAACGGGATACTTGGCGAGATTAATTACCACGATAATTCCATTTAAATGGAAAAGTAATTAAAGTGCACCTTCCATGAAAATTATTCATTGCTGACGGATTGGGTGACGGACAAATCAGGAGGCATTTACAGAAAAGCTGCAGGTTAAGTGCTCCGAGCTGCTGCTCTGAGACCACCACAGTTTTATTGCAGCTGGTGAATCGTACCGCTTTTCCCTGCTCTCATCAAATTACTGTGAGCATGTGGAGCAAGGGGGGGAGGGGGGTGAAGAGAATGGGCTCCCAGGTAACGTGAAACCCAGGACAAATGCTACAAAGGAGGATCCGCTTAACTAGAAAATGACACTGGTCAGGGGGGGACTGCTCGGAATCAATCAATCCTTCTGTTAAGGCCCCCACGGCAGATAGGAACACCAAACGGGATGAATCAATGGCCTTATTGTTCCCCAAGTGTTACTTTCACAAATGCAGTCAACATTGTTCATTTAGGGATGATTAAGTATCAAACGTTGCCGTATGGATAACCGCCTGGGGTGTCAATTTGCACCCACCAAACATTTATTATTTAAATGATTTCTGGCCTTAAGTGGCAGCGAGTTATCATTGAACCAATGCGAGAACCTCTACGGGTGCCTTCTTTTCTAAGCTTTAAGACGCTCAACAGCGGGAGGACGGCAACGCTCACATCGTCCGACGCTGGCGTCGCACCCCATGAAGGCCACACAGGGTTTTCCGCTAAAAAGTCAAAAATTCCGAGCATTGTTGTTTGCCTCAACGCCCCTCCGCTTCGCATCGAGGGATTTTTAATGAAGGGAATAGCTTGTTGTTCTGCTTGAGTGTTTGATTAGGTTTGATCTTAAGGGACGATTGCGGTGTAACATCATCTCGCGTTCACAGTGTTGCCAAAATAAAATGTAGTGAAGGATGGCTGGAAAGGAACAGAAAAGAAACCTCTTCAGCCCCATTGTCACTGGACAAACCCCCCCCCCCGCAAAGGAACACAATGATCGGCTTTTGTACTGTGCGAGAAAGGTGCCTCTCAGCATTCATCGGTGGAGACTAGTGTCTCTGCAGTAGTCACAGGTACGTACGGCCTACGGTTCAGCTCAAATTACCCAACACAAGTTTCTCTTAACAATTTAACAAATGTTTTTACTTTAGTTGCTAGTATTCTTTGACAGTCTTAGGAATAAAATGAATACATATCTCTTTAAGTCATTCTCAAAGGCCTCCATTTGTGTGGTAGGTGTCAGAATCCTGAAAGACGTCTTCATCTTAACAAGGTTCTTGGAGAGACGACGCAGGCAATCCGAGGCATTTCTGGTCAAGACTTGCCATCGTCTAAATAATCCAATGTCTAAGTGTTTTCTGCTCTGACTCGCGTGTGGGGCCTGTGGACACATCGCTGAAAAGCTCAACTATTGTACACGTTGCTATCAGAGTGTAACAGGCGCTGGGCAGCTGGCTAATGCAAGCAGTCAACATTAAAATCAATTCTCCCTTCACCCATTATATTGTTCATACCTCTTGCTGATCCGGCCTAAACCCCATTTCATTGCTGGCGTGCGCACACACGGGTCATGTCGCCCGTTCCCATAACCAATTTCAAATGGCATCGCTGTGCCCTTCTCCACAGCAATTTTCCCCGGCAAAGAGATGTGAACATCCGCTTGAATAAATATTAACGCTTGTTCTATGAACAGCGCTCCCGAGGAGTGTGCCGAAGGAACAAAAAAGGCCTGTTTACAAGTGTGCTTGAGGAAAAGCCAAGTCACAAAGGGCCTCTGAGGGGCGGCTCTGCGGCGCAGTCGACTCACAATGGAGTGCTGATTGAATCGCACTCTTTAACTTCCAGCGGACGGCGGAGGCGAAGATGTCAAAAATCCTCACCGTGACGGTGAAAAACTGAAGGAAAAAAAAAAAAAAAAAACGTTTCAACCGCCCGAAAGGACGGAGCTGGAGAAATCAAGCTTATGAACTCGCAGCCTCCACTTAAACTCATTTAAGACGGAGCTGAGAGGTAATTAGATTTTCTGGGAACAATAAGCACTCAGCACCTCGTGTTGCAGCTCCAGCCTGGCCTTGCCTTTGCTATAATTAGGGGAGGTGTGAATTCCTCATCAGATGGATGGCCATCTGCATTCACAAACTGCGCGTTCATCCCCTCCAGTCCCGCCGCCACGGGTCCACGCTCGCAATTACCGCGTGGTGGGCAGAGATGTGGAGCTTTTCTTTCCTTTTTACCCTTTTTTTTTTTTTTTTCTCAAAAAAAAGGTTCGTTCGGTGCTATGAAAGGTTAATCAATTCTGAATGATGAGCCATAAAGGCTTTAATAATGCAGTCATTCTCTTTATCGAGTGGTCCTGCACGCTCGCTCGCTCAGGAAGGGCCGATGGTTTTTGGGAAGCTCCGGCGTTCCAATTACAAAGCGCTTGAGCGTTTCCCTCGAGCCGATGTCCGCCTAACGGGGAGGGGGGGGGTTTACGAAAAAGACACATCATAGGTTTGTCAATATCAAACCGATTGCCGATTATTGACTCACTGGCACCTCTCTCAGAACCCAAGCGCCATCTTTTGGAACTTCCTGATCCAATGGGGACTAGTTTAGTTTAAGTAAGGGTGAGTATCTTTTCAGATGGAAGCCCCTGAAGCAAAATCCAACGGAGGTTTGTGCCCCTCAGTTTAGAAAAGAAAATGGGTTGAGAACCACTGCTTGGAAGGTATAACTCTGTCAATTGAATTGATAGAGTTGGCTGACTTGCTGATAACAGATGCTTTCCCAGGGGGGGGATATAATTAGTCTGAGTTTCAGAGTCCGGTTTGCCCAAATACTAAAAGATACTCGTGGAAAAACAAAGGCATGGTTTTCAAGAGAAAATGATCACATTTACAAATATGGAATGGCACACACTATTGGAGATACAAATTGTAATGTAATAAGCCAACAAAATGATCAGCTGCCTCATCCATGCTGACCAATTAAACTGATTACAGTGTTAACGCTCTTTAAATGGTGGCACTTACTCAAAATAATAAACATGACACCATCTTGGCCAAGCACGCTGCTCGCCTTCCCAACGGCTAATGGCTAAATATTCCACCGGGTTAGCTGAGTAATTGTCTGTTGTCAACGAGCCACGTATAATCACGAGTGACTCTCAAAGAGTGCGGGTTAATTGTCTTTTTTTTTTTCTCCTGCAGGTCGCCCTATTTCCCGCAATCCCCCCCCCGTGCCCTTGGCCAGGCCAACCCTCCCTCTGCACATTCCAGCGTGTGTCTATGTCCTGAATGTGGCGCGGCGAAATGCATCATCCCCCGACACCGCATCCAACAATCATCCATTCATTAAGAGGCCTCTTTCTTTCTCGATCTCTCCCAGATGTGACTGAGATTCACTATGTGCAGTTAAACGTGTT
The DNA here is from genome assembly GCF_949316345.1 of Pungitius pungitius. Lineage (NCBI taxonomy): Eukaryota > Metazoa > Chordata > Actinopteri > Perciformes > Gasterosteidae > Pungitius > Pungitius pungitius. The sequence continues at coordinate 4,746,368 of NC_084919.1, read as the reverse complement.
TTTTTTTGTTTTTTGTTGCAAACCACAGCTTCTGCAGATGTATGTTGGGACATGACATTGAAATTATAACGTGAATGGACAGAGAACAAGGGTTTATATATCCAGGCAAAGCTTTAGTTCTTCTTTTAATCACTATAGTCAGAACACTCTTTTGGACCAACTGCATTTCATGGATGGTCAAGCATGAAAGTAGAATCTTGTTGGGTGGATCCATAGAGATAATGAATAAAAAAGGACTTTTAGTTTGTCAGCATTAAAATACAGCATTTTAATTACGCTGCATTCCCCAGAAAATGGACTTGAAATACAACTCTTTGGGAGACGGCACCTCTGCTAAGCCAATGATGTTGGCTACAGTAGTGCTGATGCACACATGAATTAGTTTGGGTAATATGCATTGTGAATATATTACTGGATAATATCCGACTATAGTCATTAATGATAATGGGGAATCGTTGTGATCGTTTGCATGTGAGATGTTTCGTAAATTAAATTGTCAATCGCCTAATGCTCGCTCAGCTGGAGCAGAGGATGAACTGTGCACGGACACGGCGTGATTACGTTATAGGGTGTGGGTTTTTTTCACTGGCAGTTTGATTTTTAAGGGAAATCTATTTCACATTTAAGATCACATTTGTTCTTGACCATAGTCGGTGGAAATCGGGGTTGATGGAGAGGTCCAAACAGACTTTAACCCGCTGTTCATGTGCTATTTGAAATCACTAACAACTAACTCATTTTAACAATATAATCAAGTGGTTTGGTTTTAATTCAAGTCACAGCATGTATCACAGATGAATGAATGTGATGCAGAAGTAACGTTGCGTATGAAGTTGCGCGGTGATTTGTGTAGGCAGCCAGAACTTGTTGTAAAAGTCACAACTGGACCCACCCGACACGCTCCACTTCGTTCCGTGCGCATATCCAAACCCGAAACGGGTCAGCTTGACGTAAGAGCCCTCACCTGCTTGTCCCGTGGCGATGCTGACCGCCGCAAACAGCCTCTGCGTGCGGCTGAGGTCCGACACGCCGTTGACAGCCTCCACCTCGAAGGTGTAGTTGGCGTGGGCGAGCAGGTCCACGACGCTCACGTAAGTGTCCGCTAATCCCGACTGCGCCGGCGAGTATCCCACGTTGGGCCCGCACGGCACGCACTCCTCGGGTTCCCAGCCGCAGCGCCGGCACATGACCCGGTAGGTGACGTCGTTGCGCCCGCCCGTGTCGGCTGGCGGGCCCCACTCCAGGCCGACGGTGGTCTGGTTGATGTTGTAGACCAGGTTCTGCGGCGCGGAGGGAGGTCCTGTCAGAGAGAGGAGGAGGGGGGGGGGGAACACGGAGAAAGCCAGAATGAGACGACGCCAAGGAAGGTGACAGCCAGGAGTGTGCAATGAGGGAGAGAAAAGAAGGAAGAAAAGCCACTCACACACACACACAGTACAGGACATGCCAGCTCCAGCCCTGGAGCAAAACACTGACACTCAATTATAGTAAGGCTGCTACAGGTAGCCCGCACTGAAAGGAAGTCCGCTCTGGCAGGCACAAGGTCAGCGTTGGGGAGCTGATAAATGAAGGAGTGGAGCCCGGAGTTTCAAAGGTGGAACCATTTCGGTGTTCAGAGTTCACTCGTCTTATTCTCCTTATCATTCTGCGGTCTAGGTGTTTCGGGGAGGAGAGACGTTTCAGTGCTCCTAATCATCCGTTTCTTGTCATTTCATGAGCCGCGCGCACATGAATTATACACATCGATTGGAGTCACACAGCTTAAAAAGGTGGGGAAGCGATGGTGCCCTGGTCCCGTCACACCCATCTTCAAACTCCGCCTTCATTCTGAGTGAAACTAAACCCCTGTACATTTTCCTGATTCCATTGTGTCGCATTGGACTTGGGGTGCAATAAAATGCACATCCAAATACGTATGTTATCAAAAGAAATGATCGGAACAATGCGTTAGAGATCTTGATGGTTGTTCCCCCCCCTAAATTTCCACAATGTACTTGTGCCAACAAACACAGCCGCTGGCTCATCAGGAGACCTTTGATTACATACCGATTCATAACGGCATCAAATCTGCAGCGGCTAAGGAAAATTGAGACTTGTTTAGACTCCAGGACACTTAAAGTTAACGTCTCAAAGACCGACCACAGGGGTGTGAGAACAAGATTTAAACCCGGATTGTCACCGCGCTGTAACTGCCGTTGAGGCTTTCATCGGAGCCACTAGCGAATGGCGTGCGAAAAAGTGCATGGAGTTTGACTGCGAGTGTTTCACGTAACAACAAAGTGATTAGCTCCTCTCGTAAAAAAAAAAACACGAACAACAAATTGCTGCTGTCATCGTTTAAATTGCAGGCCGTAGGCTTTTATGGCCCCAGATGTTGATATGAATTAACTCCCACCCACCCCAACACAGTAAAGATTATATGACTTGTCTGCTTTACATTGTTTATGAATAGAACATCTTCAGCCTGTTCTCTGGGACTGTTAAAAAACGCTCTGTTTTTCTCAGGAAACACTCTGAGCAAAATCTCCCCACTCGCTCAATTTGTCACATTACCTTAAGAAAAAGGGGTCATGCATATGCACCGGGCCCAAAACCGCTACCACAACATCCAGGCTCATTAATACAGCACTTAGGTGTTTTTTTTTTTTACCCTGTTCTACCCTTTAGAAGCGAGGGCTCAGCGGGAGGCATCCATATTCATGATAATCCAGCGAGATAACAGACTGTGGACTGAGAAGATGAAAGAGCCACCTGTGGCAGGTGAAGCGCAAGAGGAGTGACTGCTGATAGCGCCACTCCACCTCAGCCTTGGCACCGACAAATCGAACGGCGCTCGCAATCTTCCTCGCAGACAAAAGGGGGTGGGGGGGTGCCTCGACACATCCGCACAGCTGCTCACGCACCCTCCCCTCCCGGAGCTTTTATCCCCCTGCATTTCCATGGCCGCGGCGAGCGCCGATAAAACCTCATTCCGCCCCGTGCCACTCTCGTCGGGGTCTCAGGTGCCACGGATCAAAGCGGCGATATCTCGGGCAAAACAAGAGGCGAAAGGAAATGAGATTGGACCGGCCGCGGATATGTGTGTGACCTCTCGTTTCCATATTCTTATCCCAGATGCAGTCCTTGAAGGCTTTCTTCCTCCTAAAGCATATTTCAAATGATGTCACCCTACACCCTACATTTTCACCTGAAAATGTAGCTGATCTGGTTGCAATCGGAGGGAACTTGATCCAAGTGATGATGTAAATACACCTTTCATTGTGATCCAATCGATCCACGTGTCCTACAGCGGCTAGGCCTCCGGGGGAAGGGGGGGGGGGTGTATGACTTATTTTGTAAAAGACAAATCCATTATCTGCGGAGGGGAGTGAAGATTAGGCTGGGTTTGAACTTTTCTCTTCAAGTTGTCTTTGTCATTTATCATGTGTGCAACGTTACACCAACAACGCCACGAGTGCCTTTTGCAGGGACTGTCTGAAAGGATAAAGTTCACCCTGGAGGGAAAAAAAGAACTAAACATCCGCTTTTGGTTCCTTGTAGTAAAGGTTACAATCAGCATTCATTCCTGGGAAGAAAAAAAATGGCTGCAGTTTTTCACTGGTGGAAACATTACATCCTGGACACACGTATTTTTGCAATGCTATTTTTCTATCACGTACACAGAATGTCACACAGGCGGTGGGGGGGGGGGGGGGGGAAGTATCATGCTACCTTCTTCTTCCTCTGCCTTGGCGTCACATTGGTTCTCAGAATATGCTCTGTTTGGAGTTTTTTGCAATATGAAACTCTGCCCCCACCTCACCTACAGGACGAATTTGGATTGCGGCCCTCGGCTGTCTGTCTGCTCATGGGTTTGTCGCTCTTCTTCTTCTTTTTTATTTTCTCCTGTCAGTGCCCCCACTCGTTCTTATCTTTTTGTCTTCCCTTCTCTCTCAACCCTCCTCCCAGTAAAGTGTCATTTCAGGGATAAGTCTGGCGGGGGCCCCGGCAAGCTGAAATGTCTCAATCACTTGCTGGCCTCCCTCCCAAAATGCTTCCACTGTGTGTTTTTGTTGTCATAAATATGGAATGGGTGCATGCACAGTTTGTCTCCGGCTGGGTAATTTACATGCTAACGTGGGGTAGATTCAGTTGAGTAAAAACCAAAAGTACCACAGTGCCTAAAGCCGGTAAGGAAACAGACCTCATCGGCACTACATGTCATAATCTACCAAATGTAGAAAACAAAGTGTACCATCAGATCGTTTGTGGGTCACGTTTCAAAGACCTGAAGAATTCAGGAGTTGTGTTGTGGGACCCGAGTAAATCCAAGCTTAGGAGAGAAGAATCTGGCGCTTATCTGCCTTGAGAGGCGCTCGGGGGGGGGGCTGCCTTAACCCTCCACAGCCTATTAGCCAACTCTGCTCTAATTGGTGAGCAGTGGGGATGGGGGGGCGGCAGGGGTGAGTGGCATTCAAATCGCCCATGAGGTAATCCCGGGTTTGACAAATGTGTGTTGCAAACCCGGCACCCGTGACCCGGCCTGTAATGATGCGGCTGCAGCAGGGGATAAAAAAAGCCCCCGAAGTTGCTTTGGCAGAAAGGCCCCCCGGATGTCCTCGTCGCAAACAAAACTTCAAAACCACTCCAGTGCCAAGATGAACCCAGGAATGGATTTGCTGCTTGTGCGGGCTAAAATTCAATTTCAGCCTGGACATTGTCTTGATTCCTAAATACCACCCCATATAAGGCACATCTGAGAATGTGGATGTGAGTGAAGTTGCTGCCAACCCAAATGTGCATGGCCTTGCACGGGTAGATCGTGTCGTGCATGATCTGAACGGGGACGCAGAGGCTTTATGTTTCGATCAACATCATTTCTGATCATTACGTCTAAGTTAGCGTCATTTTGGCGATACGCAATGAGCTTTCCCCGTCACTTTTCAGAGAGGATTGCTTTGGTTTATTACAATCTGGTTCTTATTTTTGTATTTTCAGTATGTCCACTGCCTAATGAAAACTATGAAGTTCATATAGTTATAATAGTAAATGGATTAATCTCCTACTGGCATTAATAAATGACTGAGGCCCAGAACCCTGAGGTCCCGTATGGGCCTTAAGATTTAGCATTTCCTTGTTGAAAAGAAAGTTGTCGTTGAAAGGAAATCTTTAAATCTAAGTCGCCTACGATCCAAATATAACCAAAGCAAGTGGCAGGACACCGCCCATTTTAACAACAGGGCCTCACCGTTGGTTCATCCAGGCCTCGCCAAAAGTGTCTGCTGAACTGTGGGAGCCCTTTCACAGTCCCCTAGCAACTCCAGGCAGCACCAGCCCTCTAACGCACGTCAACTTGTTGAGCTGGCACATTTTTATGGGGCTCCGCGGGTGGGGGGGTGGGGGGTGGAGGGAGGGAGGGACCTCTCACAACTACCCTCCTCAGGCCCAAGCACGCACCAGTGCCACTCACAGCTGCTGCATGATTGATGCCCACTCCCCAACCTGTCAACGACTTCTGCCTGGGTGTATCCCTTGGAAAAAATGCCTCCCCATGGCAGCCCCCCCCCACCCCCCCCTACATCTCTCCTCTTCTCACAACTTTGCATGGGAATGGCGTAGACAAACCTTTCAAAAAACACAATTTCATCCTTCAGGGCCCCTTGTCCCTGTAAAATGCAACCACACGGTAAAATGATTTATTTGGAACTACGTGTTTTTGCAACTTCTTCCCTCATCTTTATTCATTCATTCGTTTGTCTCATTTTCCCTAAAATCCGCGTAGACATTTTGTTAATCTCTTTGTGCCAGCGATCCATCTCACTGTTTTTTTTAGGCCTATGATATGGTGGCTTTACAAACTCCTATATAAATTATAAAAAAGATCAATCTATCAGGCTATTTGTACAGGCAGTGCAAATTCATTTTCAATTAGAATTCACTCGTGTTCTGCATGAGACTTGAAAAATAAGTAAGTCCCTTGGTCAAAGAGACTTAATCCAGCCACGAATGAGGAAATGCACGTACAGAAAAATGAGTGAGGGCTAGAGCGAAGCTATTCACACAAGTTGAAAATACATATTTACATAAAATGGTATAGGGTCATCAAGCGTAGACCCCGAACTTAATGAAAATGAATAATGGAAAGTGTGCATTAGGCAACTTCAGTGATTACTAGGCTACTTGGCCAAGGTGATTACCCAGAGGGGGGAACAGCCAGAGGACACGGCAAAGAAGTTTCTCCCGCAGGCGAGTCCTGCCCCCCCTCGTTCAGCGGGAGGCGCGCAAGTGAAGCGGCACGGTTGCGTCCCCACGAAACAGGGAGACTGCTGGTTTGTGGTCATTGCCAGGCCTCAAATTAGCTTAGCCTGAGTTATGTCCCTGTTTGTGTCTGACGGCGTTGGGCACCGGAGTTCGCCAGACAAATCCAAGCCCTTCGTAACAACTTTATGTTTGAATTGAGGTCGTTGGAAATCCTTGAGACACGACTTCTTTTATTTGTCTGAAACCGTGAGACAGAACCAGCTTTGTTGCCTCGTCAGAACTTTTTTCCCCAACGGCAGACGGCCAAAAGTGACAGTTTTAGCATGGTGGGCGAGGGGGATAATGCCTCTTCGGCGGCTTTAAAGACACTGTCATTAGGACGTCTGACTCAGAGCAAAAGGAATCTCACCACAAGCAGACAACAAACATCTTGCCTCCTGAGCTGCACAATGTTTCTGCCTTTGTTTACACTTGACTTAAACCATTGAAATGTTAATCTGTGACATGCTAAGAGAGGACAGGTGGCCCCGAGCCATTGTTCTGCAAGTAAGTCTCAAGCCTTTGCACTACATTCCCCGAACAAGCCCCAACATAAGAGAGGCGGGTTCCTAGTCGACACTGACAAGAGCCGAGTCAACGCCGAAAGCTCCCCAAGTGAGGTCCAAGACTGACATGTCCAGAGTCGAGACATCAGTTCCTGAGTCAGGAAGGACAACTCCCAAGTAAAGACTTAAAACCGCCGCGCCTCTGTTGCTCAAAAGGTCTGTTTAGGTCACAAAATTAAAGTGTTAAAATACGATATATATATGTATATCAGGGGTGGCCACACTTTTCAGGCTCGCAAGCTGCTTTTCGACTAACCGAGTCATGGGCGATCTACCCCCCTCCCCTTCAAGGACCAGCCATCTGACGCCTGGGGGGGGGGGGGGGGGGCTTTGTGCTGAAAATGTGTTGAAAGTAAATGGAAAAGTTTGGCCGCAACAAGCCTCTTATTTATGACCTTTTGACACGCAATATTTTAAGGATCAAATTCAAACTTGAATCCATATGATGGGCTCTTTAAAACTCTGATTTAATGCGCACGCAACCTAGTGTGTCCCTTGCGACGTTCCAATGTTTGCATAATATCTCACCAGCAGTGTCTCTCTGTCACGCGCACACGCTTTGGAGATTCTGACGTGGCCTACTTTGACTCTGAAAGAAGCCGCAGTGCTTGGGGATGAGAACAAGGTTTAACCTTGTAGGCATTTCTTTTTTTTTTTTTGGTTTCTCATCCTTATGAAAATGCTGAAAAATGGTTTCGCTCCTAAAATGTTTTGTTTTAACCCGCGCTTCTTCTCAGAAAGCAAGTGTGTACTTAAGCAGCCCCTGTGAGCCGTTCCAGGAGTCTTTCTCTGCATCATCAGCGGAGTGAAGCCGGCACACAGATAAGGTGCAGAGATTATGTTGAGGGGGGGGCTATTTACCTCCGGAGATAGAGAAGAGTGCTAACATCGTCCTGCGGGGCTGGGACACTCCCTGTTGCACAGTAGCTGAGTACAAGACGGGCGAGGGGAGGGGAGGAGGGGGGGCACCTCTTAAAAAAAAACTTGTTTGACAATGTATTTGGAGCAAATCAGCCCTACCCCTTTTAGACTGATCAGCCCCCACCCTCCTCCCCGCCTGTGTAAACAAGCCCTCAATGGCTTGTCACGTTAGCGTGACACTGGCCAGGACAGGCGAAGACGCCGGCCTCGGCTGCCGACTGGAATTGCAATCTTTCAGACGGGAAATGGCAAATTGCTCCTCTCATCATTAGCAACCAGCTAAGACGGAAAACAGACACGCAAGCCTGCAAACATAATTATAACGACACACTGGGAGGCGGGGGAGCGGCCATTGAACACATCTGGGGCTCTCATGAGGCCAATGCGGACTGAAGGAACAGGTCTGCCGTGGGCTCTGGAGTGCGTGTGTTTTTCGCTTGGCGCGGGGCGACTCACTGGTGCAGGCCAAGGACGCGGGGTCGGAGAGCGCCCGGTAGTAGCCGTCCTCGCAGTCGCAGCGCCAGGAGCCCTCGCGGTCGTTGAAGCTGTGCGCCGGACAGCGAGAGCACTGAAGGTCCTGGGAGGAGGACTTGTAGAAACCTCTGCCGCACGCTGTGGGAGGGGAACAAGAGGAACGAGGTCAAGGCCAAGTGGGAAAAGAAAGCATTCTCTCAAATAATCATTTGGAAATGCCCTTGTGGGTTGTTGTGCAGATTGTAAAGCCTTCTCGGGCTGTGATTTTGGGGCTGCACAAAATAAATTGAATTGAAGTTAAAAAAAATATTGATTCAAAGTTGGATTAGGACCAAGATACGTGACTAAGCGGCTGGTGGAGTGCAATTCCTACCGTTTCTATTTAGTAAAACCCGGCTAAGCTGGGTTCACACGCCATTATAGTCTGAGACAAACGTCTCCAGTCCTGTGCAAACACAGCCTGGAAGAGTTACAACTTCAAACCTGAACACCCATCATGAAAAGAAAAGGCGCATGACCGACCAAACCACTATGTCGAACCACACGACATGAAGCGGCCGGTATTTAGTCTCGACCTGCAAACTGAGGACACGGGGGGGGGGGGGGGGGGGAAACAAAAATAAAGCATCGCAAATCTCCCGTTGAGGCGTTCTCGGGATGAATGACGAGGGTAATGAATCCTCAGGTCAGTGGAGGGGGTCCGCCTCCTTTATGACAGGTCCTATCTCTGAAAGGGTTAACGTTGGCCTGAGAGATGAGCGTTGTTTCCGCCTCGAGCATGAGCTGGCGCATCGTTGTGACATTTTTACTTTTTTTACCGAGACTGTAAACAACCCTGATAAACTGACATGACTAATCAAGGAGGACTCAGCGCTGAGATAGTCATTTAACTGCAACGCTGTCTTCTACAAAGTGACTCCCCCGTACAGCCATACCGCCACAGTGGTAATTTACAGATCACGGCTGCAGCAAAACTACTAGGTTTTGTAAAACACCCTGGACCTGCCTGTGATAACCTTGTTTGTTCAAATATTCAAGTATACAGTTGTTAACTAAAATGTGTCGACGTTAACCTCTAATGGCCTCCGGAGTTCATTCATCCAGATTTGATACGCTAGAAGAAAGAACACCGACTGGTCCCAAACAAACACTTAACACCCAAATTGTTTACCGAGCATTTCTCTTAAGTTACAAATGATTCCCATGAGAGGGAGCAAACGACAATGGGATTTCAAACGGCATGAAACTACTGACTCGTAGCACCTCGCACGCCTGTGCAGGGTATAATGTCTATTCTGGGTCTGGCTATTTCCAACTAATCCTCAGTGACCGCCTGTGTGTGCAAACGGAGCTCAGCCTGTCGAGGGAAAAAAAAAAAGAAAAAAAAAGGCTGCAATCCAGGCCACATGATTTCAACAATCTGCAAGAAATCTACACCGGATTGGTCTGCATACAAACTATCAAATTATACAAAAAATGCATTTTTCATGAGCCGCAGGGGGAAATTAGTAAAAGTGGTCAAACCCGGGTCTCCCACAGTTTACAGATCTGGGTTCAGCTATTTCTTTATTTCCTTCCCCCCCCAGGCCAACGCCTCCTGTGACAGGGTCCGGAATAAGAGGAATAAAGAGATTTGAATGTTTCTTGTCGTACCACTTCCAGGGCGGCGTGAAGAGGAGGCTGGGGCTTTCTCCTTTTTAGCTACACGAAAGGACTGTCATTCTCCATTTATCGCACCGCCACGGCCTTGTGGAACAAGCCCCTTCTCGCCTTTTTTTTTTCCTTCCCTTTTTCTTTTCAATACATGATTTTATCTCTAATCTTTTTTTTCCTCTTTACCTTTCCGAGCCGGTAATTGGAAACAGAGCCGTGAGGAGGCTCTATGAGCTAGCGGGCGGCGTCTCGAAATGCTGACCGGGGCGAAAAAAACGTGCCCACGGGGTGCTTACTCGTCATATTGAGCTGCTTTTTGCCGCGTGTTGCACGTCCGATGAGCGATGGCGAGGGAAGACTCACAACTGATGCACAGTGGAAACGCTCCCCCAGTGGCTTTATCCCACAGGTTAAAAAAACGGCAGGCCGGGGCTGTTAAAACATTTCCGATTAGCCACCGTGTATTTTTGGGTCACCTGGCTTTTCTGTGAGCTCGTCTCCCAATGTGACCACCACCACTCAGGCAGACAAGAGCATCCAACACTGGGATTAGGACGAGCAGAATGCCAGGGGAGGGACGGGCGTCTAAAATTAACATTACTGGATAAGAATTTATTACCACATAACTTCATGGCTTTAAGGGGCATTTCTGTTGGTATGCGTCCCTCCCTTGATACTAGTTTCAAACCCAAACCCAAATTAGAGTGTGCATTTCAATGCCATTGCAGATTTTCCCAAAATGTAATTATTTTGTTAACTTAACTTCTGCATTAAAACATATAAACCAATGAATCGTTCATCACCTGCTGAACAGCCTGTTTTCTTTTTTTATTGTTAGTAGTAGTAGTAGTTCCTTCTTTCATACATTTTTTCTTCAACAGTTTTTGACATTAAACTTTTCAAAACAGGAGTAGTGACACTAGTAGTGGCTAAATCTATGGGGGGCACTAAGATTGCTGGTCACTAGTGCTGGATGTAAAGAACACCGTCGATTGTGAAAAACGGTCAACGCAGATTTTTATTGTTGACGCATCACATATTATTAATATTAAGAAACAGTGTTTGATTACATTTGTTTTAACTTGTTACTCAAATACATTTGAAGTTCAATTTCCAACATTTTGAGTCATTATTTAGATTTGCTACGGGAAATAATCGTTGTTTTTGATTCGACTGATCTGTCGCAAAATCCAGCACTGAGGGAGAAAGCAATGGGCGGACAGACAGGCTCAAGCGGAAAAGAAGGCGTAAAGATCCATGTCTCCTCAGGGTCCTCCACTTCTAATAAAAAGCCTGATAAAATACCTAATATGTACAGAAACAACACTGGCACACAGATACATACTTTTTACCACATTTAATTTAAGCACAGTAGCTAAATGTTAGCCGTACATAAATGGAATTCTCAAAAAGTTCAGAGCCTATTTTTGCATCGTTGTATCAAACTGAAAGTCCAAGATGAGGCAGGAAGTGGCATGGTATCAGCAGATGCTTGAAACACAGTTACAAACATAGTTAGCTCTGCAGGACATTCACATACGTGTTTTAATTGACCGATACTGGTGTCGTCACCCAAGCTGATCAACTTTAGGCTCCTTACCTCTTCCTACTCTTAATTTTAACCCATCTTGATCACTACTTTCACCAGAAAAAGAGCCCTGTTCCAAATATACCTGACTCGTCCTTTAACTCCAGTAAAACACGGTACATTTTCAATGCTTTTCCTCCCAAGGGCTTTCCGGCAAAACCTCATGTGGTTATCAATGCGTCCGACTGGGTTTTGGCACCCAGAAATGTTTACAGAAGCAACAAGGCGGCAAATGAGGCCTCAAAAAAAAAAAAATGGAATGCCTGGATGACAAGGGGGCAACTAAGTGCTGCTGCTGCTGCTGCAGCTCTCTCCACCGCTGGCAGAGCATTGAGTGACAAGTACAAACACAGCCGTTGTGGGCCCCGGCATTCCAGTTCGCCGGCGGCTCGCACTCCCTCGCCGCCGGCGACTCTCACGTTCCTGGCACCAGACTCCAAAGAGAACACCCTCAGTCCGAGATGGGACCCGCGATGGCGGGCCGCAGAGGTTCTTTGTCCAATGTCCCCTCGGCCACACGCTGTCCTCCGAGTGGGGAACATCTACCGATGCGATCGCACCCCGACCCACCCAATCAGCCGCTTCCAAATGGCGACCGAGTTGACGGAGAGCTCATTAGCAAACGCTGACTGACGCACAAACATGTCAGAACGCCGCGCCGAACTACTGGCGCGCCGGACTTTGGCGGCAGGGCTCGACAGTCCAACGTGTGATTACATTTGTGAAGATAAAGTGCATGAAAAATAAAAAAGGCCTCCCCTGTTGCTGGCCCTCTTCTGGCACAGATATAAAAGTCAGACTAATGGTTTTTAGAAGGAAGCTCGGCGACAGAAACAACACTCGGCTCATGGGCGACTCTGATGATGAAGTAGTGCGTCCTCGGTGAGGCGGGTTGATGTTTTACAGAAAGCCTAACATTCCAGCCAGCTCCTGCATAGGCCCAGCGTCTGTAATGTTCCTTCCAGTGGTCATTTTGATTGAGTGAGGTGTGTGTGGGTGTAGGAGGGGGGGGGGGGCAGCAGTCAGCAATTTTTTTTCCGGAGGAAGAGGAGTGGGTTCGTAGGGAGGAGCGGGAGAGACTTAATCAAACGCTCCTGTGACTTCGGTGTCTCAATCCCAGCATGCACACACTGGCCCCCCCGAGAAAAAAAACAAAAAACAACCCAGACTCCTTATCTTAAGCACACACACGCACATGAATGTACACAAAAACGCTATCTGTATTTTCCTAACAACTGTGTTTATTTGTCTCCCCCCCTCTCCGCGCTGAGCTTCTTAACATTCTTGAATCGCGTCCAGGTTCTCATGCGCTTTGCCAGTGTCATGACACCTCGGGGTGAGGGACAGAGAAGGAGCCGGGGGGGGGCAATGAGTTACCGCTTATGCGAAAGCCTGACATATCTCTTCCCGGCCAAAATAGAAAATAATTATTATCCTTGTCTGGGAGGCGGAGGGGAAGGGGAAGGGAGGGGGGGGGGTTGTTGAAGCAAATGCATCCAAAAAAGTGTTGCAAGTGTTACCACTCAAAAATCCAATCAAGGTCACAACCCTTGTTACGACTGAGCGTGGACAACTCTACAGAGGAAATTGAGCCCCCCCCCCCGGACCCCCCCCCCCCCCTTCCACCCTCTGTCTCAATAATTATGTGTGGGAAACTTGGGAGATTCTCTTTGATTTTTAACAGACCACCAGAGCCGGAGTGCGAATGACCAGTGTGGCCCTTTCTGTCTCCACGGTCCCAGCACGATGAGTCCTGTCAGGCCCCCCCCGCCCCTACCCCAGCTACCCTCCCGTCCAGCCTGATTATGTGTTAAATCCGCCCCGTGTGTGGGGATGGATGTGGAAAGAATGCGTGAGGGAAGTGGAGGGCCGTGGAGACCCGGAGAAAGCGACCTGGAGATAATGCCCCATTAGGGTGATAAAAGAGGCACTGCGACGAGAGCGGCCCGACAGGTCCGACATGCAGTCCCCCCCCCCCCCACTCCTCCACCGCCACTGATGAATGCCAGGTGGAGCTGGTTAAGAGTTATGAGTTTATTTTCTTATTTTACAAAAAAAAAATCGGAGCCATATCTACAGATCTAGTTTGACGGTGGTGGGGGAGGTGTTGGGCCCTCCATTTTGCAAGTGGACCTCACCATGTTTTTTCTTCAATGGAGACAAAGGAAAAATAATGGAGGGAGACCCTAATGTCTGATCCGGGGGCCGATAACAATGACCCCCACTGGGGTCCAAGACCACACCGGGCCATAAAAGAGGATGAAGAAAAAAAAAAAAAACACAGAAAGCTCCCATTGGTCAAGGACCGTGTCACATGACGAAAACCCCTGTTTTATAAAAAGTGATCGCGACAAAGAATCGTCCTTTCGCTTAACTTCCCGTTAACAACAGATCGAGACACTACTTTTTTTTGACAGGTGCTAAGGAGCTCAAACCCTCACAAGTCAGCTGGAATCTGCTGAATCACGGTGAAACCCATCGAGGCCATGAAGACAGAAAGATTTCTGGGCAGATGAATTTAGCAGTGGGGGTTTTTTTTTGTGTGTTTTACATCATGGTTCCATGTGGAGTAAAATAGACCAGGGCGGGCTGACTATGATTGACAGGTTGCCACCTGCTATGTTGCCGTCATTGGTTCCACAAAGCCGAGATGGAGAGCATATGTAATCCAACATGTCGATGGCCAAAAGCGCCCGAAACTCGAGGCTAACAGGCAGCAACCCGTACCGATGGGTGATTGTTAACGTCTTCATAGGCGTTCTCTGCGATCCATTTCAAAACAGCCTGTGTGCCGCTGAATGTTCAGACAACCATGAAAGGCTGTTTTAAAAACAACAACTCCTGCTTCATCTTTTCCTTTTTTTTGTCTTACTTCAAGGGCGTGCAATTAGAGACCGTGACCAAGCGTTTGCGACTATAAAGAGAGGGATGTGTGTGTGTGTGTGTGTGTGTGTGTGTGTGTGCTGCTCTGATTAGATGTGACTTATGTTCTTTTGCCTCCAATAAATGGTCGGTCTGGGTGTGGATATTCATTAGACACTGATCACTGGCATTTTATGCAAGCTGAACCATGGTTGCTTCTCTTTTTTCTTTTTTTATAGACTGAAGCGAGTGGTGCTTTCCCCTGCAATGTAAGCGGCAGTACATCTTGTGAGTAATTTCAGGGCAACAGGCAGGCAGGCGGACCTAAGATGGGGGGGGGGGGGGGGGGGGGGTCAAACACAACAACTCCTAGCAGAGTGTATTTCTGCTCCTTGAAAAGCCAAAGGACAACTCAATTGATCTGGTCTGGCGGGTGATGTGTGGACTTTGGTAGCTGCAGAGGTTGTGGAGGAATCAAGTGGACCTGGAAGGAAGACGTGTTTTTATTTATCGAGCTGCAGTGCCTGGCTGACATTTATCCCCTGGACCTTTGTGCCGTCTAAACCGCGTTGAGAGTATTCTAATATCACACTTGTTTCTGATCTGTCCTAGGTAGTCTGATACCAGGAGCATCAAAGTAAGCAGGAGAAGACGTTCCTTTTTGTGTGTTTTCTGCAACCTCATTGCAGGAGTTCCAAATCCCTCTTTTTTTATTCAATAAAAAGACCCGGCAGCTGTTTTTTTTTTTTTTTTGTTGCCAGCAGCCATGTTAATCTCCCACCTTTTTTCAAGGGGCATAGATTCTTTCAATGTCAAACCCTCTTCCAAAAAAAAAAAACAAGTTAATTTCAAACTAGCAACGCGTTCCAGGAGGCAGGCGCCGTAGGAAGAAGGTGACCCAGTAAGTCTGTTCGAAACGGTCCAGCATCTGATGTCATAGTGCGCCGGATCCTGCCTCCACCCCACGCATACTTGGAATGACTCTTGTCTGGCTGCCGCTACGCTCCACACATACAGACAACCGGGCCCCATTCATCCGAGGTACCTGTGCTTAGCGGGAGATAAGTAGCTTTCCATGAGAAACAAAGAGAGAAGATTAGCATTCCCTCAGACGGTGTTGGAGGGCATGCAGCTCTGCCCCTCTGAGCAGGGAACACAGAGAGAAGTGCCTGCTTGGTTGTTCGCATTAAAGATCAAAGCCAGACACTTGATTAAGTTATATTCCAAAGTGGAGATAATGCTGCCACGCTAGTGAGGGTACTGCCACTGACTCGAAAAACAGAGTTCCAGCCTAAATTGCTGTCAAATTACCCTCCACGTGAAAGGAGATACTACACAGAGTGATGCAGTATTGTGTCACTGACCTTTCTGCTACTTTTAAGGTCTTTGACTACATGTCGATACGGTGGAGGTAGCGTCCCTATAAAACTGCAGCGTGATATTTTGTGTGAATTGTCCAGAAAACCAATAGCGGTGTTGAATGGTGTCCATTAATCTCAATTTTTTTTGGTCTGGAGGCAGAAATCCTAGCAAGACATACAGTATATCATGTCTTAAAAAAAACTAAAACAATACTACCTACAAAACACCTGACCTAACATGTTTTTCAAAAGGTTGTTTTGTTAGTGAAGAGTAAATGAAGAGTAAATGAAGAGTAAGGCTGGGGATAACTTGTATGACTCTTAACCAAATACCAAAACAATATATTATATACTCGCTACACCAACACGTGGTGTGTGTGTTAGTTCACGCTTTGAGTAAACAGCGACTCAAGTCTGCTAATTTTCTCATTTTCTTTCTGTGAGGACTTGGCGGTGGACTATGAAGGGCATTTTGAGATGAAACTCACTTCACGGCAACTCACTCCGTCCGAGCGGAAGATGGATATCGGATCAGCACCCACAGACCTCCGACGAGGACCCCGCATCTTTGAGCCATCAGCGGAGAGAGCTCCTTTGAAATGGAATCTCAGTGAAGTGGAAAATGTCCTTACCTAATCGTCTTTTGTTTAGTTCATTTAACTCGCACAGAAACAGGAAAGGGCAGAGGGGGGGTGGGCGAAAGGCCCTAGCCTTATGGGTACCTTTGCTGGATGAGGTGGTCAGCTCAACAACAAAAAGGAGTCGTGCCAAAAGATGGGGAAGAAGTTGCATTCAAGGGGATGAAAGCAGGGGGGGTCCAAAGGTCTGAGCGATCCAAAGCCCCCTGCAGCCCAAGCCAAATCGCCACTGAAAATACCCCCAGTCAGCAACTGAGCATTAAGTCTGAATCGTGCCAATGCCTTCCATCCCACACTGACCCCAGCCAGCCTAATCCACCACCAACCCCCAACCCCCCCCCCCCCTCGCAGAACTGTGACTGAGAGGAATGGAACAATGTCGTACTAGCTGCTCGTCACACTGCTGTGGTCAGGCCTCTCCTGACACACAAAGATGGGCTTTTTGGGGACCAAACAAGTGATCAAATGTCCTTGAAGTCAATGGCCGTGAATTATATATTGCACCCTCTTGGTTGAATGCACTTATTGTGCTTTGGTTAAGTCGCTTTGGATAAAAGCATCGGCTAAACGAAGATATTAGGGCTGTCCAAATGAACATGTTAATCCATGCGATAAATGCTCTACAATTTTTTGACGCAGGTAACGCAACTTTGTTTACTTCCGATGTACTGGATGGAGTTTGGAAAACGTCCTGGAAAATTCTCGGGGGAATAGTTGGCACTTCAAACACAGCCGTCACATGACGGAGAGCTGAGAGCACAGCAAAGTGCACAAGGACAGCAGGGGAGTCGCTGGTTCAACGTGTTTCATGCTGCCATGGAGATGATCACATGTTTCTACAGGGAATTTGTTCGGTACTGTTTTGTGATTTGTGTGATTTGAGCACAAAAACGTCCGGAAAAAAATGCTGAAGTCCCTGCACACAGAGCCCTTCCCGCGGTACGTTTTAAGACCTGCTTCCTCTGCTCTTGATACCGGTGGGAAAAAAAAAGCTACTTTATATGTTATCGATTTCAGCTTCTAACGTAAGATTTGAAGCACAGAGCCCGGGGTTCTGAGGCCTCCCAGATGAGCCGCTCCACCAACAACCACCGGGGGGCCCCTCCCTGCTGCCTCTTCCAAGGTGGCCCGGGCCCAGGTCACATATCACTTTCACCCTCATGCCACCGGGACGCAACACGGAACACCGGAGACATTGTCTTCTGACAAGGAGTTGGCCTGTTTCTGCTTGCATTGCCACTCAATCAGTCAGCGGAAAAGGCAATTACCAAAAACAGACATCTGTGCCACAGTTTGGATAGCTTAAAAAAAAAAAAAAAGAAGAGTAAAGAAAAAAGGGCAAAAGCTTTGAATCGCAAGAGGTATTGAGGTGCAGATCGATGGAGATGTCTGAACCTGTTAGTGCAAGAGGAGATGAGGGCCGCCGCACCACGGGGGGAGGGCTCTTTTGTCATGCAGGGAGAGGGGGTGGGGGGTGGGTCGGGTTTGGGGAGGTGACTCTCTCTGGCTATCAGGGGTCAACTGCTGCGATCATCCATCTTCCTTCTTGACAGTGTCCTGTCAGCCGAGGCGCTCGTGTTACTAAACACAACGGGCAGGCCTCCATTGTGGCGCTGCATTGGTCTGCAACCATGTGTAAATGAAGTTAATATTCACTGACCTTCTGCATAGCCACATGTGGACCCCCGTGTCACCTTGGAAATAACACTATCTGACGAAAAGTCACTGGGGTCTCTCTTTTTTTTTTGGAGGGGTGGGGGGGGATGAAGGGGCTCACCAGCATAGCTGATCATGTGCCTTTTGTTTGTGTGAGAATGAGAACTGTTTACTCGGATTCTGTCTATTCATTGGACGGAGCGAAGCGCATCAAATTTGGACTGGCAGGTCAGATTCCAAGACCTGGATACTGATTAGTCATCACTCCGGGTATATTTTGCATGGTGACTTGAAATAGCAGATGGCGCAATATGCCCCTGAAAAAGCAATGCTTTTTTTCAGAGAAATAACGTCAATCTCGACACACATGCACACATTTGAACAAAATAAGTCCTTATCTACCTAGACCTCCATTCATGTAACAATGTTTGCAATATGTTGAGAGCATAAAACTAACCATTTCAAAATGTGTAAAGCTTTGATTTGACTAAATCATGTTCTTATCTAACAGGATTTGTGAAATCTCACTGACATGCTAACTGTCTAAATATAACATTATATGGCATGCTTGGGTACATAGTAATAATAAGTTACATTATCCACTTATCGTACAATGTATACATTGTAAAGTTATAAATGATTGTACAATATTTACGACTGATCGCTTGTTGCATCTACAGACACCAACAATATAGCCGACATGTTAATGTTTGTGTTTTCATTGATTTGTAATATTATGCTATTTTATTATCGCTGAAAATTGTCTTAAAATTATAACAATGTAGTTTATTCCAACTTTAAGTTAAGTAACAAAGCCAAAAGCGTTGTTGTATCTGGAAAATGTACCCATTGAGATTTCTTTTGGATGGTTCTAATTGAATTTCAGTTCATATAAATGATAAATATTTACCAAGCCAAATGATTTTGTGAATCGTTTTTTTTTAAGCTTCCATAATTAGCAATTCATATCAAATTTGAAATGTTCACAGGTAGGCCCAATCCAGCCCTGCTGGAGCCCGCTCAAGCTAGTATATCCCGGGAAATAACTTCTGCTTTTGCCTTTACCTCTATTGTGGATGTATATTTTCACAATAAAGGGGGCAAAGGATTTGGAAGTAAAAAAAAAAAAAATGTTTTTATTACAGCACACTAAAAAGGTATTCTGCCTTCTCTTCATCCTCTGAGGAGAGGACTGTGGTCTAGTTTCCATAATGAGAAGGCATCTCAGTAGTGCACAGGGATAGGAGAAGTATTTTCTGGTCATGAAGACAAGTCTACATTCTGTTCTCTGTAAAGCAACTTTAGTTGGCGTCATTTTTCGTTGGAACCATTGTTCCCTTTGCCCGCAGAAAGTCACTTTGAAATCACTACGTGCGGTTGTTCTGTGGACAGGACAAAGAAAGAGCACCGAGACATGCAATGTGGGGAATCACTACTAGGGTAAGGACAACCTTTGAGATAATGGGTGCAGCAACAAAGTAGCTGCTTTGAACTGATAGAACTGTCATAATTTTCAGACTTAATTTTAGGATAACAACGTTGTAACAGTATTTGTAGAAAAATCCATTTGTCTCTATTTTTATAAAGTGAACACTCAAAATCCCAATGTGTACATGATTAGGTGCTGAATAATTCACGTGATATTATCTATATGTGTATTACTAACATAATATGTCATGTATGAATACATGTCAAGACCATCACAACCTCCTCACATTTCTTGGAATTCAGGAAATTTAGTAGAAGTACAAGACTCAAATAATTAAATCTGAACAATCGTCCAAATCTCATGTCAAAAAGTGCTACAGTTTAGGACACCCTGCCAGGTCAGGACAACAAGGAGGGAGAAGCCCTGTGGAAGAATGCTCCTCTTTACAGGAAGCACACACTGGCAGTGACGGGACGAGCTCCCATCCATCGCCAATTTATTTCAATCCTGAGTGATTTAGGTCCATTTGGGCCTCTTGTGGATTCGACTCACACCTGTCATTTGCATAATTAAGCTCCGGAGCAGTTGTAAAAGACAGCCATTTGGTGTATTAAATTCACACCTTATCAATCAGGGGGGAGCGCCAAGATGCACGAGGACCTACTGTCTCTTGGCTTCCTGGCTTCATTTAGAATGCAAAACGCAGCCTTTTCTCCTGGGACTCGCCGCTTCTTGGCCAAAGCACACGTAAGCTGCCGTGGTCGGACCTTTGACAGCTCGCCCGCCTCTCCCTGTTGCGTCCCCCGGGGGGCTCAAATCATCCATCAGTCCCCCAACTAACTTCTGTCCAACTCCCTGACAGCGGAGATGGATGGCGCCAGCGTCTACAGGATGCTGTATCCTTTCATTAATTCTCTTGTTAGCATGCACCGATAGCAGAAAGATAGAGCCTTGTTTCGTCTAGTTTTCCAAAAAAATCGACGCCTCTCGCTTTCGCTGGTCGGGGGGGGGGGTCAACAGTTAATCATTTCCCAGCCACTGGTTACTTAGTGCCACAATGATGGGATGTGTCAAAATCGGACAACATACATTCCCGGGATTGAGTGGGAACAAAGGCGCCAATGTCCCCCCCACAAGGGCCCTCTCTCTGTCCCAAACGACTCCGTGGCTCCACGGCCGCCAGTGGCCAGTGCTAAACAAGACCATCCGATGAATGGGGGCTATTTTCCCAGCGCGCACTGCTCCGCGAAAGGCCGAACCCGTGGCAGGCTGCAGGGACACTTCAACTGGCCTTTTTCAAAACCCATTACACTGATACCAGTGAACGCAGCAGGCGGGGGGGGGGGGGAGTGACATTTGCTGCCAAAGATTTGCCACACAAAGAGTTAAAGACAGAGGGGTGGGTGGGGGGGGGGGGTGAAAGAAAAGGGGTCCCTCATTGCTGACGGTGATGGATGAGTGGATCACTACACGTTCCTGCGTCCACAGAGGGGGGGAGGTCGGCTCTCAAATGACATGACTGACAGCTCAACTTGCTTCTCTCCACCTGCACTCACAACCCCCCCCCCTCAAGCGGCTTGTTTTTTAGTTGGCGGCCATGTAATCACAGAAGCCATAACTGCTTGGTTGGATGGTATATATCGTCCCAAAATCAATTGCAATACAAATATTATTGTAATAAGGCCATTTCCCTGCCACTAATCGTGATATAATATCACAACAATGGAGGACAAGCCTTTCAAAGGGCAACAGACCTTTCATTCCAAACATAACCATTGGAATGGGAAAAGTGTAATACCTTTAATAAATCAGAAAAATCAAATAAAGCAGAACAACTGGCATGATAAATTAAATTCTCGTTGTACATTGTTGTATACAGAGGTATAAAACATTAACTGCCTAACAGCCAATATCCTGCCAATCAGTAAGATGGTAGGAATAGGTAATAACACATGATTAAAAATATTATTATGCTGGTTTTAAGTTACATAGATAACAAAGAACAACACACAAGAGCAGGAGATTAGAGGACGATTACGTAAAATTAATATTAAAACAATGAGTCAATATAGTCCTTATTCTTAAAATATTTTCAATGGAGTCTGATGTGATCGCCTACCCTTGTTTGGATACAGTAGCCATTTAGCCATCTTTCCCCTACGGTTACTGTTATTAAAGTTTTTCCGCTGCACACGGCAGTTCGCCCCCCCAGGTCTTAAACCGAGGGGAAACTGTAAATGGTTAACAGTTGAAGTTAAGTGTTTTGTATTAATTTAATTTTATAGTATATTTTAAACAGATCATATTTTTTAATTTGAAGAAAAAATTGCCTTGGCAAAAGGCGGTCATTTGTCAGTTTGTCTTTTTTTTCAAAATGTATCGGTTGAGGCACTGTCTAATCGGGAAAAAAAGGATACATATCCGTAGCAATGAGCCCATATCACGTCAGATTGTTCCTAAATTACTGAAAGATAGTCCAACGACTTTAAACACCCCCTCGTATTATGGAATCAGGAGCCCTCCGTTTTTTAAAATCTCAAAGTTATTTGAATGTGTTAAACAAGTTCCCGAGGTTGCACTGTTACCCCCCCCCCCGTGTTCTGGAGCAAACGTTGTCTGCTAGAAGCATACTGAGCCCTTTTATACTAAAAGGTGCACAGTCACCCTGAGGCACCAGCACACAAAGATCCGCTAACACAAGTTGGTCCGAGAGTCCAAATGATTTCGCATTTTTTTAAACAGTCACGGATACTTGGGCCGCTTCGTCCGACGGCAACGGCTTTGAATGGCTTTTTAGATTGTGCTCGGGGGGAAACTGAACGGACGATTTAACTTCAGCGGAGCCGCCGGAAGAAGTGCTGATGGTGCACCGTGATTCTCATTTTATATAGATTAGCTACCCCTTAATGCAAAAAAAAAAAAAAAATGCCTCTCACGCCTCGGTGGAGATAAAAGCTCGTGAAAAGGTGCAGTGTCGAGACTGGAATGCGATCCATCGCGCGGACTTTAAACAACCTGAGGGCACCGGTCCGTCGCACTGCCGCCTATCTCTTTGGTGTTTGTTTTTTAGACGACGCGCGAGCAGATTGATTAACATGGAAATGCTAACAGTCCACCGTTGGCATGCGGGGCTCTCTGCATCATCAGTACTCGATGAGGAACGGGGGGGGCTAGGGTACCCTTTGTACCCTAGCCCTGCTCTCTGCTCTCCAGGTGGATGCCAACCGTGTGCTTTCTGCCCATTGAGGTGGACGTCGGAGACAACGCGAGGCGGGCCTGTGTTGCTCTGTATATCACATGGCCTAACGCGTTGCATTAACCATACATCCCTCGGTAGGGTCCCTAATGGATGACAGCATGGCATAAAAGCTTGTCTGCTAGGGACACTAATTTGTTCTTAGACACATTCCATTCAATTATTGCTGGCTGCTGCTCCTCATAAGCTGCTTAGATCGAGGTTGCCCAGAAGAAGAACAAAAAAAAAAAAAAAAAAGCTTGGCTGACAGGGCAGGCCACTTAAGTTGTGTGACCCTAACTTAACCCCCCCCCCCCCCCCCTTCTTAATCCACATTGATTTTTATCTTTCAAGTCAGGTGCCCGCTGGAAACAATCCTCCCGAGTGACAGTGAGCATGTTATTGTTAATTGTAGCGGCACGATAAGGCACCACAACAAGGCAGGGGCGAGCTGTGTTTGCCCTTCCCGTTATGCTCCTTCATAAATATCCCAGAGGCCCTAAATGCCAAAGAGCGGACGGCTATTTGTTTTGCCTCTTTGTCGCGGGTCGTTGTTGTTGCTCAACCCCAGAGTCAACGCGATCGCGGCTAAAACGAGCCTCGCCATCAATTACTACCTCTGTTATTACACCGCTGGGTCTCAATATTTCTTTCTCAATATCTTTACTGCTGGCAAATCAGCTGCTTTAATCTCATTTGCCAACAAAGCTATTGAGCTAAATTTCCATAGACGTGCGTTGCTTGATTATATCTCAAATATTCTCCAAATCCACGGACTGACTAATTTCTAAAAGTTGAGAAAAATGATAAACAAATACAATTACAACTAAATATTTTTTTAAAAAAAGGTACTCACGTTCACACGCGTCTCCTTTCTGGTGAAATCCAGCCTTGCATATACATTTCCCTATGGGCACCAGCCACTCCCCTTCGGCGCTGCAGTGCATCTTGGGAGAGTTGTCGGCCTCCTCCTCAGCGTCGCCCACGCACACGCCCTCCACCTCCACCAGCGAGGAGAACTCCGACCCCGTCACAGTGTCGGGGAATGTGGCCAGGTTCTCGATGATGGACCAGCACTTCTTGTAATACACCTTGACCGAGACCAGGGCGATGCACGCCCCCACATCCTGGAAGGCCAGGTAGAAGCCCCGCCTGGTCAGCGGGCCGATGATGCGGACCTCCGTGTTCAGCTTCATTTTTCGCTCGCCCAGGTCGCCCTGGGTGAAGCTCTCGTCCGCGGCGATCGTGTCGATCTTCACGTACTGGTTCTCCCGCAAACTCCGGCCCACCTCCGAATCCGTTTCCTGGTAGTACAGGTTGAACGTCTCCTTGCAAGTGCCCACCACACCGGGCAGGCTGTTACAATCCCTCAAAGTGAACTTCAGTTCCACAAAAATTCTCTGGGCATTGCCCTTCTCTATCCAGTTAGTCCGAAGCCAGTTGTTCTGATTGGGCTCCATGACTTGGCACACCTGGTAGGTGCGAATGGGCGTGTAGTTCTCATCCAAGCCGCTGATCTCTTCCCACTGAAAAAAAAACAAGCAGACGGCGTTGAATTGACCCGTCCCCTTGAGGAGATCGCCAGAGAGATGTGAAAGACCCTAATGACTGGCCATGGAAATGAAGGACACTACTCAGATATGACTGTGGCGATGGTATAAGCAATATAGTAATTTCAGACTTTATGGTGCAGTAAACGGCCGAGAATAGAGGGGCATTAGCCCGTGACAAAAGCCAGAGCCCATGTGTATCTGGTTCTGATCAAATTACTTTAAAAGAAGTTTTAATCAGACAAGCAGGTTGGACATGGGTTGCCCGAGGCCCTTTGTGCTGTGAATGTCAAAGGCCGGGGGAACATTCTTTATCTTTGGTTGGACGGGAGACGTATCTACCATTGGTCCTCATAAGTGTGGCCAAATGCCCTCCTAAATATTATAATTCCTGTCACAGATGTGGAACATGAGAGGGAGAGGGAGCTGGAAATGGAAAAAGGCGTAGATACGAAGCGCACCAGTGTGTTGCAGACATTCGGCGGACTTACCCCATTGGGAGGATAGGAGATCCACTCAAGGTCTGTCTGCTGTGCCTTGGAGTCCAGCAAAATCACTAGTGACAGGGAGGCAGAGGCAGGTGGTTAAATCTCCCCGAAAACCGGGACTGCGTGTTACACATCGATACCTATACCCCGTGACCTAATTCCTAACAGCAGCAGCTAAAGCTAGAATATATATACATACATACATACATACATACATATATACATATACTGTATATTCACTGCAGCACACAGATCCTCGTGCCCGAGGGGGGAACTTTCTGAGAGACAAATGAAGACACTGACAGCGCGCTAGGAGACGATATAAGGAGATTAAAAATCCGACACGCGCATTACAACGTGCCGGAAATCATTGCGCGTAACACATAAGAGCATTTAAGCCCATTCCTTGTTTTAAAGCATTCATTTTATTACAACTCACTTCTGGGAATGGAAGTCGTGGCGTTAAGTTCAGAGCTGATGCCGCAGCTGCTTTTCATCCCGACGCGTTCATGGCACACGCGCCTCAACCACGGAACATGTCCAGCGCTAAAAAGAATTCTCCGATGCGCCCGTGTCCTGTTGCGGAAGCGTTCGGCGGAGCAGCGGCAACCACGGCGGGTTCTTTTATTTTCACCAAAACATGAAGTTGTTTTATGTAACATCAGCAAACCTGCTCCCTTGTGCGAGACGGGAAGTGGCCAGGACGCATTGCTGAGCATACAATAATATGTGCATATATATGCGTTTACAGGACACTGAGATGGAGGTATGCTGAAATCTGTAATCATTCTAAGGTTGGTCGGTGCGCCGGGAATCTAAATTCCACATTCTCAGCGCGCGCGGTAATAACGCCGTAGTTCTCCTAAAGAGAAAATCCATACCTGCCCTTGTTATTTTCTGTTTTTACGCACGCTATAATTTAGCTTAATTTCATCACAATCCCAGCGATGAAAAGTGTCAATTGTTCTGCCATCCGGCGATATGTTATACATCTCCTCCTTTTATGTTATGTTTTTTTTTATAGCTTTGGCTGATCAGTTTGGATGGTCTGGGTGCAGATTACGGATCCGCATACTACCCCCCCCCCCCCGCCCCCCCACTCCAAGACACAGACAGTTAAGAGCCGAGGCCACTTTGAGGAGGAAATAACCGTCCAGAAAAATGCGTCCAGACTGAGACAGCTCACTCACCTCCCAGGCGGCCGAGCTTGGCTGGATCGATGCGCTGATTTTAGCCCACATACTTTTGTCCTAATGGATCGTTAATCTATAACGAGCTGTACCGATAACGCTGGAGTAAAATATAATAAACACAATGTTTTTTTTTTGTTTTTGTTTTTTAAACAGCCGGTCTCGCGTCTAGATCCCGTTTCGTTGCCGTGCGTAAAAGCACCGAGAGGTCGCTCGGCGAACGGACCCGGGAACGTGGCGCTGTCATCCCCGCACACACCGGCCTTGTCCGACGGCGGACGGGTTTAAAACAAAAATAAACGGCAACATGCAGCCATTTGTTAAAGCTTCGCGTTGGTATTCAAAAAGGAGTGGATATTAAAAAACACAAACAAAGCCCCCCCCCCCCCCCCCTGATAAATTGTGGAAACCTCTCGGGTCATTCCGGAGGTCTTTCCACCGACGCGACGGGATGAGAAGAGAGTCCAAACTTTCGGAACTTACCTTCCTTCGCGTTCTGTGCTTTTCCGCCGTCTACATGACAGCACAAATGAAGACAAAATGTAATCCACAGACACGGGGTGGACCAGGAGAGCATGGTGCTGCCGCGGATTTCTGTCTCCTGCTTTTTCCTCCTTTTTTAAAATCTAGACCGTAACTCTCTGTGCCACCGCGTCGCGTGCTTCCCATTGACGGCACTGAACTCGGCTCTATGTACCACAGCCCGCTGCTCCCCTCTCAAATAGCGCCCGCTGCCGCTGGGCGGGGACTGTAGCCGCGGCGGTGTCCGTCAACGGGACGGGCGGCGCGGTCCTCCAATGGGTGAGCGGAGATCGGAGCCGTCGGGGAGACGAGGGAGCCAATGGGCGGAAGGGGGTGGATCTTCCTTATTTTCTAAGGAAGGGGGATGCCTGCGCGGCGGAAGAAATGTCACAACTTGGTTCAGATATATTTTTGGTACGGTTGTTCTTAACACGCATACGCACGCACGCACGCCCACACTGCTTAGGATTCTGGGTAGGTTGAAATAGCGCCTCTGATGCACAATGAGCCCCCACAGTGTTTCAAGTTTGTTTCATTTGACTTTTACGTCACACTTGAAAGTTGTAGTTCATCATGTTCATTTTACTTTTGGTCCTTTTTAAGAAAAAAAAAAACTTTTCACACAAACATTTTACCCGTACCCGTTTAAGGCGTTTGTTTGAATTGTTTCTATTTCCTTTCTGACTACTGACAAACACACTCGATCTTCTTGGATCATTTGACTTTTGAGACTTTTTTTTTCCTCATAGGAGAAGAGTGCAGAGTGGCCGGGAAGGAGGAGGAGGAGGGGGGGAGCTGAGCCGACCTGTCACAGAGGAAAACTAGAAGGTCTCATCAGAGGCTTGAAGCCCAGTCTTCCATGATATGCAAATCTGCAACCGTGACTTTATACTATACTATATCCTCTCCGGGGTTGTGGATATGCTCCAAAAGTTTAATAGTTAATATGCAAAAGCTAACAAACCCCCATAACTGACACCACTCCAAAGCAACACACAAACAATAAGTAAACAACAAAAGTTTATGAAAAAAATATATTTCTGTAGCTCAAAGTCAGTGGTCAGTCTACATGTTGAATCACTGATTAGTCAAGCAAATTGGTAAAATGGACTAAACTTCCAAAAATCTAGCAGGTGAAAATAGATGGTGGAGAGATAAATTACAATATTAAGAAAATAAATAATTTATATGTAGACAATTGCGGCTTTCAGGCGCTCACTTTAATAGCTAAGTGAGCTTTGGGTATTTCTTAACTAAATATTAGCCATTTCAAAGAGAGACCACTTTTGAGATTTGAAATGACCCATTGCGATCTCTAGGATAATCATGAGCCTCATGAAACTCTACACCCAAAAACTGGCAATAAGGTGGTTTCTGATCAAAAGTGCATGCCATCAATCACAAACAAATGCAGTTCTTCTTTTTAATCTACAAATGTGTCCAAACATTTTTTCAAAATCAAACTCACTGTCTGGCTTTTTCTAGGTTTTTCCTCAAAGTCTAAGCATCTTATTGTTCTGCCAATTTTTATCTATACCGAATATATTTAATGTTAGGGCCAAATCTGTGAAAAAAAAACTGTATCAATCCCACATTTTTTTGAGACATCCCATTCTCCCATTCATCTCCTCCTAAAAATCTATTTTAGCCTCTTAGGGTGAATCAGTTAAAGAGTTTTAGGGTGAATCAGTTAAAGAGTTTTACGATACAGAGTAAAAGTTTTTCCATTCTGCTCCTGGATTCTAATTTGTCTTTAACATTTCAGCCGAATCGCAAGACACTAAATGGTGTTTTTTTTAATCCATGGAAGGTCACCTTAAGTGAGGAAGAGTCCCACTGAGACAACAGCACCTGATTCTATATTGCTCTGCTGCTTGAGAGACTTTCACTGAGAAGATGAAGGAACCGACGGGGGTCCTGAATAACAAATAAAGAAACAACAACAAATAAACACAATTAAAAGTCTAAAGTCAATCTCCAACTTTCGTGGATGACTTGAAACATCACTTAAAAATGAAAGCAAAAAAGCGCAGCCTATTACCCCTTTACCCATAGAGCATTTGTTGCAGGTCACTAATTAATCTCCATTACCTCCCAACAAGCAAAACAGCTGTAATTATCACCACAAATATTGATTAATAAACTGTGTATATAAAAATGGACAGAAGGAGACAAGGACTCCCTTCAAGGTTTATTTACCTCTGCATTTCTATATTTATCTTGAATGGCCTGTTTATTGTGCAAATTACCGCTAATCCTTTTTGCCCTTGATACATTGCAGAGTCTTGCATGAAAGTGTTTAACTAATGATGGTCCAATTTTTCGGGATTAATGTTACCGTTGTCACAAACGCTCTGTGACACCGTCACTGTACCGTTATCATTCAGTTTAGTTCAAGTTTGGTTCTTGTCTTCTGGGTTTGTCCATCGTTCCCTTGGTCTCTATGGGGATTTTAAGGAGCCAAGTGAACATTACGATAAGAACGCCACAGTGAAGACACATTTATGAAAAAAAAAAACTGAATCCCGAAAAAATTATGCTGCTTCTTTACGCTGTGAAAGTATTAATGAAAACACATTCATAAAAATGTAATGAGCTACATTAATCTCAACATACGTGAAGCCGCTCCTGGGAGAGTTATTCTGGTATTTTTTATTGTCAGTAGCTTTTGATATTTCCAACTCTAGTTTCCATGAGCACCCAATAAATAGCCATGTATGAATCTTTTTTATTTTTGCTGAACTTGTTTGGATTGTAGCCAATTTTCTTAGTGACCTCTAAAATGGGGAAAAAACTAGACCAGATGGACGCAAGAAAAGAAAAGATATGAAAAGACAATGTCGATAGAAAACCGTTTAATACGTGTGCTTTGTGCTGGAAAAACTGGCCAGAAGATATAAAGGACAAAACCATTTTTTTTAGCAGTATAACTATGACATATCCTCGGTCCACCATTGGCAGCACTGCTGTTGACTTTCCTTTGAGTCCATCTTTAAACCATATGTGCTAAAATTGACATATTCAAGTAAAAAAATCATGGCACATGTTTCTTGTCCCTTCTGAATTTTCACGTTCCTGGATATCATCAGTTTCCTTGTTTACAGCCCTTTAGGCGTCATTGGAAGCTGTCTGTTTCGAATCACTGTGCCTGACCTAAACATGCTCGGTGTTGCTGTGGCGTCCTCCAATTAAAGGCTTTCTGCTACCCTCATCTGGAAGTGACACTAAGCGTTTAGAGCTTATTACGTTCGGCACCGAGGGTAATGAAGGCGCCGTCATCCAGGCGTGTCACTGCCAAATGGGTCTGCTAACAGTGGGCAAAGCAAAACTGTGCAACATGTGAAAGGTTGCTGCCGGAACTGTGATGCTTTTCTTGCCAGAGCTCCAACACCAGCTCCGTGCCGTGGGGGGGTGGAGGGGGGGGGCGACGCAAGGCATTCTCAAGCTAATTTAGGTCCAACGGGAGCTCTGTCACACTGGGCAACAACGGGGCGAGAGAGTGGCTGTAAGAAGACGCAGCTGTTCTTACTGCAAACTGTGGACTGACACTCGCCTAATGGACCCGGCCTGTTTAGGACCCCTAGCTGTGTAGACACCACGCCAAATGTATCGGCTTTCTTTAATTGCATTTTTTTTTTTTATGAAGAATGCTTTTTGGGCTGACCGTTTATAATAGTTCGGCAGCTCCTGTCATATTCTGCTCCGCCATGTTTTCTGTGTTGGATTTGAAAAGTCGTCATCATTGTAAACTCTTCTTTTGCTACGAAGGAGGTTTTATTAAACGTTTGATTCCGATAACAACATGTATGCTGTGAAATGGAATATACACACAGAGAACCGTTTACAATTAGATTCCCTTTCCGGAGAAATCTGTTAGACATTCACCCGGTGTCCTCATCAGCAGGCTGCACTTAACTCCTCTACCAGTGTTTCCTCCCCTCTAGGTTCAAATGACCCGTCTCAGACTGCTGCAGAGATGTGTAAAGAAGTTGGAGCTACTTGTAAACAGTTGTATCTTGTTCCTGTGCGCCCCTCTCAGCCTGTGGGGCTGATCCAGGCGTCCAGGGGACAGGGTGGGGATGGGAGGTGGTGGTTGGGGGGGGGGGGGTCTGCTGAAGTCTACCCGTCAGACCATCCCCACCCCCACTCGGAGGAAAACATCACCCAGAAGCATTAATAGCAGCCATGAGAAGCGGCCCAGAGGCCCCTCGTCAAATGGCGGTTGTTGCTGCCAGGCAATTTGCTTCTTTTTATAGATCGGTAATATGGAAAGGTCGTCCCGGAGGAAATCTCAAGTGTTGAAAACTCAACTGGTATTGTTGTGGGGCAGCTCAAAGCCATTTGCACCTGACACCGTTTTTTTTGTTGTTGTTGACATAATCACATTCCTGCCGGTGTCGGTCTGCGGACTCCCGGTGAAGTTTTGTATCGTGAATCACCAGAGAAGACTAATGACTACATTTTCCCGGTGGTTTAAAACTCACATGTGCCTTGAGTCACAATTAGAAAAATGGGTTCATCCGGATACAAGGAAGCACATAAGAAAGTCACGTCTCTTTGTGATCCAATTAGGAGATTCAAAGAGAGAACAGTTGGGTTGTATTTGTTGAACACATTTCTGTCTTGAATGTTGCTCTAGTTTTTTAAGTTAAGTTTTTTTAGTGTTGCGTCTTAGTTAACAGGTCACAGGATGTGTGATATTGCAACTTTGGAGTGAAAAACATTTCGTCGCAAACTCATTTTTGTTGCAGCACAGACATAAAATATGTATTTTTGCTGTAATTAGTGAAACAACTGCAACCCAGAATGAAAAATGAGTCAGCAACAGAACTAATGGAGCCTCAAATGACTCGATATTCTCATCATTAATAAAAGTAATAATTGAAGCCACGATGTATCCGAATTAAAAAACAAAACCACTCGTAAAGACAATCATTAAAATGCTTGTTTGACAAGGCCATACGAATGAAAATCAACAGAAGTTCTAATCAATGGCCCTTGCTCTCATAAGACTGCGTTTTTGCTCCAATATAGTGTTGGGCTTGTCAGTCGTCCACAACGGCGGGATTGTGGTTGACAAATGAAGATAGCCAGACGTCTACACTTATGGGTAACATGTGGTCGACTTCACTCCACTTCATCCATGTGCGGCGACGCGGCCGGCTCTTTGTGTTGTTTGTTTATTTAGGGCTGATTAAAATGGCTTCTGTTTTGGTGGAGACGTCTGAAAGCAAATTGGGGAAATGCGAGGAAGTAAGGAGGGGCTCCTTTTGATGCATATGGGTCGGTGGCTTATTTTAGCAACAAAAAAAATGACAACGCTGTGGCTGTGCTTCATTGTGCGCCTCAGATTGCTTTTGGAATATCAAGCTTTTCAGACGGACTGTCACCGGCAGTTCATAGAGAGAAGGCAATAAGGTGTTGCATGAGTGTGAGATTTGAGTTTACAGTCAATTCCAATCGTTCATTGGCGCTGATGACGTTGGTTTATGGCACTTTGCCAGTGGCACTTGACATCTTATTTCCTCTTCACAGCACATGCTGTTAATACGTCCTCTGGCGATTACTGCAGCAAATAGCCTTCTTATCACTGAGGCCTTCCCTTCTACGTCTATTAACACAGCTCAAGTTTTGCGTTCAGCTCATTCGCGACCCCTTCTGAGCTGCGCATCGATCCGAGGCCCCGGTCCCGCCCATTTCCTGTTTGAGAGTCTTTCTATTGGTGGGTTCGTCAACCGCCTGGGGACGAAGTAAAACAAACTGTCAACTCTTGAATCTCTTTGTCAATTAAAGCCGCTCACAGCAAATGGGTTGGGTTCAGCGCCAGCTTCTTCAGCCGTAGCCCATGTTCAATAATGTTTTTTTATAAGTTGGAAAAATGCTACTGTAAAGTAAAAAGAATCTGGGCGTGAACAATTTTCTGAGTCCTGCACGTCGGGGCACAACAGCACACACCGTGTAGTGATTGGATCGTACAGCTGTCCGTTGAGCTGTGAATCTAGTTGTATGAAGTGATATGGGATTGACGAGGCTCGCATTGCCCTGCTCAGGTACACAGTGCATCAGCCCTAGTCTTACTGTTTAGTGTCCTGATCCAAACGCAGCAACAGCGTCCACTCACTTGACCGTGTCCTGTAAATAAACTTCCTCGGAGCAGAGGGTTCCAGTGGCTTGAAAGTGAAGAAGGAAGGTCTCATCCGCTCTGAGGGACGATAGGCACAAAAGGTGTTTTATTCCACAGTTTCTTTAGCTGACCGACAGCTTTCAGTTTGGGGCGATGTGTCCCCCACCGGGCTACGGCTGTCCAACGGCTGTCCAACGGCTGTCCACTGCCCAGACAGCCAGCCAGGCTGCCTGTCTGGCACTCAAGACATGATGGTGGCGCAAGGAGTAGTGTGATGTGCCGGGAGCCACAAAGTTGGTGGTCTGAATCCCGACTGCCCCATGTACCGTGTCGATGTGTCCCTGAGGAAGACACCTAACCCCTAATTGCTCCCCAGGCAACAATGTAACACATGGGTAATAATGCAATGTAAGTCGCTTTGGATAAAAGCGTCAGCTGAATGACATGTAATGTAAAAGACCCCTGAGAAAAACAATGTCCTCTCTTCTTTTTTTCCACGATTGCTCTTTAATCAGCTGCTTGTATAATAGGCCGAGCATTTCAACACGGACCCAGTGTGGAAATAGTAAGCTATTTGTAGTTTGTTTGCCATCATTTGCCCATCCAACCGATTGCTGATTACTGTGTATGTGGACATACCTCACTAAGGAGCGTTTCTGTACTGTGGGGAAGACAACATTGACGAAAAAAAAGATGTCTAAGTAAACGAGTATGCTGAGAAAATATGAATTACTTTCACTACATTTAGTTTAAAGGGAATTAATGCAATGCCCCATTGCCTTCAGAAATTCAGGGAGATATTTTGGGAGGGCCTTTCCTTTCCTTCCTCCAGTTGTCTGATGTGTGACAACCGAAAAACAAAATGTTCTGTTAGACAGGAGTGTTTGTTCCAAATGTTAAACATGTCAACATTGATTTATTTGTAACTTGCGTAATTCCACAACAGAACGTCCACGCAAAAAGGTATTTCAAGATCCTTTACAAAAACAAACTTAGTTGCTTCCTGTGAAGTTTACTTGCCAAGACTGTATGCGTGTAACAAGTAGAAATTAAGTGTTTCTAACTTTAGTAGGAAGATGCATGAAAAAAAAGAGATGTAGATTAGTTAAATTACATAATAATTGATGTGTGGAGATACTTTGCTTGGTAAAAGAAATTGAATAGAACAAGTTGGTTGGATGGTTGTGTGCATAAGACCCGGCTTAAGCACCAAAGCACTGCAATCTTACTTAATACATTTAACCTAAAAGTGAGAAATAGCTTCATCCTCCCGAGTCAGAGGAAACAGCAGGTCTCAGATAGGCCCGCAGCAATGCTGCAGCCTCTGGCTGACACTCGCTATCATTATAACATCAATCGCCACTCGCCTCCCTCAAACTTCGTCCTCATCACCACTGGCTCGGGCTGCACTACATCAGCACTGACTGAGGTGGAATACGGAAGCAGGTAGTCATCCTTTAACGCCGGCCACAGCCCCTGCTCATGTGTGTGTGTGTGTGTGTGTGTGTGTGTGTGAATATTAATGAGACGCTACTGGCTTGTTCCAAACTTTACCACTCGTCATTAAAAAAAGCACACCTGCACTTTTGACTCCAGTTTCCGTTCTCATTGCCCTTTAGGGGAAACAAAAAAGGATTATGTAAGATTTATAGGGATCGGCCCCACATCTGTCCTCAGACCCTTTTTTTATCTTATGATTCAGGTAATTATTGGTCGGTGGAGGAGGAGGAAACTCTCGGTGATCCATGTCTTTGGAGCAGAAGATGGACAGCATTCATTCGCCTTCTACATTCATATTGAGGTTCTGTATCATACTAAACGTTGCAATTAGGTCCTTCAACGCGTTACGACACAGTCTCAATGAAATATGACAAACAACAGCAAACAAGAACATCAACGTGAAGAATGTTTCTATTTAGTTTTTCTTGATGGTAACACAAAATCTGACAACCTCACTCACTTACAACACAGTAACTGATCGTTGATTGTTTTCTCATGAATGAGTCAAAGTAAATCCCATCTTTTTATTTCATTTCATAGTTTCCCTTTAACCACCAATGCATTTATCTGTTGGCTATAATCGCTGGTTATTTTGCCACTACTTCTTCCAGCATACAAAGGTTGATGCATGTTGTGATTAAGCTGCCAAACTGTTGTATGAAAACCAGTATATTGGTTTTTGATTGGAAGCATTTTTATTGCTTTTATTTCATTATCATACTCCATGATGTACATTATACCAAAGGTTACAGTAGCATGTTATCATTAATTATTCTATGTGTGCTTATGAGCAAAATGAGACTTCACACTCTGGGATTGGCCTGATCAAAGCTACTATTTAAAGCTTCCGCAAGTGACTTGATTTTAATGTTCATTTTGCCAGTAGAA
This sequence comes from Pungitius pungitius, assembly GCF_949316345.1. NCBI lineage: Eukaryota > Metazoa > Chordata > Actinopteri > Perciformes > Gasterosteidae > Pungitius > Pungitius pungitius. The sequence continues at coordinate 4,711,444 of NC_084919.1, read as the reverse complement.
AAGCGGTAGCGTTTCTCAACACCAGATCAGAAAGCTTCTCAGCTTCTTTAGTGCTGCAGAGATTGTTTCATAAGTAGTTTTGAGTTCCTCTTATTAAATATATATTACATTGCTGAGGGAAGTTGATTTTCAGTACTGTTTTTGAGAGATGATAATTCTCTGACTGAGCGACCACTCTGCATGAACTCGCTCTGACGGATATGTAAGACGGGCCCTGAAGCCTCACTCACAGTTAAACCTGGGATTGACCACGCTGACCTTTTGAGAAGCTCCAGAGCAAACACACGTCAGGCGGCAAAACTATCATTTTCATTAGAATGAATAGGCTTCTGATGCAAGCGTTGTAATTTAGCCCTTGACCATGTTGACATCGCCATTAATATGCCGGCGGCATACTTTGACACAGCAAGAGGTCACTGTTGCGTGCCCACTTCCTGGGGCGGCTGAATTAGCATGCGGAAATATGCCACTTGTTAACTTGGGTGACTTTGGGATCCGCGTGGCTGTCCGAACCTCTGAGGCAAGACTTTTGCTTGTTGTTCTGCTATGTAGATAAAGCGGTGGTTAGGGGTTGGCACATTGAAAATTATATGAATAGTGTATTTGAAGTGTGAATGGTTGGTTTCAAAAACGTGTTAAAAAATTGCATTTTATTGTCAACATACCAACACCTAAAGATAAGAACTATATACCATACTTTAATTTGCTTTGAAGAAAATGAATCCATCAACAAGTTAATTTTTTCCCCTCTTTCACAATTATATTGTGGCATAATGCTAGATCCTTGTTGGAATAAAAACCATCACAAATTGACTTTATATTGCATATAAATCCGGTAGCGACAATTCTCAGAGTGAAGAAATCAACTGGATGAGACAGAAATCTCCAAGGTCTTCTAAGAAAAAAGAGCCAAGAAAAGGAACTAAAAAGAAAAAGGAAAGTTTAATACCAAGCACAAATGAAGGATTACAGGGAGATTAAACAGAGATGCAGGATATTAGGGAAGCAATATGTGAGAGAGGAACAGAGTAGATGTTCATGTTCATTCAATAAAATCATATGGAATTAAAAATGAAATTAACATCATCTAATATTTTAACAATTCATTTTTTAATCATAAACAAACTAAAAGAAGAAAAAGTCGAACGGAGGAACTTTTCGATTAAAAAGTGAGAAGCGTAAACCCTTTGCAGCCATTTTTTAATGTGTTTGAGAGTAAGTGAGGATTGAAACCGCACATTTGTGATTATGTGAAATCTGTCTGCGTTCCTGCCAAACCGAGAAAGACTGTTCATCTTCCAGGGTCTGCAGCTGGGTCTCCTATTCGCTCTGAAAAAAATGCCTGCCGACATGTTTTATTACTTTTCTATAGTAAATCCATATGGATTTGCACCTTTCAATCCATTATAGCTCGCTGTCACCAAACATATCCAGTGTGAAATAGTGTGAAGCTCATCACCTTCCATGTTTCCTGCGCAAATCCTACCACTATGCATATAAGTGTTTCCAATAGGGAACCACAAATGGGTTTGTTAAAGGCTGTTATGTGATGTCGGGTAGCGAGAGACCGTCTAAGTCGTCACCGCAACAACGAAAAGAAATGCTTTTTCATCAATGGGAAAAGATGGTTTTTCTTAAGCACCTGGAATCAGTGAAGTCAAATCAGAATGAATACACCTTCTTCATATGTCATCAGCCAATCAGCTTAGTTATCCAGCATTATCTGTGGATGTCGGCAGTCAGCATCCAATCACACGGTTTATCGCCGACAAGAAGACAACGCTGATCTACTGTCCTCGGGAATTAGTTTGCAGGTTTCTATGGAAGACGTTGTGTCCCATGAGAAGCAAAAACTACTGACACGACGTCATGCTAGTTAGGCCACAGAGTGGGGACAATTTTGTCAAAGGCTGGTTTCGAGGTTTCAGGGGGACAAGGCTACGCATTGTTTTAAGGAGTGTCCTCACAAAGATACAAGGATGCGTGTGTGTTAACCAGAGCGCGTTAGAAAAAGACACTCCGCCACTCTCTTTCCCTATTTTGTATAATCTGGATGAAATTGATTTAGTCTTTTTACGCGTTGGAAGATCCAATCATCATTAAAGCGTAAAGCTTGTCAAGAAAACAAATGGAATTGTCACAGTGAGATTCTGATGCCATGTGTGAACTGAGGTACTTAGCGCTGTCCACTTTAAGTCGGATCTCGAATCATCAATGAGGCTGGGTCGTTGCTCATCGGCGTCTGACATGGACATCTAGTGTGAAGTGACTGGCAGCGTAATTGAGCGGGATAGTCCACAGAGAGCAAGTTGGAGGGGACGTGTCTAACAAAACAATTTTTCTCAAAGGAAGACTGTTGTTGGAATCCGTTGATGAAACTGAAGAAAGCATTGGTGTTTTGTCGTTAGTCATTGTGACGTTGCAACGGCATTGTGATGCCGGGTGTGTGTGTGTTTTGTCTTATTTTATAGAAGGACCTGCAGGGAATGGACAAGGTGGAATCAAAAGATAGAAGCAATGAAATAGTGATAGTGTGATTTGTGACTGAGAGGATGAATTTTATGGACCTAGATGTCAGACCCAGGAAGACATGAAGACACCGATATGGGTTATGATCCATAAGATGCTTAGGAAAGGAATGAGAAAGCTGGACCACGGTCGGGATCAACAAGACGGGGGGGCGGCCGAACAGGAAATCCCAATAATCTGAAAAGCCATACTTCATACAATGCTATCAGATAATTAAATCTCTAAAGAATTGTGCCTCACATCGTCTTCCATGTCGGATTCAACATGTAAAATCGAATACCGCCACTCTGGCCGAGGACGGGACGCTTTGTTTCCAGGCGTATTGCAACAATGAAGGGCAATAAGAAAGCACTTATTTCTCATTTATAAGTGCTTTGCTTATTAATAGCCTCCGTATAACAAAGGGGGTGTGAAAAACGCGCTTCATGGGGCCGGAGCGGTTGTAAAGTTATATTTGCCGTTAAATTAAAACCCTGCTCCCTTGACATAATAGATAAGGCATCGGAAAACCACAATAAGTCATTTTAACAGCTCATAAACTTCGCGGTCGCCCGCGGCTTGCAGGCGCGGCGCAACACTTTTTTGGCTCGGGGGTTAATGTTGGCCCCCCCCGTCAAAGCCGCCAAAACCTGAGTGACGTCCCGTGACAGCTATCAAAACACATAGTCGCAAAAGCATCTCTCTCTCTCTCTCTCTCTCTCGCTCTCTTTCGCTATGCAGGTTTATGAAGATGAAGGGAGGAGAAAAAAAAGCATTCATTTCAGGATTTTTTTTAAAGTAATACACCCACTTTTCCCCCTGGTGGTTTTGCACAATAATTGTTTTTCCACACCCTTGGGCTAGTCATCAGAGTAGCTGCGACATCACCACATGATATTCATGATAAACCCATTAGTCCCTCCGCTGCAGAGTCCCAATACTTCAGTGAGAGCAGTGGATACAGTCGTTTTTTCAAAATGTGTTGATTGCCTTTTCGCTTTCTTGTCAGGGATCTTTCTAGATTTACAGCTATTTTTATACTTCAGGCAATAGTGGAGCAGGTTTGAATCCAAGCACTGCACATGCATGCTGATCAGAGTTTCGCTGCTTCTCCGAAAGCAGGCGAAGACAGCCTTTCAAAATACATGCAAACATGCATACATGGATCTCAGTGGCAAAGAACAGAGCTGCCCATTGTGCTTTTATACAACAAAGTTTCCCCTCTGTATGGTTTATGAAAGAGTAAACATGTTCCCTCCACAAATATACAGCTAATTATGAAAGTGTGTCAGCACTGACCGATACTGTTCTACTTTTTACTAAAACGCTCAGATTGTGTTACTGTATGTGGTGGTGGACCCAAATGCAAAGACCAGGGGCCTGTTTCAATAAGGAGGTTCAACCAACTCTGAGTTAAAACTTGAACTCTGAGTTGACTTACCCTGAGATGGGAAACTCTGAGTTTTCGGTTACAGAACAGCTGAAATTAGTTAGTTCAATCAACTCTGAGTTGACCTACTCTGAGTTAAGCGCGTGCACCACAACTATAAAAAGCCATTATCAATGGAGCGCAGATATTACGAGTCACCATGGCAACAGCGCCAGACAAAAAGAGGTCTTCAATTTTGTGCTTATGCAAGCATATGGAGAGTACGAACATATATTTTTTTTAAAAAGCAACACGCCTGCAGCGGCGAAGGACAGAGAGTTAGCTTGGGAGAAAATAGCTGCTCGAGTCAATGCGTAAGTTTACATTTGAATTACTGTTATACAGTGTTGTGTGTAATTAATTTCTATGTAATCTAAAAACTAATTTAATTCCGTAATTTAAAGTAAAATCTGATGTAATTGCATTAAATGCTGCATAAACTATAAAGCAATTCTGTATAAAAAAATAGTGGATTTAACATCAAATTTTAAAAGATATATTTTTTCAAGAATAATTCATGCAATTGTATAATGTTTATTTGAAAGCATTAAAAGTGCAGTTTATTGTCTCTCCTTGTATTGTTCAAGTGGTTGAGGTTGATATGGGATTTAGAAAGTAATTAGTAATAAGTAGACCAATACTTTCTAGAAATAGTCATTATTACATTACATGTTATACAGAAAACTACCATTTGCAAAGAAACGTAAGGCAACGCAAAGCATCTGCTCGGATGTTAGAGCACGGCCGCGATGGCTGATGTTTCTGATGTAAGGATGGATGAGATTATGGATGTATCTTATTGACTGTAAAGAAAAACGGTACCGCTCAAATAAAAATGAATATGGATATGACAAAAAATCCACTCTGGGTCTCAAAATCCTCTCCCGACGTAAATGCAACTCCCTACGGATTAATGCAGCCTCTTCATCCACAGGATCGTCCATAAAAGGACATGCCATTTCATTCACTTGATTTGATGCGCTCTGCGTGACTGAAATGTGCGCAATGAATGAATACCGAAAGAATGAATGAGGTGATTAAATACCACTTCCTCTTTAAAAAAGGGGAGGAGACAAAATAAACTCTGGGTTTCCCGAAGAAAACCTGCTCCCGACCAGGTTAGGTTCACAGAGTAAGCTGCCATGGTAACTGACTCTGAGTATAAGTTACCTCTCTTTCTGAAACAGGCTTGACTTACTCTGCTTTCTCAGGTTTAACATACCTCCCATTCTGAAACAGAAAACTCAGAGTTTCCCTCATTTCAGGGTTAACATACTCAGAGTTTTCACTTAACCTCCTTTCTGAAACAGGCCCCAGGAGGTACAGGGGAAACTTGTTTATTGCCAGGAACACAGCTATAGAGACAGTGGGGAACGGCAGGAAAATCCAGGCGGGGGGAATCCAGGCTGGGAACGACAGACAGAGCACAAATACAGGGGTGAGTGCAGACAAACAATAAACAACACAACATACTGTATATCGCTGAAAACACTCTTCAATAGACCAGCCAAGCACAGTCACTCCCAGGTAGGTTGACACAACAACATGGCGATGAGTGGATGAAGAGCCGGGGTAGATATACTGCAGAGTGATTTCTTGATTGGAGGCAGCTTGGTTCCCTGAGCAGGTGAGGTGACTTCTAATCAGGTGGTCTGAAAAGGCTTCGGACTAGAGCCACGCCCCTGACCACACCATACAGGCAGGAGGCATGGCCTCACCTCTACACATCGATAGGATTTCATGTACAAAAGGACAAAATTACATCAATCTAGATATCTTTTTAATTTGAATACATTGCTCATCATGCTAGTTGAGAGAATGCAATACCCTGTACAATATGTACAGTTTGCACATATTCATAAAAAAGTTATTAGCACAAATAAACTAGCATGAAGTGTGAAAAAAAGGTAACATTGTAGCAGTGTCATTCGGAGGAAATGTGTAGAGAGGACATTTACAATATTTCCATTGTTTGCAACGGTGCAGCCAACATTTGGAGTCTCTGGTTTGAATATTTCATCATTGAGCGTGAATAGTTTTTTGTCCAATCATAATAGTGCATTTGGAAGCTAAATACGGTAAAATGGTTAAATTTATACCGCTTATATTTTTCACTATACTTGAGGTAAGGCATGTGAATGGAAGGTCACCAGAGTTTTCAGTGTGATCATCTCCAAGAGCTGTGGAACTTTCCAGAATTCATAGTCATTATGCAAAAAAGCAATGTTCCATTTGAATCGGTTGAAAGTTGTCAATGGTATTTTATTCTTCCCCGCCATCTTTGATTTGTAATCCCGCCAATGGGAATGCTTTCATCAGCGTTATCTCTCAATCCGAAGCTGTTGTTGCCTTCGTTTCTCGCTTTTCACCTCCTGAAAGGTATCGCTCTCGGCATTCTCTCCTGTCATGACCTGTCACCGACACTCATGCATGAAAAGTGCGAGGTGTGAGAGTGGATGCGTCAACTTTTTTGCGCGTCCCCACCCACAGAATTTCCATACATGGAGGAATCTCCACCTTCCCTCTTGTTGTCCATTGCAACCTCATTATCACTTGTTTAGAACACCACATTTCCCATGCTGATATCTGTCACATACAATTCTTCGTTTTTTTGGAAGTCTCACAGTACTAAGCAGTTTGGACATCTCATCATATTCCTGTCATCGTTATTTTTACCTGCAGTTTGTCATCACAACAGTGGGAGCACATGCTCATAGATGCTCTAACGTCTGTACTAACCCAATCGATATTAATGGATTATGAAAAATACCAAAAATCAAGCAATCTGCCTAGTGAATGTTCAAATGTACGTGTAGGGCACTTAGAAAAATGGTCATGGACTAATACCTTATTCCCACCAAGATTAGCACATTAACAGGGGTCCCTGATGGGCGGTCCAGGAAACACACCAATCAATTACTTGCATTGGTAATAAGTGTATTTTAATAAGCATCGCATGAGTGTGCTAAACACAGATTTTATTTCTCTCAAAAAGTACTTTACAAACATTTTTCAAAGCTTTCCGTCATGTTTTTTTAAATGTTTAAGCACAACCCTAATTGGAATTGGAATTGGAATAGGCAATAAACATTTATTTGTAGGGTATGTATTATTGATAGTTCATCTAGTTCAGTTAGAAAGCTGGCAGTTATTGTTCAGCTATTACCCAATTGAACTGTCTTTATTTGACGGACGTTAATACAACTGTAAGGTTACTTTAATTTGTTTGGGACTCAATCATTGCGCAATTGGACATCACCATGATCCACCAGAGCTTTTCAATGGAGAAATTCTTTCAGACTGCACCTTGTTGAATATTAATTGAATACTGTTACTGAATACTAAAGACTGTTATTCGGTACTTTCTTGTTGCCAGGAGGGTATACCTTTGTGTGTATACCTTTTTAACCTGAGTCAGTGAACAGTAGACCATCAAGACCAACAAAGACGTTTTTTTAAAGCAATCAACAAGGTAAACCACTGTCTGGTCAAGGAGAACTCTTAACAATATGTATTGGTATATCAATGAGTTTGAATAGGTATCCAAATGCCTATTGACATTATAATTTATATTTTCCTTTCAGCGTACACCACTAAAACATTGTGCTGTTTAAGGTCTAAAATTAGCACGTCCTTGCATGCATCAAATTTCCGTCATTGTCAATTCAAGCTTGAACAGAGGGAACACCTTTGATTACAGTGTTGTTATGAGTCATTTGTGCCAGGAACAAATGCGAATTATAAACTTCCCCAGTAAATTTAGGGTTTTGTAGCACTTTTTTCTTTCTTTTCAGTTCAATTGGGCAAAAGCATGCAACGAAGAAGCGAAGGGACTAAAATCTAAGAAGAGGTTATTGTTGAAATGCCCTGGTGGCTCACTTTCTGTACACATTCAGTTTCAGACATTTGTGGCTCTTCTTTCCCTTTCTCTTAACATTTCAATGCCCTGTGAACTCTATAATAAAGCACAAATGTGAAAGCGCAAATGTGAATAGAATCATCTTTCAAAAGGCACTATTTTCTTTCTTTTTTGTTTAGTTGGAAAGAAGCATGCAATGTAGAAGCGAAGGGACTAAAATCTACGAAGAGGCTCTTGTTGAAATGCCCCGGTGGCTCCCTTTCTGGTCGGTAAGTACACATCCAGTGTCAGACATTTGCGGCTCTTTTTCCCTTTCTCTTTACATTTCTATGCACTGTGAACTCTATAATAAAGCACAAATGTAAATAGAATCACATTTTAAAAGGCCCTACTCTTGGAGAGTTGATGATCCATTGGAAGAAACAATTTTTACATGCAACAGAGATAGTGATGGTGTTTGTTCAGTGGATCGGTCCTTTCAATGTTGTGTCCATGAGCAGCAATACAAACAGCTCTAGGTCCGATTGTGCTGGAATCTGATCTGGGTTTGTAATGGTCCCCAGAGGACCATTCTTGGGGATCTTGGGGACCCTTTATGACCTTTAAAAAATCAAATTCTAATAGGTTGATACCAATGTCAACATTTATGCTCCCTATAGTTGGAGAAACTCTTTGACTTTCAAGGCCCCATGGCATTTCCGGCATTGACCTGCACAGTATTCCACAGATATTCAAATTAGAACGTTCATTCTTTCTATCTGTCTACAGACCATAACGAAAAAAAAAATAGGTTGCGAGTCAGTGTCCTCCACATTGACCAATTTTTTGTGTTGTATTTTTAACAATTGAGTGCCTTGTTCTACGTCCAACAGTTAATGATCACACCACAGAACGAGTAGAATTATTGTGATGGTTGCTAATTAGTCAAATATTTAGGATATTACAGACACTGTTTTCAAATTCAGGCCAGGAGTGAACAGAGCCGAAGATATTTTCTGCTGTTTGAGTCCAAAGAAGCCCTCCACATACAAGTGCACATACACAACAACCCTCCCTGGATATGGATATGTTGCATGAAATTAGCAAGGGACAGATCTGACTTTGGCATCAAAATCAAGCCAGATTTGTTTTCTTGGATGTTTTCCACTTCCTGCTACACAATTTTTTATCGTTCTGTGCTTATTTTAGCTCAGAATAAAGGATGTCATGCAGGATGGACATCAACATGCTCAATATTTGTTGAGCTATGAAGTACATGGCAGCAGCCAAATGATGATGACTGGGAAGCAGCCAGTGAAGCAAACATGCAAATGAAACTTTCAAATAATGAAAATGTCTTGTGATTACACATTTAATATTACACATAATATATTGTGTGCCATAATGAGTGTAACATACTGAATGTCACATTAAAAAATAATCATTGCTTACTACCGTATGGTTTCTGGTAGATATAAGACAGATCAATCTAAAGCAGTGGTAATAATCACTCTCTTTTATTGCTCACTGCTGGAACAAATCATGAATTTACCCACAGTTGATCCATTTTGCAGATTGCCAGAATATGTAAATTAACATTGTTCCATCAGCAATCCCCTGATCTTCATACACTTCTGAATTCATTACTTACACTTATCATTGCTCCCCACTTTGTTAGAAATGATGGATTCCAGTATCTAGTCGTGGTTATTAAAGCTCACACACTGTGTTCATGTCAATGTCTGTGAGAATATGCATTTTTCTGCTTCTCACACAACGCTTACTAAGTTATTTTTAGGGCTGATGCATGTCCACCCATAGCACCATTAAAAGCCATTATCAAAAGCAAGCAAGCGAGCAGGGAAGTAGCGCTTTTGTCCTAGTCATCCAGAACACTAAGCAACCTTTACACATTGGATTCAAGCGGCTACCAGCATAAAGACGTCTGATTGTTGACTTTTTAAATGTGATTTGATATTCCATCAGTGGATTAAAGTTATATAACCAACATGACTGTTTCAGAAAGAGAGCCTCTAGTAAATAATGTAAATGTTTGGCCCAGATAATGAACAAATCAGCGTGTGTTTAAAAAAAAGGTTTGAGGACTTTTACAAAGACAGCCACACGTTCTGCTGGTGTTCACGTAATTAGAAACAACCATGGTGCAAGAATGAACATCAACATGCTTAGACATTTAGCCCAAATAAACACCTCTGTTGATGTGTGGTATTAAAAGTTCATACCACGGAGTAATCAAAGACTCTAAGTTCAAAGTGTTAAACGTTCTGTGGGTGAACAAAAGTAATATAGTTGTTAGGATCTAGGATGGATGTCATTTTTTGCAAAACTGCAGGGTAGATAGAAGCTTTTCGGTGAACATCAGTCACACGCCTGTTCCTTAGCGGTTAGCGAACAGGGGGCTCAATACTTTCAGGACAACTCCCCCGTACACCCGGCAGGTAGAAATGGACACACTAACAGCCGTAGTTCTGTCCACCTGTGGCTCGAATCCATTTTTCTGCTCTCCCGGGAGGAGCTTTCTACGTGCACTTGAGAATAATCTTTTTAAATAACTGTACTCAGCGGTGCATCACTCAACCTGTCATCATGAGCACACTGCTGTGCCCTGTTTATGTCCTAGATCTGAGTAATGTGGAATACACAACGAAAGGTGCAAAACTGCAGGGTCGACTTTGTATTTGACTCCAGTCTGGACATGCACTGACAGCGGATGACATTCAGGAAGCGTCTCCTCTGTGAAATCCCATTCTGACTCACTTGTCTGACACAAATCCATCTGTGATAATGTGGCTGGTTGTACAGGATGTAACAGGAAAGCAAAGGTGTTTTTCTATTAATTCATCTGGCTGTAGTGTTTGACTCACCGGCTGCGCTGCTGTCGTGTGAGTACAGCAGATCCTGAACATCCACGAGGTACGCTTTATGGATAGACAATGACGTACGGTGTCTGCAAAAACAAGTAGCTACATGTTTGCAGAGATCTAAACACTTTTCCACTGCCGCAAGATGGCTACAATACACTGCAGTCTCACATAGAAAACCTTGTATAGTATGTATTTTTGTTTTAACAATATACCAAAAACTGAAAGAACTCACATTTGTTAAAGCCATATTTGTTTTATCACGTATTATTGCCCCTGGATAAAAAAAAAAGTCCAAAAGACTCCGGGGATACCAGGTTTTCATCTGACTGCTGCACTTGTAACAGCTCCAATGAATGGTTCCCAAGTTAAAGGCCATAACAGAATTGATTGTGTGAGAGTACTTAAAACTTTGACCTAAATACCGAATAGGATTACGTCTATAGCTGATTTAGCTTGTTACTAATTTTATTTTTCCCACGCCCAAATTAAAGAAACAATCAATCTGTATTTAAATGCTTAGAATTTCCCTTTTAATGAAAGAGTAAATAACCGAGTAGACAATGATTACTTCATTATGCACACTGCTGTCAATAAGGTTTGTCAGCCAACTCCATAACATTGGAGTCTCTATTTGCTCAATTAATCCACACTCCAAAAAATGAATGAAAAAGATGCTCATCAGGTTGCAATAAATATGATCAAATAAGTGCTAATGGTGTGTGGAGAAGACATTACAACAATGTGGGTGACTCTCAGGGAGGGGGGGGGGCACAGTAAATCAGACGCAGGGCTTGCCTTGTCCTAATGTATGCACTTCAGAGGCCTTGGCGGCGTCTGCTAGACTGGGCGCTCTGGCCCAAACTCCCATTGGTCACATGGCACTTATCTCAGAGAGGATTATCATTAACCACTGCGTACCTGACGAATTCCTCGCCCGGCTCCCTCGTCTCCACCTAATTATCCCCAGGTTTAATTGGCTAGATAAATCACTGTATTGCCGTTAACAACTGTGGCGTGCTTTGGACTAAATAAGCAAATAAGGATATCGACTCCAGTAGTCATTGGGACATATTACAGGAACCACAGAGCAAGCTGGGATGGGATACTGTAGATTTCCAGCTGGC